>NC_064617.1:902935768-903544987 GCF_023898315.1 Schistocerca nitens | reverse complement strand
TGATCTTGGGTGGGCTCCAGCTATTATTCTGATTACAGGCTTTTGTGAAATGAATACTTTTTCTCTTAATGTCAAATTACCCCAAAATACGATGCCATATGAAAGCTGTGAATGAAAATAGGAATAATAGGCTAATTTACTGCTATGTTTATCATCAAAATTTGCAATATCCCTAACAGCTTAAGTAGCTGAATTTAACAGTTTCAGCAGATCATCGATGTGTTTCTTCCAATTCAATCCCTCATCAATGCACACACCCATAATTTGGAATATTCTGCCTTAGCAACAGCTTTTGTTCATTGTCTATATTTATCTATGGTGTTATGCCATTTACTGTACAGAATTGTATATACTGTGTTTTCTCAAAATTTTGTGAGAGTCCATTTGCAGAGAACCACTTCATAATTTTCCGAAAGACATTATTCACAATTTCCACACCTGATTCTTGTTTGTTGGTTGCCATTACTATACTGGTATCATCAGCAAAAAGAACTAGCTTTGCATCCTCATGAAAATAGAGTGTCAAGTCATTAATATATATTAAGAACAGTAAGGAACCCAAGACTGAAACCTGTGGGTCACCATTCTTGATACCTCCCCAGTTAGAGGACTCTGCTCATTTTTTTAGACTATCTGTACGGTTAATTTCAACCTTCTGCATTCTTCCAGTTAAATATGAATTAAACTATTTGTGCACTGTCCCATTCATACCACAACACTTGAGCTTATCTACAGGAATTTCATGATTCACACAATCAAAAGCCTTTGAGAGATCACAAAATATCTCAATGGGTTATGTTCAGTTATTCAATGCATTTAATGTCTGATCAGTGAAGGTATATATAGCATTTTCTGTTGAAAAGCTTTTCTGAAAACTGAACTGATGTTTTGTTAGTGCTTTATTTTTACAAGTATGAGACGCTACTCTTGAATACATTACTTTCTCAAGAATTTTGGAAAAAGGCTGTCGCAAGTGAGATTGGCAGTTGTTAACATCAGACCTGTCCCCTTTTTTATGCTATGATTTAACAATAGTGTGTTTCAATCTATCTGAACAAATGCCTTGTTTCAGTGAACTACTACTTATCTGTTGGGAACAAGCTTTTAGTACTCTGTTGGGAATGTCATCAATTCCATGTGAGCTTTTACTTTTGAGTGAATTACTATTTTACTAATTTCATTAGGTGAGGTTGGTTTAATTTCAGTTTTATCAAATTTATATGTATTGCCTCCTCCATTTCTTGCCTCGCATTTTCTAATGAATAGTTGGATCCTATTTTCTCTACAACACTTAAAAAATGATTATTAAAAACGTTTTCTACTTCTGGCTTCTTTTTAACAGACTCTTAATTGAATTTGATAGAAATACAGTCTTCCTATGTGCTCAGTTGCCCTGATTCCCTTTTAACAATATTCCAAACTGTTTCAATTTTATTATCAGATGTGCTAATCTCAGGCATAATGCACATACTTCTGGACTTTTTGTTAACTTTTCTTAATGCAGTGCAGTAGTTAATGTTTCAATGTTTCTGGATCATTACTCCTCCTAGCTATAAGATACATTTCCCTTTTCTGTTTACTAGATATTTTTATTCCTTTAGTAAGCCATGGCTTTTTAGATGGTTTCTTACAATTATATTTCATTGTTTTCAAATATACTCAACAGAGGTACCACAAAATCAGTTAAATTTTAAATTAGCAACAGATTCCCTGTACAGTTCATTCCAGTCTAACTGTTGCAAGCTTTCCCTAAAATTTTGAATTGTTGAATCATTAACCAAATGCACTATTTTGGAGGACTATTTTGCATTACTGTATGGAGCTATGTCACGTACTGTAACTAGCTATGCTTCATTATCAGACAGACCATTCTTAACAGGAAAAGTTTTTCTTTGATTAAATTTATCTTGGTCTGTAAAAACATTATCTATCAGTGTGCTACTTTACTGTACCACCTGAGTACGAAAATCGATAACTGATGTCAAATTGAAAGACTCAAGTAATACTTCAAGCTCTTTCAGAAAATCTAGATTGAAATCCCCACAAACAATAATTTGCATCCCTCTGCCTTACATATAGCACTACAAAGAACCCAAGTTTTTCAAAAATAGCTGAAAATTTCCCAGTGGGGACCTACACACAGCTACAATTATAGAAGTACCATTATTTTGTTTAAGCTCACATGCACATTCTTCTATATGTTGCTCTACACAACATTTTTTGATTTCCAAATTTTTCACACTATGACAGATTTTAACATAAATGGCAACTCCTCCTCTCTCCATAGCATCTCTACTTACATAAGCTGAAAGTTTACATCCGCCTACATTTACCGTTTCCATACCTGTAATTACATAATGTTCAGACAGGCATAGTACAGTACATCTATTCCACCCTTAGTTTCTAAATCTTCTAAACCAACAAGAAGGTTTTTTTTTATTTATTTATTAATTTTTTTTTAAATATCCTGGTGCATTATACTAATATTATTTTTCACCGTGCTTTTATGAGAGTCTTTTAATGTTCTAACATTATTTTTCACTATACTGTTATGAGAATTTTGTGATATTTTAACATCTCTACTGCCTGCCTGTCTGAGCTTCTCATTAATCTAAGTTCAAATCAAAGTTGGATGACTGGACACTGATCTTAGCCTTTAAAAAAAAAAAAAAAAAAGAGGTACTCCCATGAGTTTCAGTGCGCCCCCCTTAAAGATTTTGCTATCATCCCAGCCAATTTACCTTTTCCTTTCCTATTGAGATGCAGGCCATGTCTTGTTAATTTCCACCTAGCAATACCATCAACAGGAACCAAACCTATGCCTGACAAAGTAACGTCTTCCTTCGTTAACTGAGGCAGCAAGGCAAATCTATGGTTTGGGCCAATGACGAATATGTCAGATATGGTCTTCTTTCTGTGACCCGTGTTCTTCGCTACCACATCCCACCTGCCCTCACCCTTCTCCCCCCTTAACCTCAACGACTCCTCTCTGGTACTAATCCAGTCTAGCCTTAAGGGCCCTAATCTTCCCTTCCTGTTCCCCAAACTACAAGCAGAAACATACGTAATTGTCAGGTGTCATTAAAAACCGTAATCCTCTCCAATAAATGCATAAAATCTGTGTAATTGAAAATTAAATGTACAATATAATGTTTATACAATAATTTGTGGTAATGAATTTCATCAGTTCTTAAAAACATCATGGATGTATAACAGCAAGTAAAACCTCATCAAAAAATTTTAACTGTTATCCGCATACAAGGTAATTGAGCTATTTTCTGACACACTACAACCACAAATTATATGTCAAAACACGAGTTTTTGATAAATCTTTGCTTTGCGTTCACCCAGAAAAAAAGCAAAAATTGATGAATATGGTGATTTCATCAGTTCTTAAAAACATCATGGATGTATAACAGCAAGTAAAACCTCATCAAAAAATTTTAACTGTTATCCGCATACAAGGTAATTGAGCTATTTTCTGACACACTACAACCACAAATTATATGTCAAAACACGAGTTTTTGATAAATCTTTGCTTTGCGTTCACCCAGAAAAAAAGCAAAAATTGATGAATATGGTGAATTAAACTGAAAACTGTTACATACAGTGATAGGTGTCGCAATCTAATATGTGGGGGTGTGCGATTTCCTTCTGTAGCCAATGGCAATCCAACATACTCTGGTGATGCGAGCATTTACCTTGTTCATTGTGGTGAAGAATCAAATAAGTTTCACACTACTTTTTCAAACAATGTAAAATCCATGATGGAATGTGTGGTTTCAATTGCCTGATACTGCAGTCGTATGTGTGAGTTGCGCGCGCGCGCGGGTGTGTGTGTGTGTGTGTGTGTGTGTGTGTGTGTGTGCGTGCGTGCGTGCGTGCGTGCGTGCGCCTATTGCTGACAAAGGCCATTGTCTGAAAGCTTTAAGTGTGAAAATCTTTTAGTTGTGCCTATCTGAGACTCAGAATCTTCGCTATATCATCACATTACTTTTAACAAAAGCTGACCTAATCATGATGTAGTGGCACTGCAAAGGCAACCAGAAATTGAGCTATTGATTTGTCGATTGCTATAGCACAGAGTTGATGTTTATGGAAGCGTTAGAGACAGGAGAAGCTCTATTGTAGCAAAAACTCTTTACCAGAATGTGTTTGTTGTTTTCCAACGCGTAAAATATTTGTGTCAAGGAAGAATATGAATGATATTGATCATAATTTCACTTGCAGCTATTTAAGCTGACCTCCTAGGTTCCCGCCTAACCACACTCTTGGAAATCATCACATATTCTGAAACGAAGAACCATATATTTGTGAGAAGGCAGAATATGAATTTCATTGCTACTTGTTTGTCTCAGGTATCAAAGATGTCCTCTTAGGTTCCTCCTAACTACACACTTCGAAATCACCACATGTTCGGAAATAGACAGGCAAATATTTATTTCATCCTTTGATCTCCAATCAAATGGAAATGTTAAATAATACTGAATACTGCAGAACATACAAATATTTAGCAGGATTAGAACCTAACATCTGTAACACATGAAACCACAACTTTATTCATCGTGCTACAGATTAATAATCTAATTTGTCCCTCTCATCTCATCTCAATTATCAAACCTCTTGAAGCCTTATACATTTGATGCTTTATTAACCAACATTTAATGATAAGGGTGATGTGTTAGTGATACAGTTTCAATGAGCGCTGCTTTAAAGCGGCACACTGTAGCACACACACTACAAAGGAAATAAATTATCGAAATGCACAGTTCACACTGGCGTCATTCACACGCACTCACAAAAATTGATAGTCGAAAGCCCACTAGTGACATCATGCGTGTGTGAAGCCTGCTCGACTCTAGTGGCCGAGTAGTCGAAGTGGAGCATTCTGCAGTATTGCCAACATGCGTCGTTTGCACTTTGAACTCATTGTTTGCTGCAGTGTAAACACAGGAGGTTTCATGAAATCACGTACAAACACCCTAGTTTTCCTTCACATGTTGTACTTATTATTATCAAGGAATACGAAATAAAGTTAAGCTTGCTGTTATTTCAGTACTTCTCTGTCCCAGCAATCTGTTACATTTAAAACAATCAGTCTGCTGTCACAATGCATCAAACATCATTGAGTACTGCAATAAAGACGAACAAGCCATCTTACAACTGTTCACTGAACATGCCCTGTTAACAGTCGTGACACATACAGCAAATCTAGTAGCCTATGTTGGCTGCAGTCTGTAGAGGCACAATACGTTCCAGATTCTGTCGGCAGGCTCCGAGCAGGACTACAGTAAGCAAAATTTACGCATGGTAGTGAAGAGCGTATGAAGTATAACTGTATAAATCAAACCTAAACGGAAGTCACAGTCACTCCATTTGCTATACACTGATCATATCAGCTGTACTTTAGAACAAGTCGCGAAGTGAGCTTGCTGTTTATCACTCTATATGCTAGGAGCCACTGCATTAGTGTGACGTCACCATGCTATACAGCTATTAGCTGCAGGTGGAAAATAAACATCCAAGATGAAGTAATCTGGTAGTTTTCATCATATTTCAGAGTTTTCCGTTTATTTCATCGTGTACGCTATAAACTTTTGCAATTTTTGAGGTGAATGTAAAACGAAAGAACCCTCAAAACTACACTTTCTGATATATAATTTGGGGCAGAAGTGTGTTGGAAAATTGCTGAATTACCTCATACATTATTAGCAGAAGTGATAAGACTTTTGAATTACATACCCTACAGCACTACTAGTGGCAAAACTCTCTCTCTCTCTCTCTCTCTCTCTCTCTCTCTCTCTCTCTCTCTCTCTCTCTCTCTCTCCTTCTTTTAAAAAAATAATAGGTCTATTATATGGTGCAAAATTATGAAATGTCTTTCTTGTATGTTTATGGAGTTGATATGGGTATGTCAGTTGATGTCATGAGTGTTGATAAAATTGCTACCTAGGAGGAGGAGAACGAAATTCTCGCACCAACTTTGATTTATAGCTTCTGTGCCTGTTTATTTATACTTTATAATACAATACTTTAGGGATTTTGAATGTTTTGTTGGCTATTACGTGTGTTAGTGTAGTGTGGTGCCTGCACTGGCTATTGGGTGATGCAACAAGTCACCAGCCAATAAGAGGTCAATAGCCAGAAATGACCATTTCTGACCAAGCATATGCTTTGACACTCAGGTTTGAACTTAGAAGACTGATGATCGATGCTGTTTCTGAATACGGTACATCCAAAAGACATGCAAAAAGATGAGACTAGGATATAAATGGCACAAGAGAAGGTGGCAGCTGGGCCCCCTCCAAAACACTACACATCGACTGTTCTGTTTTACCATTGCTGTGACAATCTAGCAGTAGTTGTGTCATAATTGTGCAGTGAAGCTAAACATTGCAAGTTGTGTAGGCAGTGTGGATTATGTCAGCATTTCCTCTTCACATCTCCCCTCTCTGTAACAGCCTAAAATATTACCTTAACTCCCCCACCACACCCGATGAAAACCGCCTGTATTTTGTGCCACTTATAACTTGTACAGTCACATCAAATGTCCATAGGAAGAAAACGGAACAAAGGCAAGAGAGACATCCAGTAAGAACACAGAATCGAGGTAAACCTTACTAGGGAGAAGTGTAAAATTATGGAATTTTTAGCTTTGATCTTATGGGTTTTTCACAGGAACTTCAAATTATTGGCATACAAGGGTCACTCCAAAAGAAATGCACACTATTTTTGTAAAAATACAGTTTTCTTTCTGCATATGTGAAAGTTTTACAGTGTGTAGATACATCCTTCCTGCTTGTTTTCAAACTTAGTTCAACCTGTTCCTATGAGTGGCACTGTCACAGCATGTATTCAAGATGGCTACTGCACTTGACGTTCGTCAGAAGCAATGTGCTGTCATAGAATTCCTGTGCTGGGAAAATGAGACAGTGGGGAACACCCACAAGAGCTTGAAAAAGGGGTATGGAGATGCTGCTGTCGATCGCAGTACAGTTAGTCAGTGGGCAAGCAGGTTACGTGATGAAAGTGGGCACAGCAATATTGAGGACTGTCCTCGCAGTGGCAGGCCTCGTACTGCACACATTCCAGACAATGTACAGAGAGTTAACGAATTGGTGACTGCTGACAGAATTGGTGACTGCTGACAGACGCATCACAGTGAAAGAATTGTCACGCTACATTGGGATAGGGGAAGGAAGAGTTTGTAGAATACTGAAAGTGTTGGCGTTAAAAAAGGTTTGTGCCAGGTGAGTTCCCAAGATGTTGATAGTGACTCACAAAGAAACAAGAAAAACGGTATGCAGCGAGCTTTTGGAACTGTACGAGAATGGTGGAGATGAATTTCTTGGAAGAATTGTGACAGGTGATGAAACATGGCTCCAACATTTTTCACCAGAGACGAAGAGGCAATCAATGGAGTGGCATCATGCAAATTCACCCACAAAAAAAATTCGAAACCACACCTTCTGCTGGAAAAGTTATGGCTACGGTGTTTTTCGATTCCAAAGGACTCTTGCTTGTGGACATCATGCTAAGTGGAACCACCATAAATTCTGATGCATATGTGACAACACTGAAGAAACTTCAAGCTCGACTGAGTCGTGTTCGACTACATCGGCAAAAGCAGGATTTTTTACTGTTGCACTACAATGCACGGCTACATGTCAGTCAAAAAATCATGGAAGCAATCACAAAACTCAGATGGACAACACTGAAACACCCGCCTTACAGTCCTGACCTGGCTCCATGTGACTATCATCTCTTTGGGAAACTGAAAGACACTCTTTGTGGAACAACGTTTGAAGATGATGACTCCCTTGTGCACGCTGCGAAACAGTGGCTCCAACATGTTGGTCCAGAATTTTACTGTGCGGGTATACAGGCGCTGGTTCCAAGATGGTGTTAGGCAGTTGAAAGGGATGGAAAGTATGTGGAGAAATGAAAATATTGTTCCTAAAAGATGTATCTACAGACTTCAAAACTTTCAAACATGTAGAATAAAAGATGGATTTAAAAAAAAAATAGTGTGCATTTATTTTGGAGTGACCCTCGTACAATCACAAAAAATGTAAAACTGAAGTTCCACTGTTGTTCTATTCAGAAAGCAAAAGAAAATGAATGAGTGTGAAATACTTTTGGAGGCTTCACACTATGATTATTCAAATGTTCCTACTGAGACTGAAGATCCAGATAACTGTGTGAATCGAGTCCTGAATGACCAAGTAAGCGAGCACAAAATACGAGATGGGGCAAGCACACCCTAACTGTATAGGCTGCCCACACTAGTTCTAGTGACCAAGCATAGAAGCCGTGACCGAATAGTTAGCACGTGTCATTATCCGTGTGAGACTGCAGCCAGTACAGGCTTCTCATTTGTGGTCTCTCTCTCTCTCTCTCTCTCTCTCTCTCTCTCTCTCTCTCTCTCTAATCATGCAGTGTGAGGAAGCCAGTGCAGTAAGACATAAGACTGAAACCAATGTTCACACACTGAAGAAACGGAAAGGTCTAAAAAGCCAAGTATGGAGTACATTTCTGTTGGTTGTAGACGAAAACAGCAAATCTACTGGGTACGTATCGTACATAAACTGCTCCACATTATTGTGTTTCCAGTCGAGAACCATTCATTTAAAGAAATACAGTTGCAAGAAACCTCACAAAGATACAGCTCCTTCAGGGATACTGGCAGTATAAAAAATAGTATTACAGCAAAGTGTGTTGCATTGTGTGCTAAAGATATGAGACCTTTTCATGCTATTTCCGGTTAAGGCTTCAGAGAACTAGGCCAAGAATTAATACATCTAGGTGTGCATTATTTAGAAGTTAACATGGCAGATGTCATGCCACATCCCTGTACTATAAGCAGACATGCCAAAGAACAAGCTGACGCAATACGAAACAGCATAATGCTTTCTGTTAGTGTGGAAGTTATTAATAAAACATGTGCTGTGGCAGTTGATACGTGGACTGATTCGCATAATCAGGCACACTATTTGATGCTTACAACACATTACATTAGCACAGATTGGTCTCTTGTGTACAATGTTTTATTTACAACAAAACTCCCAGATGTTAAGAAGACGGGAGTAAATATTATGAAAGGAATTGAAGAGAGAGTGGCTGATTGGGACATTTCGCCGGACATGTTGCACAGTTTTAATTTTGTCTCTGACCAGGGTGCCAATGTAATAAAGGCTTTGGAAAATCATGAAAGGATTCCTTGTGCTGCTCATTGTGTAAACACAGCACTTAGTCATACTTCGATGAAGATAACTTCTTGTTAAATCTTGCCAGAACATCGCATCAACAATAAATACTGCAAAATGCATTGTTAGGTATATTAAGAACAGTGGCCTTTGCTCGTCTTTGAAATCATCGTTGAAACAAGAGGTCTGCACACGCTGGAACAGCTTGTACACTATGCTAGAATCCTTACACACTCAGTATAACAAAGTTGCTGCTTTGCTGATGGAAAAGAACTCCGCTTACAGATTGCACGGATATGATAATTAGCTTGCAGGAAACACTGCGCATTTTCTGAGACCATTTAAAGAGGCCACAGATGAATTAGAAGGCGAAAAAGAACCGACAATCCAGTTAGTTAGTTCTTTGGTTTCACAAACTGCAACAAATTTGCAGTGTCAGTGACACTGACAGTCAGGTGGGTAATTATTGCAGTTAAAAGCACTGTTTCATTATGATACGCGATAGATTTATAATTAACTAGCGTAATTGATGTGTACTAACATATGTATTTTTTAACAGGATGTACAAAGGATTAAAAATCGAGCCTTGACTTTCGTTTGTGAGAAGATTGTGATCACTTCCAGACATAAAATTGCTCCGTTTCTTTGGCCGTACTTCCGTGATCTTAATATGCTTGAAATAAATGAAAAGAAGGAAATTCTTAGCAATGTGTGACAGATGTGTGCTACTAACACAGGTACAACATGCAATCATTAACATAATCGTTGGATAGTGTAATATAGAGAAATGGGAATGCTATAATTCGTATAATATTTCATTAACGTAAAACCCCTCATTTTTCGGGACCGTTTAGATGATTTTCACATCAGTTCTGTATTACTTGTCTCTTTTGCTTATTATCATAGATCTTTCAAGTACTGTGTCATCACCACCCAGAAAGAGGGATGGTTTCAAGGAATGGAGGAACGACAGATCATCCGCAGCAGATGAATGCATCTAAATGCACCCCGGAATGATGATGACATCTTAAAGTGGTGGAACAGACATTAAACAGATCTGCTGCCAGGTCTGGCTGCAGTTGCAAGACGTGTTTTATGTATCCCAGCAACAAGCGCACCTAGTGAAAGATGCTTTTGTAAAGCCAGCATGTTACTAACGAATCGCCGTAGCCAATTAAATCCCGAACGTGTTATTGTTGATCAGCAGTGAATCACTAACTATAATTATGTTTCTGTTGCAAACAAGTGGAAAGTATGACAAGTTACGTCTGTAAATGTTTAATGTTGTTTGTATGCTTTCTTTATGAAGATGGTTGTCTTCTAGATTACAGGGACAGCACTTATTTAATGTTTCCTATTAATGAAAGGGAAAATATATCTTCTGTTTGGAAATGAGACTCGTCTTCTATCCGCGATTGTATTGAAATATAATTTTAGTTTCCAAATACTTTATGAATTTAGCTGTGTCACGTGCCCATTCTTGGAAACATTACTTTTCTATTAAAAGAGAGAGAGAGAGAGAGAGACAGACAAATATGTTTTGTGTGTGTGTGTGTGTGTGTGTGTGTGTGTGCGCGCGCGCGCGCGCTGCACTCTATGTGAATGACTGTTTTTATGGTACTGGGGAGGATTTTGTTGACAATGACATAATTAAAACTGTAAAGAAGCGTGCAGTGCAGCATTTTCAAGTGACTCCGACAATAATGAAGAAGGTGACTCTGTTCTTATGAATTATTCATTTTGTCAAATGTTAACCCTTTTGAGACTGGAGCCACCTTGAATGTATAAATGTTCTCAAAACAATGACTTATCTTCTCTACTGTATATCTCTGTATTCACTACACTGTTTAATTCATCTATCGCCTAATAAGCTGAGACAGTGACAAGGTAAAATAATGGACTCTGACAGAAGCTGTCTTCCAATAACAATGTAACCACCCTGTTTTAGAATTTATGTGGTCGGTCTGAATCACTTCAACCAAACACCAGCACTGTGCCTTCCAACGACACAGTAGTCTCTCACCTGAATGGTTCTCTCAAAACATTTCTAAATGGAAAGGCTAATGGATGCTTATTGCTATCTTTTATATTCTGCAAATATCTCATATCACTTCACCCACCATATATGAGGGAAACAATACTGTGACAAAATTTCTGTTGTTGTTCAGGGATATATTCTGAGTATTTTGATATCACACACCTGTAGTCACTGGTGGCTTGTTACTGGGTATTCATGTCGTTTGATTTCCCCCCCCCCCCCCCCCCCCCATCTTTGTATCTGTATCACACTTGAAATATCTGCAAAACGCTGCAAATTCCGACAGCATGCACTGTGTATCTTTATCCATTCATTCATCGCACTCTTTGACATCAGAAAAGCCGACTTTATTCTTCGATCTCAATTTGCATTCCGTACTGCTGAGTTCTTCTTCTTCTTTTTTCTGTGGTTGCATTAGTTGTTCTTTAACAGCGATACACAGAAGTACAGATAGGTTTATCAATGGAAAGTTCGCCAAAATGCACCTCGTGTATGGTTTCACTGAACGCAATGGAAGAGGGGCACAACAATGACACTATCCCGAGATGTTAGACAACTGACGGTAACACCATTTCACAACTTTTGTATCTCAGATTTGTGCATTACTCTGTGTTTAGTGTTGTATGTTCTAGATTTTTCTTTAACTAAGGTATTTCCCCATAAAAAAGGTAACTGGGGCGACAAACTGAATAAATCATAATTACATCATTACTCTGTAACAAGGCACCATAGACCATGGTCCCTCGTACCAAAATACTAACATTCCAAAACAATCTATGAAATTTTGTCAATGGGGTTCTGTATATTTAAACAAATATCTAAAAATCTCTAACAATAATGTATTATTATCTGTCTGTTCAGTAAGCACACCCACCAAATCCTACATCACAGAAGTTCTGTGTTTACAGCTTCTTTTTCCGTCTCAGTTTTTTGTGTAAATTCAACGAAGGCTAGTCAAAAACTACATGGGTAATTTTTTGTTTGTTTTGAGGTACATGCCTGCAGTTCTTGCAAACATTGAAATTTCCAGTGCGGCAGTACTGTAACACTCCGAAATCAAAATGGCACAGCTCATCTTCACTATCAATGGACTGTGTCAATTTTCTTTCTTCTTCTTTCTCCCCCCCCCCCTCCCTCCCTCCCCCCTCTAGCGGCGTGCTATGGTACAGTGGTGTGAGGACTTCCTTATATACAATGGCTACAGGCACTTACCTGAAAAAAAAAAATTACATATATATTTTTTTGTTGCTGTGATAATTAAAACTATGTTCATTTCTTGTAGTCAGTACCACAAACAGTTCAAACGCAATTAACCTTCCAGCTGCCAAGTCAGCACTTCTTGCTAGTAGGGAGCGCTGATATCTTGTAAGGCGACGCTCCGTGGTATACTCCTCCATCCGTTGCTCATGCTCTGCACTTTGCACCTCCTTCAACATACAATGATACTTCTGAATGAGAGAATGTAAACATGTAACTCACAATAAACAGATGCCAAATTGCATGCAGATAGGCATATGCAAATGTATTCTCTAACATACATCTTATAATGTTACACAGTGTGTATGCAAATATAATTGTAACAATATGAAATGCGCACCTAGAAAGAGTGGAGGCACTGTTATTCTGTATATGTCCAATAATTCAGTGGCAGAAAATACAGAGAAAACATAGTCAATTCCAAGTTCCAAAGAACTAGAACACTGCTTTTACTAAAAAAAAAATTGAATGTTACTGAAACATTTTTTCACTGTTGAGATAATTACCATATAATCTCTTTCATCCTTATGTATGAGCACAAATTTTTGTAAGGAAAAAAGGTACCAAAAATTACGAAAGCTGGAATAACAAACTTAATGGAACTACTAACTGCTATAGCAAAATTTATCAGATTTTCGCAAACTTTCCTAAAAAAAACTATCAGGAGATAAAAGCTAGTAAAAGATACAAACTCTTAACAAAGGAGTAAATGTAACCATTTAATGTGTAGATGAGGTGCTGAGCTGTCAACAAGTACATAAAGTAAATGGAGAATGTTGCAGCACTTCCACAATGTGTCCCTGTATAGGGTTAAATAACAAGCCCCCACCACACACTCACACACAAACTATTGTGCCAGCCAACTACATTATCCACTCCCCCCCCCCCCCCCCACACACACACACACACAAAACTATTGTGCCAGCCAACTACATTATCCACTCCTCAACCCCCCCCCCCCCCCCCCCCAAATACACACACTAAACTATTGTGCCAGCCAACTACATTATATCTGCAATGCAGTTTGACTTCGCGAATATTCACTGTATTAATACATCATTTATTCATAAAAGAAGTACTGTGTTACATTAACACTTTTGCACAGTTGTGATGATTACAACTGAACTTCCTTATGGATTTGAAAATGGAAAGAAAAATGTATCAATGAATTATGAGGATGGGAATATGACATGAAAGTGGGCTAATTACAGTTACACAGCAATGTATCTGATTGAATTCAGAATCGCAATGATGCAGTCAGCCATGACAATGTCAGGTGTCAGGTGTGTGTGTGTGTGTGTGTGTGTGTGTGTGTGTGTGTGTGTGTACACATAATGCAAAATTTATATTTTAAACTTTGCAACCAAATTACTAGCGTAGTGTAAAGATAATCTAGAAATAGTATAACAAAAGCAAACTTACAGATCTTGCAGCTGTGGACTCCTGGTGCTGTGATGTGGATTTGCTGCCACGTTTCTTTGGAGAAGTTGACTCCATTATTACAGAACTGGTCTTTTTTCGCCTCGTTCGAGGGAGTGAAACTATATCAGACACATCATCCATCAGAGGTGGTTCACTTTGTATTGAGGACAACCTTCTGAATCCTGCCCTTGTGACAATCGGACTATTCATCCATTCTTGTATTGAGTTACGTATGTCGTCTGACACTGATTCATTAGGCAGCTCTGGTATGTCACTAATAATCTGCACTTTCCCAGCATTTGGAGAGTTGTCAATGTTGTTCTTATGACCCTTACTAGTTGTATGAGAATGGCCGGCCTCATCTGAAATATGCAAAATATCATGATGACAATGAATTCTCTTACTCCATACTATACTGAGTGTATGAGACAATTTAAAGTAGTGTGCTCAGTTTAGTTTAACTATGACTTGGCAGGTTAAAACCACAGGTTAAAACCAATCAATCTTTTTGCTGTTTGCTATTGTAAGTACAGTTTGCCTGTCTATAAAAGATTTAACAGCTGAAACAATGCAGTATGTCAAATTCATCTACTATCTATTAAAATCACATGTCAACAGCCTTAATTTTACACTCAACAAACATTTGCAGATGACAAAAAAAAAAGGTGGGCCTCACATGATTTGAAAGTGGACTGCAAAGGCTTGATAACTAATCAGTTACAAAAAAGGCAGCAAGTGAAATGTTTTGCTTTAAAGTCTGGTAATATTAGTCCAAAATGTATGGGACTAATCAAAAATAGACGAGAACAGCTAACACAACATTTTGGTAATTAAATAGACAATTCACGAACTTGTGCTTATCTCTAAATTTTGTTCCAATATGTTTCTTAATTACAGCAAATCTCAACTGTCAACTTTCCCTAAACCTTTTTAACGGAAAAATAAAAAATTATGCTAAGATCTACTGTATGCTGTGAATGTAAATGAATCTTTACACAATAGTGCCAACAATAAGCAAAGGTTACAGTGCCAGCTAGATTAGGCAAGAAACTTCACACGATAACCTACAGGCAAGATATGCAACTTCAGTGCTGTTATTTCAAACTATCTTTGGTTACCCCTCTCCCCCATATGCAACTAAATAAATTACCTTTAGACTGAGAAACTTTATCAGTATAAGTTTCAGTAACAACAGATAGGCCTGTTAAATTGTTAAGTGAATCAGTAGAACGTGTCTTCTTTGTCCTCAGTCTCCCTAACACCTCCACATTAGCTGGGGGCTCACTACTGCATCTTGAGAGTTTTCTTTCTTTCAGTCCCTTTCGGGACCTTTTCGTATTTGTGTTGTCACAATCAGCTGTTCCACTGATGTAAGGAGGTTCTACTGCACTAACAGGTTCTGAAACTTTGCAACCTCCAGTGGAAATGGACCGAATATCCACATATTCAGTTTCCTTTGCTTTTTCTGTCGCATCTGTGGAGCTATTATCTCTCAGTTTTGGATCAGTATCTGCAATGCTCTCATGTTCTGCTGACAGAGTTTGGTTCATTTCTGCTCCATCTCTGCAATCTTCACCAGAATGCTGAAGATCAACATTTTGACTTTCGGTGTCCAGGTCCTTCAGCAAGATAGTTGCCGTAACTACCTCTTCGGCAGTGTCACACTCAGGATCAAGTAGAGGATCAAAGTCCACACTTGACGTGCGGCTGTCACCGACATATTTCCTTTCATCTGCTGCTGTCTCACTGTCTGAATCACTGTTAGTTGAAGATGAAGAACTGCTGATGAGTACGATGGATGCCGAAGAGGAGGAGGCAGATTCTACATCAATAGCTGACACATCATCAGCTACCACTGGTTCATCATCTGCTTCATCAGAGTCCTCTTCCTCTTCAACGGCGCTGGCATGCCAGTCTTCATCGTCGTCGTCATCGTCAACATCATCAGCATCACTATCAGTTACAGGAGGACACTTTTCCTCTTTATCTTCAAGATCAGTGTGACATCGCCCTGAAATGCTTCCTGTAATAGATAAAAGTATGTCATCAATTTCTCTCGCAATGTTATCCCTAAAACTTCATTATTTCATTTACACTTTAATGCAGCTATACATCAATCAATCTCCTGCACATGTCACACATTTTTATAAAACTGATACATATATGAAATGTTTCATGGTATATAGTAACTATTTTGTAGTTTGTAGTATAGACGTTTGGCATGTTTCACTCAAATTAAACACATGCACAATTGTAACTGATTACAGAGAGAGATTTTCATTCCCATGTTGGTACTCCAGTTGCTATGTGTTTACCCACTGTCATTTTTGGTTTGAAGTTCAAGTTGTGAAGTTGTGTTTGTGTTTACACAGCCAAATGTTTCAATTGCAGTTCTGATTTGTTGGCCAGTTTTATGGTATTGTTTCAGCATGCTGCATCTCTTTAAAAATGGTGACAACACCAATTAGATACTGGTGTACAGATAACTCCGAGGCTACTGTCAGAGAGCACAGTAGAAAAGTTCGTAAGGTAGTACCTGAGGCAAGTGCATTAATTTTGTTATTTTCACTGATTTGAGTGAGATTGATACAGTGCCAAGAATTCATAGTTCATCAGAATGTGCAAGTAAAGTACGGATGAAGTAGAAGTCATTTAGTTGGGAGAATGTAGTCCAAAAAGCACAGGCAGAATATTTACAAGTGCGTGTTTCATGTACAATAATATGGGTGTAATTACTTATGCACAGCCTTTATCCATATCATTTACAATGGATTCAACATCTCTGAGGAGGAGATGAATGTAGACAATTGGAATTTTGTTGTTGGTTAATTGAAAATCATCAAGTAGCATCATTATTACTGTTTCATTCTGATGATGTCAGTAACACTTTTTACTTAAATCCATGGTCTAACAAAAGCCCACATGCCTTCATGGATACATTTTTAAGAATGTTTCCCCATAAATGTGTGCTGTGATATGATAGCCAATCATTTGATAGGGTCTGTCATGTTACTTCATTGCCTTACATGGATTGTTATCTAGCCATTCTTGCAACGAAGCTTCTAGCATTACTGGAAGAAGTTCCTTTGGTGAAAATGTTGGCTGTGTCCTTCCACATGGTGTGAGCGCTCTGCATTCTTAGCATTATGTGCAGTATTGCTCTCATAAAAGAACACCAATACAACATCTGAAGAGTTACACTGATGATGTGAAGAGAATTATAAAGTGTATTGATACTGGAGCTGGAACTGATGGCTGTCAACTCTGTAAACAATCATTTGCCTTTGCCTACAACCTTCTGAGAATATTTGTTTGGTTTATATTTGAACAGGCTTATGTTACCAATAAAATAGACACTTTATATGGAATGTGTTATTGAAACTGTCCTATTACCCCCTCCTAAACTGTTTACAATTCCTGCCAAGACATGATGTATATTAACACAATGAACATCAAAAGAATGAAAACTCATGTGCTGCACACCACCACCATGTTTTTGGTGGATACTCCACACATACAACTATTACTGAATTTCTCCAAGACCACAAAACAATTGCACCCTCTGGTATCAGTGAAGCACATCACAGTACATCATCATATACTTACGACACCAGGTCCACCACCAGTTTATGTGCATCCTAGATGTCTAATGCCGGAAAAATTAAAAATAATGAAGCAGGAATTCTGTGGCATGCTGACACAACGTATCTGACGAGCCTCTAGCAGCAGCTGGGCAGCCCAGGTACACGAAGAAGAAGAGAGGAATAATGGATAGCGCCCATGTGGTGATTACCACAAATTGAATGCAAGGATGATTCCTGATCAGCATCCAGTGCCACACACAGAAGACCATGCTTTCAACATACACAGTAGGAAAATACTCTCTAAACTGGCTCAGTGTAAGCATACTATTACATTCCTGTCAAACCAGAAGTCATAAATGAAACAGCTGTAACAATGCCCTTAAGACAGTGTAATGTGGCACAGACATTTCAATGCTTTATGGATGAAATTGCAATTGGCAGCACTAATGCCTGCCTGTAGCTATGTTTGTGTTACTAGTTAAAATAGACAATTAGCATAGAGTGAAGTGATTGTGTGAAATGTATTTTATACTCTAGTTCATTTCTAAGTATCTCCTTTATTTGAGGGTTTGTATTTAAATCGCCACATAAAATCTAATAACGCGTCATAGGCAGTATTTTGTTGATAGTAAACATTGTCTAATATCAAGTAATACTCATGATAAGTAGTAATTAAAGGTAACTTTTTATTGAGAATACATTAATTAACAGATACTGTGGCTTAAACGAGTACAGAGTTCTTTCTTTTAAGCAGAAATAATTAACTTTTTACATTATATCGCATACAGGTTAGCGTTTCAGGTTATATCGTACACCTGAAACGCTAACCTGTAGGCCTAATTTTTGCAGCTTGTAAATAATTAAAATTTGTGCAGTGTTAAGTGATTCAATTTTATTTTTATGCACTTAATCTTTGTTTCAATGAATGATAATTGGCATGTAGGGAGTGGTAGACATAGATTGTGGGTTGGAATTCCATTGGGGCGACTGTAGTGGGGTAACTCAAGGAGCCTCTCCCATAAAACTACAGGCTGTGGAGGAGGGAAAAAGGGGGGGGGGGGTAAAGGTAACAAGTAATGGGTGAAAGGGGGACAGCTGTTCAACTTAACCTACATTTGAGTTTACAGTCTCTAATTAATTTGAATTATTAGCAGGAGGAGAGGGGTGAGTGTGGGGGGGGGGGGGTGGGAAGAGGCTCATCCAGGTCACAGGAGGGTGCAGCAGACTTACATTAAAGAAATTCAGTTTAGGTCGGTACCAAAAAGGTACGAAGAACAGTGTCTTGTTGCTAGGTAGTAGCTATCTAAGGGGTGTGGCCAGATAGCACAGGACAAATTAGAAACAAGGTAACAGGTCACAAGTGTTGTGAAGCCAAGGTGACAGAGGACACAGGAAATTTTGTGTAAAGATTATGGGAAAGAGGGTCAGGTGGTGCAGGGAACAGCCTGGCTAAAGGCAGAAATTTAAGTACTAGAAGGGACCAGGAAAGAATAAGAGGAGCATCAACACACACACACACACACACACACACACACACACACACGAGAGTATTGTGGAGGTACAACAGTATCATGGGCAGCACTGGGTTAAAACTGCGGAGAGTCAAGTGAAAACAAATTGATTACGCTTCTGCTGACTGAAATAAAATCTTATGAGTGCAGTGCCTGTTGCTACAATAGGGAGATGGGGATGCATTAGACAAGCGCTTCATTTGATTAAGAAAAGGAAGATAGGTTGGCTGAGCTTCTTGCAGAAAATGTATGGGGAAGTTAGAACCACACAAAACAAGACATCTCTGGTTGTTGTTGTCAGAGAGTTACCTTTTTTTGGGTTAGAATCAGGAAGTTAAAATAACAGGCTGTCTTTCCTTTATTTTATATAATAATGAAAAATAGTTCACTGTTAATTGCATATAATAATGAAAAACAGTTCACTGTTAAATGTAACTGCCTATACTTCCCTACTAGGAAATTATGAACTGTTTATGAGGAACTCAGATTCCTAATTGTCAGACATCACTCATCTGTCCTCACCCCACTCTCCCAGCCCCCCTCCCTCTCTCCCTCCTAATCCTCTGTAGTGACTCCAAAGTAGAATTTCCATCAGAGGAAAATATTTGGAAAAAAAAACTTTCTGCCCTTCATCTCCAGGAGCAAAAACATTGCTTAGTGGTGTTAAAACACACCATCCCATTTAACTCCATAAGTAGTGACAAATGAGTAAATGACTAGTAATTTTAGTTGAGTTGATGGACTAGGGACACTAAATCATAATAGAAACAATGTTTTATTTGGAGATGATAAAGTAGTTTCTCAAACATTTTGACTTTTTCACAGAAGTACTCTACTAGTAGCCTGAAATGTAGACGTCACGTCAATATACTACTTTCCTGTGTGGCACATAATTTTATCAAGGAAAAGGTAGTTACATAGTTCACATCCTGCATAACTGTGGTTGTATCCAATGTAACCACATCATTAAAAGTTACATTCAACATCGATGAAGCTTAACTCTAAAGAAGAGAGAGTATTATGCATTAAACTGAAAACAACTTTATTAAGTGTAGCACAAGATTTAGAAATTAGTTGAAAGATTAGCACTTCACATTTTAACATGGTTTTTTCAAAAGAATGAGAAAGAGAGGGAAACTGATGGGAGATAAAAGTTACTCCAAACTACCATATGTAGATGGTGACGTAAAAACCAAATACAAAGATATATCCCTAAGCATGTGAAACTGAAAATGAGAAATGATACACAGCTCATGTAAAGAAGGCTCTGTATGTATTTCCTTTTTACATCTATATTTCTGATGGCCATATAATGAAATGCAATTTATTGTACATTTTTTAATGCCATATACATATATCAGACAGGCAAAATATCTTCAAACCCCAAGAAGAAAGTAATAATTCAACTTAAAAAGTAAATAAAAAAAGCAGGTGCTGAAAGATCTGAAAATTACCAAACTATAAGTTTAATAAATTGTTGTTGTGGTGGTCTTCAGTCCTGAGACTGGTTTGATGCAGCTCTCCATGCTACTCTATCCTGTGCAAGCTGCTTCATCTCCCAGTACCTACCGCAACCTACATCCTTCTGAATCTGCTTAGTGTATTCATCTCTTGGTCTCCCTCTACGATTTTTACCCTCCACGCTGCCCTCCACTGCTAAATTTGTGATCCCTTGATGCCTCAAAACATGTCCTACCAACCGATCCCTTCTTCTGGTCAAGTTGTGCCACAAACTCCTCTTCTCCCCAATCCTATTCAATACCTCCTCATTAGTTACGTGATCTACCCACCTTATCTTCAGCATTCTTCTGTAGCACCACATTTCGAAAGCTTCTATTCTCTTCTTGTCCAAACTAGTTACCGTCCATGTTTCACTTCCATACATGGCTACACTCCATACAAATACTTTCAGAAACGACTTCCTGACACTTAAATCTATACTCGATGTTAACAAATTTCTCTTCTTCAGAAACGCTTTCCTTGCCATTGCCAGTCTACCTTTTATATCCTCTCTACTTCGACCATCATCAGTTATTTTACTCCCTAAATAGCAAAACTCCTTTACTACTTTAAGTGTCTCATTTCCTAATCTAATTCCCTCAGCATCACCCGATTTAATTTACCTACATTCCATTGTCCTTGTTTTGCTTGTGTTGATGTTCATCTTATATCCTCCTTTCAAGACACTGTTCATTCCGTTCAACTGCTCTTCCAAGTCCTTTGCTGTCTCTGACAGAATTACAATGTCATCGGCGAACCTCAAGGTTTTTACTTCTTCTCCATGAATTTTAATACCTACTCCGAATTTTTCTTTTGTTTCCTTTACTGTTTGCTCAATATACAGATTGAATAACATCGGGGACAGGCTACAACCCTGTCTCACTCCTTTCCCAACCACTGCTTCCCTTTCATGTCCCTCGACTCTTATAACTGCCATCTGGTTTCTGTACAAATTGTAAATAGCCTTTCGCTCCCTGTATTTTACCCCTGCCACCTTCAGAATTTGAAAGAGAGTATTCCAGTTAACATTGTCAAAAGCTTTCTCTAAGTCTACAAATGCTAGAAACGTAGGTTTGCCTTTTCTTAATCTTTCTTCTAAGATAAGTCGTAAGGTTAGTATTGCCTCACGTGTTCCAACATTTCTACGGAATCCAAACTGATCTTCCCCGAGGTCCGCTTCTACCAGTTTTTCCATTCGTCTGTAAAGAATTCGCGTTAGTATTTTGCAGCTGTGACTTATTAAACTGATAGTTCGGTAATTTTCACATCTGTCAACACCTGCTTTCTTTGGGATTGGAATTATTATATTCTTCTTGAAGTCTGAGGGTATTTCGCCTGTCTCATACATCTTGCTCACCAGATGGTAGAGTTTTGTCATGACTGGCTCTCCCAAGGCCATAAGTAGTTTTAATGGAATGTTGTCTATTCCAGGGGCCTTGTTTCGACTCAGGTCTTTCAGTGCTCTGTCAAACTCTTCACGCAGTATCTTATCTCCCATTTCGTCTTCATCTACATCCTCTTCCATCTCCATAATATTGTCCTCAAGTACATCGCCCTTGTATAAACCCTCTATATACTCCTTCCACCTTTCTGCCTTCCCTTCTTTGCTTAGAACTGGGTTGCCATCTGAGCTCTTGATATTCATACAAGTGGTTCTCTTCTCTCCAAAGGTCTCTTTAATTTACCTGTAGGCAGTATCTATCTTACCCCTAGTGAGACAAGCCTCTACATCCTTACATTTGTCCTCTAGCCATCCCTGCTTTGCCATTTTGCACTTCCTGTCGATCTCATTTTTGAGACGTTTGTATTCCTTTTTGCCTGCTTCATTTACTGCATTTTTATATTTTCTCCTTTCATCAATTAAATTCAATATTTCTTCTGTTACCCAAGGATTTCTATTAGCCCTCGTCTTTTTACCTACTTGATCGTCTGCTGCCTTCACTACTTCATCCCTCAGAGCTACCCATTCTTCTTCCACTGTATTTCTTTCCCCCATTCCTGTCAATTGTTCCCTTATGCTCTCCCTGAAACTCTCTACAACCTCTGGTTCTTTCAGTTTATCCAGGTCCCATCTCCTTAAATTCCCACCTTTTTGCAGTTTCTTCAGTTTCAATCTGCAGTTCATAACCAATAGATTGTGGTCAGAATCCACATCTGCCCCTGGAAATGTATTACAATTTAAAACCTGGTTCCTAAATCTCTGTCTTACCATTATATAATCTATCTGATACCTTTTAGTATCTCCAGGATTCTTCCAGGTATACAACCTTCTTTTATGATTCTTGAACCAAGTGTTAGCTATGATTAAGTTATGCTCTGTGCAAAATTCTACAAGGCGGCTTCCTCTTTAATTTCTTCCCCCCCAATCCATATTCACCTACTATGTTTCCTTCTCTCCCTTTTCCTACTGACGAATTCCAGTCACCCATGACTATTAAATTTTCGTCTCCCTTCACTACCTGAATAATTTCTTTTATCTCGTCATGCATTTCATCAATTTCTTCATCATCTGCAGAGCTAGTTGGCATATAAACTTGTACTACTGTAGTAGGCATGGGCTTTGTGTCTATCTTGGCCACAATAATGCGTTCACTATGCTGTTTGCAGTAGCTTACCCGCACTCCTATTTTTTAATAAGTTATGGCTCCAAAAATACTGGCAATAATTATTTACAGAAGAATACAGAAGCTGTAGGCACCAACCTCGGAGGATATTCAGTTTGGATTCCAAAGAAATGTAGAAATACATGAGGCAACACTAAAACTACAATTTACCTTAGAAGATAGGTTGAAGACAGGGAAACCTACATTTGTTGTTGTTGTGGTCTTCAGTCCTGAGACTGGTTTGATGCAGCTCTCCATGCTACTCTATCCTGTGCAAGCTTCTTCATCTCCCAGTACCTACTGCAACCTACATCCTTCTGAATCTGCTTAGTGTATTCATCTCTTGGTCTCCCTCTACGATTTTTACCCTCCACGCTGTCCTCCAATGCTAAATTTGTGATCCCTTGATGCCTCAAAACATGTCCTACCAACCGATCCCTTCTTCTATTCAAGTTGTGCCACAAACTTCTCTTCTCCCCAATCCTATTCAATACCTCCTCATTAGTTACGTGATCTACCCACCTTATCTTCAGCATTCTTGTGTAGCAACACATTTCGAACCTACATTTGTAGATATAGAGAAATGTTTTTGACAATGCCGACAGAACTACATTCAAAATGTGGTAGAGATAAAACACAGGGAGTGAAAGGTTATCCACAACTTATAGAGAAACCAAACTGCAGTTACAAGAGGCGAAGGAAATGGAAGTAGTAGTTGAGGAGTGAGAGAGACATGGTTATGAACTACCCATGATGTTGCGAAATTTGTACATTGAGCAAACTGTGAAAGAAACCAAGGAGACATTTGAAAAGGTAATTAAAGACCATGGAGAAGAAATACAACAATTGAGGTTTGATTATGACATTGTACTTCTGTCAGAGATGGATTGTGGTCTTCAGTAAAGAGACGGGTTTGATGCATCTCTCCATGCTACTCTATCCTGTACAAGCTTTTACATCTCCCAGTACCTACTGCAACCTACATCCTTCTGGATCTGCTTAGTGTATTCACCTCTTGGTCCCTCTCTATGACTTTTACCCTCCAGTCTACCCTCCAATACTAAATTGGTGATCCCTTGATGCCTCAGAACATGTCCTACCAACCGATCCCTTTTCCTAGTCAAATTGTGCCATACATTTCTCTTCGCCCCAATTCTATTCAATACCTCTTCATTAGTTATGTGATCTACCCATCTAATCTACAGCATTCTCCTGTAGCACCACATTTCAAAAGCTTCTTTCTCTTCTTGTCCAAACTATTTATCATCCACATTTCACTTCCATACATGGCTACACTTCATACAAATACTTTCATAAACGACTTCCTGACACTTAAATCTATATTCGATGTTAACAAATTTCTCTTCTTCAGAAATGCTTTCCTTGCCATTGCCAGTCTACATGTGATAACCTCTCTACTTCGACCATCATCAGTTATTTTGATCCCCAAACAGCAAAACTCATTTACTACTTTAAGTGTCTCATTTCCTAATCTAATTCCCTCAGCATCACCTGATTTAATTCAACTACATTCCATTATCCTTGTTTTGCTTTTGTTGATGTTCACCTCATATCCTCCTTTCAAGACACTGTCCATTCCATTCAACCGGTCTTCCAGGTCCTTTGCTGTCTCTGACAGAATTACAATGTCATCGGCAAACCTCAAAGTTTTTATTTCTTCTCCATGGATTTTAATTCCTACTCCAAATTTTCCTTTTGTTTCCTTTACTGCTCGCTCAATATACAGATTGAATAACAATGGGGATAGGCTACAACCCTGTCTCAATCCCTTCCAACCACTGCTACCCTTTCATGCCCCTCACCTCTTTATAACTGCCATCTGTTTTCTGTACAAATTGTAAATAGCCTTTCGCTCCCAGTATTTTACCCCTGCCACCTACAGAATTTGAAAGAGAGTATTCCAGTCAACATTGTCAAACGCTTTCTCTGCGTCTACAAATGCTAGAAACGTAGGTATGTCTTTCCTTAATCTATTTTCTAAGTTAAGTCATAGGGTCAGTATTACCTCACGTGTTCCAACATTTCTACGGAATCCAAACCAGCTTCTGCCAGTTTTTCCATTCATCTGTAAAGAATTCGTGTTAGTATTTTGCAGCCGTGACTTATTAAATTGATAGTTTGGTAATTTTCACATCTGTCAAACCTGCTTTCTTTGGAATTGGAATTAATATGTTCTTCTTGAAGTCTGAGGGTATTTCGCTTGCCTCATACATGTTGCTCACCAGATGGTAGATTTTCGTCAAGGCTGGCTCTCCCAAAGCTATCAGTAGTTCTAATGGAATGTTGTCTACTCCTGGGGCCTTGTTTTGACTTAGGTCTTTCCGTGCTTTGTCAAACTCTTCACGCAGTATCGTATCTCCCATTTCATCTTCAGACAAGTAAATGACTACAATTCCATAAATATTGTGTGATTTATTTATGAGAAAGAGCTTCACAAATTGAGCATGTCAATAACTTGTTGGTCCATCTCTGGCCCTTATGCAAGCACTTATTCAGCTTGGAGTTGATTGGTAAAGTTGTCTGATGTCCTCTGAGAGATATCATGCTGAATTCTGGTCAATTGGTGTGTTAGAACATCAAAATCCCAAGCTGGTTGGAGGGTCCTGCCCATAATGTTCCAAACGTTCTCAACTGAGGAGAGCTCTGATGACCTTACTGGCCAAGGTGAGGTTTGGCAAACATGAAGACAAGCAGAAGAAACTCTTGCCCTGTGTGGGCAGATATTATCTTGCTGAAATGTAAGCCCGGGACAGCTTGCTGCAAAGGGCAACAAAATGGAACACAGAATACTGTTGACATACCGCTCTGCTGTAAGGATGCCACCAACAACAACCAAAGGGCTCCTGGGAGTAAATGAAATTGTGCCGCAGACCATCAGTCCTGGCTATCATGCCATATGGGGGACGGCAGACAGGCTGGTATCCAACCACTTTCTGGTGGTTGTAGAGCCTCAATTCAAAGCAGGACACATCACTGAAAACAATTTTACTGCACTCAATGAGATTCTAGGCCCCAATGACAGAATGTGGCACAATTTCCCACAGGAGGCAATCCAATAACTCTATCAATCAATCGCAAGCTAAAAAACTGCTTGTGTAAGGACCAGAGTGGATCAGCACATTATTAACTTGCTCAATTTGTGAAACTCTTCTCTTTAATAAACCGTCCAATTTTTCTGAAACAGTAATCAGTCTGAGCATGTTACATCAAATTAACCCATTTCTGTTTTGTTTTGCTTCTTCTTCTTCTTCAACAAAGAAGAATTTATCTTGAAGAGAGGCTGTAAGATGAATATCAACAAAATAAAACAAGGGTAATAGAATATAGTCTAATTAAATCAGGTGACACTGGGGTAATTAAAACAGGAAATGCAACACAAAGTAGTCGAGTCTTGTCATTTGGGCAGTAAAATAAATAATGTTGGCCAAAGCAGCAAGAAAAGCATACCTGAAGAAAAAGAATTTGTTAACAAAAAATATTGATGTTAGGTAGCCTTTCCTGAAGGTATTACTTAGAAATTTGGCACTATAGACGTTTGCTGAAGATTACATGGGTAAGTCAAATAATTCGAATCTACCAACTCGAATTGAAGAAAAAAGAAATTTATGGCACAACTTGACTGAAGGAAGGGATTGGTTGATAGACACATCTTGAAGCATCAAGGAATCATCAGTTTGATAATGGTGCGAAGTGTGTGCCTGATAGAAATTGTAGAGGGAGACCAAGGCTCAAATACAGTAACCAGGTGCAAATGGATTCCCTTAGCAAAACCATACAATTTAGTGTCACAGGCACTTGGATATCAGTATGACTGTATAGAACACCCAGTATATTTCATACACTGGTAGCAGGATGACATGAGGTATGTCAGCATACAGATGAAGTACATCACTTATCTGCTATTAAAATTATCAGTTTCGTTTATAAGGTGGCACGTGTTACAACATAATGTTGACTGTCAGCATACCCAATACGCTAGATGTTATGTATGATTGTGTTTCTAGCAAGTACCTATGACGTCAATGATTTCAGTATCTGTCTACTAGTGGCTGCAATGAAGGAGTTCAGCATGCGCCGTGCTCCACACACACACACACACACACACACGCACACACACACACGCACACACACACACACACACACACACACACACACACACACACACACACACACACACTTACTTACTTTTGTCAGCAGACTTTCCACTTCCCTGCGGTTCACTGTCAAGCCGATTTTCCAACACATCTTTCTCAACAGGGCTGTTGTAACTCGTGTCATCAGGAAGATATCTAGAAGCATTTTTGCTGTCTGTCAACAAAGTAGGGTTTTCTTCCATTTCTAAGCTGTCTTCTATGGTCACAGTAGCATTTTGACTATTTTCTTGTTCACGGAGTGGCGAGATTATTTCGCTGGCCGATAGCTTGCCATCAAATGAATGACTTGGGCTATTCCAAGTAGTGGTATCCGGCAGGAAGCTCGGCACAGGATTACTGCAAATCCCCTGGGGCATGGAACTAACATTGCCTCCTGTCTTGACACCTACTAAGGACGTAGATTTGTCAGTTTCCAATGTTTCTTCCAAAGTCACCAAAACACTTCTTTCACTCATTTTGGTATTATCTACTGAGCCTGGTTCATTTTCACAATGTCTGGTGCATGCTGAATTTGTGGGGGTGTTCCAAATGGTGTTATCTGGTAGGAATCTGGTAGTATCTGGTAACAAGCTAGAAATAGTTTCCTTAGGTGTGGAACTGACATTACCTCCTGTCTCAGCTCTGATTTTTGTCAGTGGAGTCGATGATTTGTCACTAGCATTGCCTCCCACTGCAAAGGTATCTAGCAATGAAGGAGATGATTTGTCAGTTTCCAATGTCTCTTCCATAGTCACAACACTCCTTTCACTCTCTTTGGTGTTATTTAGGTCCTCTGGTTCATTATCAGAAAGTTTGGTGCTTGATGTGTTACTGGGCATATTCCATACAGTGTTATCTGGTAAATATCTGGTGGTATCTGGCAGAAATGTAGAAACAGAAGTGCTCAATGTTTTCTTGGGTGTAGAACTAATAGCACCACATGTCTCAGCTCTGATTCTTGTCGGTGAAGCTGACCATTGTTTACTGATGTTGCCTCCCATCTCAGCACTGGTACCTATCAATGCAGTAGATGAATTGTCAGTTTCCAATGTACCTTCCATAGTCATATTAACACTCTTTTTGGTATTATCTACAGACTCTGATCCATTATCAGAGTGTCTGGTGCATGAAGAATTACTGGGGGTATTCCAAATACTGTTGTCTGGCAGAAATCTGGTAGTATCTGACAGAAAGTTAGATACAGGTGTGTTGCATGTTTTCTTAGGTGTGAAGCTAACATTACCTTCTGCCTCAACTACAATATCTATCACTGAAGCTGATGATTTGTCAGTCTTCAGTGTGTCTTCTGGAGTCAATGCAACATTATTTTCATATGTGCTGCTATCATTTACAGATTTCTGTAAGTCTTCTGACTGCCTGCTGCATGGTGTGCTAACAGGACTATCATAAACTGTGCTGTGAGGAAGAAATGATAGAACAGAACCAGTGCTATCCCTATCAGGTGTTGGTCTGGTAAAGCATTCTGGACCAGTTTCGCTTGCGGACAATGCCTTAGATAATTGTTTAACCTCTGGTGTGTCTTCTCCACTCTTTTGAATTTCTTCTGCACTGCCTGTGACCCTTACTTCAACAGCTGATTGTTCACTGAAGGACAAGACACCGGGCCTGTCATAATTGCTGCTGTGTGGGAGAAATGATGAGCTCAGCCTATTACTACATTCCTTCTGGGCAGAATTCTCATCATCTACAGCCCCAGATTCAATGCCGGCCAACGTCTCCGATGATCTGCCCAACTTCGGACTACCTCTGGCGTTGAAAGAAACACATTTCTGATTTTCTTTTGCCATGCCTGCAGAGCTTACATCTCCGCCCAACTGCTCACTGTCAACTATTTTACCATGTCTGCTTTGAATGGTTGCATCAGGAAGAATAAATCTGGATGAGCTGTATTGGCTTCTCTCAGATGTTAAACTGGTACTATCTTCTGTCTTTGTCCCGATTCCCATCAAAGATGTTTTCTCAGATGCTAATACATCTTCAATGGGTGTCAAAACAGTTCTTTCAGTCTGTTTTGAATCACTCAGAGATTCTCTCCTTTCATCAGTCTGCCTAGTGGAAGTATTCCCAGGAACAATGCGCACAGTGTTGTCAGGTAGGAATGATGCAGAAGACTTACTGCCATCTTTGTCTGTTTTGTTACTGGTGTTAACTACTCCCTTAACTGTATTATGTGACAACAAAGAATATGATTCCAAATGAGAGGTGGCTCCTTGAGTAATGCGACCATCATCCTCACATTTCTGTCCAGCAGCAGACAGTGCTTCATCTGATCTTCTACTGAGAACTGAAGTATAAGAGACATTATGAGTTATACTACTACGAGAAAATGACAGGATACTCTTTCCGTTTGTTGTAGTGGTACTGGTTGGAGATTCTGTCTCAATACTGACACATGCAAATGAAGTAGATGATTTTTCAGTATTTGGTATGCCATCTGCTGTCTGAAGAGAACAGCTATTAACAGCCCGCCTAGAATCATCAAACTTCACTGAATGCTTTGAGGGACTGTTCAGCAGTTTACTACCTCCAATGCCATGCATTGTATGATCAGTCAGGAAAGAAACATTACTCTTCCTATAAGATTCCCTCTTTGTAATTCTGGGCGAAATGATCGTCACACGAGGAGGGTCATCTGTCTTGACACACTTTTCTCTGAGATTACGATCATCCACTGACTGCACACTGTCCTCAAGTTTGAGGTACTCCACTATATTCGTTGATGATGAAATATTTTGCTTCAAATCTTTTGAGACAGATTCAGCTAACACAGATGAAAGAATTGCATCTCCAGAAGCGTCTTCAGTATTTGAATCTATATCACTGGTAGCAGACACAAAACTGTCTTCTTGGTTTTCTTCAGAATCATCATCTACTTTAGATTTAGGTGGGAAAAAATATTTCCCTTTAATAGAAGCTACTCTGCTAGCTACTCTTTCTTCACTGTTAACACTGTCTCGCTTCCGAGGAGAAGGAGAAAATGATAAACTGCGTTCAGCTTTCTTCGCTGTACAAACTGTTTTAGATACTGAAGCTTCTGTGTCCCGAGTGCCACTTGAAGGCTTAGGGAAAAAGCATAAGGGACGTGCCATGTCTCCTGGCCTCCTTCCTCCCACCTGGGTATCTCTTGTGTGCGCAACATTTCCTTCATACAGAGCCTTCCTAGGGCTGGCACCCATGACACTTTTCTTTCTGTCTAGGTTGCTGGAAGAAAAGAAAAAAAAGTTGAGGTGACACAAAATTAAACACTTCTTGAATATTTACTAAAATAAGTAAATAAAAAATTAAACTTACATAAAGAGAGTATATGCCAGCAAAAATGTTGCAAACAGTGTGTTCTACAAGATAACAAGTCATTAAAGCTATACACTTCTTCAACAAGAAAGAGGAATTGAGGGGAAAAGGGGAAGAAAATTTTATTGCTGACTACCAATATTAAAATTTTTTGATGTAAAAGATGTAATTATTATCAATAAAATTTTGTTTCTGTTATTGTGGGAGATGTTGCACAACACCATAAACCACGAGTCTACTTGATCTATGGTATAGCTTTGTTAAACAGCTTTTCAAAGAATTGATGTTCTGTACATTTTGATTGACTGGGTAATTTGAAATATGGTGACATTGCAAAAATACACCCCCCCCCCCCCCCCCCACACACACACACACACAAGAAATTCGTCATTTGTTTTCAACAGCCAAGAAATGAGTAACTGATTTCAAATCGGGCTTTATTTCTCTCATTCCACTTGAATACATTTATAAGTGTCGATGATACTGGAAGAGAGGCTAGCTGATACCACGGGAAGTTTAAATGTAATAAGAAAGAAGGGGAAATTGAACCACAAGTGAAAATTTAAACATCAGCAAGAAGCACACAAACAATATGGAGTCTACCATATGCCCACACTACAAAAAATATTATGAGTGTGTCTCCTAAGAAATATAAGCAACTTGATCTGATGTTTTTGACACTATTTTCAGTTTTGTTCTTGACATGTCTACAAGACATTCGCTGTTCATGAGGCATTTCTGCATTATCCTGTGTCAATGAATCTCACTTTTTCTTACTAATGAAAACCAATGTTGTCACTGAATATCACAATAGCCTCTTTCCAAATGTGTTTGGTGTAGATGACGTACACAAACGAAGAATTGTAACATTATTTTTAAAAAATACAATGTAGTCCAAAGTGAATAATTACAGCAAAAATTAAAATATTTAGAACATTACACACATCAAATTCATAGGAGAATACTCTAAGCCATTCCCCATAAAAGCAGGTTTAAAATAAGAGAATGTTTGTCACTATTTCTCTTCAACTGTATGTCGTAATATAATGACAGTGGTGCAAGGTTAACCCAAAGAACATCAAACTTTGAAAACCCATGCACAACAAAAAATTTATGTGCCTGTGATACAGTGATGACCAGGTTATCTGATCCACAACTCATAAACAAACCCATGATAGAAGAACAGGAAATCAAAATCTTACGTATTTTGGAGAAATAACATTTAACCAGAACAAAAACCTATGCTGCACAATAGAAGCAGCACTGTATACAACAAAGTGAAATTATTTTCCATAGTTTGACAGTATATACCAAGAATGCTAACATCAAAAAAGGCTTCTCAACAACCATAAAACCAAAAACCTTACAAATTGCAACTGAAACCATTTTCGAAACAATTAATACTGTAGAAATAGAATACGAATAACAGAAGAATAATCAGAACATGCATGACCAAAAATATGAACAAAGCAGACACTAGAGATCAGCTTCTAATGAAACAGTCTACAAGGAAATGAAATCAGTAATTAACATTCCTATACAGAAATCCATTTTGTTCTTCAGATAACTAAGCAGGACACCAGGCAATAGAATCAGGAGATCAACAGAGAGAGCATGACACAGTAAGAACAACATTAGATGGATTATGGAAATGAAGGAAGATATGAGGGAACTATAAATTACACTAACAGATTTACAAACAAAACAGAAATGAACTAGAAACCATGATCAACAAACACTGGGTAAGGTAACTTTAGATGAAGAAAGAAAGCTGAGCTCTGAGAGACTGAAGAAGTACTGGGCCAATAGGAAACTGAAAAATCTTTTTTATATAAGGGTTAGCCAGATGAAAAGGAGGCATGTGGAAAAAAGTAAGTGAACTCTTTACGACTTCAAAAGTAATAACTATAACTGTAACTACATTTAGCCCACTGTAAGACAAAATGGTCAGTGCCTTCATGGAAGAATGTTTGTGGTTGCTTATGGAACTATGATCGTACTAAGTGTATACCTCTTCATCCAAAGCAAATCAACAGCCACAAATGTCTCTTCAGGGCTCCAAAAATGTGTAAATTGCACGAGGAGAGACTGGGACTGTATAGAGGATATTTAAGTGCTTTCCAGCAAAACTTCAGCAGAATACATCCACCCATATGTTGTCAAGGTTGTTTCTACTATACTGCAGAAGTTTCGCTGGGTAGCTCTTACAAATTCTCCAAATAGTCCCCATCTATCCCTAGTGATTTCCACATTGTTGGAGACCTGAAGAAAGAAATTCATGGGTGTTAATTCACTCTGGATGAAAAGATGCACACCCTCGTACAATATGGTTCCACAGGCAATCACAAACATTTTTCTCTGAAGTTACTGACCATCTTGTTTCACAGTGGTATGAAGTATTGACAGTTATGGCATTTACTTTTCATGTAATGAACACATTACTCACCTGTCTTCCATCTGCCTCATTTTCATTTGACTGCCCCTTACAAAATTGATTTAAGTGGTCCAATATGAACAAAATAATAACATTATTATTATTATTGTGGTAAGCAGTTTTGATATTGGGGTCAGCAAAGCTGTTCCAATCATCATCATCATCATCTTAATAATAATAATCATCATCATCATCATCTTAATAATAATAATCATCATCATCATCATCATCATCATCATCATCATCATCATCCAGATGGTGTTTTATGTGAAGATGGCCTACTACTAGAGGTCGAAACCAGTCGTATTTTTAATAAAGAACTATACCATTTTTTACTAATTTTAATAAACACATACCTCTCTTTTGGTAATGCAAAACGGATCTGTCGGCTTGCTGACAGCACTCCTGTTTCGGATTCCTTTTTCTCCTCTAAAAAGAAAACAATATTTGTCAACAACAGTGTAATTATATTAGATACAAACAAATATGAAATTGGAAACTAATAAATGAAAGAATGAAACTTTACTAATTATAAAAGAAGGGTGTTACACGACCACTTAAGGAAAATACGATGAACACAATGAAGAGGAAGTTTCAAGCTCCAGTTTCAAAGTAGGTTTGTGAGAAATATGCGAAATTACTGTTAGTCTCACTTTTCACACCAAATGATAAACTTGATTCTAAAAAAAAAAAAAAACACTTGGTCACACTTAGTATTTAATTGACAGAAAAGTAATGAATACAACAAAGTTACAACTATGTAAGTTGAGTACTGCTAATAATTATGTCAGTTTCAAGAACCAAAACTTCCTTTTCCAGTGGCAGATAGTTTTCAAGTTGGCTTGGCCATTATCATTCGCAAGTTCAAATTTTAGCTTCCCTTCTGATACAATTTCTATTCACTTTATTATTTATCAGTAGGCAGAAGTCTAATATGTCATCACTAGATAAAGACCGTATTGCAGAGGTAACTAAATGAATTCTCCATATCCTAAATCTCACCACCAATTTCTTCCCTTGTTTTTAGACCATAGGGTGAAACTGATGGCAAGAAGAAAGGAAATTTCATTGTGTGGTTGGACAGAAACACTAGAAAATATTGCGCTTGGTACCACTGTTGCTACAGAGAAGACACTGTGATGTCTGCACACAAGCATTGCCATGGTACTCCACTGCTCAAGGTGCTGACTTTTTACTAACCTTACTGGGGGCACAAACAGTGAGGTAACTCATTTCTCCGAAAGATACAATGAAATCTGCAATAAATACCACCCAGTTCTTTTCAGTGCAAATTATTAAAGTTGGCAAATTTGGTAGCCAGCTTCCCAAAAAGTATTCCATTTAATGCCCAATACCAACCAAGAAGTGGAATAAAATTGGATCAGAGCTTGGGAAGAACCCCAGTTTATATGCTAGTATTATAATCATTTAACATATTTCAAAGAGTTAGCAAATGAAGATAGTAGCATTCAGTCTTGCAAACAGCGATTACAAAAAACACACACACAAAATTACTTAACTGTGAAGAGATGGCTGATATTTGAGCTCAGTTTTAATTAAGTGTGTTTAGAAAATAGGGAGAGAATGACAGGTTTGTAGAAGAAAAATTAAGTTACCACAAAGCAAATTATCATGGAGATAACAATCAAACTTACTAAAGCAACCTACTGCAAGTATCTTGATGGACTGATAGGTCTGGTAAAAATCACAATACCTACCTCTAAAAGTAAAAATTTATTTCTCAATACAAAACTGAGCTCATTATATCTAGTTAACTGAATTTCCCGGAACAAACTTTTAGCTGACTCTGCACAATGAATTTATACAGCATAGATAACCTCTATATTCAAAATAATGGTATGGAGTAGTTCAGTGTATCTTGAAGTTAGGAAATTTATAATAATTTTGCCATCATAATGGCCATTATTTGAGCACATGTCTTGTCCCAATGCAAGAGGCCTTTTCTGTGTGCTAACCTTAGTCACTTTTGGGTTGATGCACTTGCACACAAATTAAATAATGTTGACTAATGACAGCTAACACAATATTTCATCCTTTATTCAAATAAACAATCATGATGATACCCTATGAACCCAAGAACACAGTTGACACCACTTTTGCCACTTTACTTCAGGGTATTAACGACTAGACAATCCTTAGTTTTGACAACAGATTTTTATTTGAGAATGGTAGAACTATGTCTCATCAGTACCCACAGCAATACCAGAAGTACTTCAAATTATTCTTCTACTTATCCAAATATTTTGAAATGTCCAACAAATTTGGTATCCTCTGTGCATCCATCTTCTTCATACACAGAACTTCCTTCAGGAAACTACATACTTGCTCAAAGCTGGTGCCTACCATCTCAACCATTCACAACTCTTAACTTGATGGTCTTCTAACACTATACAAAGAACTTTATTGACCAGTCTTTCAGGAGAATTCTCAATCAAGTGTCCAGAAAGTGGCAAATCTGCAGCATTCATATGACCACTTCCAATACATTTAAACCTATGGTTCAGCGGCAGAGTTTTGGATTTAAATACAGTGGCATGGTGCTCATGTACCACTTCTTACTCCTTTGGGAAGTACTCGCTAATGTGAAAAATGTCAGGTTGCACCATGGTTTACCATCCATGACGAATGGTAGGTACCCACTCAAAGGTCAGAGGACCATACCTAAGCACCATGATGCTAAAAACTTCCATTTTGTACCTGGATCTGGACCAAATACAGAGAAATGTTTAATCACTGCACAACAATCGCCTCTAGTGCTTTCTGCAAAACTGTGTGACACTTCAGCTGCCAACAATTGTGTTTTGCATTCATTCCAAAACATGGGTAAAAAAATTATGATTATCATGCTTACAATTGTCATGAGGCTTAACAATATTTCCAGGTATTTTAGTAAAATTTACCAGATTTTTCAATACACCTTTTGTGCTTTTCACACAAGACTTTGCTTCTTCCAGCAGAATCTAGTAAATACACTTACAAAATGTAAAACTATTTTCCTCCAAGGCTGCATTAATGTTAGTTAAATTGATTGTTAAATGGCCAGCATTCAGATTAACTAAATTAATAGTTTAGACACTACTGTTTACAGTTTCATAGTCACAGCTGTTTAAATTTGGTGTCTTTACAGCTACAACAATATTAGCATATCTGTATCTAGGAAATAATGTGCGAGACAGTAATAAAATAAGTCACGACAATGTTTTACAACAATGCTAAGTTTTAGTGTGAATGTGGTAAGACAAATTCTGACAGAATGTAAATGATTTAATAGTAAAGGAGATGACACACCAAATAACAGAAGTGTCACATCATTAACAGACACACAATAAAGGAACGATTGTGAATGCCTATATATGTGCTCTATCGTAAAGGATATGTCCAAAAGTTGTCTGCCTGCTTAGCTGAGTGGTAACGTGCTTGCCTCCCATGCAGCAGGCCGGGGTTCAATACCCAGCCAGGTTGGAGATTTTCTCCACTCGTGGACTGGAGTTGTGTTGTCCTCATCATCATTTCATCATCATCATCACCGGCACGCGAGTCACCCAATGTGTTGTCGACTGAAATAAGACTCACACTCGGCGGCCGAACTTCCCCAGATTGGGCCTCCCGGCCAGCAGTGCCATACTATCATTTCATATTTCTTTTCGTCCAAAAGTTAGAAAGTTTTATTTCCATTTTGTGCCTTTCAAATGATGGAAACTCCAGGTAGGAATACCAACAATGTATGGAAAGATAGACTGCTATCTACCATTAAAAGAAAAAAGAAGAAAAACAAAATAGTTGCAGTCAGGATTTCCACTTCCTCTGTTCTATTATCTCCCTGTTCTCATCTCCCATGCTCTTTGTTTGCCACCCTCTGCCAATGTAACTGCCCATCTTTCCCCACTCCTCTCGTTCTCCGTTCCTTTTTTCCCCACCTCCCTGCCCCACAACCTCCTGATGCTGCGCTTGTTGTCATTGTAGCCCTGCACACTCCACCAGACAGCATTTGTCTCTCTTCCCCAACCTGTACATTACTATCCTTTCTCCTTTCCTGCGCCCCTCCAGATTGCTGCTTGCACCCCTTGCAATAGTTGCATTTTGGCCCAAGATGCTGGAGCTGGCAGTTACGTGTGAATGAGGTGTGCTGTCTTGTGTGTATGAATGGTTTGTTTTTCTCTTTTGCTGATGAAGGCTGCAACCAAAAGCTTTATGTAAGTGTCTTTTAATTGTGCCTGTCTGCAACTTAACGTTTCTTCTTTAACATTGTAAGTAGCAATCTGTCTGTTCCTACATGGTTGATATATCGTGCATTTGATGACTCAGTGCTTCCACTATATGGTGAATTGTTTTCTTTACCCCTAAAGTATTAAATAAGTTTAGTTTTTAATTTTACAAAAATATCAGTAAATTTGTACAGTTACTAAGTCTTGTACAGCTCCAGGTCTTAAAAAAACTATTACCTGAAAGTAATCTCTCAAATTACTATTCTTTTCTCAATTTACTGTCACCAAGACCGATGTAATGTCCATTTCAGTCGCAGTAAACGTTTGTCTCCATCGCAAAATCTTCAGTAATCAAAACTTAAAAGAAATTGCTCTTGGAAACTGCATGAAAGTGGTGTGCGTACTGTAAGACCTTCGGTACACACACCATCAGATTATTTGACTTGTCGCTCTAACGATGTAGGCGAGTGTCAGCAATATGTCTCGTGGTCTTATTGTGGTGTGTTTATCTTCTGCCGTTAGGTCAGACAATAGACATGCCACTTGCACGCTTAGAGTAGCAGATTGACGGTGACCAACTTTAAACAGAACTTGATTAATTTTCACACACATTTGTTGTTGTTGTTGTTGTTGTTGTGGTCTTCAGTCCTGAGACTGGTTTGATGCAGCTCTCCATGCTACTCTATCCTGTGCAAGCTTCTTCATCTCCCAGTACCTACCGCAACCTACATCCTTCTGAATCTGCTTAGTGTATTCATCTCTTGGTCTCCCTCTACAATTTTTACCCTCCACACTGCCCTCCAATACTAAATTGGTGATCCCTTGATGCCTCAGAACATGTCCTACCAACCGATCCCTTCTTCTAGTCAAGTTATGCCACAAACTTCTCTTCTCCCCAATCCTATTCAGTACTTCCTCATTAGTTATGTGATCTACCCATCTAATCTTCAGCATTCTTCTGTAGCGCCACATTTCAAAAGCTTATATTCTCTTCTTGGCTAAACTATTTATCGTCCATGTTTCACTTCCATACAGCAAAGGACTTGGAAGAGCAGTTGAACAGAATGGATAGTGTCTTGAAAGGAGGATATAAGATGAACATCAACAAAAGCAAAACGAGGATAATGGAATGTAGTCGAATTAAGTTGGGTGATGCTGAGGGAATCAGATTAGGAAATGAGACACTTAAAGTAGTAAAGGAGTTTTGCTATTTGGGGAGCAAAATAACTGATGATGGTCGAAGTAGAGAGGATATAAAATGTATACTGGCAATAGCAAGGAAAGCGTTTCTGAAGAAAAGAAATTTGTTAACATCGAGTATAGATTTAAGTGTCAGGAAGTCATTTCTGAAAGTATTTGTATGGAGTGTAGCCATGTATGGAAAATAATAAAAAGCGTAGACATTACGTAACTTGATTCTGGACGCTGTTTACAATTGACAATCTGAAGTTCCTTCGGTATTGGTACGTTAATCTTATTCTCACATATCTCTGATACTTGACAAAGTGTCTATACATTTATCTTCATGGCTATGTGCAGGAATATGGTAATCTTATTAGGTGCAGATTGAAACTTGACTGTAGACTGGTACAGACTAATGCAGACTGGTACAGACTGGTGCAGACAAGTGCAGACTGACTAGTCGGAGGTCTGTACACTCGTTATAATACCTCACGCGTTCAGGTATCACTGCACGAGTGTGAACCACGAGGAGAAAAGGTTCTACGTTAGCAGCAATCTCATTGGCTGCGTTACATATTAATACGCAGATCGGTGGAAGCAGAATTTGGTCCATCTCTAAGGCAGCACCATCTTGTAGCGCGGAGACGGATGAGTGCTGTGCTTAGCGGGGCGCGCTCTAGTGGGAATGTTCTGTATGCACTGACTCCGCGGAACTATGTACACAACAGTGAACATAATCTTTCGTAAATAATTTTGATTCTCTTTCATAAACAAAGGTATCTTTCACGAATAAGTTTAGTTAGTTGGTTGTTAGGTAGGGTTTAGGTGACTAAACAGCAAAGTCACAGTCTCTTGATTCAAGGGTAGTTCATCCATAATTAGCAATGTCGGCCAAAAACATATTCAGATGATGGAAGTATGTAAAAGGTAGAACCCAAGTTTTGAAGGCAATATTGATGCCAGAGCTGAGAGAAACTAGAGAGAAGTATATGGACTGAGAAAGTACACAAGTCAGAGCAGAGGATGAGTCACCCAGGTGGTGATGTGGGACAGGCAAATGCCCAGTGGACAGAACATTTATAAATGAGCATTTTCTCAGGAATTTGCCCAAAGCAGTTTTAAATGCTCAAAATCTGGGCATTTATAAAAAAAAGTACTTTTTAAAGTTTTTTCTGTTAGAATGTATAATTTACCAATCAAAATAAGGGATGGGACGATACTCTCAATGTTAGAAGCTAGTAAATGTTTATATGTAAACATACGTATGCCATTCATTGCCCTTTTTTACTAAGCACGAAAAGAAAGAAAAGAGAGACAAGCCCTCTGTTTTTTACTAGCATTCCAAGGAATGGCACATGTTAGTGACAGCTGATTGTCAGTTGCAATGTCCTTTTTTTACTTTTACAATTTTTGCTCTTTTGTCTCTCTATCTAACAATAACACATACCATGTTGAAAAGCTGTGTAGTGACAACCCAGTTTTTTTTTTATATAAAAAAAAAACATTGTTCTTTGATGATCGCTTTGTACTCTAACCCACCTTATAAACCATGTCAAATCTCTGAATATTGCTGAAGAATGATTATTGATGGAAAAATTATTACTGATCATATTAAACAGCTGGCATGTGTTTCTTGACAATAACTGTATTCTTAAATGATAAACTGTTTTCAGTGGGGGGAATTGGTTTATTGACGGATGTAGTGACATTTGAGAGACACTGTAGTTCTTTATTCTCCTCCTTTCTACTTTCATATGACTGCACTGTTATGAAGATAAAATGAGATCACTAACATCAAAAAGATTTAATAACAAAGAATCGATGCCAAAGATGTTGGAATTGATTGATTCCGATACTAGTCAATTGCTAGAGAATCTGCAATTCTTGGACTTGAGGAATCTAAATTGGCACACGACTCATCCCTAATTAAAATCATTATGGATAAACTTTTTTACTCAAACATTTTTGGAGTAGAATAGTAAAAGTACAACACTACTTACTTAACATAAACTAGACTTTATTTCAAGAATTACTTTTCAACTTGAGTTTCATTTTCTTTTTTAATTATGCACTACCCAAAGAATTAACCTCATTAAAATGTATAATTATGGTTACAGTCCAGTTTACTTCCCTTAATAACTCTTCCCCAGCTCTAAAGCAGCTTTTTAAACTTGGTTACCCAACCAAGTGTTGCAAAACATCTTTTCCAATACAAAGTATCAGTTTGGAATTTTCTCATAACTACTGCTTATAAATTAATCTTTAAAATGCATGGGCATTTATGAATTGTTGACATTTATCCTGGGCATTAGCCCTAACATATAAATAACCAGGTATCTTACATCACTAACTACAGGTCTCATCCATGGTGAGAGAAACCCACCCAGCACCCGACTGCCATAAAACTGATGAACGGTGAAGACAGTAAAGAGCAAAGAATGACTTCGAGTTGGCACATTCAAAAGATTAAAGTTGAGAAGACTAAATATGTAATGGAAATCAGCTTGATCGTTAACAACAAAAACAAGAGATACATAGGTAAAACAGCATGTGGCTGTCCCCAGGGCTCTGCATGCGACGGTTGTCATCTCACCCACATCTGCCGCACTGCTACTCTGGTATACTGTACCCCTGCTGTGGTAAAGTCAAGGTATTAAAGAGCCCTAACTATTCAACAGAGTGCCACCCCTAAAACAGAAAATCGGATTTTGCAGAAAAGGACACAAACCGCATCTACAGAAATTAAAACAGTAAAAGGGGGATGAAAGAGTGAGTAAGTCAAGGATGTAGAGTTGCGTTTCTCACCAGACCCAGCACATTCGTGAATCACCCACCAATATCAAAGGCAAAGAATTCTGAAGGCAACGTTTACTAATGGAGGCCAGAGGGACCCAGCATTCCTCCTTGATATGAGTTACTGTCTGTAATGCTCCTATCACAATGTAGGGGTGGCTTATTACATAAAGTAAAACTATGATTTAGCCTGGTATGACGAATGCTGAGGTGATATAGGACAGTGGATTCCTTCAAGAGGAATTAATAGAGAGTGCCTTGCAGCAGTAGTCTCTCCAATAGTGTGGAGCTTATTAGAGGGAGCAATATCCCCACCAAATGTCACTCCACCTTTGAGAGAGTGAAGGACTTACTTGCAGCAGCAAATTCGCACCTGTGATCGTAAAAGAGAATTGGGTGGTTGGGTGGGTGGGGGTGGGGGGTGTAACACTCCCTTATAATTTGGTGTATCCGCTCATTCGCGGATCTGAATAGCAGCCCACATAAGTATTAATTAATATGACCGTGTACCTAATGGGGCTGGCAATCGGATTGGACTGCTTCGGAGTTGTTACATTCCATTCTGTCCTTCTCAAATGCTGTAATAATGAACTGTCTGTTGGCAATAAGAACAACAAACACAGCTTCACTAGTCAAGACCTATATTCATTCCAAAAACACAAAATAAGGAGACAGCCACTGCCTTCGTCAATACACTGTTAATAACGGCTAATCTCAGCACAGGCTTCCTCGCTATTCATAATCGTCACACGCAAAATACAATCACTGTAATCCAACACTGTAATCCAAATAATGCCGGCGCGGTAGACGCGGAATCTCAATAACGGCACATAAATATCACTGAATCACTCTGTTAATGAAACTTCTTCACTTTCCCGTATAATACTAACACAAAGGGGTTAAACCGCGGCGATGGCCACTCCCTTTGTCGGTAATTTCTATCAATTGCTGGCTTCTGCTCAGCTCCGCCCACCTCGTGGGAACCTACCCAACACAGCACTGACTCAACTCTCCTCTCGCTCTCGCGACCTGACACACTAATCGATAGTTGCCCTGTCGACCTGTGCTGATGCAAACTTAGTAGTAAGGGCCTGTGGACCCCTTACATCCCTGCCCTCGAAAACTTCTTTAGAGCCGCAGGCGAAAAAGAATCGGCAAGGGAAATGAAACATTGCTACAATTGAACAAAACATACAATACGAATAATTAATGAAATTACAATTCACTAAATAATCCCTCGACTCCGGTAGTGGGCTGCCTCCACAATAATTTTACAAAAGGTTATTACATCACATAAACATGGCATTGTCCAAATTACAATTTTTATATCAACCAGCAATAGTCCTCTCTAGTCCAATATTGAATTGAAACACACAACATATACACTCAAAAATTATTACTTAAACACAGGACATATGAATTACTATACTACAAATGAGTTATTACAGGTTTTATACTCATTCTTAGATAATCTTTGACATGAAATATGCAATTCTAATTGTAACACATCACAAAACACAATGTAAATAAACCCTTCCCTCTTTCAAATGTCCATTTCACAGCTAAATGTTCTAACCTTGTCCTACGCCACTACTTCAAGGAGCTTGAACGCTCTCAGTTCAGACATTGGCCCTAATCGAGTTCCTCTTCCTCATCTGGGTTATTTCTGCTCTCGTGTGAGTAGTACCTTTTTATGTTTTCCACATGCTCCTTACCATGCACTCTCTTTGTCCGTGCATATTCCAACTCCACAGTGTTAGGATGACCAATTTTTGTAATCCTGTACGGTCCCTTATACACGTGGTTAAACTTATGTATTTCAGAGTTTATTTTCTTTGATCTAGCATGAACCTTTACTAATACCAGGTCTCCCACTCGGTAAGTTATCGGTTTCACTAGCTTGTCGTGTCTTTCCTGTCTTTTCCTAGCCTTCTCCTTCATACTTAATTCCACCAGCTCCAATTTCCTTTCCCAGGTCAATGAACTTCCTGGTGGGTAGACTACCAACTCACGAAAAATACTATCGGGTTCTTGATTGAGCAATACTTCACATGGGGCAAACCCTGTAGAATCATGTGGGAGGTGATTCCTAACCCGCTCAAATTCTTCCAGATATTCTTTCCATGAACCATGCTTCCTATGACAGTAGGTTCGGCATAAACGGTTCAATTCCTTCATCGTTCGTTCCGCTGGGTTGGAAGCTGGCCTATACCTGGAAATGGCAATTTGCTCTATTCCGTGCTCATTTAGCATCCCTGTCCACTCCTTTGATCTGAACTGTGACCCATTATCACTCAAAATTCGCTTAGGAATACACACCTTTTGAAAATAGTCTTTCTCAAAATGGTTAATGACGGCTCTACTAGTAGCTTTCTTCAAGGGATAAAATTTTATGTACTTGGAAACCAGCTCTTCCACTACTAAGATTTGTGTGTAATTCCCTCGTGAGGCAGGAAGTGGCCCAAAGAGATCCACTGCAACTATGTCCTTAATTGCTGTTGGTACAATTGGATGCATATATCCTTTGTGCTGTACTGTAGTCGTTTTAGATTTCTGACAGGTGTCACATGTACTCAGTATTTTACGTATACGCCTTCCCATGTTGTTGAAAGCACAATCCAACTTTAACTTTTCCAGACACTTCTTCGGTCCATAATGCGCATTACTATAGTGCGTATACCAAATTAATTTTTCTACCACATGTTCAGGCACACAGAGTTTCCAGTTCTCCTCACTCTCCCTGTTTCTTTTATAAAGTATCCCATTGTGAATATAATAAAATGTGCGAATTCTCTCCTCTCCTGCACACCTGTATTTGTTTTTAATTGTCTTTAATTCTCATCCTCGTTCTGTTCCCTACGCACATTCTTTAGGAACTTCCTTATGAATTCTTCATACTGTACTCCCCTCATCAGGTTAATTCTAACTCCTTCTCCTTCCGGCCTGTCCACCAACATTCCTCTTGAGTCAGCTGGTAATCTTGACAAAGCATCAGGTATTATATGTGTTGCTCCTGGTTCATAAAGTATCTCGAAGTCATAGTCTTGTAATGCTAGGGCCCATCGCGTTAGTCTGCTATGCCTCAGTTTGCTTGTAGTCAGAAATGTAAGGGCCTTATGGTCAGTCACGACTTTCACATGCCTCCCGGCCAAATAATACCGGAAACGCTTAAACCCCCACACAATTGCCAATGCTTCCCTTTCAGTAATCGAATATTTTCTCTCCCAAGCATTTAAACTTCTGCTACAGAATGCTATTGTTCTTACACTCTCACCATTTCCGCTCCTCTCTACTTGGTATAAATGTATTCCTAGTCCGTAGTCAGAGCTGTCTGCTCCTAAATAAAAATCCTTGGAAAAATCCGGGTGGTACAATATATCTGCATTATATAGTGCTTGCTTGATATTCTCAAACTCGGTTTGGCACTCTGCACTCCAATGCCACGGCATCCTCGCCTTGGTCAATTCCCTCATACTCGGGGCATTAAGCACCGATCCTTTGACAAATTTTCTATAAAACTCGCAAACCCCAAAGAATGCTCGCAACTGTTTCTTACTATGGGGGGTCGGAAAATTTCTAATAGCCTCCATTTTACTAGGATCAGGATAGATACCCTCCTCGGATATTATATGGCTCAGAAATTTTATCTTTGATTTGCCAAATTCCGACTTGTCCAGGTTTACAGTTACCCCTGCGGTTTCAAAAGCTGCCAAGATTGCATCCAGTCTATTTAAATGTTCTTCCCATGATTCGCTTGCTATCAAGAGGTCATCCACGTAGACGGTGACCCTCTTAAGTAACACCTCGCCTAGTATTTTATCCATCGGCCTTATAAATTCAGACACTGACACATTTAGCCCAAATGGCAACACTCTAAATTGATAGCACCTTCCTCCATAAGTAAATGCCGTATACTGGCGAGACTATGTGGCCAATGGTATCTGCCAGTAACCAGCAGTCAAATCGATACTACTAAGCACCTTTGCTCCTCGGAATTTTTGAATTAGTTCTTCTATAGTCTCTGGTTTGTCCCGCTCCGGTTCGATGATTTTGTTCACTGTTCGTGCATCCAAAACTATCCTCACCTTTCCATCCTTCTTATCAACGACAAATAGGGGGTTGTTGTATTGACTATTGGCCCTTTCTATAACACCAAGGTCCATCATCCTCTGTATTTCTTCATCTACTGCTCTTCGTTTCGCCTGGGGAATGGAATACTGTTTTATATTGAACGGTTTATGGTTCTTTATCTTTAGCTTACACTCCACCCCTTTCATGATACCTGGCCGTTGAGAAAATACTTTACAACGCCTGTATAATACTGTGGCTAACTTCTTCTTAGTCCTCTCATCTAGGTGTGTCATCTCCTCCAACTTTTTTCTGATCTTATCCTCTTTATGTCTATCCTCTCGTGCTAGTCCCTCAAGGTATATCAACACTTCTTCTCCTAGTTCCTCTTCCGCGTATCCCGTGGTGGGTTCCTCTTCATGACACAAATTTACTCTTCTGAATTCTTCCTCTTCTTCGATTGCATTCCCCTCAGCAAACTTTAACCTCTTCTCTTCTCCCTTTCTTCCTTTGACCTTGATAGTACCTTCATCAAAACTCACTATAGCATCAACTTCATTCAACCAATCTATCCCTAAAATAATTGATGTGTTCAATCCGGCCACCACCAAAAATGTTGCTTCGTATTCTTCTCCCTCTATCTCGAAGGTAATCAACACTTGTTCTTTAATAGGTTTACTCCTTGCACCCAACGCGTTCACAATTCTCACTCCACTCACTGGGAAACTAGGCAAGCTAACATTTGCTTTTAGTATCTGTTCATATAACCTTTTGGATATTGCACTCGCTTCACTTCCTGTATCGATTAATGCCTCGATATTCAGTCCACATAACTTGATCCCTATCATGGGTAGCATGGGTTCTTTGGGAATCCCACTTCTTTCCTCCAGTAGGTCTTCTCTTAGGTCTCCACCATTGTCGTGTCTTAGTAGGTTTACCCTGGTCCTCGTAGCTCTCACTCCCGATCGGACCTCATCTGGAGTGTCATTCAGTTTTCCAGTCTCTCCCCCTCTTCCATATGCATCGTGTCATTCATTCGCCTATCCCATCTTCTCTCATGATCTCTTGGTTCTTCACTCCTTCTCCAATCATTTCTCCATTGACGTTCACCACCATGGTTCCTGTACCTATGACCACCACCTCTTCCTCTATAATTAGACGAATTACCAAAATGATTCCTTGGGTCATTATTTCCCCCTCGGTTTTGATCATTAGGTTGATTGTGTCCCTGTGATCGAACAGATTCCAACTGTTCCAGTATTTTCATCAAGGCCTCCCTATCTTCAATTAGGCTCCCGGATACAGTTTCTTGCATTCTCTGGCTCATTCTTCTTTTTATCGCTGATATCATTACGTCATCACTCAGGGGTTGTTCCAAGGTCTCGTTCAATTCCCACAAATGTTCGGCAAATTCTCTCAACGTTCCTCTCCATGTACTAAGTGACTTGCGATGGAGTAGGTCCTCAATTGCTGCACATTGATGGCTTTTGGACCAGTATTTCTTCAAGAATTCCTCTTCAAACTGATCATAACTAGTAGTCCCTTCCTTCTTCCTGACTACCCAAGTGAAGGCCTCACCTTCCATTCTATCTATTGCAAATTGAATCTTGTCTGAGTCCTTAAGATGTGCTGGGAAAACTCCTTTTAGCCATTTCATAAATATCATTGGGTGTAACCCTCCTTTCGGTCTAAATTTCTGCCCTGTATTACTTTGGATGCACCGATTATCACTGCTCATTAATGTAACGACCTTACCTCCCCCAATGGCTAAGGTGGCATTGCTAATTCGTTTATCAATTTCTTCTGTCTTGCTCTCCAATTGCTGCACTCCCTGTTGTAACTGCCTGACCTCCAGTTCAACCCTCTTGTTATCCTCTTCTCATTGCACGGCTATAGCATTTCTCAGATTGACAGCTAGTTGGTTTTGCCTATCTCCTATCCCCTTAACCGCATCATTGCATTGTTTCTGCATCTGCGCCACCTCGGCGATTCGATGATTGCAATTTGTTCCCACTTCGTTGATTCTTTCTCCCAATTCGGCTTTCGTTTCTTCAATATCGTCTTCTATCTTCTTTGTTAACTTTCCTTCCACCTTCTCCACGTCTCCCTGGACTTGGTCTATGCTCTTCTGCAGCTTATTCTCTCTCTCGTTGATATCCATTTTCAACTGTTCTTGTAGCTCTTGCATTTCCTTCTTCAGATTACATTCCATCTTCATCTGCGATGTTTTGATCTCTTGTGCTATAGTTTCTTGCAAATCTTCCTTTAATGATTTGTGAAATATTTCTTCCCTTTCTCGAGGTTCTTGTGAACTCTTCTCTAACGATGCGTTAGTTTCTTGTAAACCCTTCTCTAGTGATTCTCTGAGACCTTTCTCTAATAATTCTCGGGATATTCTTCCCTCTTCTCTAGTTTCTTGTAAACCCTTCTCTAATGATTTGGTCCCCTTTAGCAACTCTGCTAACATCCACCGCATATCTGCATCCTCTGAAATCGGCTTCTCTCTCGTCGTTTGTCTCGGTGTCTCGGGATAATTAGTTGAATGTGCTGATGGGCTTCCTAATGACAATCCACAATCACTGATTCCCGAATCATCTCTGTCTTCCTGTCCTATCCCTTTCCTTTCAACTACTGCCTCACAGACCTGCTTATCTTCAGTAGACATGTTTGGTTTATTTTTAATGCACAGCCAAGTAATACAAAATAACCTCTAGTAACCCAAAACACTCCTAATTACCATGAAACTAATCAAACAGTACCTGCAGTATTTTTAGTTAATCCCCAAATGATACAACATGCATGAGTACTGAACATAACAACTCCCAAAACCTAACAAGTTCAAACATCAATTTTCACATACACAGTTTATGAAAAAAATGTTCTAAAGAAGATAAATCACAACACTCATAAAATCTATAAATGTAAAATCCCCAAAAACAATGAGCCTATCTGTATAATTACCATTTAGGCAGTGCAGTGTGCGTAAATAAGTATGCTATACTTCAGAGTATGCTTCGCAACTTTTCGGAAATTACTGTAATTGGGCACTTTTCCTAACGTGAAATTCAGTTAAAAACTGTTTATTTATCGCGAAGACTGCACACTGCGATTTAATGTTATGTCAATCAGTCGTCTTCACTCACCAACCGACGTTACCGCGAGTCGCGATGTTTTGACGTTTGAGGTGGGCGTGGCGCTGTACCACAGTCTAACATAACAGTCGCGACACTTCGCCTCGATTTTGTTGCCTACAGCGCCAGCAGTGCCCCAAGCGGCCGGTGGGTTGAACTGTGAGTTCGGCGCGATCGTGAAAGCGAATATTGTTTATTTTGATTTTCGTCAGGATTCAATTGCAAACTATGCATGTATCAATGATGGATATTTCGTTTTAGGAGCGGAAAATGGCTAGTTAATAGCAGACGAGAAGACCTTATGAAGAAAGGCCCAGTTTACCTATATAATAATATAGTTCATGAACGCAGACAATAACAAACTCGTGTGGAATGCAGTACCCACGCTGTTTGACAATCCAAATAAGCCACCTCATCTGACGATGAAGAGGAAACTGCCACAAAGATTCGACAGTCAATGTAAAGCTGTAAAACAGTCCCATGACACAGAAGCAGCCAGTTCAACTCTCCATGTATCAGTGTCAGATTCGTGTGAATCATCAACACAGACATGCTTTGACGATGAAGTGGTTAGCATAAGTGCAGCTGTTCGTTGTTTGAAAATTATTCAAATATTTGGTTTTTCGTGAAATGTAATGTAGTCAGCTCATTATAATATTTTCAGCATATTTCTCCCACTATTTGACAGTTGCTTGTCCCACTTATAATAATATAAAGATGAAGGTCATACTTGTGGCAACAGGCGACAATGACAAACACAATAGGCCTACAGAACGATAAACGAGCTGTTGATCACTTTTGCATGTAGTGGTACATGTCTGTGCTTCTTACATGTGAATACATGTGTTTATATGCTTTTGATATCAAGGTGATAAGCTGCAATTCTGTCCAATGTCACAAGTGTTTCTTCACGAGTGTGTCGTAGCTTGCCACTCTATTCATGGTTTTTGTCCATACTTGCGCTTATTTTAGAATCATTTTTAGAAACATATATGCCTTCTGATACTACACAAACTCTTGGAGGCAAGAAAATAACTCGAATAATTCGGAAATAACGTAGGAAATGGATGCAAACAAACATTATGCTTACGACGCGTCTGACGTTCACCTTACCTGCCGCTTGGAGCGCTAGTGTCGCTCCATCTGTCAAACGGCAACAACTTTTACAGCAGTGAGTGTCGCGACTGTTATGTTAGACTGTGGCTGTACTGCTGCTGGAGCTGCGTGAAGTTGAAGATCTGCGGAAAGACGACGTAGTTCTCCGTCGGCCGCTCCGTGGCGCTGCAGGCGGGCGTAGTTTGTAGTTCGGCCGCTAGATGCCGGTACTGCGCTCGGTGTCTCGAAGTCGCGTCGCTCAGCCAGCCGCTCCGTGGTGGGGTGTCGTGTGAAATCACCTCGCGGATCGAAGCTCTTTGGTGCAACTGCTACACGGGTCTGCGTGACGTCACTCAATAATTGCGTCGCCACAATACATTGTCGTCCGCATAACAGTTTATGGGTCCACACGAAGCTGTCCGATTTTCACTATTCAAACGGCAATTTCAGTCAAAATACTACCACTAAACACTTTTTTAACAACTTTTGTGACGAATTCTCAGTTCGTTTTGCTATTTTAATGTTCACACGTGTCTCTCTTTAGTGTTCACTTTCCACAGTTTTTCGCGCGGATTCACGCATTTGCACATTATACCACAGTTTATTGACACTATTGTTCTATTTAATACGGCAAGAAAAACAGTTTAGTCACAATCGTAAGATATTATTACTTCGTATTGTTCAAAAAATGCACTGCTCCTTGTCGCGATTTTAAAGTTTATGCACTGTCCCGATTCCACATTGAAAAATATTTTCTTGCGTTAAGCACGGTAAAATTACCTATTGTTCATTACGATTAATCCGAAAATTGCACTTGTCCTTTTACGGTAAGCCAAGGGTGTAACACTCCCTTATAATTTTGTGTATCCGCTCGTTCGCGGATCTGAATAGCAGCCCACATAAGTATTAATTAATATGACCGTGTACCTAATGGGGCTGGCAATCGGATTGGACTGCTTCGGAGTTGTTACATTCCATTCTGTCCTCCTCAAATGCTGTAATAATGAACTGTCTGTTGGCAATAAGAACAACAAACACAGCTTCAGTAGTCAAACCTATATTCATACCAAAAACACAAAATAAGGAGACAGCCACTGCCTTCGTCAATACACTGTTAATAACGGCTAATCTCAGCACAGGCTTCCTCGCTATTCATAATCGTCACACGCAAAATACAATCACTGTAATCCAACACTGTAATCCAAATAATGCCGGCACGGTAGACGCGGAATCTCAATAACGGCACATAAATATCACTGAATCACTCTGTTAATGAAACTTCTTCACTTTCCCGTATAATACTAACACAAAGGGGTTAAACCGCGGCGATGGCCACTCCCTTTGTCGGTAATTTCTATCAATTGCTGGCTTCTGCTCAGCTCCGCCCGCCTCGGGGGAACCTACCCAACACAGCACTGACTCAACTCTCCTCTCGCTCTCGCGACCTGACACACTAATCGATAGTTGCCCTGTCGACCTGTGCTGATGCAAACTTAGTAGTAAGGGCCTGCGGACCCCTTACAGGGGGTAAGGCAGTGGCAAGTAATCGCTTCCCTAACCAAGCAATCAACCAATTTTTTCTCTGGAATATCCACAGAACTTGAGACCCAGAGAAAGGCAACTAATTAGGGAGTATGACTAAGGTCAATGAGAAGGTCACGAACATCAGTTAGAGGTGGCTCGCTTAACGAAACTGTACTCAAGGCTATCACCTCTGCCATAAAAATACTACAGGTACCTGGCAAGTGACTGGCTGGAGATTTAAAAGCATATCCCGTGTTATATCTGGTATTAAAGCTGTCAGTGTAAAATAGGGTAGCGCCCTGAAACTTCTGAAAACTGAAAGGGGGAGGAGGGGGGGGGGGTGCCCAAGAAAGCAACCGGAGCACATTCCTTGGAGAAGAAATGGAGTTTCTGGCAGTGGGCTGCAAGGTGCATTCCACCTGGTAATCCCACTCAAAAGTATGTGTCAGGAGGTCGATGCCTCTTGTATTTTAAAAAGACATGTTGGATGATCAGTGAGTTGTCGAATGGTGATCGCACAGAGGATGAAGGGTTGGTGCCATCCAAAATTATGTGGCAAGCTCCCTGCTTCAGCAAGGAGAATGTCTAGAGGACTAGTTAATTGACACTAGTGTCCAGTCACATGCTACAATGATGAACTGGATCTAACATTTTCAAAGGTGAAGTTGCTACTGAGTCATAAACCTAGCAAGCATAGTCCAGTCAGAATGTGATCAGGTCTCAGTAAATATGGATAAGAGTAGCACAATCAGCACCCCAAGAGGTGTGCGCAAAGAAACAGAGTGTTAAGCTTCCATATGCAGCTAGTCTTTATCTGAACAATAGGGGCAGCCAAGTCAGTTCTGGCCTTGATACAAATTTCCATTCGTTGCTTCAGTCTGCATATATACATCATAGATGTCCGAGACTTGAATAGGTCTCTGGAACCATATAATTTTTATCGGAAAGGAGACCTCAAAGACCAGACTGTGTAACAATGTCCACGCACTGGGTACCCAAGTCGAGTTCTGGGCCAGGACAAATCATGATATGACACACAAATTCATGACCCATGTTTCTGCAGGAGAGAATTGGAAAACAAGCAGAGGCCTCGAATGGCACTTTGGGGATGCTACTGAGTAGGAGCTGTATCAAATGCAAAAATTGCCGACTTACATTGCAGAGGTGACCAGCAGCCTGACAAACGTCACTAGTACATTGATGGCAAGAAGTAAGAGACTGGCACTTAATATAAAGCCCTGTGGGACACGATTCTCTTGGAACTGTAGAGAGCTGAGTGAAGTATCACCTCTAACCGTAAACAACTCTGGAGAAATAAAAACTGACAAATAAAAATTGATAGGTAGCCTCGAAAGCCCGTCTTGGAGGATAAATAAAAATGCAATGACATGTATCAAAAAAAGACTCAGTGCTGGCATTGAAAAAGCCTGTCAGACTGCTGTTTCCCACCCAACCAGATGGTTGATTGTGGAATTTTCCTCCCAGAAACCACATTGGTAGGGGGACAATAGATCCTAAGAATAGAGAACCCAGCATAATCTGCAGACAACCATTCTTACAAGCACTTTGCAGAGCATGTCAGCAACATTAATTGGTTGATAGCTGTTTAGAGACTGAGTTTTTGTCTGGCTCAAGGATTTTGAAGGTGATATTTTCTCGCCACAGCTAAGGGAGGAAACTTCATGGTAAACATTGTTGACCACCTTGTATAGTCTTTTGTGAATAATTTCAATTTTGCCTCATAAATAAATTTCACTAAAAGGAGAGTTTAAGCTTAAAAACTGCATTTACATTACATAAAGCAACTGTACTAATTAATTCTTATTTTCAAACAATATTATCAAGAAATCGATTTAATAAATCCTTCATGTAATATCTTTCTTTGAACAAAGTTTTTTTAGATTAGATTAGATTAGATTAGATTAGATTAATACTAGCTCCATGGATCAAGACTACGATATTTCGTAATGATGTGGAACGAGTCAAATTTTCCAATACATGACATAATTAAGTTAATTTAACAACATACTTAAGTTAATATAAGAACTTTTTCATTTTTTGTGTTTTTTTATTTTTATTTTTTTAATATTTTTTTATTTATATCTAAAAATTCCTCTATGGAGTAGAAGGAGTTGTCATTCAGAAATTCTTTTAATTTCTTCTTAAATACTTGTTGGTTATCTGTCAGACTTTTGATACTATTTGGTAAGTGACCAAAGACTTTAGTGCCAGTATAATTCACCCCTTTCTGTGCCAAAGTTAGATTTAATCTTGAATAGTGAGATCATCCTTTCTCCTAGTATTGTAGTTATGCACACTGCTATTACTTTTGAATTGGGTTTGGTTGTTAATAACAAATTTCATAAGAGAGTATATATACTGAGAAGCTACTGTGAATATCCCTAGATCCTTAAATAAATGTCTGCAGGATGATCTTGGGTGGACTCCAGCTATTATTCTGATTACACGCTTTTGTGCAATAAATACTTTATCCCTCAGTGATGAATTACCCCAAAATAAGATGCCATATGAAAGCAACGAGTGAAAATAGGCGTAGTAAGCTAATTTACTAAGATGTTTATCACCAAAATTTGCAATGACCCTTATTGCATAAGTAGCTGAACTCAAACGTTTCAGCAGATCTCAATGTGTTTCTTCCAATTTAATCTCTCATCAATGGACACACCTAAAAATTTGGAATATTCTACCTTAGCTATATGCTTCTGATTAAGGTCTATATTTATTAATGGCGTCATACCATTCACTGTACGGAACTGTATGTACTGTGTCTTATCAAAATTCAGTGAGAGTCCGTTTACAAGGAACCACTTAGTAATTTTCTGAAAGACAGTATTGACAATTTCATCAGTTAATTCTTGTTTGTCAGGTGTGATTACTATATTTGTATCATCAGCAAAGAGAATTAACTTTGCCTCTTCATGAATATAGAATGGCAAGTCATTTATATATATTAAGAACAACAAAGGAACCTAGACTGACCCTTGTGGAACCCCATACTTGATAGTTCCCCAGTTTGAGGAATTTGCTGATCTTTGCATATTATGAGAACTACTTATTTCAACTTTCTGCACTCTTCCAGTTAGGTACGAATTAAACCATTTGTGCACTCATAACGCCGGAAATGCATATCCTCCTATTTCCATCTATTGTACTATAAATTTGTTCCTTATTTTGTTACCTGAAGATATAACATTTCTGTGTCTTTGTATATTGTAATTGTTTTACTATTTGTATATATATGCATTTATGTCGATGTACAATTGGTTTGTTTGGTGAATATTATTTGTATTTATACGCTGGGTCTGGCCTAGGGAAAACTACACTATCGAACGAATACATCGATAGGTCGTGTGGAGAAGCAAAATGTTTAGGATCTTTGGTAGTGTTAACTCGGCCGCGTGGAGCGCGGGCAGAGGAGAGGGAGTCTGGCTGGAGTAGTGCAGTAGAGCAGGTGTGTTGTGTGACACTCCCGCGAGTTGCCGCGCGTTCGGGGTTGGGCAGCATGTAATTGCGCTCGACTGGCTATAATAGTTTCTAGCACGGTGTCGCGGGCGGGAAGCATTAGCTGGCACACATCAAGAGCCCGTTTCGCCTGGTGACCGTGTCGAGAAGAAGGCGCGCCAGCATCCAGCTTCTGCAACAGCGACAGCCGACAATGAGTGACTGTCGCCACCTCCTCGATCGACGACTTCAAACCTTCAATCAACCAACAAGGAAGACTAAAAGCACATAAAGTTTGAGAACTGTATGGCAGACCTCAGCTTTTAAAATTGTTGCATCACAAAATTACAGCAACTTAGCATGAACCTTTGTTGCTCATTGTCCCATTTGCACTGCCAAGCAGGGTCCCTTCCTTTTCCGAAATGAACCCGAGTGTCGTTGAAATTCCAACGCCAGCATTAAAATAATATAATTCAATTTCACTGCTTTAATTTCAAAGTTCAGTTAAAGTATTAATAGCTCGCTACAGTATTTAGATTACGCAAGCACAAATTAAGAGTGCGAGTTTTGTTACCATATTTTAGCTTACCTGTGACTGCAGATCGGCTTGGTACGTACTAAATGTTACTATTGTTAATTGTTCAGAATCATTTAATTCAAGTTCAAAGTTAAATCTCTTATTTCTAAATTGCGTAGATTCAAGTAGCTTTTGAAATGATTGTTGAGGTAGCCCAAGACTAACCTTATTTTACTGAATTTCAGACTTTCAATTTTCCGGGTTTTATTAATTCTTTTGCTAAATTAAGTCAGAGTGTAGCGAAATTCATTACTTCTGGCAAACTTTCAGTTTTCACACAACACGTGTCAACCTTCAGTTGCCACGCTTTTGGTGCTAATTATATGTGCAAAAAACTTTCTTTTTCAGTTATTATGATAGTCGTCCATAGGACTGGTGACCGTAATTTTCCACAAATCTCAAATATCTAATTAACGCCAATTAATTGTTAACGTGACGACCGCACATTTACTTTCTTCATTAATTTTACCCTTTCCTCAAAATTAATTTCCACCAATTTCATTTGCATTTTTCCTTTCATTTAGATGTAACCCTTTCCTCCCTCTTTACCGACAGATTAACTTCGGTGACGATTGCTTTTCCCAAATTTCCATTAGGTACATGCGGTTTAATTTTTCACTGTCATTAAGGTCGATAAGTGAGGGGGAGGTTACACACTGTCCCACTCATGCCACAATACTTGAGCTTGTCTAGCAGAATTTCATGATTTACACAATCAAAAGCCTTTGAGAGATCACAAAAAATCCCAATGGGTGGTGTTCGGTTATTCAGATCATTCAAAATTTGATCGGTGAAAGCATATATGGCATTTTCTGTTGAAAAACCTTTCTGGAAACCAAACAGACATTTTGTTAGTACTTCATTGTTACAGATATGTGAAGCTACTCTTGAATACATTACTTTCTCAAAAGTTTTGGATAAAGCTGTTAGAAGGGAGATTGGACGGTAATTGTTGACATCAGATCTATCCCCCTTTTTATGCAAAGGTATAACAATAGCATATTTCAGTCTATCAGGGAAAATGCCCTGTTCCAGAGAGCTATTACACAGGTGGCTGAGAATCTTACTTATCTGTTGAGATACTGTTTTTACACTGAATACCTTGACTGTTGTGATGGACTATGGCGACAGAATTGACATTGTGAAATATGCCAGCTGAGTGTGGAATGTTGTAATGCAATGTACACCACAGTACTGAGGAAAGAGCAGCTCTGGAAGTAGTGCTAGACTAGTTCACAATTTTGTGAGCTGCAGCATGCAGTAGTAAAGCTGGAGCTAGAATAGAAGGTTCCTACATTGGTGAAAAGGTCAAGGAAACAATGCAAGCCTGATACCTTCAGACTCTCTCTGTCAGCTTCACTGGATCAGAGACTAAGGAGAAAAACCTTCACACAACCCAAGAATTCAGTAGAAATCAGACAGTACAGGACATAAGGTGCACACTAAGGAAGAAAAGTTTTAAGACGACCAAGAAAGGCTTCCTACTGGGCAGTGGTCATTAGAGGGGATCTCTGAAATGATACAGAACTCTCTGGGAAGTGATTATTGGGTAACTAGTACTTTTCAGCTAAGTGCAGAGCTCAGCATTGTCATTTGTGACTGACTCTTTGGGGAAGGATCTTGGAAAAGTTCATTAATAGACCCAATGAACTGCAGTGATGTAAATGTAATGCTAGTCAGTGGTATATCTGAGGATGATGGTCCAGTGTTAACAATAAAATAAACTGACCAGTTAGGTACAGACAGAAGAAATGTGTTGTTTTGCAGACTCAAAAACAATGACTCTATGAAACTGTAATGAGTAATTGTACAAAGAATACTGGAGAATAATTTATAAAGCAGATTGCTGACAAAAATTAACTGGCCATCAGTCAATAAGTACTTCCTCTCAGGGGCACTAACATAGCAACCACAAATAAGCAACCAAATACAGATGCATCAGATTTACTTGTGCAGGCACTGCACACTCCACCAACAAACATTACTTTCAAAAATACAACCCATAAGGTGATAACAAAATCTATCTGATCACTGTAAGTATAAAAGTAGTAATTCAGCTAACTAAGAAGGTGTTTCTACAACCTTATTCAAGAATAAAACAGCCTAGATGGGATAGTTTTCTTCTTTGGAAGATATTTAGAGGCTGAAGAAGCTGAGAAAATTAGCAGAAAGAAGCTAGATGGCACTGTTTTTGTTTATGTTTGCCAAGGAGAGTGCTTATTCACCCACAGGAACAGGAACGAAAACACACACACACACACACACACACACACACACTCTCTCTCTCTCTCTCTCTCTCTCTCTCTCTCTCTCTCTCTCCCTCTCCCTCTCCCTCCCCCCCCCCTCCCTCCCTCCACATTGTCATAAACAACTACAATGTTTAGCATTTTGTAACAAGTAACATGATCTGTGAATTAACCGGACATTTATTTGAAGTGTGTGGGGTAAGGGGGGGGGGGTGGGACACTTGCAACACTGTTGCTATCATTCCATACAATATAAAAGCCTAATGATTTAGTTTATTTATTCTGCAGAGAAAGGATATTCTTTTAACAAAATAAAATAGTAATAAAAGACCCTACTGCTTAATTTATGACAATAAAAATAGTTATATCACTGTTTGTACTATTCTCTAACTGCTATTTTACCTGTCTTTTTACCATCAGTGTTCATCTCTGTCCCATGGTCTTTTGATGCAGCCCCTCTTGTTGTTCTGCTTATATCTTCACTAACCGAATCTTCAGGTGACAATGATTTTTTTGAAACTGAATGTACCTGTAGCAAAATTAATCCATTCAAGTATTCTCCAGAAAGCTCACAACTAGAAGTCTTTGAATCTATTATTAATCTCTGGATTTATGTTAATGTTACAGTTCTATTGGAAAATACCTTCAGTGTCTAAGCCTCTAAGTTCAGATGTCTGATGTCTACTTGCCAGTGTAGATGACAAAGTGAGTTTACATTCTTTCCCAGGTTCTGAATGACTGACTAGTATCTTGATTGTGAATGTGAGTCAAAATTCTGTGCCTAAATGTGTGTGACATCAGATGTACACCAGACATTTCAACAGTTGCATGGAAAATTTTAAAACATGTGTATCTGAACAAAAATGGAGAGTGAATTAATTTACAACAATTTAAAAAAGTTGCATCCCAATATCAGCAATGTATTTCTTTGTTGTAAACCACTTCTTTTTATTTGCTTCTTTTCAACTTTTATTTGCACAAAACTAAACTGTTGTTTTGTAATGTCACTAGTTCTTGAACTGATGATTACAGTTGAACTCTACTTGATGTACGATATTTCAACAGTCAGAAATGAACTAAGTTCATAGTCATATGATGAGAGATTAAGATGTGTTCAACACAGATTTTGGGGTTCAGGTTAATAAGAGTTAATTTTCTGTGTTATAAGACAAACTGCTTTATACAATTGGCCCTAAAAGGTGACTGAAAATCCATAGTTGAATATATGAATTGCTGTGAGGATAGATACATACTCACTGTAGTTAATCTAATAAGTTGATTTTAAAAAAATATCCTCCTGCGGATATCTTCAAAGCATTAATAGATTTTTAATTGAGTTTTATCACTTTTCAGTATTCATAGTAAAGCACTAGATGAGCACTAGTTAAGATCAACCAGACAACAACAAAAATTGGCCAGAACCAGAATTTGAACTGTTTTGTTCCCACAAACCATTCATGTAACAAAGTGTATAGTTTTGTGTATGAAAATGTTCAGTGTTCGGTTATTGTATGTATGGTTGGAAGTAGTTGCACCTTCGTGACACACTAAGGGAAATATGCAGTCTGAAAATATGATAAAAACTCAACTATGCAGCTTTGTAAGCTGGTCATCAGCTGGACTGGACAATTAGATTTGAATGTCACTTTGAGTGGCCTTCTTATGTTACCTTGTTTGTTTATTTTATTAGTGGGGTAAATGGAACTTAGAGCAGATAAACATAATTTTTAATAAAATATTTAATGCTGATAGAAGAAAACATTAGCGTGTCAGTCTTGAGGTTCTGAAAGGGTAATTGAAGTATGCAAATTTTTTACTCTAGTATGAAGACTTACCACAGATAAAGACCTTCCTTGAAGAGCTAAACAGGTCCCGTTGAAAACTTTCCTTCTGTCCATCATATCCTATTGTAGAGAGCTGCATTGTAACCAAGAGAGACAAATGTCAACTAGTAGCTTGTGAAATTAAATTCCTTAGGAGGTTTTCTTTACAAAAGACGAGGAGAGTCAAGATCAGGGCGAGTGGAAGTTGCCACAGAAGAAAGGAAGTGGTTGGTCAGGTGAAACAGATGTAGTCCAACCGAATTCCCTGTATGTACTTGGAAATGAACACCAGAATGAAGTCCACTTTGAAAGGAAAGAGATTTGGGGCGCTGTGGTGATGGAGGAAAGCTACCAAGACAGAAAGAGATGGAGGAGGATTGTTTCAAAACATTCCACCTGACTTCCTGGAATGATTCACTGACAGTAAGAAATGGTGGCATTAATAACTTGTCCAAAGAGCATCGGTATCAAGGAATATTGGTTCCTTATGAGAGAATCATTGATATTTGCACTAAATTGCTTATTTTCTGTCACACCCACTAAGGCAACCAGGACAGCGAAGAGCCTTTCATGTGAAGCAGTTGATTAGATGTTGATCAAGAACTTGAAAACAATCATAAGAGAACAAAAAAGTTAAAATAAAAGGGTGCTGACAATTCAGTGGAATTATATCATAGTTTAAGCTGTCACATCACGCTCCTCTGTATCAGCTTGTGGTTAGTGTCTTACAGTCGTCAAGCTTGATTGCGGACAGATGTCTATTTGCTGCATAGTGTGTGCACCTATTTTGCAAACATCTCTTGATGCAACGGTTGCTCTTCGTTTTTGGGTGAAACTGACAGAGCCAGGAATTATTCAGTAACACATTTCTGTATGATAGTACTAAAGAGTTGCAACACGTTCTATGAGAAACATGTTTATATAGCTACACCATCAGCTAGTGTCAGGAATTTGATTAATTTGTTGTTAGTTTTGACCAATACAGTGTCCATCTGGTGCTGGTAAAAAAATGGGTACTGAATTTTTCTGTCTGGTTCACTGCATACAGGTGCCTTAATATTAAGTTAAATAGGCACACTAGCACAGAAAAAGTGCAGCAAATTTATTGATTACGTGTAATAACAACTTAGAAGAAGAAGAAGAAGAAGAAGAAGAAGAAGAAGAAGAAGAATTTTTGGAACTAATTTGTAGTCAAATCAGTTCAAAGTAATGACATCCAATGGGTAATTTTGATGTGCATGTATGATGTGCATGTATGATGTGCATGTATTTTTTATCTGTTAGGTTAGATTAAGGTACGTGTGGGCTATGTACGAAAGTAACAAGTGCAGATAATTGATCTCAAAACAATTCTTGGAGGCAACTCATAATTGATGTGCTAGTTTAAAAGCATTTTGATAGACACTTGGTGAATATAAGAAAGGGAAGTTTGAAGTTTTTGCAGTGAACAATGAAATCTGCGGAGTTCACCAGCAGCCAGTAATGAGTGAACACTTCTTACAAAAATGGTCTCTCGGTTTGAATTGCAGTAACTACACAATTTGTGCTAAAAATTTAACTATTGAATTCACACTTAAACTGTTATGATAACTGTGCATGTGTTGAGGAACAGAAATAGCAATAAGAATACACAAGTTAATCAGCAAAGTGATACTTATCAGCCAGTGCTCAATTTATTTTTTTGGAGCTCAGTGGTTGCACTCTGGATTACTGTTCAGAATATTTCAAGTAAAATCTCAGGTCACTTCTCTAAAATTATTTTTTCACTTTTAACTTTTTCATCTTTGGCAGTGTCTGTTACTGTGAAAAATACCAAGTTGTTTATGTTTAGGTCTCAGAGTAATATTTATCCCTGAGGCATTTATGGTTGCAGAAGTGGTGATGCATGATATACCTGTTAGTGCATCAGAGGAGCAGCCTGAACTTTGTAGTACTGGCTCACGGAGCATTCTATAAAAGTGTTACGAGAGACTTAGTGAAGAAAAAGTACACAGACAGAAATGAGAACAGCCTTCAACTTCGGATGACTAGAAACAATTAAGTGGAAAGTTACACATTAGGAACAAGCTATCTGGGAACAAGCATAAGGATTATGTAGCATGTTCACACAGAAAAAAGAAAGGTGACAGGTGTGAAACTATATTATTGCAAAAAATGCACTTGAAATCCAGCTCTCCGCCATGAAGAGTGTCTTTAAAAATTTCACACAATGGAAAGTTGTGTGTTGCAATGGTTATGTAAATGTATTTGAATGAATGCACACTTTCCATTTTACTATACACCCTAATTGTTGTCAGTGACCCAATTGTTTCCACAAAGAAACTATTACAACTCTCTGTGGCATGCTCACTGTCCAAGTGATGGCAATTTAAATAACAGTGCACTTTTTGCACAGAGGCACTCCGTGCTTGCAATACAGAGTGTGATTATTTAACACTATTGTTCTTATCGGCTGAACATGAACACTCTCTCTCATCTTAACTTTCATTGCCATTAAAAATGACAATATTGCCAGCTGAGGTTACAGTTGCCTCCTGGTTTACTGACACTTAATAAACAGCAACCTTCAGTGTTTTTTCGTTATATTCTTTCTCAATGAAGACTTAAAATATTGTGAACTACTCTTATGCAGCAAATTCATCTCAAAAAATTAATCCAAGCCTATCAAAATGTATAGAAACAGTATAAAAACCACCAATAGGACTTGCAGGTGAAAATCTGAAGTATCATCATAGCAACTGGCTATAGGAATTGTCAGCCATAGTAGCTATCACTCCCCCCCAAATTGTGTCTTTATAATGGACCCAATACAATTTTCAGCAATAAATCTTTTTTTTTTACTGTAGCAAAGTTTGCTAACTGTCCATCTTTACAACATGATGCCTTCCATAATAATTGCTTTATATCTACAACACACAATTAATATCTTATGTCTAAGTGCAATAATCATCATGTTAACAGCCACTTTTAACCATATTGTCAGAAGTATTTCATGTTAATTTAGGTCAACACTGAACTGTTCAACTGATCAAAAATTTCCTAAACTGCGGACAGTTTCCAAACTAGGGTCAGAATTGATCCTTGTCACAGATGTTTATCTAATTGGTCCTTATAGTTTTACAAAATAAAAATAGAAGTCTATAATTATCTAAATTTCAATTGTGCAGCTTTTGTTTGAAAATAATAATTTAATAAAACAGTTAGAGATCAAATTTCTGATAATGTATCTTGTGTAAAAGGTATCATCGAAACAGACCTTAAGGATAGAATGATGAGTTGACGTTTCTCTGACAGGTGTGCCAGAAAATGAGGCATTTGCAGTTGCTCTTAGTTCAGACAGCCTCTTTATTCTTGGCGTGTCTAACAGCAGTGACACATCAACTTCTCGAGGCTCATGAGGTTCCCTAGAAAAACAATAATAATATAGAATCCGCAATATAGTCCTGTATAAAATATAAAAGGGGTTAACAAAAGGGAAAAAGAACATTTTCCCAAAAAAACCTGAAAACTAAGTCACAACAAGTCAGATCTGTCTGATATGCATGCAATGATACAAAGAAAATGAGAAGTCAGTTTCTTATAGATGTGGTTGACAAACACTTCAGTATTTTAAAACAACACTTGTGAAATATTTGTGCAAGTACTTCGATGGCACTTTTTTCTGCACATTAAGAAGTTGTGTAAAGACAGGAGTTGGAATATCTGGAATATTAATCACCTTGGCCCAGGATTAAATTCAGTCTAAAGTTTAATTGAAGAATGTGGTTCAGTTTCTCATCTTCCCCTTACCTACCAACTCTTTACTTGTCACTCTTATTTGAAGCTGTGGAACTAGGAGCTGATGCCACATCAACTGGCATTTGAAAAAGGATTGATTTGGAAGTTCTAATTAAAATTCAATGTAGCACACAACCTTGCTAACCTTAAATTAGTATGAAATGCCAGGATAACGTACATACATAAATCAAGAAATCTGAGCAACAACGACTGTTTACTAATTATCACTTTACCTTAAAAAAAAAAAAATAAAAAATAAAAAAAAAACCACAATAAATACATTGTGTTATTCTGAGGACTTTTTTCATTATCATTCATTTCAAGTAACTCAGTCTTTTTGAATTTCAACAATTTGTTTTCAATTATGCATCTGAACAACAAGAAATTTTTAACTATTGTTTAGCTTCAATTCCTTGTTTTTCATTATTGATTTTTGTTGACTTACGTGCTTTCTGCACCCTCTGGACAAAACAGAAAAGAAGCCTACCAAATACTTGATGGTGCTAGGTGCTCCCAGGCCCTGAAGCCAAGTAATTTTTATTATTAAAATTTTACAAAGAGGCAGCCTTTTTGTCCATCATCATTCTGCCGACGTGACAACAATCACTGGTTCAGATTATAGCAATTCGAGCTGCTCATGCTTTGTGTCCTAACACCACCAACTTAACAATAGCTCTACTGTAAGTAGTGGAGTTAGTTGGTGTGTTACTGAATGAAGTGTTGGGTTGGAAGAAAACTTCAGAAACAGAACAAAAGTTGCCAATTATAAATAAGAGCTATGGTAGTGCCTCTTCCAGGTAATATAAGAACCACTTTCAAGCTGTCACAGACATGCCTTTTGAAGAAAGTGTGAACTACATCAGAACTGTTGATATATAAGGGGGAGGCGGCGGGGGGGGGGGGGGGGGGGGGATTGAATGTTAACTTCGATTTGCCAGGGAAGTCAATCATCTTTCAAGTTTTTTAAGAGTATATATCTATTCCAAAGTGTAACGAAATCGTGTATGGCATTTATTGGACGGGATATCCCCTTCATGGTTCGGCCACGGTATTGCAAGTCTTTTTAGTTCACACCCCTTTGGCAGCTTGCATGTCAATGACGATGAAAAGTGGATGGATATCAAAGCCCAAACAATTTAAATACAATCATAAATGTCACACACTTTTGCTACTTTTTTTTAATACATACCAATTTCTGAGGTGTTGATTAGAAGGCAGCCTGGAAGCACCACTAAAATTTAACTGCACATTCTGCTGTATATTACATCCTAGACTTATATTCAATTATGTCGCCACGTATGTACATGCAGTTAACAATGTGACAACATTTAAAGAATGTAATTGTGTCATTGGCTCCGCCATACTACATAAAGAGTCAATATCACCTGCTGCCTAATGCTTTCTTGTATTTTGCATATTTTATTACAATATTTTTAGTGTACAGAATAACAAGTTTTATAATTTGACATTAGATATATGAGGGTAATCCTAAAAGTAAGGTCTCCTATTTTTTTGTAAGTACATACACCTGTTTATTTCTACAATGGTTTACATCAGTTTACAGCTTGAACATTTAGCTATTTTTCAACATAATCACCATTTCCTTCGATGCATTTTTGCAGATGCTGTGGCAGTTTTTGTATGCCCATGTCATACCAGCTCGCCGCCATGCTGTTCAGAAAGTTATGAACCTCTTCTTTCACCTGAATCGCTTTCCGGCCAAATGTTCTTTTAACCTAGGGAACATGTAACAGTCACTGGGCACCAAATCAGGACTACAGGGTGGGTGGGTGATTATGTTCCACTGAAACTGTTGCAGGAGAGCAACGGTTTGCCTAGTGATGTGCGGGCGAGCATTGTCATGGAGAATGTGTACGTTTTTGCTCAACATTCCTCTTGTCCAGTTCTGAATTGCCCGTTTTAGTTTTTTCAGAGGCTCACAGTACCTGTCAGTGTTAACTGTGGTCCCAGTGATTCAGCTCTGACAACAAGGTGAAAGAAGAGGTTCATAACTTTCTAAACAGCATGGCGGCGAGCTGGTATGACATGGGCATACAAAACCTACCACAGCGTCTTCAAAAATGCATCAACAGAAATGGTGATTATGTTGAAAAATAGCTAAATGTTCAAGCTGCAAACTGATGTAAATCATTGTAGAAATAAACAAGTCTATGAACTTATAAAAAAATAGGAGACCTTACTTTTGGGATTACCCAGGTACTTATTGCCTAAAGTCAGATATTGTGTACACGTTATGTAGCAAATGTCCACATGATTTAAAATTGGCTTTGGATTTGTACTGATTTTTTAACTAGAAAACTATAAAAATTCACCAGAAGAAATTCAAAAAGAAACTATAATTCTGAATTTTTTCATCAAAAAGTATAAACTACCAATGTGTTAACAAAATCTAAAACTTATGTATGTGCTTAAAAAGTAATTTCCCACCATTTACATTTTCCCCTCAAGTATTCACAAAAGACTAAAACTGGTGTTTTACTGTACAGACATAATTTCTGCAAAACTTGAAACAAAATCTGGCAGTACTATGTAAATGCTCACTCTATGGTACTGCTGTTATTAACAGGTCTCAAATCTTCTGTTCGGCGACGTTTGGGAGGTGTTCCTTCTTTCTCTTCATCCTGTCTACCACGCTTCTTTTCTGTTACACAAACAGCTCGAGTTGAATTGTAATGCCTGAGGAGACAAAAGTGTACACTTTAAGAACGTCAGTATCCCATATAAGGAAGATAGTTGAATACAAACAATCCCACATAAAAATACACAATATCTAGAAGATAGCTACCACAAAAGACTGTAACTGATAATGGAAGGAGTGGACAAAAGTAGCAACTAAAAAAATTAATACTAATTTCCAACTCCATCAGTGAGCTGAAAACACTGAACGTTCACTTGTTTCCAGATACAATAAAATCTCTTAAGTCTCGATCACTACATTCACAATCCACAACCTACTGAACAATTTATTGCCACATATTAATGAACTATTTATTGCAGAAGCAACCTGTTGTTATTGTCATTCAATGCATGTATCTCTTCTACTCCACATACAGATATTATAAGAAAAGGAGAACTTCCCATTTACAACCATGGAGGTCTTTATTTTGCGACCAAGGCCTTTGGAGACCTGCACCCAATTCAGTAGTATGCTTGTGTAGAGACACTTAAACTGGAGGTAATGTATTTCAGTTAGTGATGGAGTAACAGTTTCATCGCCAGTGTTCGACAAATGGGTATGCTAGGAGAGATTCTGAAAGTCAAGTACTACCCATCCCATGAATATCTCCTCTAGATGAAGTATAGGTTCTATCACCTCTCTTCTACTTTGCTCAGAGTGGAGTGCCTGTAGTAGGTCTACAGGTCTTGCACAAGGAAGGAAGCAATCAGGGAGAACTCACGGTATTAAACCCATCCCCTTAACCAGCAAGTTTGTAGTGCTGTCTTCCACTGTAACTGAGTTGCAGGACTCACTTCACCTATGGGGAAGCTTGCTGCATGCCACGTAAAGGGTAAGCAAGTGCAAAAGAATACAGGTCTCTTAATCTTCAACAGCTAGAACACGTGGTGTGAATAATAATACCCTTGGGGAAATGTAAGCAATGGATGAGAACAATCACCATGGACACTCTGTATCCCTACAGGTCTCACTGAACATGTTGAAAGGGATGTTCTGGCTAACACTAAGGGAACAGGATGCAACCAACCACAGATTGTGGCACATGTTAAAACAATACTTGTCACTTGGGCTCCAATGCTATACTTGGTTCATTCCAATGGTTAACAGAGAAAGCTGCTCACATGAGTTTCAACAAAGATGACACACTGCAGCATTGTTCCCAGACCTGATCATAGTTCCTTAGTTAAGAGCCAAGTGGAAGGCTTGAACCAGATAATTCTGTGAGAATTTAAGGTGTGACTTCCTGGACTTGCACCACAGTGATTTAGACCTCATGAATGGGTCCAAGTGTACTACACATCAGAGACTATTATCCAAGTGGCTGTCTGAGCATGAAGTGCACAGAAGAGTTATTTAGCTAGGTGACTCTCCATCCAATCCAGATAATGAGGCGGCCCTGAATTATTAGTGTAAGATCCAAAGAAACATTCCACCCCACTTCCACAATCAAATGAAGTTATTAAAATCCTAGTGATCAAGAATTCACAACTCAGTTCCAGAGTCTGAAGTAGTCAAAAAAGCAGTGCAGTTCATATAATATAAAGGTACAGAAAGCCGGCTAAAACCCAAAATTGTCAGCAAAGAGATTTTTGGGGCAAATCTAAATGCATACTGGAAGGACAGGCTAGTGGGAGACACAGGTGGTTTACTCTTCACAGTAAACAAGAATCTAAAAGCCAATGTGACAGTAACTGAAGCTGTCTGTGAGACTGGGCAAAACTCTGTTATGGGTTGGTGTAAACTTTCAATTGGGTCTTCTGTTGACCGCCAGATTCATCCAGAAATGTAACCAAAAACTTTAGAAAAAAACCTGAGCTCATTAGTACATATGTTCCCCAATTAGACTGTCATTAATGAAGGAAACTTTAACGATCCAGCAACCAAATGACAAAATTACAGTTTTGTAATGGCATACGCGACAAGGTATCCTGCAACATAATACTAAATGCTTTCTCTAAAAACTACTGTGAACAAATATTTCTGAGCCCTACACATGATGTAAATCAGATCCAATGGCAATAAATAGGCATGGCTGCTTTAAGGATGTGCCTATTGATACTGGCATTCACTGACCATAAGGCAGTTGTAGCAATAATAATTATGATGGGTAGAAAACGGCAACTGAAAGTAGTGAAAAAATTTACATATTCTATGTAAAGAGGTAGCCATTTCATGTCACTTACTTACCTCTGGGCAGAATAATGTTAACGAACTGTGGCTCAGTTTTAAAACAGCAACTGAAAAAGCTAGTGGTAGTTAATGCTGAGAGAAGACCTCAGGGGTATACTAGCTCTGAAGAAACTTTAAGAAACAACAACTAATGCATATTAGGTGTACAATTATGCGTAAGGATACTGATATAGAGATGTTGAATCCAATGAGTTTGGCTGTCGAAAGAGTAATGCATGTTGCCTTCAATGAGTACTGTAAGAGAACCTTATGGAAATATCTGTCACACATCTCAAAGAAATTCTAGTCATATGTAAAAGTCCAACATTCCTACCACTTCCACACCCATTAATGACAGAAAAACCAACACTCAGAGTAGCATAATAAAAACAGAAATGCTATACTTCATTTTCATATGTTCCTTTACAAAGGAAGACACAGAACCCTTGCAAACATAAGTGATACATGTAATAGTGACAGTGGTATTGAGAAGCGGTTAAAATTCAAGCTTCTATGGCCCAATGGTATCCATGTCAGATTCTATACATAATTTACAGCCGATTTAGCTTCTATTTTAACCACATTATATCGTATATCCCTCTAATAAAAAAAGTGTGCCCAGCAGTTGGGAGAAGACACTGGTCACACCTGTCTACAAGAAGTGAAGCAGAATTGAGCAATACAATTGCTGTCCAAGCTTACTGATATCCATCTGTTGTAAAATCCTACAACATACTCCAATTCAAGCATAATTAGGTACCTTGAATGGAATGACCTACTGCATGAGAACCAGCATGGATTCTAAAAACATCAGTCATGTTAAGCCTAACTCACACTTTCCTCACATGAGATTTCGGACACTACACTACCACAAGCATTTATTACACAGTTACAATTGCGTGCTTTGTTGTAAATCAATAGTTGTGAGTGGATTGAGGATTCCTTGGTAAAGAGGTGGTGGCACATTATCTTGGATGGACAGTCACTGACAGATGAAGTAACATCAGATGCACCCCATGGAAGTGTACTGGAAGCCTTGTTGATCATTTAGTATATTAATAACCTGACAGACAGTATTAATAGTAACCTCAGACACATGCAGATGATGCACTTATCTACAATGAACAGCTATCTTCAAAAAGCTGAATAATTTGTTCGGATGCAGACTCTCTACAGCAATACACCACCATTCTCACCTAAGCCTTCACTGCATGTAATTACCACACCATCCTAGTTAAAACACAAATTTCCCGGGCCATCACATCCAATACTGGTACTGTTGATCCCCCCATGAAACAGCTTCAGGGCACACCACTGGTGACTTAGTATTATCATGGTCTAGAATGTGTTAATCAGCTACTTCAAAAGGGCCACTACTTCCTAAAATCACGCCCTGAAATGAAATCCATTCTGTGTGACATTTTGCCCACCACACCTAGAATAGCTTTCCGTCGCCCTCCCAATCTCCGGAATATTCTTGTCAGATCCTATGCTCCTTCCGCACCCACCTCCCTACCCTACACTACTCTCCTACCACCACCTGTAATAGCCTTATAACTTGCAAAACATATACTATCAAAGGGAGAGCCACCTATGAAACGATACGTCATATACCAGCTATTATGTAAACACTGTACAGCCTTCTACATTGGCATGACTACCACGAAATTATCAATTAGGATGAATGGGCATACACAGAGGGTATATAGTAGCAACTCGCAATATCCTGTTGCAGAACATGCTCTATAACACAGCATTTGTGACCTCGGCACCTGTTTCACCACACGCGCCATTTGGATTCTTCCCCCAGACACCAGTTTCTCAGAACTCCGCAGGTGGGGATTAACACTACAACATGTCCTTGGTTCTTGCCACCCACTTGGCCTTCATTTATGTTAATTTCTTCCAGCTTTTTTTCATTGTAACTAATCTTTGTTTCACTTCGTTTTAATTTTTTACATCTTTCATTGTCTTTCCCGCCTATTTTTCACTGCCCTCTCCAACCTTTGTTACGTACAATGCACTTAGCTTCTCACTCTTTATTAACTCATGCACAATGATTTAGTAGTGATCTCTGTCTTGCATATTACCCTGTCTTCCACCTTTAAGCTCTCAGGTTTTCAAAGCTCGTCCACTGCAATCCCCAACAGTCAGTCTCTCCTTCTCATCCAATATGGTAAGTCTCCCCTGACCCGCAGTTCTGGGTGACCTTCCTAAATTCTACCCCTTTTCCTAGACCTCTCCAGTCCTTTTCCTTCACCCTTCTTCCTTCCCCTTCAAACCTTCTGCCTGAAGAAGGAGCCACTGGCTCCAAAATCTTGCCAGTCACAACAGTCTTATGTGCGTGCCACCGCTTGGTGAGTAGATTTTTATACCATCCAATTAAATAATTTTACGAATAAATATTTGGTCTGATGTAGGCAACATTTCAATTTGGTGGAAAGATTGGTAACTTGCTTTAAATGTAAAGAAATGTAAAAAGTGAAAAGTAGTATCCTGTGACTACAAATCATTAATTAACAATATGAATCAGTCAGATTCATACAAACACCTGTGTTTAAGAATTTGTAGATGGTATAAGTACACTCAGGTGTAAGTAAAGCTGGCATCACACTTCAGTCCATTGGCAGAAAACTTGAAAGATGCTATCAGCCTAAGAAAAGCGTGTGCATCTCATCTTAAAACATTTCTCAGGTGTTCAGGACCCACATCAAAGAACATATCCGAAGAAGGCCAACCCAAATAGTCACATGCTCGACTCGCTGAAGAGCATCATGGAAGTGTTGAAAAACCTGAATTAGCAGACACCTGAAGATAAAGACATTAACTATCTTCGAAGAGCCTATTTTAAAAAGTTTCAAGAAGTAGTATTAAGTGAAAAATCCAGAAACACTTCAGCCTCCTATGTATCACTCCCATAGACCATGAAGAAAGATTAGACTAATTACAGTACGAACAGAGCCATTTAACTGTCTGGAGTATACGGTATAATGCAAAGTACCTTCTGCCATGCATTTTACATAGACCTACAGTATATGTATGTACGTGCAACTCACACAATTTGCATCTATTACTCAGCACAAAAGGAGAATTAATTCCTTACAACATACCACGAAATGAGACTGGCAGCAAAAAACAAACTTCCTGTAGCTCCCAACTGACTATTCACCAAGCTCTTGTGATATACCTACTCATGTCTATAAAAAAGCTACTGGCTCTGGCTCAAGACTGTCAGAAAAAAAAAAAAAAAAAAAAAAGACCTTCTGTTGCTCCCAACTGCTTCCTACTGACCATTCACCACGCTCCTGTGAAATATCTACTCATGTCTATAAAAAACTGCTGGCTCTTGCTCATGAGTGCAATGCACTCTATGGTCTCCCCTACATGACCACCCAGTATCACATGCTCCAGTCCCATTATGGGCAAACCGCATACTGTCCAGGAAAAGTAGATTTAAAACAGAACAAGCTTTTCTGACGGTAGAGTTTGATCCAACATTTTGTCCTGGGATCACCACCACAATGTTACTGGTCAGAAGGAAAGGTCACAAAGGCAACTCCCAAATGCTGTGTTATTCAGCATAACAACTTAACAGCAGGGAGCTGAGTAACTGTTTCAGCACTCAGTTCCTCTTAGCAAGCAAATGTGCCTCCGCATTCAGGAAGTGGCTATGTGGCACACCAATCTCTTAATTCATTCCATCTTAATGTCTGCTTGTGTCTGTGTATGTGTGGATGGATATGTGTGTGTGTGCGCGCGCGCGAGTGTATACCTGTCCTTTTTCCCCCTAAGGTAAGTCTTTCCGCTCCCGGGATTGGAATGACTCCTTACCCTCTCCCTTAAAACCCACATCCTTTCGTCTTTCCCTCTCCTTCCCTCTTTCCTGATGACGCAACCGTTGGTTGCGAAAGCTTGAATTTTGTGTGTATGTTTGTGTTTGTTTGTGTGTCTATCGACCTGCCAGCACTCTCACTATATATGGAAACATTCCACGCAGGAAAAATATATCTAAAAACAAAGATGATGTGACTTACCATACGAAAGCACTGGCAGGTCGATAGACACACAAACAAACACAATCATACACACAAAATTGAAGCTTTCGCAACCAACGGTTGCTTCATCAGGAAAGAGGGAAGGAGAGGGAAAGACGAAAGGATGTGGGTTTTAAGGGAGAGGGTAAGGAGTCATTACAATCCCGGGAGTGGAAAGACTTACCTTAGGGGGGAAAAAGGGACAGGTATACACTCGCGCGCGCACACACACACACACACACACACACACACACACACACACACACATCCATCTGCACATACACAGACACAAACAGACATTTGTAAAGGCAAAGAGTTTGGGCAGAGATGTCAGTCGAGGCAGAAGTACAGAGGCAAAGATGTTGTTGAAAGACAGGTGAGGTATGAGTGGCGGCAACTTGAAATTAGCGGAGGTTGAGGCCTGGCGGATAATGAGAAGAGAGGATATACTGAAGGGCAAGTTCCCATCTCCGGAGTTCTGACAGGTTGGTGTTAGTGGGAAGTATCCAGATAACCCGGACAGGGTAACACTGTGCCAAGATGTGCTGGCCGCGCAACAAGGCATGTTTAGCCACAGGGTGATCCTCATTACCAACAAACACTGTCTGCCTGTGTCCATTCATGCGAATGGACAGTTTGTTGCTGGTCATTCCCACATAGAAAGCTTCACAGTGTAGGCAGGTCAGTTGGTAAATCACGTGGGTGCTGCTCCCAACATCACCACTGCTGAAGCCCAAGCTATCCGTGATCTGAAGGCTGACAGATCCATCGTCATTCTTCCGGCGGACAAGGGTTCCACGACCGTGGTACTTGATCGTCGGGAGTATGTGGCTGAGGGACTGCGTCAGCTTTCAGACAACACTACATACAAAGTTTGCCAAGTTAATCCCATTCCTGATGTCCAGGCGGATATCAAGGAATCCTCAGAACCTTAGGCCCCCTACAAAACCTTTCACCTGACTCCATCAACCTCCTGACCCCCACCGACACCCCGCACACCCTACCTTCTACCTAAAATTCACAATCCCAATCATCCCGGCCGCCCCATTGTAGATGGTTACCAAGCCCCCACAGAACGTATCTCTGCCTACGTAGATCAACACCTTCAACCCATTACATGCAGTCTCCCATCCTTCATCAAAGACACCAACCACTTTCTCGAACGCCTGGAATCCTTACCCAATCTGTTACCCCCGGAAACCATCCTTGTAACGATTGATGCCACTTCCTTATAGACAAATATTCTGCGCGTCCAGGGCATCGCTGCGATGGAGCACTTCCTTTCATGACGATCACCAGCCACCCTACCTAAAACCTCTTTCCTCATTACCTTAGCCAGCTTCATCCTGACCCACAACTTATTCACTTTTGAAGGCCAGACATACCAACAATTAATGGGAACAGCCATGGGTACCAGGATGGCCCCCTCGTACGCCAACCTATTTATGGGTCGCTTAGTGGAAGCCTTCTTGGTTACCCAGGCCAGCCAACCCAAAGTTTGGTACAGATTTATCGATGACATCTTCATGATCAGGACTCACAGTGAAGAACTCCAGAATTTCCTCTCCAACCTCAACTCCTTTGGTTCCATCACATTCACCTGGTCCTACTCCAAATCCTATGCCACTTTCCTTGACGTTGACCTCCATCTGCCCAATGGCCAGCTTCACACGGCCGTCCACATCAAACCCACCAACAAGCAACAGTACCTCCATTATGACAGCTGCCACCCATTCCACATCAAACGGTCCCTTCCCTAGAGCCTAGGTCTTCGTGGCAAACGAATCTGCTCCAGTCCAGAATCCCTGAACCATTACACCAACAACCTGAAAACAGCCTCCGCATCCCGCAACTACCCTCCCGACCTGGTACAGAAGCAAATAACCAGAGCCACTTCCTCATCCCCTCAAACCCAGAACCTCCCACAGAAGAACCACAAAAGTGCCCCACTTGTGACAGGATACTTTTCGGGACTGGATCAGACTCTGAATGTGGCTCTCCAGCAGGGATACGACTTCCTCAAATCCTGCCCTGAAATGAGATCCAGCCTTCATGAAATCCTCCCCACTCCACCCAGAGTGTCTTTCCGCCGCCCACCTAACCTTCGTAACCTCTTAGTTCATCCCTATGAAATCCCCAAACCACCTTCCCTACCCTCTGGCTCCTACCCTTGTAACCGCCCCCGGTAAAACCTGTCCCATGCACCCTCTCACCACCACCTACTCCAGTCCTGTAACCCGGAAGGTGTACACAATCAAAGGCAGAGCCACGTGTGAAAGCACCCACGTGATTTACCAACTGACCTGCCTACACTGTGAAGCTTTCTATGTGGGAATGACCAGCAACAAACTGTCCATTCGCATGAATGGACACAGGCAGACAGTGTTTGTTGGTAATGAGGATCACCCTGTGGCTAAACATGCCTTGGTGCACTGCCAGCACAATTTGGCACAGTGTTACCCTGTCCGGGTTATCTGGATACTTCCCACTAACACCAACCTGTCAGAACTCCATAGATGGGAACTTGCCCTTCAGTATATCCTCTCTTCTCATTATCCGCCAGGCCTCAATCTCCGCTAATTTCAATTTGCCGCCGCTCATACCTCACCTGTCTTTCAACATCTTTGCCTCTGTACTTCTGCCTCGACTGACATCTCTGCCCAAACTCTTTGCCTTTACAAATGTCTGCTTGGTCTGTGTATGTGTGGATGGATATGTGTGTGTGTGTGTGTGTGTGTGTGTGTGTGTGTGTGTGTGTGTGTGCGCGCGCGCGTGTATACCCGTCCTTTTTTCCCCCTAAGGTAAGTCTTTCCGCAGCCGGGGTTCGAATGACTCCTTACCCTCTCCCTTACAAACCACATCCTTTCATCTTTCCCTCTCCTTCCCTCTTTCCTGACGAAGCAATCGTTGGTTGCAAAAGCTAGTATTTCGTGTGTATGTTTGTGTTTGTTTGTGTGTCTATCGACGTGCCAGCGCTTTCGTTGCTGGCACGTCGATAGACACACACAAACATACACACAAAATTCATGCTTTCGCAACAAACTGTTGCCTCATCAGGAAAGAGGGAAGGAGAGGGAAAGACGAAAGGATGTGGGTTTTAAGGGAGAGGGTAAGGAGTCATTCCAATCCCGGGAGCGGAAAGACTTACCTTAGAGGGGGAAAAAGGACTGTTATACACTCGCACACACACACATATCCATCCACACATATACAGACACAAGCAGACATATTTAAAGACATCTGCTTGTGTCTGTATATGTGTGGATGGATATGTGTGTGTGTGCGCGAGTGTATACCTGTCCTTTTTTCCCCCCAAGGTAAGTCTTTTCGCTCCCGGGATTGGAATGACTCCTTACCCTCTCCCTTAAAACCCACATCCTTTCGTCTTTCCCTCTCCTTCCCTCTTTCCTGATGAGGCAACAGTTTGTTGCGAAAGCTTGAATTTTGTGTGTGTGTTTGTGTGTCTATCGACCTGCCAGCGCTTTCGTTCGGTAAATCACATCATCTTTGTTTTTATATATATAGTTGTTTCTTCTTTGCTGATGATACATAGACTGACTTCTTCTGCTTTAGGTAATGTTAATGTTTACTTCTGGATTACATTTCTGGTTACAATCTATCCCTACACATAGAGACATCTGACTGTGAGAGGGTAAGGGGGGCGGGGGGGGGGGGGGGGAGGGGGATCGGAAAGGGGGGGTAGGGGTGAGGCCTGGACATGCATGCATGTGCATGGGGAAGGGCATGATGTTATGCACTAGTACAACTCTGCAACACCAGGTGGTAAGATACCCCTAAGCCCCCAATTAGGAATGAACATGGAAAAATGTGGGAAACTAGGAGAAATTCCAAACAAACCTGGTACGTATGACTTAACTAGAAAAACTGCTGTGGGGATATGATACCTGAGCCCCCTAAGGTTGGTGTGTAGGTCCAAAGGGGTAGTAGATGTAGCACTATGAATCATCTCCTACGTATACGGCAGAATATTTGGTGAACCACTACCTATGAATAGTAAGCGGTTCTGTGAATGTCGATCTCCCAGGATATTTCTTCTAAATGCCACACAAAGTGTGTAGATGTAACTGTGTTCCAATCTTGCAAGACTAGAGAAACTATTTTCTTAACTGCTTACTATATTACTGCAGTAAGTATCATCATCATCATCATCATCATCATCATCCCAGCCGCCCAAATAATCCTAGCGAAGTCCTGCATGCAATGAACGTTCACTGTGCTACATTTGAAAATGTTTTTGTACCCAATTTTTATCTGTCATGAGTACAACAGCCTTATACATTTTATATTATTGAAGACAGTGGAACAGAAATTAATAACTGTTAAATAATATGATGAAAACGAAACACAAAACATCATTATTTATCAGCTGACAAATTTATTAAAAATTCTTAGTTCTTATCCAGTTCTACTTACCAAGAACTAAGAGAGATTGGGAAGTTGTTGAAGGAATGTAAGCCAGTTAGGACTTCTTACACAGGGAGACTAGGAAAGTATGGGGCAAGAGGAAAGTAGGGTTGATGCTCAACAGAAATGGGTTTCCCGATAAAAGGATGCTGCAAATGGGTAGAAACAGTTTCTGCAGTGCAGGACTGTCAGTTATCATTTAAAACAAGAAACTAAAAACAGGAATGATGGGTGCTAATGGGAAACAGAAAAAAACTTATTTAAAACACAATGAATACAAACAGAATGGACAAAATTAAAAATACAATGAATACAACAAGAATGTATCAAATCTATTCACAGTGCGAAACTGAAAGCTGTATCTCTTAAAAGGAAAATTAATGCCAGCACATACAATTACATTTAAAAGAGAAAGACACTTAGATACCTGTTCAGCTGGAAGTGAAAAGGAGAGAAAAGAAATGGAGTTTTTTGCACTAATGAATCTGCATCATTCACTAACTCAGGTACCCATGTCTCTTTTATTTTCCTCAGAATTGTCTCTATGCCTGTAGATTTATCCCAAAGAGGATCTGACGATTTGTGGCGATAGAGTGTCATCGACAGAGGTTCGGGAATAGTACCTGAAAGCAGAAGAAAAAAAAAACCATCACAAAAATTTCTTTATGGAAGGAGGTGTGACTGGATGGGATTTTTTGTAAAAAGAAAGCTGGAAGAAAAAATTACCCTCTAACTTCATTTTGGCAACAAACTTTCCCATCTTCACCTTCTTTTCCTGTTTCGTCTGTCTTAGCTGTATGCATTTTCATAACATCTACAACAGTTAAAACTACTGCTTCAATTTCAGTCATACCATTTGTAGTGCGACAAACTGCAAAACAGTAATTTAGAAATACTTACCAAATAACAGAAATATCAGCTTTCTGGATTAATATTACTTTGGGAGAAAGTAACACTGATCATTTTTGTGCTGAGGTTTTCACTTACAACCAGAGAAAAAGAAGATAGTTCACCTAAACATGATAGCCAGTGTTATGTTAGCACCAATGCAATTCAATACACAAAATGGAGGACACCTTTAATTTTAAGCAGGGGTAGAGTATCTGATCACCATTAGCACCTGTAAGTGTGCCTGATTGCTGAGAGAGCCTCTGGTGACACAACAGCCAAGACAATATAATGTGGACTGGCAAGTGTAAAAGATTAGAACAGCACATTGCAAGGAAAGAAGGTTAGGAGTTTAATGTTCTCGTATTGTCAAGATCATTACAGAGCTAAGCTGGACAATGATGGAGACAGAAATAGGCCATAGCCTTGTTGAAGGACCAGTTGCAGCATCTGCCTGATCTGATTAAGGGAAACAATGGAAATCTACACTTGGCAGTCTAGAAGGGGACTTGAAATCCACTCATCTTGAATATGAGCCAAATCTCTCAGCCTCTGTGCTACCCTGCTCAGTATGGAAAACTGTTGCAGGCCATTCAGAAATACCGAATACCGTCCTCCTCATTGGAGTTCTTGGTCTATTTAATTTAATTACCATGATACAGAATATTAGACACATTGCATTTGCAAAATTTCTGAATTTAGTCATGAGTTTGGTTTGGTTTTGTTTTGTTTTGCTTTGCTTTAGAGTGCAAAACACAACTGGGGTCATACACGCCCAAGTCAAAACTATAGAATATGAAGACAGAGAGGAGTTAAAAAACAACTGTACGTCAGCCCCAACTGACGTAATGGAAGACAGCTAAAAACAGGAACTTGAAAAAAGGGCTAAGAAAGATACCATATAGAAATGGAGGTACAAAACTAAAAATTAAATGGCCTTTGCCATATTGCTTTGGTAGATAAAAAGTAAAATGCAGTCGACAGCCCAAGTTTAATTTGCTACCACGGCCGATGAATAAGACGGCAAACCCAAGCGGGAGCATAAACGGTTTAAAAATGGGCATTCCAGCAGGAAGTGGCGGACAGTTAAAACTTTGGCGCAATGTCTACAAAGTGGTGGGGTAGTTCCACTTAGCAAATGAAAATGGCTAAAAAGTCATTGCCCAATACGCAGACTAGTTAAAATTACCTCCGGTGGGCGGGCCAAGAGAACGTCCTCCAACTTGCTGGGAGAGGCGTTGGTTGGTTGATTGGGGTTTAAGGGACCAAACAGCAAGGTCATCAGTCCTTTGTGTCAAAGGTGGTCTATTCAGATGGATTTACATCTCAGAAGAGTCATAATGATAAAAGGTAAAAGGCAAAAAGATGTAAAAGTGCAGTCATGTGCTGGGAGAGGCTTAATAACCCGGAGATTATTCCCGTGAAGGGAGGACCATTGGCGATGCCAAAGGGACACCACCTCTTGACAGATGGCAACACAGAGATCAGAGGGAACATAGGTATTCACGGGCTGAGGTACAAGGACTGTAGCCTTGGCAGCAGACTCTTTTCCTGGCAGACCTACATATCAGGAACCCACAGAAACATCACACTGGCTCCACCAAGAGTGAGCATGTGACAGATTTTCTGGACCCACTGCACTAAAGGGTGGGTAGTGTACAGGGCCCATAGACTTTGAAGGACACTGAGTGAGTCTGAACAGAGGACACAATTGAAAAGACTGTGTCACTGGATGTGCTTCGTGGCCTAATACAAGTCGAAGAGTTTGGCTGTAAATACTGAGCAGTGTGCTGGAAGCAGATATCGAAAGACACGGGTGCCAATGACGAAGGCACATCCAACCCCACGGTCAGTCCGAGAGCCATCAGTATATACAAAGGCACTATCGCGAAGTTCCACACAAAGGTCATGAAACTGAAGGCGATAGACTGAGGCTGGAGTAGTGTACTTAGGAAGCGAATGAAGACCAATGTTAAAATGGGTCGCTTCACGAAGCCAAGGTGGTGAAGGGTTCACACCCAATAAGAAAGTTGCAGGTAGTGTAAAGTTAAACTGCCGTAGCAAGTACCGAAAGCGGACTCCAAGACATAACAGAGAAGAGGGACGTGGCATCATCAAAGAAGGCGGCATCAGATGGGTGGCCAGCATGGCAGACAAACAGCACGCATACCTGCCGAGGAGGAAGTCACGGCGGTGGGTCAGTGGTAGTTCAGCAGCTTCAGCATTCAGACTCTCAACTGGGGTAGTGTGAAAGGGGCCCGTGACCATACAGATGCCATGATGGTGGATAATGTTGAGATGGCATAAGAGGGATGGGCGTGTAGATGCATAAAGCACCCATAGTCGAGTTTCAGACAGACAAGGGACTAGTACAAATGGAGGAGGGTGGTTCAATCGGCACCCCAGGAAGTACCATTAAGGACACGTAGGACATTGAGGAACTGCATACAGTGGGCTACCAGGTAAGACATATGGGAAGACCAAGAGTGTTTCCTATCAAGTATGAGCCCCAGGAATTTCATAGTTTCAACGAACGGAAAGGCAACAGGGCCAAAATGTAAAGATGGTGGGAGAAACCACTTGTGTCGCCAGAAATTCATACAAATGGTTTTGTCAGTGGAAAGTGAAAGCCATTGTTGATTCTCCAGGAGTAAAGACGATCAAGACATCGCTGAAAACACCGCTCAGTGAGACAGGTCAGTGAAGAACTGCAATAGATGACAAAATCAATCAACAGAAAGGGAGCCGAAGATGCCCGGCGGGAGACAGGCCATAATAGGATTAATGATGATAGCAAAGAGGACGACACTCAGGACAAACCCACACGCACCTTGAAAACTTGATCCTTTAAAAATTCCTGAAGGAAACAGAAGGTGGCCAAGCCCCACGTGTAAAGAGTATGGAGGATGCCAGTTCTCCAGCAGGTGTTGTAGGCTTTCTCCAAATCGAAAAACACAGCCACAGTCTGAGATTTCAGCAGAAAACCATTCATGACATGGGTGGACAAAGTAACGAAATGGTCAAATGCAGAACGCCGTGCTTGAATTCCACACTGTGCATTTGTCAGTAAACTGCGATACTCAAGCCCATACCAGCCAGGTATGAATCATACGTTCAATCACCTAGCAAACACAGCTGGTAAGAGAGATGGCGCAGTAGCTAGAAGAAAGTTTTTTGTTCTTACCGGGCTTAGGTATGGGTATGATGCCAGCATCTGGGAAATGTGCCCTCTGCCCAGATGCGGTTGTATGTGTTAAGCAGAAAATGCTTTCCCACAAGAGAAAGGTGCTGCAACATCTGAATGTGGATGGTGTCTGGCCCTGGGGCAGAAGATCGGGATGAACTGAGAGCAGGATCTAGCTCCCTCATAGTAAAGGTGGCATTGTAGCACTCACGATTTGGAGAAGAGAAGGATATCGCCCAAGCCTCCTCCGTTTGTATCCGATGGAGGAAGGCAGAGCGATAGTGGGAAGAGCTCGAAACTTCCGCAAAATGGTGGCCCAAGGTGTTGAAGATAGTAATGGGGTCCATGATAACATCGTTTGCTATTGTCAGGCCGGAAATTGGCGAATGGATCTTGGTCCCAGAGAGCTGTCGGTGGTTGGCCCACACAACAGAGGAAGGAGTGGAACTGTTAAAAGAACTAGTGAATGAAATCCAGCTAGCTCTTTTGCTATCTCGAAGAACGTGACAACATTTTGCATACATCTGTTTATAATGAATGCACTTTGTGATCGTAGAATAATGGTTAAAAACACGGACAGCATGTCTCCGTGTGCAAACTGCATCGCAGCAGGCCTCAGTCTACCAAGGGACTGGGACACGGCGTGGTAAAGAGGAAACGCAAGGAATGGAACGTTCTGCAGCAGTAAGGATAACATTTATGAGATATTCCACCTGGTCATCACAATTGGGGAAATCTTGTTCTTTGAAGGTCGCCAGGGAGGAGTAAAGCTGCTAGTCAGCCTTAATAAGCTGCCATTTGGGCGTGCACGTGGATGGGGTAGAAGAGGATAAGTTGGTTAAGGAGGTCAGCCAAGCGGGTGCCTCTCTGACAGGTCCCCAAAGGGCATGATGCGATTTAAAGTCACCAAGTAGCAAAAAATGGGAGAGGTAGCTGCCTAATAAGCTGAAGGAAGTCTGCCCTGTTGACATCGAATGACAGAGGGGCATAAATGGTACAGAGGGAAAAAGTCAGCTGGGGAAGGAAAAGACGAACTGCAACAGCTCAAAAGTCGGTAGTAAGGGAGATGGGTTGACTGTGAAAGTCATTGCGTATGAGCAGCATGACACCCCCACAAGATGGAATGCTGACCTCATGGGGGAAGGTCAAGTAATGTGAAAGCTCAAAGCAGTTGTGAGGGCACAATTACATTACCTGAAGGCGGAGTACAAGGGGATGCCGCAATACTGAAAGCAGCCGTAAATTCTCTTTTGGGACGAAGGATGCAAACGTTCCATTGGAGGACAGTGATGATGAGGAAGAACTGCAGGGGTGTCACCTCCATGGCTGCCGAATGACAGCCTGTGAAGAGTCTCTGCTAAAAGGCTCAGACGCAGGAGGATCCTGCTCAATGGACTCCACAGAAGCATTGGCTTGTTTGTGCAGCCTGTCTGCGGAGTCCAACGCTGAAAACCAGTTGGTGGTGCGCACAGGGGATACGGAGGCCGCCCGGACTAAGGTACCACCTGGCGACACTGTCAAAGAGGATCTTTGAGGTGCCGAAGTAGAACACCGTTTGCCTTTGGTGGACTTCTTCAAGCCTTTCTGGTTAGAACAAGACTCGAGTGAGGTTTGGCTGGAGGGATAGAGGAAGTTTACACGGGAGTACTACTCCTGTCCTTTCCAGCCTACTAATTGAGTAACTGGTGGCTTCGCCCCTTGAGGTGAGAGTTTGACGGTTTGTTGTACAGCTGGACGGGGGGATGGCGATGTTACCTTAAGAATGGACGATTTCACAAACTGAATTTGACGTCATATATCTGCGTGGCCATGTCCTTCATGGGGCGAGGGGTAACAAGAACAGAACTACAGGTGCCAGATGGGAGAACACAGGGTTTGCGACTAGCCAGTAACTTGCGAACGACTGGGTAAGGCACTCTTTTCTTTACCCGGATCTCTTGGACAGCCCAGTCATCAAGATACACAGGACAATCCCGAGAGTAGGCGGCATGGCTGCCATTGCAGTTGATACAGTGGGGAGGAGGAGGCAGACAATCACCCTCGTGTATATCCCTACTATAGGTTACACATTTGGCAGGGTGTCGACAAGATGTTCTAGTGTGGTTGAAACGATGACTCTGGTAGCAGCGCATCGGGTTCAGAATATATGGCCGGACAATGATAATTTTGTAGCCTGCATTGATCTTGGACGACAGCGCCACTGTATCACAGGTGAGGAACAGAGTGGGGGTGGGCACTAAGAAGGAATCTACCTTTTTCATTACACGATGGATGGCAATGACACCCTGATCAGAGAGGTAAGACTGGATTTTGGCCTCAGTTAGACCGTCGAGCAGCCTGGTGTAAATTACACCACGGAACGAATTCAACGTTCTATGGACCTCGACACAAACAGGGTAGCTATGGAGAAGCGAGGCAGCAAGCAGTTGTCATGCTTGAGAATCAGAATTAGTCTCCAAAAGCAAAGTGCCATTCCATAAATGAGAGCAGGATTTCAGAGGGCCAGCAATTGCATCAACACCTTTCTGGATATTAAATGGACTTACTGTGGCAAAGGACTGTCCGGCTTCAGTACGTGAGATTACAAGGAAGCATGGTGGAGCAGGAAGGATCTTGGAATCTTTAGCTTCATTACGTTTACGTTTTGTAGAAGTTGATTGGGAAGACGATTGACTCATTGCGAGGAAATTCCCATGATTGCCACTGTCTCTGATGGCGCTCTCCTTTTAACTGGGGCCTCCCTTCACAAGGGGCACACCTGCCTTAGATGATTGTTCACACCCCAGGTCACACCTCCCAAACAACAGACCAATCAGCAATTTGGAAAGGTTGCAGCTCAGGCAGTCTTCCTTCCCTGGGCCTGGCTTGTACCAGGGGGTACATGCAAACCCTAGCTGCTGACCCATAGCTGGAAATTACGTGTTATCCAATCACCTGTTACACATCAGATGAGTGGGCTGGCCTTCAGGAGCACACAGGGAGCAAGAAGAAAAGAGTAACCTCAAATGCCAAAGGGAAACAAAGAAAGGAAAAGCGGAAACAAAGAAAGGAAAAGGGGAAACAAAGAAAGGAAAAGCGGAAACAAAGAAAGGAAAAGGGGAAACAAAGAAAGGAAAAGGGGAAACAAAGAAAGGAAAAGGGGAAACAAAGAAAGGAAAAGGGGAAACAAAGAAAGGAAAAGGGGAAACAAAGAAAGGAAAAGGGGAAACAAAGAAAGGAAAAGGGGAAACAAAGAAAGGAAAGGGGGAAACAAAGAAAGGAAAAGGGGAAACAAAGAAAGGAAAGGGGGAAACAAAGAAAGGAAAAGGGGAAACAAAGAAAGGAAAAGGGAGCGAAAAACAAAGGTGAGATTCTTCTCACTTCAGCAACAGACAATGCTGAACATTCACAATAACATTCCCCTAGGGAGGGGAAAAAGAATAGCAAGAGGATAGACATGCAGCACGGAAGGGAAAAAATGCTGCAAAGGCTGGGGCCTCATGGTAGCCAAGCACAAACCCACCAAAGAGTGGCGATCCCCCTGGGGTTCCAGTCATGAGTGTTCTACTTTATCAAAACAATTACCACTATGGTCAAATACTCTTTTCATCATGCAAAATCACTTTTTGCATGTATATTCTAGCAAGTCAACATATGAAATGTTCTACGTTACAGCAACTCATTTTCTGTGGACATCATCGTGAATTTCAATGAGGCCACACATACACAAAACATCACATAGCTCTGTGAGCGTAATGAATAAATTTGTATTTGAACAGTCATATGAGATTGTATTATTACCCATGAAATAGGAAGTTGCTGAGGAGCAGACAAGTACACTGGAAAATGGACAATAACAATTGTGTGTGTATTTGGACAGCAATAACAGTAACTATATGACATACCATTAAGCATGCCAGAAAATAAATTCTGTTATGACCGAATTACATGTTAACCTATAAATATATGAAACTGTGAATAAAATCCACAACTTACCTAAAAAAGGGATATTTCATTTTGTTCTGTTACTTGAAGCAGAATTCACAACCTAACATATTACAGTATGGAACTGTCAACTACTAACACAACTAATGCTATTCTTATTGAGGAAATTCTAACTGGCTAATATGTTTTAATCTCTGCAGACGCAACATCCGAAGAATAAAATATGCCTTGCAAGTAATTATATAAGTATTTTTAATCAACATATTTTTATTAATTATATTCCTTTTCCATTTATGATTTTTAGAATTTTACGCTGAGATTTATTTTCTAATAAGATTTTGTTGTTCAGGGACTACATTGATGTTTGACACGGTCTCACTGACAATCAAATTTGTCTTCCCCTTCAAGGCATTTATGAAGAAGAATATTAAAAAATCGGTGGAAGGAGAAGCATATGCATCAGAAGACGTAACCACAGTAGAAATATGTCTCAACACAATCAGAACCAAAAGCATGTGATCTAGAAGTAAAGTGTAATTCTGAAAGTGTTTACTACTTTGTGATTAAAAACAGAAGAACATTTTAGTATAAATGTCCACCAATAAGCAAGATTCGTATGACTAAGAAACAATGTATAATTATTATCTGGTCTAAAGACGTGTTTATAAAACATTACTGACAAAACAGTTTTTGCTAATAATGCTACTGAAAATACAGTTGTCCAAATTTGGAGAATGTTGAAAAGTCTTATCTCTATCTTTGATGAAACCGTACCTTGAACAAGGAACTGAACTGAATTAGTTGCCTTCAGAGCCTCTATTTTTCCTAAGGGAATACAAAAGACAATCAGACGAATGGAAAGAGCTACCAACCAAAACATAATGAAAGTGTTTCTGTTGTTGGAGACATGATCTGAATGACAACTACTATGTGCAGTACATGAAACAGATTAGTATACAAAGAAAATGAATTTACAGAAATCACTTATCCAAGGTGCAACACACATCATAGTGAAGATACATAGTAAGTTTTATTAATCAACTTAAGTAGTTGATGGCATATGCATATATGAACAAGTGTTTTTCAGGGTCTGTTTATTTGCATTTGATTTTAGAGATGGAATTTAGAGTCTAATATGTGCATAGTACCTGTTCAAGATAGTTTGCTGTATTTGGTCATTTTCTTATCATTCTAGTGACTTTTGGTCACTTTGCAGTGTTCTGTAAACTGGATGCATATATTTAGAAGCATTATAACTTACTAACCTTTTCTGTATGCCCTCATTTCATTGAATAACTTTTTCCACCCTACTTTTTCTGGATTATTAGCAACAGTGCACAACTGTAAGCTATCTGTTCACAACAAAAAAGGGTAATTTTTACTTTATTCATATTGTTCTTAAGCACCTTAGAAGATCAGCTTGTCACTCATTAACTATTTCAGTTTAATGTCACAGCTCAGTAAGCCACACAAGCTATTATTAGCCACATCAAAATTCACAACAGTCAACATAACTACATATCATCATGACTATCAGCTAAGTTTGACTGACACTGAATATTACATCATAATTATTAAACTTTGCCTGATGGATGACACACCAACTGTGCTGATTGAAAACTTGTAAACACCTGACAACTGCTTTGTTTGTGATGCCTATATACAGATGCGACTAGTACATAAATGGTAAAATATTACATGACTACAGTTTAGATGTTAACATAAAAAGAGACAAAATGAAAGTTTCAATGATACAATACACAGCAAACTAAATTTGTTTAACCAATAACCATATAATAAGAAACTGACAAAATAAGAGGTACTATTTTACTAGAGGGAAGTTTCAATGTGCATAGGATTTCCCAGAGTTTGCCACACATTTTCTGTAAAGTGAAATTTCCTAATTCGAATACTGAATCAACTAACAGGTTATTTTAGAGAGAGAGAGAGAGAGAGAGAGAGAGAGAGAGAGAGAGAGAGAGAGGAAAAAAAAAAAAACATTCATTTTTGGCAACAGAAAAATTAGGTCTACAAAATTAAAACACTGGTTCTTATAAATAATTACTACTTAAGATTAGAACATTCTGGGACATGAAAACTTTGAATACGAATAACTTCTGAAATATTAAGTTTTCAGAAAAAGGAAAATGTCTGCTTCAAAGAGGAGAATAGGGCTATCAAATAAGTTATGTTAATCCCAAAACTAACAATTTTTAGAAGGAAAGAATTTTGACTGTTGTTGAAGAGTATGAAAAGGTTGAAATACAGGGAACCTCTTGCTTCTGAGTCAAAATCACAGTTCTAGACTGTGGATGTGACAAAGGGTACAGTACACAGAGAATACTGTGGCCAGTAGATGCACAGACAGCAGAGCACACATGGGGAGAGTGGTAGTGGTGGGGGCTGCAGGTAGGTGCTGTTAGGGAAATGCCGAGTACTGGCGGGGGAGTGCCATGCTCAACTGAACTCTACACTCACATTTTTTGTAAATATTGAGTGAAGCTCCTCCACGCCCATACTTGCACAGTGACCATTCAAAAAGATCTGTCGCTTCTGCATTGGTTAGTATCTAAAAAGAATTCTGCCAAAAATGCAGTGATTTATTTTCACCTGGCTTGTTAACCATTTGTAACTTTCACAGAAGTGTCACAACTGGCAAATTTTGAATAAAACCTACACATTTCTCTTGTTGCCATGTTAAAATTTGCTTCTTTTTCCACAATGTAGCGGAGTTTACACAGTCTCATCTCACTAACATGTTGTGCAGACACAACTGCGAGAGAACTCTGAAACAGCCGTTTATTAAATTTATTAAGTGAGGAATTGAGGAAAAGTACGGTCAGTACCTTATGAAACAGCAATTCCTCAGTACGAAATGAATGTTTAATGTCTTCACTTATATTGCTCCAAAATCCTTAGCATTCCTTGTTTTACCAGGTATCAATGGCCCTTAAAAATTACATACTTTCATCGAACAAGTCTGTAGTTAGTGGAATAACATGGCAAATAATGAAGTTTTGGATAATAACCATGCAGTAAAATAATCTCCTCTTTCCGTGTTATCATTTGCCAAAAATTCATTTTGATATCTCGAAAGGTTTATGAAATATGAGGAACGTTGTGAATATTTCGCTCTGGTTTTACTGCTGGCGTTGCGCAATCATAAATGAGTGTGCTATGTCAGATCAATTTTCTGGAGACGTGACAGAGACCTCAAACCCAAGTCTAAAGAAAAATTCAATATTCTACCTACATTTCATACGCAGTAACACATTATAATATGCACCAAACACAAAATCATAGTGACCCTTATTTTTCCTTGCAAAACTTTTTCAAATTTCGCATGTCTTACTTCCATGTAAATATCAAAATGACTATGACCATTAATGAAATGGTAGGCACATCATAATGAATAAGTAAACTGCCAGCTTCTCCAAGATTTACGTTCATAGGACATCATTGTGAAATACTTCAAGTTTCAGAAAATTTTCATCAAAGTCCCATGTGCGAATATACTCAGGATTTTATTACTGGTGATCTTCAAAATTTTGTAACTTATTATTTTTAGTTTCAAAAGTTATCTTTATATGTCTATAAGTTATGTCATTCATTATAGGATTTTTCATTAATAAAAACATATTACTTTGTGGAACATAATTTGAAAAAAATCAGTATGTTCAGGGCTTAATGTTGAGGTCTCACTTCTGCTAGCAGCCATGGAGTTGATGTGCGAGTGTCCCACAATGTCACGAGATTTGATCAGCATGCAGCATCTTATAGAGTAGTGCTTCCAGTGCCATAAATGGCCAGACTATGGCTAAAGTGGCAACACTCCAAACGAGCTGTAGCTACTGTGCCCAAAGTAAAAAATGCATAGCCCTTAAACCCCCTTTACACTGGAGCAAAATGAAATGAACATTAACAAATGCACATTCACAGACAATTTACCAGTGTACATTACCATTCTCTTGTCACTGAACAAGTGACTGCAATTACGAAAATGGATGAGAACACAAAATCATGAACAAAGCCCATGAACGCTGCATTGGTCTTTTGGGACTAATAACCGACACGTAGGATACTACACTTTATAGTTAGGGCCACAATGAATGTCTCAATTTGTACATAAGCATGAATTGTGTGGGTTAGTGCTCTTAACACTGAATTGCAGCTCCAGCTTTCCTTAGCATTAGTAGAAACCTTTTCATACGTCTGCTGAGACGTTTTGCTGGCTTCTAATCACAGCTGAGGAGGAAATCTGTGATACATCAGCCATGTTATTAGAAACACCATCAAACTAAGCACAAGAATGATCAATGCTCCGTATTTTTAATTTTAATCAGCATTATAGATACATATTCATAGTTTTTATTTTAAAGGAAATTTATTGTGATTTTCCTCTTTAATAAAAAAGGAATTATGAAAGTTTGTGCTTACCCATTTCACTCCCACCCCCTAAAGAATTTATTGTCTTTCTCACATCCCCATAGGATCTTAGAGTGCTTGAGCAATTTTCCACCAATCATATTTCTTTTTCTTTGGCATTTGTGAAATGGATCTCTTGGATCCCAAAAGAATGTATGATATTTGTATTCTTATACCAGCAACATTATATTCTCTTCGGACCACTCCATCATTCGCCCAACTCATGTCAGGAACAACAAAAGTAGGTAAGATAGCAGATGACAGCTTTGTGTACTGCTAGCACTGATGTGGAGAGGATCCAAACTTCTTTCGATGGTTTGCTAAAACCAAATACAAGTGAATGCGAACCAAACATAATGGAATCCATTTGCAACGCACACCTAACATTTACACCAGAGCGAATATTCTTTCATTGTTGTACATTCATTTGTGTTTTCTTTACTGTAAAGCGGGGTTTAATCACTTCAGGGGCCATTGAAATTGATGCTCCCTTGTTGATGATAGAAGATATGTCCCAGCAGCCTGAGGGAGGCATCCGAAGGCAAGTTTCATCACCAGTACCACACATCTGAAGGTGAGTGTGATTTAGTAGAGGGGCACTTTATTTTATGGTGGCACTTCAGTACTGATAGGTGATCGGGAGTTTTGTTTTTTCCGAGTACTTAGGAGGTATTATTAAACAAATGTAGCTTTATAGAGTAGGTAACTATTCGTGGGAATAATAGTTGTCACGAGGCTTGTTAAAATGGAAATTAACAATGTATTTTTGAATGAACTGCTTTTGTTTAGCTGAAATTTCTGATTACACTGCAAGATGTTAGTTGGACCAGCATCTTAAATAAATAGTATATCAAGTCCACTGCATATGTGGTCAAGTGTACATATGAACTACAGAACGAAAAAGTAATACCTGCCTAAGCAACACCAGAAGAATTGTCGCCTGGGCAACAAGGATTTATCAACACTACCAGATCAAGGACAGGCACCAGGCAACCAATGAACTGGTTTCTCCACTACTATGGTTTTATCAAGATGCAATCATTACTATGCTATCATTACAGATGTCATAGAAATTCAGAAGCACAAAAATGATTAACAGTAAGGGAGAACTGAAATTAGACACACTGACAGCTTACTGTTAAATAAAGCAAACAGCCCAACTCTATCCCACTACAAGCTCCAAAATACACGTAGGTGCAACTCCACAATCTGATTATGTCACAAACCGACTGTTGTGTGGATACATATGAACATTTCTGTTTGCTGCGCTTGTTTAGTTTTGTACTGCCATTGAAGTATTTACAACACTGAATGTTTATAGTACTGGAAGACAAAAATTTTGGCAGAGAAATATGCTGTGGACCACAACCTAAAGTAGATAAAACAAAAAAAAAAAAAAAAAAAAAAAACACAAAGGACATGAATTCCAGCCATGAAAGCCTGCATCATCTTAAGATTTGTTTAAAACATATCGTTCTGTGATCACAGTCTGTTATTAACCAAACAAAGTAGTAATTAGTTTGTTGTTTATCTACCTTAAGTCAACCAGTGAAACAATTTAAGAAACACACAAGTCAATGTTTGCTTCAATACCTGATAACAATTCAATGTAGTTTACTTTACTACGCATACGCAAAGTCTATCTATTCAGTACCTCCTCATTAGTTATGTGATCTACCCATCTAATCTTCAGAATTCTTCCATAGCACCACATTTCAAAACTTTCGATTTTCTTCTTGTCTAAACTGTTGATCATTTATGTTTCACTTCCATACATTGCTACACTCCACACAAATACTTATAGAAAAGACTTCCCGACACTTAAATCTATACTCGACTCAAGTTAACAAATTTCTGTTCTACTGAAACACTTTCCTTGCCACAGCCTGTCTACATTTTATATCCTCTCTACTTCTACCATCATCAGTTATTTTGTTCCCCAAATAGCAAAACTCCTTTACTACTTTAAGTGTCTCATTTCCTAATCTAATTCCCTCAGCATCACCTGATTTAATTTTACTAAATCCCATTGTCCTCATTTTGCTTTTGCTGGTGTTCATCTTATATCCTCCTTTCAAGACACTGTCCATTCCGTTCAATTGCTCTTCCAGGTCCTTTGCTGTCTCTGGCAGAATTAGAATGTCATCGGCAAACCTCAAAGTTTTTATTTCTTCTCCGTGGATTTTAATACCTACTCCAAATTTTGCTTTTGTTTCATTTACTGCTTGCAGAATATACAGATTGAAAAAAAAATTAGGGAAAGGCTACAACCCTGTCTCACTCCCTTCTCAACCACTGCTTCCCTTTAATGCCACCTCAACTCTTATAAGTGCTGTCTGGTTTCTGTACAAACTGTAAATAGCCTTTCACTCCCTATATTTTACTTCTTTCACCTTTAGAATTTGAAAGAGAGTATTCCAATCGACATTACCAAAAGCTTTCTCTAAGTCTAAAAATGCTATAAGCATTGTTTAGCCTTTCCTTAACCTATCTTCTGTGAGAAATCTTAGGTCCAGTATTTCCTCGCGTGTTCTTACATTTCTCTGGAATTCAAAGTTATCTTTCCCAAGGTTAGCTTGGTTCTGAGCACTATGGGACTTAACATCTGTGGTCATCAGTCCCCTAGAACTTAGAACTACTTAAACCTAACTAACCTAAGGACATCACACACATCCATGCCCGAGGCAGGATTCGAACCTGCGACCATAGCAGTCGCGCGGTTCCGGACTGCGCGCCTAGAACCGCTAGACCACCGCGGCCGGCCCAATCTTCTGTAAAGGGTTAACATTGGTATTTTGCAACTGTGACTTACTAAACTGATAGTTCAACATTTTTCACAACTGTGAGCACCTGGTTTCTTTGGAATTGGAATTATTATATTCTTCTTGAATCTGAGCGTATTTCGCCGGTCTCATACATCTTGCTCACCAGATGGAAGAATTTTGTCATCGCTGGCTCTCTTAAGGCCATCAGTAGCTCTAACGGAATGTTGTCTACTCCCAAGACCTTGTTTCAAATTAAGTCTTTCAGTGCTTTGTCAAATTCTTCACACAGTATCATATCATATCTCCCTTCTCCATCTACGTCCTCTTCCATTTCCATAATACTGCCCTCAATTAGAGCTCTTGATATTCATACAGCTGCTCCTAATTTCTCCAAAGTCTCTTTAATTTTCCTGTAGGCAGCATCTATCTTACCCCTAGTGATATATACTCTCTACATCCTTACATTTGTCCTTTAGCCATTCCTACTTAGCCATTCTGCAGTTGCTGTCAATCTCATTTTTTAGACGTTTATATTCCTTTTCATCTGCTTCATTTACTTCATTTTATTTCCTCCTTTCATTAATTAAATAAAATAAATATTTGAATAAAATCTAGGTTTTCCAGCCACATCAATTCGAATAAAATACTCCAGCTTTCGATAGCTCTCTCTGCCATTGTCGTATGGAGTAAAAACCACTGATTGATGGGGCTGATACGGTTTTCTGCTTATATAGCCATGATTGCAGCCTCTGGTACCAATCAGAGAACGCCAAACCGATGTGTGTATGGAAGGAGAGTTGGGCTGCTATATTGGCATCTCACTGGATCCTGGCTCAGAGGTAAGCACAACTGCAGAGAAATTATTTCAAGAACTCAATAATCATGAAACTACACCAATTTTTCTGGGAAATGGACACACAACTGTAGCCACAGTTGGGAATAGAAGGAAGCCAAACAGAATGGCAACATACACTGAAGAGCCAAAGAAATTAGTACACCTGCCTAATATGTTGTATAGTCCCCTTGAGCACACAGAAGTGGCGCAACACAATGTGACATGGATTTGGCTAATATCTGAAGTAGTGCTGGAGGGAACTGACACCATGAATCCTGGACTGTCCATAAATATGAATGGTGGAATCATCTTCAGTACCAATGGATGACAAACATACACTGAAACACCAAAGAAACTGGTATACGCATACGTATTTCAATACAGAGTTATGTAAACAGGTAGAATATGGCACTGTGGTTGGCAATGCCTATATAAGACAGCAAGTGTTTGGCACATTTGTTCAACTGGTTACTGCTACTACAATGACAGGTTATCAAGATTTAAGTGAGTCTGAATGTGGTGTTACAGTCGGTGCACGAGTGAGATAGCAATGAAGTGGGGATTTTCCCATAAGACCATTTCACGAGTGTGCCACGAATATCAGGAATCCGGTAAAACATAAAACCTTCAACATTGCCGCAGCCACAAAAAGATCTTGCAAGAATGGGACCAACAAGAACTGAAGAGAATGTTTCAATGTGACAGAAGTGCGACCTTTCTGCAAACTGTTGCAGATTTCAATGTTGGGCCACCAAGAATATCAGCGTATTAACCATTCACCGAAACAACATCGTTACGGGCTTTAGGAGCCAGAGGCCCACTCATGTTACTTTGTTGACTGCACGACAAAAGGATTTACGCTTTGCCAGGGCCTGTCAATGTTGACATTGGACTGTTGAGGACTGGAAACATGTACCCCGGTAGGACAAGTCTCGTTTCAAATTGTATCGAGCAGATGGATGTATGCCTGTATGGAGACAACCTCATGAATCAATGGACCCAGCATGTCAGCATGGGACTGTTCAAGCTGGTGGAGACACAGTAATGGTGTGTGGCGTGTGCAGTTGGAGTGATATGGGACTCCTGATGCATCTAGATATGACTCTGACAGATGAAACATACTTAAGCATACTGTCTGATTACCTGCGTCCATTCACATCCATTGTGCATTTCGACGGCCTTGGGCAATTTCAGCAGAACAATGCGCCACCCCACACATCCGGAATTGCTACAGAGTGGCTCCAGGAATACTCTTCTGAGTTCGAAGACTTCCGCTGGCCACCAACCTCCTCAGACGTGAACATTATTGAGTGTATCTGGGATAACTTGCAATGTGCTGTTAAGAAGATATCTCCACCTCATTGTACTCTTACAGATGTATGGACAGCCCAGGATTCATGGCGTCAATTCCCTCCAGCACTACTTCAGACATGAGTCAAATCCGCGTCACATCATGTTGCGGCACTTCTGCATGCTCGAGGAGGCTATACAAGATATTATGCAGGTATACTAGTTTCGTGGGCTCTTCAGTGTATGTTGCTAATTAGATTTTGTAGAAAGATATGCTTACATAAAGAATACGAAAGAGAAGAAGAAGATTTGCTTCAAACGAATTGTAGGTGAAGATTGTGAGTGTGCTGCAGTCACAAACTTTCGTTTTGTCAGCATGAAAGATGGGGGAGGAAGATGCCACTCCACTATTTCGCGTGGAAGATAGCAAAGTGAAGTCACAGAATGATATAAATGATGATGCTGGTACTATTCAAAACAAAACTAAATAAATTAACGTAACTTCCTGAGTATGGATGGAAAGAGTTGAGAGAAATACTATCGCTCCCCTAAGATTTTCTTCTCAGCCCAGAATAATGAGAGAACATGTTCAATTAAAAGTGAAATCATAAGAACCATTTTGTATGAACTCTTACGCTATTCCATCAGCTAAGAAACCTGCAGCTGGCTAATAAATTAAGTGTTGTGCCGTATACAGGGTGTATACATGGACAAGAAAAAAAAAATTTCCCAGGTTTTCCCGGATCTCCCAGAAAACAACACACTTTTTCCGCAAATGAAAATACACTTCTTACAAGGTGAAAATACATTTTTCCCAAGATAAGTGACAGTGTACTTTTCCTCGCAGCTGTAAAAACATCAATCCTTTGAATGGTAAAGTTTTTATGTGCCAGCGAGAACTTCCCTGCACTTTAAAAAACGAAACTCGGCGGGGGAGGGGGTTAGTTTCCAAAGCATTGAAACAGAGATTGCAACATGCAATTGTAAGTAAATCATAGCAGATATTCAGAGCATAGGACATGTGATGTAGTCAGCCAACAGCAACATCACTGTTAAGTAGCATGAATGCACAAATAGGAAAATTTAATGGTTTAAATTAATGTACACAGTGTAGCTACAAGAAAAGCTAAGCCTTCACTTATAATACTGGTCTTGAAGATTCACATATAACATTGGTCTTTTTAGCGTGTTACACTTTAGAATAAATCACACAAATGTGCCAGTAAAATTTTAAACAATGACATTAATGTCTGGTCTTCTGGGCTCAAAATTGCTCTAAGTGGCTGGTCCTAAAAGTTTTAAGTTTTAAATTTGAGTTAAATGCTCTGTTATTTAAGAAATTCATTGCACATGGTCACACATAACATAGTCCATCTTGCTTAAAAGAAAATTTCCTTTGAAAATAATGCTTTTCGAAGAACCATACGCAATATTTTCCCGCGACCTCTTAGACATGGGTTCGTTTCAGCAGCACCGGGAAACACATTACTGCATGTGGGCAGCTACGATGACGTAGGAAGCCCATACGTTCATACACATATAGCATTAAGAGATCCCTACATGATGTCATAAAAGAAATAGGACATAAGAGGATACTCCACGAGCATAGGAATTTCGTAAACCACACTAAAATGCATAGTTCGGCTTAAATTATGCATTCATATGTCCAGATTCACAATGAAGTAGGCCCCAACCTGATATTAAGCTTTTCAGTGTGCTTTCCAGGATGCAAATTTTATTGGAGTGCCAATACTATATTGTCTCATGTTTGATTCTTTATTATGGCATAATGACATATGTGCCAGAAGATGAAAATGTGCACTTGAAATTCAGTGAACACTTTAAACTAGCCAATGGTGGGGAATGAAACACTTCGTTTCTTATAAATTGACTGCATCTGCGGAAAAGATTACTTAATGCCACATTCACTTAGCAAACTGACAAAAATAACTTCATTGTTGTGTAAGGCTAATAATGTTTGACTGCCAAAAACGTGGTAATAAAATAAAATCAGAAAAACTAATAACAGCCTTCCGTAATTATGTGAATGTATTTTAATTCACTTGATAGCTCCCGACCACAGAAGTCAGTTTTGTTTTCATTTGACGCGTGAACTGTACACGAAGAGGAAATAGGACATCAGGAAACAGCAAAATCACTAACAAGGGGAGGCCACCAATTGTGAAATTCAGATTCGATTCATACTGCGCATAATAAAAGCTCTTGGCCAGAGGTGTAATGTGGCAAAGCACCAAGATGCACTTCTCAGCTGTTGTCGAGAAAATCGACAGTTAAAAGAAACCGTTGCGGTGAAATACTCTCTACGATAAAGAATTTTCTACAGGGTCGTGGCGCAGCGGTAAGCGATAGGGTTCGTAATCCGAAGGTCGCCGGATCTAATCTCGCGCCATGAAATTTCTTTTTTTTTTTTTAGTATTTGTTTTTTGTAATTCAAATATATTATTCCCGGCAATCAGTTGCAACAATTATGCATATAATAAGTTGTTCAAAGTCGTTTGCCGTGGAAAAACTAGCGACTTCGGACATCATTATGTTTTCCGCAAACAAAGTTGTATTTCACAAATGTTATTAATTTTCTTCATAATGTTAACCACGTATAGTTGACGAAAGACGTAGAAACGGTATTCCGAAACGAATACGTATAGCGTAAGTCAAATATTCGAATTAGGATCGAGACCCCACGAACACAAACTTGCTGCGGCAGGTATGAAATATAAACTCCGTTACTAGCTCGTTACACTTGAAGGACAGATGTTGAATGGGCCGAAACGAGCTGCCGCATAACAGCATAGTTGCCTGCTAACTTCGAAACAAGGTAGATGCGGTCCCTAGCGCAACTTATAACATCATCGAAAATCAGTGCGGACGGGAGAGCTTTGGTACACCCTGTTAAAAAAACGGAATAATGGAGGCGGTACAATTGGAAAGCGATTCGCCTTCACCAACATGCATAAGCAATTCATTAATAGTTTATATATATATAAAAACAAAGATGATGTGACTTACCAAATGAAAGTGCTGGCAGGTCGACAGACACACAAACATACGCACAAAATTCAAGCTTTCGCAACAAACTGTTGCCTCATCAGGAAAGAGGGAAGGAGAGGGAAAGACGAAAGGATGTGGGTTTTAAGGGAGAGGGTAAGGAGTCATTCCAATCCCGGGAGCGGAAAGACTTGCCTTGGGGGAAAAAAGGACAGGTATACACTCGCACACACACACATATCCATCCACACATATACAGACACAAGCAGATGTCTTTAAATATGTCTGCTTGTGTCTGTATATGTGTGGATGGATATGTGTGTGTGTGCGCGCGCGAGTGTATACCCGTCCTTTTTTTCCCCCCTAAGGTAAGTCTTTCCGCTCCCGGGATTGGAATGACTCCTTACCCTCTCCCTTAAAACCCACATCCTTTCGTCTTTCCCTCTCCTTCCCTCTTTCCTGATGAGGCAACAGTTTGTTGCGAAAGCTTGAATTTTGTGTGTATGTTTGCGTTCGTTTGTGTGTCTGTCGACCTGCCAGCACTTTCATTTGGTAAGTCACATCATCTTTGTTTTTAGATTTATTTTTCCTACGTGGAATGTTTCCCTCTATTATAACCATATCATTAATTTGAACCCAACAAATACGTTTGTTATTGTCGCTGTTGCATTTCGAAATCTTTCCTGTCGTCTTATTTTCTCTTTATTTTCTCTTTCTGTTTTTACCAGTAGTCTCACTTTGTATTCACATTCCCCGTTTTACCGTAATACAATTTTATCCCGCCTATATATACTCAATAATACGTAACCCACTTCCAAACCATAACCGAAAAATTTTTTTTTTCCGCTTTCAACACTACTGCTGCTATAAAATCCACCGTTTCTAGTTCAATAACAGCTGCTTTCACGTATTAAACAACCATTTCGACTAGTTCTAATAACTTTCACTTTATTTCCACTTCCGTTTTTCGCACATCACTGATCATTTTTAGCCGCTCCCCACAGGTTTTAACGTCATTATTACAATTGTTAGCCCCATTTTCGTAATCTTTCACCACAACACCACTCCTTTAATACATTTACACGTTTTTTCGAAATTTTCCCGAATTTCTCCGTCCTTTAACGTGTTTTAGCGGCAACACAACCACCTAACCTTCATGCACATCGCTGTCCACCAACCCAAGTTCACCACAGGATCAACATAACCAACACTTTTTTACCTTTTTTATACCAGATCTCCAGTTACTTTCTAGTTCACCCTTATCTCTCCCCATATATTTTTATCTTTCATTTTCATTTCAACCTCACACTTTCCACCTTCTAATACCATGTCACCCTCACAACACCCCCACAACGACCCCATTAAGTTTTATTTACATTCCCTCCGCAAACATGCCTTCACTCTAGCCAGATTACGCTCGCATATTTTATTTTCTCAGGCTTGTCTGACATTTGGCATAACCCCCAAAGGCCTCACACTTAAAGTTCCCATCTCTGGCTGCAACCCTTCTTTCCATCAGTCCCTATACCAGTTCCAAACTGAACAATCCATTGCCCTCACCCACCTAATCCTTCACCTACACATCAACTCAGCCAATGAACACACCCGTCAACTCCTATCCTTAATAAAAGTCCTCAATCTTTCCTCTCCCACATCCACACCGGCTATTCAGAGCATCCTCCTACAGGCCAACCGCAAATTAGAACAGCATGCCACACTTCACCTCAAAAAACTATCCAATCTCCTGGTTTCCCACCTCCGGAAAGGCAACTCACTCACCCTTCACAACCTTTCCAGCAAACCTAAACCATCTCTCATTGCACACAAACCCAGTCTCTCCCATCTACTCAGTCTCCCACTTCCAGCTCCACTCCCTCCAAAACCTCAAAATTCCAATCAACACAATCTGGCACCACAACATCCTAATTCAGTAGTTAACCTTTCCTCCAAACCTCTCTCCCAATCCGAAACCTCTGTCCTATCCAAAGGCCTCACCTTCAGCCCCACTCCCAGATTCAACCAAACAGCCCTCATCAAAGATTTACTGTCCTACACTCGTACTCTCTGCTGGAAGTATCACTTTGCCACGAAGAAAAATGATCCTAATCCTACCCCTAATGATCCAACTCCCCAAGACACTATCCAAATTGAACCCTGCCTGGAACAGTTCCGTCCTCCGTCACAGCGGGACCCACCTCCTCTTCCTCAAAATCACCCTCTCCAAACCTTCCAGGAATTTCTGACTTCCAGCCTTGCCTCACAATCCTTCTTAAAAAACCTTAATCCTACTCCCAACATCACCACTGCTGAAGCCCAGGCTATCCGTGATCTGAAGGCTGACCGGTCCATCGTCATTCTTCCGGCGGACAAGGGTTCCACGACCGTGGTATTTGATTGTCGGGAGTATGTGGCTGAGGGACTGCGTCAGCATTCAGACAACACCACATACAAAGTTTGCCAAGGTAATCCCATTCCTGATGTCCAGGCGGAGCTTCAAGGAATGCTCAGAACCTTAGGCCCCCTACAAAACCTTTCACCTGACTCCATCAACCTCCTGACCCCACCGACACCCAGCAACCCTACCTTCTACCTTCTTCCTAAAATTCACAAACCCAATCATCCCGGCCGCCCCATTGTAGCTGGTTACCAAGCCCCCACAGAACGTATCTCTGCCTCCGTAGATCAACACCTTCAACTCATTACGTGCAGTCTCCCATCCTTCATCAAAGACACCAACCACTTTCTCGAACGCCTGGAATCCTTACCCAATCCGTTACCCCCAGAAACCATCCTTGTAACCATTGATGCCACTTCCTTATACACAAATATTCCGCACGTCCAGGGCCTCGCTGCGATGGAGCACTTCCTTTCACGCCGATCACCTGCCACCTGCCACCCTACCTAAAACCTCTTTCCTCATTACCTTAGCCAGCTTCATCCTGACCCACAACTTCTTCACTTTTGAAGGCCAGACATACCAACAATTAAAGGGAACAGCCATGGGTACCAGGATGGCCCCTTCAATTCATGGGTCGCTTAGAGGAAGCCTTCTTGGTTACCCAGGCCTGCCAACCCAAAGTTTGGTACAGATTTATTGATGACATCTTCATGATCTGGACTCACAGTAAAGAAGAACTCCAGAATTTCCTCTCCAATCTCAACTCCTTTGGTTCCATCACATTCACCTGGTCCTACTCCAAATCCCATGCCACTTTCCTTGATGTTGACCTCCACCTGTCCAATGGCCAGCTTCACACGTCCGTCCACATCAAACCCACCAACAAGCAACAGTACCTCCATTACGACAGCTGCCACCCATTCCACATCAAACGGTCCCTTCCCTACAACCTAGGTCTTCGTGGCAAACGAATCTGCTCCAGTCCGGAATCCCTGAAGCATTACACCAACAACCTGACAACAGCTTTCGCATCCCGCAACTACCCCTCCCAACCTGGTAGAGAAACAAATAACCAGAGCCACTTCCTCATCCCCTCAAACCCAGAACCTCCCACAGAAGAACCACAAAAGTGCCCCACTTGTGACAGGATACTTTCCGGGACTAGATCAGATTCTGAATGTGGCTCTCCAGCAGGGATACGACTTCCTCAAATCCTTCCCTGAAATGAGATCCATCCTTCATGAAATCCTCCCCACTCCACCAAGAGTGTCTTTCCGCCGTCCACCTAACCTTCGTAACCTCTTAGTTCATCCCTATGAAATCCCCAAACCACCTTCCCTACCCTCTGGCTCCTACCCTTGTAACCGCCCCCGGTGTAAAACCTGTCCCATGCACCCTCCCACCACCACCTACTCCAGTCCTGTAACCCGGAAGGTGTACACGATCAAAGGCAGAGCCACGTGTGAAAGCACCCACGTGATCAACCAACTGACCTGCCTACACTGTGACGCATTCTATGTGGGAATGACCAGCAACAAACTGTCCATTCACATGAATGGTCACAGGCAGACAGTATTTGTTGGTAATGAGGATCACCCTGTGGCTAAACATGCCTTGGTGCACGGCCAGCACATCTTGGCACAGTGTTACACCGTCCGGGTTATCTGGGTACTTCCCACTAACACCAACATATCCGAACTCTGGAGATGGGAACTTGCTCTTCAATATATCCTCTCTTCCCGTTATCCACCAGGCCTCAATCTCCGCTAATTTCAAGTTGCCGCCACTCACACCTCACCTGTCATTCAACAACATCTTTGCCTCTGCACTTCTGCCTCGACTGACATCTCTGCCCAAACTCTTTGTCTTTAAATATGTCTGCTTGTGTCTGTATATGTATGAATGAATATGTGTGTGTGTGCGCGCGCGAGTGTATACCCGTCCTTTTTTCCCCCTAAGGTAAGTCTTTCCGCTCCCGGGATTGGAATGACTCCTTACCCTCTCCCTTAAAACCCACATCCTTTCGTCTTTCCATCTCCTTCCCTCTTTCCTGATGAGGCAACAGTTTGTTGCGAAAGCTTGAATTTTGTGTGTATGTTTGTGTTTGTTTGTGTGTCTGTCGACCTGCCAGCACTTTCATTTGGTAAGCCACATCATCTTTGTTTTTAGATATATTTTTCCTACATGGAATGTTTCCCTCTATTAATGAATTACAAAAAACTAATAATAAAAAAAAATTGCATGGCACGAGATTCGATCCGGCGACCTTCGGATTACGAACCCTAACGCTTACCGCTGCGCCACGACGCTGTAGTAAATAATTAATCGTAGAGAGTATTTCACCGCAACAGTTTCTTTTAACTGTCGATTTTCTCGACAACGGCTGAGAAGTGCATCTTGGTGCTTTGCCACATTACACCTCTGGCCATGAGCTTTTATTATGCGCAGTATGAATCGAATCTGAATTTCACAATTGGCGGCCTCCCCTTGTAAGTGTAAACTCAGGTGACTGTCCCCCTCCCCACTAAAATCCAGACTTCTCGCACATGCACAGATCTAGCAGCTTGGGTGAGCCAGGAAAATTTTTCTGTGTAGCATGACTGCTTCTTGCTACTGCTGCAGTTACACTTCAAGTAGCCAGAACTGGGAGAAGGCACTGCACATATGGATCTCAACTGCGCATGTGCATGAGCCCGATGGCAACTGCTCAACAGTTGTGACATCATGCTCATCAGAAGCAGTTTGCTGTTATTAAGTTTTCCACAGTGTTTGTCCTAATGCCTATGACAAATTTTACTGTTTATCAGTTGTTACCAGTCAAAATTACAAAATTTAACTGAAGACTAAAACAATGAAAAATTCCTGGAATTCTAGAATATTCCCAGGTTTTTCCCAGTTTTCTCCCAGGTAAAAGAATTCCTGGATTTCCCGGTTGTCCCAGAGCGTATACTGTTTTTACTAGTGGAAAGCACGTACGTGTTAAAATTAATGACTACCTTGTGATCCAGGTGCAGTAACCTCCCCACATGCTCAGCGTGATTGTTCTGTTGCCACATAGCTAATGTTGTCAAAATGTGATAGTCATGACACTGAGGCTGCGACATGTTCACCCCCAGTTTGTGGGCGCATGTGTATGCACATGAGCTGCAAGAACTGTGATGCCTGATGGGAGCAGGGCTACCACACTGCCACCTGCTGCTAACCACTAGCACTTCTGGGCAAGGAAGTTGTGTAAGCTGCTGCTTCGAAGCCCACCACTTTATTTCCCTGTGGCACGGTTGTCAGGAGTGTGTGCCAGTTAAATAACGTACTGTGCCCACCACTTCAACGGTGGCCGAGTGCGTTACGATGGACCATGCATGTCCCAACGCATTCCCGTACCTGTACTGCATCTTGTCATCTTTTCTACGATACCCTTATGCTACAACCATCTACAGTGAAGTGTTTAAAAGTAGATCACAGTGAAATAGTGAATTATACAGTGCATTATGGAAGCACTTTGATATAGAAAGAGAATTTGCAATTGCTGAAGTTGTTTTTAAAACATATTCTAATTTTATTATGAACTTAATGATGCCAATTTTAGCATTCTTTTTTGTGATTTGACAATCTTATTTAAATAATGCATATTGCTGCATGGTGTTTTCTATGCCTTTGATCACTCTTACACATAATTCACTTAAAATAATAATAATAATAATAAATCTCGAAAATTTCTGGCAAATATTTGAAACTCAATTATTGTGTCGAAGAACTGCACCGATTGATTTGAGTCATGAGCCAGCAAACCTAACAAAGCTTTCAAAAGACTGAATGCTTACATAGCAATAATTTACTGGGTTTACACAGAAGTGGCCTTTGTTTACTAATTACTATCTTTACAAGTGCTTATCTTTGTGATTATTTGATTGTGGCCACAGCTTTGAAGTCAGATTCAGTTCCTTATTTTTTCTTCTCTGGCTGTCTTCCATGGACTAGTTTTCTACATATATGTATTCTATCTCTCTACTGACATTATATGTCTTTCTACTAATGAAAGTTATATTAAGTACATAATATGTACATCAGTTACAAGCATGCCACCATGTTAATGATTGATTGATCTTTCCAGAATGAAGTTACAAGGGTAAGAGATGAGGTACTGGCAGAAGTAAAGCTGTGAGGACAGGTTGTGCTTCGATAGGTCAATCGATATAGCACTTTCCCATGAAAGTCTCAGTCCAGCACACAGTTTTTATCTTCCAGGAGGACTGACTGATCTTTCCTGTTACACGCACTCTTTCTTGGACGACTTAAATGTTTCATTCACGGTTTGTTTTGAATTTCTTCCCTTTGATTTCACATGTGCATGATGAATCCAAAATCAAAAATTTAAGAGTTCCAGAGATTTAAGGTTATCACTGCTGTGCCTCTTTCATCAGGAGAAAATATACTGCCTCTGTGAGCTGCAACAATGTGTGGCTAAACCTCTCTGGTTACAACAGTCAGATAACATGCTGCTCATTTTGGGCGCACAGTGCAGCAGCTGGTTGTTAAGAGAAAGGTGCCGTAATATGCGTGTGGATGTGAGCACAAATAATGTTTAGTGACAGCTTTAGTATAGGGAATGACATCCCAAAATGAACCATTTCGGAACGTAAGGTTCTGTTAGAACCTCATGGCCTGATTTCGTTATTCTGATTTCATAACTGTCAATTACAAAGGCATTACTAAATGAATATTTGCATCTTAGTCTGTTGTATTTTCTGAAATTCATTCACCAGTAACTAAAGAATACTAATTAGGCAATAAGTTATTGTTGAAAAGTAGATGCATTATTGGCAATTAAGTGAGGAGGAGGGTGTCTCAGAAATTTTAGAGTAGTCATGCAGGTGTGTGTGTGTGTGTGTGTGTGTGTGTGTGTGTGTGTGTGTGTTTGAATTTGAATTCGTAAGGGACCAAACTGCTGAGGTCATCGGTCCCTAAACTTACATACTACTTAAACTAACTTATTCTAAGAACAAAACGCGCACACACACACACACACACACACACACACACACACACACACACGTCTGAGGGAGGACTCGAACCTCTGGAAGGAGTGGCCGCACAATCCGTGACATGGTGCCTCAAACCACACGGCCACTCCATGTGACAGAAGCATATGTACATACTTCTGGCTTCCAATAAGTTTTGGATTGATGAAAAGTGCAGAGACAATTTCAAATGCACAGATTCCGAAGACTATACTTCATGTAAATTATAAAACACCACTCTAACATTATTTTGCAAACACTTTTACTTTACCTGTATTACAGGAAGGTGCTTTCGCAGATCTGTAGACATCTGCTGTTTTACGTGTTATCTCTGGCAGCCCTTCAACAGATTTTGCAACATACTTGTATGGAAGGCTCCGAAGAGACTCATTGAAGTAATTTTCGTTGTATCTGCGTTCCAAGATATCAACAGTCTCAAATGCCTCAATGATTCTGAAAAATTTAAATCATGAAGTGTGATAAGTATACCACCAAACAGATAATATCCTGAAACAACAACGTCAACATCAACTTACAAACCCCTGGGCATGTAAATAATGAAAGAAAGCAGTCTTTACATGAAGTATACATCAATGTCGGTCACACTACAACTCAAAGCTGAAAATTAAAGGTGGTATTTAGTGATATCAGGTGCAATTTAAGTTACAAAAGCTTCTGTAACCACATAATGACTGGTGGAAGAAAGAGTAGAGTGGATAAAAGTGAGAAAGCAAGCCATAAGTTTTTAGGTTAAGTTGTTGTTGTTGTGGTCTTCAGTCCTGAGACTGGTTTGATGCAGCTCTCCATGCTACTCTATCCTGTGCAAGCTTCTTCATCTCCCAGTACCTACTGCAACCTACATCCTTCTGAATCTGCTTACTGTATTCATATCTTGGTCTCCCTCTACGATTTTTACCCTCCACGCTGCCCTCCAATGCTAAATTTGTGATCCCTTGATGCCTCAAAACATGTCCTACCAACCGATCCCTTCTTCTAGTCAAGTTGTGCCACAAACTTCTCTTCTCCCCAATCCTATTCAATACCTCCACATTAGTTACGTGATCTACCCACCTTATCTTCAGCATTCTTCTGTAGCACCACATTTCGAAAGCTTCTATTCTCTTCTTGTCCAAACTAGTTATCGTCCATGTTTCACTTCCATACATGGCTACACTCCATACAAATACTTTCAGAAACGACTTCCTGACACTTAAATCTATACTCGATGTTACCAAATTTCTCTTCTTGAGAAACGTTTTCCTTGCCATTGCCAGTCTACATTTTATATCCACTCTACTTCGACCGTCATCAGTTATTTTGCTCCCCAAATAGCAAAACTCCTTTACTACTTTAAGTGTCTCATTTCCTAATCTAATTCCCTCAGCATCACCCGATTTAATTCGACTACATGCCATTATCCTCGTTTTGCTTTTGTTGATGTTCATCTTATATCCTCCTTTCAAGACACTGTCCATTCCGTTCAACTGCTCTTCCAAGTCCTTTGCTGTCTCTGCCAGAAATACAATGTCATCGGCGAACCTCAAAGTTTTTACTTCTTCTCCATGAATTTTAATACCTACTCCGAATTTTTCTTTTGTTACCTTTATTGCTTGCTCAATATACAGATTGAATAACATCGGGGACAGGCTACAACCCTGTCTCACTCCTTTCCCAACCACTGCTTCCCTTTCATGCCCCTCGACTCTTATAACTGCCATCTGGTTTCTGTACAAATTGTAAATAGCCTTTCGCTCCCTGTATTTTACCCCTGCCACCTTCAGAATTTGAAAGAGAGTATTCCAGTTAACATTGTCAAAAGCTTTCTCTAAGTCTACAAATGCTAGAAATGTAGGTTTGCCTTTTCTTAATCTTTCTTCTAAGATAAGTCGTAAGGTCAGTATTGCCTCACAGGTTCCAACATTTCTACGGAATCCAAACTGATCTTCCCCGAGGTCCGCTTCTACCAGTTTTTCCATTTGTCTGTAAAGAATTCGCATTAGTATTTTGCAGCTGTGACTTATTAAACTGATAGTTCGGTAATTTTCACATCTGTCAACACCTGCTTTCTTTGGGATTGGAATTATTATATTCTTCTTGAAGTCTGAGGGTATTTCGCCTGTCTCATACATCGTGCTTACCAGATGGTAGAGTTTTGTCATGACTGGCTCTCCCAAGGCCATCAGTAGTTCTAATGGAATGTTGTCTATTCCCGGGGCCTTGTTTCGACTCAGGTCTTTCAGTGCTCTGTCAAACTCTTCACGCAGTATCTTATCTCCCATTTCATCTTCATCTACATCCTCTTCCATTTCCATAATATTGTCCTCAAGTACATCGCCCTTGTATAGACCCTCTATATACTCCTTCCACTTTTCTGCTTTCCCTTCTTTGCTTAGAACTGGGTTTCCATCTGAGCTGTTGATATCCATGAAAGTGGTTCTCTTATCTCCAAAGGTCTCTTTAATTTTCCTGTAGGCAGTATCTATCTTACCCCTAGTGAGATAAGCCTCTACATCCTTACATTTGTCCTCTAGCCATGCCTGCTTAGCCATTTTGCACTTCCTGTCGATCTCATTTTTGAGACGTTTGTATTGCTTTTTGCCTACTTCATTTACTGCATTTTTGTATTTTCTCCTTTCATCAATTAAATTCAATATTTCTTCTGTTACCCAAGGATTTCTATTAGCCCTCATCTTTTTACCTACTTGATCATCTGCTGCCTTCACTACTTCATCCCTCAGAGCTACCCATTCTTCTTCTACTGTATTTCTTTCCCCCATTCCTGTCAATTGTTCCCTTATGCTCTCCCTCAAAACTCTCTACAACCTCTGGTTCTGTCAGTTTATCCAGGTCCCATCTCCTTAAATTTCCACCTTTTTGCAGTTTCTTCAGTTTTAATCTACAGTTCATAACCAATAGATTGCGGTCAGAGTCCACATCTGCTCCTGGAAATCCCTTACAATTTAAAACCTGGTTCCTAAATCTCTGTCTTACCATTATATAATCTATATGAAACCTGTCAGTATCTCCAGGCTTCTTCCATGCATACAACCTTCTCTTATGATTCTTGAACCAGGTGTTAGCTATAATATCTAATCACTAGCTTACCTAAAATGTTAGACTTCAGTTCTCATGATTTTCCATACCAGGGCAGTGAATAAATAAATTTTACAAATATTCAGTGTGAGGGTAAATTAGGCATACACAATGGGTGAAGACGTATTAATTTTTCCTTTCAGGTTCAATTACTACTATTGAATTAAAAAAAAAAAAAAAAAAAAAACCTGCAAAATATCACAAGATACATAAATTTAGGCCATGGCCCCACCAGTCAAGTAGCCCAATCACTCTGACCTCCAGGCAAGATACTGTGACAGCGCCACAGAAAAAAGAAATACTACTTGTGGCAGAGATTCAAGAAGCCGTCTGTAACAGACTAAGATAGGTCATAAGCAAGTGGCAACAGAATGGGTCAAATTCAATTACAGACATGTATAACAAGACAAAGATTTATCAGATTTTGGATATCTAAGAAGATCTAGGGCGGGAACAGACACAAGCATTAGCGAGTGTGGCTACGTGGCAACCAGTCACACAAACAACTACCAGGCATTAATGACACAACAGTGCAAGTGTAATGCGATGATTGAACAGTGTGGATAAATAAACTGGGCAGGCCATTATTTCAAGCGCAACATAGAGCTCAGAGCCACCTGCAAACCAACACACATACCCAACCCATGCTCGAAATTGAAAATTTATGGCAAACTTTAGAATAAAATACCCAAATTCACTCTTGCCATTCAGAAAGCAACACTGTAATATAAAACAACCATAGCTCTGCTAAGAATTCATCATGCATGAGACACATTGAAATGTACGTGAACAGTAACCACTCTTCATTTACCCAACAGTCTTTAATTGCGAAACATACCCTCACTCGTGTTGCCTACCCTGACCCTTTTATAATGGCTACAAATTTTAATTCGTTCATAGGATAGCCACCCTCCCCCCCATCAACCATGGACCTTGCCGTTGCTGGGGAGGCTTGCGTGCCTCAGCGATACAGATAGCCGTACCGTAGGTGCAACCACAACGGAGGGGTATCTCTTGAGAGGCCAGACAAACGTGTGGTTCCTGAAGAGGGGCAGCAGCCTTTTCAGTAGTTGCAGGGGCAACAGTCTGGATGATTGACTGATCTGGCCTTGTAACACTAACCAAAACGGCCTTGCTGTGCTGGTACTGCGAACGGCTGAAAGCAAGGGGAAACTACATCCGTATTTTTTCCCGAGGGCATGCAGCTTTACTGTATGGTTAAATGATGATGGCGTCCTCCTGGGTAAAATATTCCGGAGGTAAAATAGTCCCCCATTCGGATCTCCGGGCAGGGACTACTCAAGAGGATGTCGTTATCAGGAGAAATAAAACTGGCGTTCTACTGATCGGAGCGTGGAATGTCAGATCCCTTAATCGGGCAGGTAGCTTAGAAAATTTGAAAAGGGGAAATGGATAGGTTAAAGTTAGATATAGTGGGAATTAGTGAAGTTCGGTGGCAAGAGGAACAAGACTTTTGGTAAGGCAAATACAGGGTTATAAATACAAAATCAAATAGGGGTAATGCAGGGGTAGGTTTAATAATGATTAGGAAAATAGTAGTGCGAGTAAGCTACTACAAACAGCATAGTGAACGCATTATTGCGGCCAAGATAGACACGAAGCCCACGCCTACTACAGTAGCACAAGTTTATATGCCAACTAGCTCTGCAGATGACGAACAAAATTGAAGAAATGTATGATGAAATCAAAGAAATTATTCAGATAGTGAAGGGAGATGAAAATTTAATAGTGATGGGTGACTGGAATTCGGTAGTAGGAAAAGGGAGAGAAGGAAACGTAGTAGGTGAATATGGATTGGGGCTAAGGAATGAAAGAGGAAGTTGCTTGGTAGAATTTTGCACAGAGCACAACTTAATCATAGCTAACACTTGGTTCAAGAATCATAAGAGAAGGTTGTATGCATGGAAGAAGCCTGGAGATACTGACAGGTTTCATATAGATTATATAATGGTAAGACAGAGATTAAGGAACCAGGTTTTAAATTGTAAGGGATTTCCAGGAGCAGATGTGGACTCTGACCGCAATCTATTGGTTATGAACTGTAGATTAAAACTGAAGAAACTGCAAAAAGGTGGAAATTTAAGGAGATGGGACCTGGATAAACTGACAGAACCAGAGGTTGTAGAGAGTTTTGAGGGAGAGCATAAGGGAACAATTGACAGGAATGGGGGAAAGAAATACAGTAGAAGAAGAATGGGTAGCTCTGAGGGATGAAGTAGTGAAGGCAGCAGACGATCAAGTAGGTAAAAAGATGAGGGCTAATAGAAATCCTTGGGTAACAGAAGAAATATTGAATTTAATTGATGAAAGGAGAAAATACAAAAATGCAGTAAATGAAGTAGGCAAAAAGCAATACAAACGTCTCAAAAATGAGATCGACAGGAAGTGCAAAATGGCTAAGCAGGCATGGCTAGAGGACAAATGTAAGGATGTAGAGGCTTATCTCACTAGGGGTAAGATAGATACTGCCTACAGGAAAATTAAAGAGACCTTTGGAGATAAGAGAACCACTTTCATGGATATCAACAGCTCAGATGGAAACCCAGTTCTAAGCAAAGAAGGGAAAGCAGAAAAGTGGAAGGAGTATATAGAGGGTCTATACAAGGGCGATGTACTTGAGGACAATATTATGGAAATGGAAGAGGATGTAGATGAAGATGAAATGGGAGATACGATACTGCGTGAAGAGTTTGACAGAGCACTGAAAGACCTAAGTTGAAACAAGGCCCTGGGAGTAGACAACATTCCATTAGAAGTACTGATAGCCTTGGGAGAGCCAGTCCTGACAAAACTCTACCATCTGGTGAGCAAGATGTATCACACAGGCAAAATACCCTCAGACTTCAAGAAGAATATAATAATTCCAGTCCCAAAGAAAGCAGGGGTTGACAGATGTGAAAATTACCGAACTATCAGTTTAATAAGCCACGGCTTAAAATTTTAACATGAATTCTTTACAGATGAATGGAAAAACTGGTAACCTAGGGGAAGATCAGTTTGGATTCCGTAGAAATACTGGAACACGTGAGGCAATACTGACTCTATGACTTAACTTAGAAAATAGATTAAGGAAAGACATACCTACGCTTCTAGCATTTGTAGACGTAGAGAAAGCGTTTGACAATGTTGATTGGAATACTCTCTTTCAAATTCTGAAGGTGGCAGGGGTAAAATACAGGGAGCGAAAGGCTATTTACAATTTGTACAGAAACCAGATGGCAGTTCTAAGAGTCGAGGGGCATGAAAGGGAAGCAGTGGTTGGGAAAGGAGTGAGACAGGGTTATAGCCTGTCCCCGATGTTATTCAATCTGTATATTGAGCAAGCAGTGAAGGAAACAAAAGAAAAATTCAGAGTAGGTATTAAAATCCATGGAGAAGAAGTAAAAACTTTGAGGTTCGCCGATGACATTGTAATTCTGTCAGAGACAGCAAAGGACCTGAAAGAGAAGTTGAAAGGAATGGATAGTGTTTTGAAAGGAGGATATAAGATGAACATCAACAAAAGAAAAACGAGGATAATGGAATGTAGTCGAATTAAGTTGGGTGATGCTGTGGGAATTAGATTAGGAAATGAGACACTGAAAGTAGTAAAGGAGTTTTGCTATTTGGGGAGCAAAATAACTGATGATGGTCGAAGTAGAGAGGATATAAAATGTAGACTGGCAATGGCAAAGAAAGTATTTCTGAAGAAGAGAAATTTGTTAACATCGAGTATAGATTTAAGTGTCAGGAAGCCTTTTCTGAAAGTATTTGTATGGAGTGTAGCCATGTATGGAAGTGAAACATGGACGATAAATAGTTTGGACAAGAAGACAATAGAAGCTTTCGAAATGTGGTGTTACAGAAGAATGCTGAAGATTAGATGGGTAGATCACGTAACTAATGAGGAGGTATTGAATAGAATTGGAGAGAAGAGAAATTTGTGGCAAACCTTGACTAGAAGAAAAGATCGGTTGGTAGGACATATTCTGAGGCATCAAGGGATCATCAATTTAGTATTGGAGGGCAGCTCAGAGGGTAAAAATCGAAGAGGGAGACCAAGAGATGAATACACTAAACAGATTCAGAAGGATATAGGTTGCAGTAGGTACTGGAAGATGAAGAGGCTTGCACAGGATAGAGTAGCATGAAGAACTGCATCAAACCGGTCTTCGGACTGAAAACCACAACAACAACAGTGATTAGATTCATTTTAGACACAATAGTAGTTTGCCTTTGAGATTGGCTGCTTCTAGTGTTAACATTTGTTAATTATTGTATTATTTCTGTATTTCTACTTCAGGTAAATTTTGAAGAAGATGCATTTAACTGCATTGCAGGAGCAAAACTGTTTTTAAAATGATCTTCTATAACTTGGTCATGGGCATGGGGAAATTATAACAATAGAATAATTAAATACACCTAAATAGTGGGGCTAAATTGTTGGTATCATACATTTGTTTTTAAATTTTTAGAGGACTTTTATGAATTTTATTTGTACAGTGATAGCATTTATTATTTGAGCCCCTGTGGTTAAGTGCAGTCTCATCATGACTATGGCTTGCCCATAAATTTTTGTTACGATCTGAATCCAATATTGTCCACGAGATGCAATGTTACAGTAATTTTGGCATAAAGGGGCTGAGTATCAGTGTTTACTTTCCTGAGGGATGATCTCAGTTGTTGAAATTCTCGTTGTTCCCTATTTGAAATTTGTTGTTTATTGAAATTATTTCAACCAGTTATGCTGAGTGATTGTTAATGAAGTTCTGATCTAACTTAATGAGTGTTTAACTATGAATGCTGCTGCCCCTGTATTGATTTGAGTTCCCCCTTCCACTGCACAGCCACTTGTGCTGCACCTTGTGTTGTTTTAGCTCAGAAAGACATATAAAGTGTTATCTTACCCCTTCAATGGTATGGGTGTATACAGGATTTCTTCCAATTGCTGCCCAGTAAAATACATTAGTCAAAAGGGAAAAGTTCTAAAGTCAGAACAGTCTGACACAACAAACTCACAAATTGCCTTTGGCACCCCCCTTCATGATGAGGGAATATTTTATTACAAATGTTTCCAAAAATCTAAAAATTCTACATAATGAGCCCCATGGCATTCTGCTTAACATTTAAGAAGAGGTGGAAATACTGAGATGCATCAAAACTATTCCTGAGTTTATCGTTATTGGTCAGGCAGAATTACCTCACCATTCTGTTTTAGTAAATTTTGAATCACATGGGGAGGGGGAGGGTGACACATTACAATTATATTCGCCCTCAACCTAAGCCTTTTCATGAAACTGTTTGTATCTGCTTTCTGTGGCTTACCCTACAACCTGTTTTGTGATACTGCATCACTTTGCTTTAATGCTTCTTGGTAACTGTAATGATGTCAACATCTATCATGTGTTTTGGTTTGTAAAGGGGTTTCCCTATCTTCCAATGCTTACCCGCATGTGCATATGTGTTTGCTTTGGTACTTTGCTGCTGCTTCTCATGTCACCTGGCTTGCTATGCCAGTTCTCCTGGTTTCTGCACGTGTGCTCTGTTCAGTCTTGCTGGGGTGGAGCTAGCTTATTCTGTCTCAGATACTGGTGTAGCTGGTCACTGCCTGTGAATTCGTCCCACGTATGTCTGATAAGTCTGTTTTGGGTTGTGCGTTGGTGCATGTTTAGGATGACACCTCTTACTCAACTATTCTTATTTCTAAGGTGACACCTTTCTCATGTTATTTTATTCATGGCAGTTGCATACTTTTGGCACCAGTTTCCAGCTGGAAGGTAGGGGAATTCTATTCTTTACCCTTATACTGTTTTAAGGACAGTACATGTTGAAAAATCTGTATACATCATGTCAGAATTTTATCAATTTGGTGTTTTGTTATACAGTGGATCTAATTACCATTCTTTAGGTCAAGAGTTTTTTTACCTGAAGAGGTGACTTAAACTAGTTGTGATTAATAAATCATTTTGACTTAGCTGTCGCGGTTTTCATCACACAAAATATGGGTGAAATGAACACTGTTGCTGAATTAAATAATGGCTGTGTAATACATTTTTTGTTATTTACTACAAAGAATGTTCTTAACAGCTCATCAACAGTAGTAGTCAAGAGGCTGTTGTCTGACAGCAATAATACATAAAGAACACATTACGAATAAATTAGCAATGAAGTGAGAGAATCAGGTGACAGTTCTCGCAAGCATGTCAGAGAAAATATTAAATCACCATCTTAAAACAGCACATTTTAGAGTGCTGCAGATGGTGGCATGAAACTAGTTCAGTATGAGTGGTTGAACTGGAGACCTGACAGAACAGCAGAAATGAGCTGTTGTGTTTGGATATACAAATGATCAGACCATGAATGAAGTTGGTCAATTTGTTGGTGTATCAATATGGACTGTCCCCAGTGTCTACAAGGAATGGTCTACCACTCAGCCATGTGAGCACAGTGATTAGAGAAAAAGAAAAAAAAAGAAATACTAAGCAACAGGGACCAGAGATGAGCGTTACGCCTTGTCAGGGACAAATGTTTTCAAATGCATCAGGGACTGTTGCTGTCTGTGAATCTAGGACAATCTCAGAAAGTTTCCCAGTGAAAACTGTGAGGGAAACTACATGCAATGGACATTTGGATCTGGGTATATTGTACAAGGCCACTGCCACAGTGGCACATGAAATAGTGTGTCTTCAATGGGACAAAGAACATAGAAAACGGACATTAGCTCACTGAAGACATGTAATGTTGTCCAATGAGTCTCAATTTTGCCTCTTTTCAAACCACGCAAGATGTTGAGTGCAATGACGACCCAAAGAAGCGGTTAACACCCAGTGTCTGGAGGGTGTGTTTCAGGCTGGAGTTGGTTCTATTAGGTCTTCGTATCATGACATAGGCCCACTCATTCATGTTACCATGAACATTAACCAGGATGTTCATTGCAATATTCTCAGTGAACTAGGCTTGATGTTTTTCCACATCTCCCACATCTTCTACATACTCCTGGGGGCAAAGAATTTCTTGTCTGGGGCATTTATTTAGGGTAGTTAAAGGCAACTGTCAAATGGAATGGTGAAAAATAAACACCAGAATAAAAAGAGCCGCAGTGTTTTTAGTAAAGCAAAGTTTCCAAAAATAAGTTTATAATGGGACTAAAACACACTTTACGACCTATGTTTATAAATACTTTTTGTTGTATAGACGTTGACTTTTAAAATAAATTATTTAATACAAAAATTTCAAACTGAAGAGCAATTGTAAACCTTAGAGATGCATGATGGGCATTACAAGGAGATATATAATTTTTAAAAAATACACATTATAATGAAAATTAAATACAGGTGTGCAGGAAAGGTAGCCAAGCAAATGGAAGGTAAAAAGGCAAAGGATGTTCTTTGCTGGATTCCAAGAGACATGAAAGTAAAAAGGCTATGACCAAATGGAGGGAGAGTATATGGCATTAGAAAACATGTAGGACTAATATGGATGCATACAGCTGAAGTCCGTAAAGCTAAGTGGGTTCAATATTGCTTGATAAGCTTTTTCCCCAATTGCATTTCATGTTAATTTTACAGTAGATAGTGTCTTGCAAATACGAAAAGGACTAAGTAGCAGCATAGTAGAGGTTCCACTTCAAACTGTGGATCATGATGTGTATAAATAGCTCGTTGAGCCAGTTTCCAGATCTGAGGAAGCCACCTGCGTACCATTTCTAACAGGATACCATTTGGCCATGCAATGTGGTGCTGAAACAACCGACTGGTTCATATAACACATGTTCAAGTAACATGTGCAATCTGATTCCTGCACATATATTGCAAATACCATGTTTACCTGAGTCAAACAATGGAAAGTCCAAGTCAGAATATCAACAATTATGAAAAGAATAGAGTGGTACTCACCATAAAAATGACATGCTGAGTTGCTGAGAGGCACATACCAACAATTTACATACTGAGCTTTTGGCCAAAGCCTTCTTCAAAAAGTGTATTTACCTGAATATAAGCTGTGACCCCCTCCGCCCCACCCCTCTTTTAAGAGGCTCCTCAAGTATAATTTATTTTTAACATATTCTGACTAATCAAAATTACAAACTGTTTTACAGACAAAGTCTCTGCCTGAAACATGAACATTATACCTATTCTAAACTTAAGTCATTTATTGATTGTCTACATTTTGATGATTTGGGGGAAATAAAATAAAGAAATGGTTTACATTAACTTTCATCTTCACTACTAAGCATGTTGTCTGTGCTATAACTGTTTTTAATTATCACCGTCATTCTAATAGCACAATTGTGAAATTTATCTCTCTTTTGTCATTAATGTTTGGTTGTTTCTTCTGAATACATCGTGATTTCTGAGGTCATGGTCGTATCTGAGAACACACGTTTTTTGTCTGATACATTGCCAATTTTGATTCTGTACTGACATGAAAATTTAACAATGTTTCTTTCTTTCAAATACAGTGCGACCTTGCATAGCAAGCATAATTCATTCCAGAATCTTACTCGTAACGTGAAACACTTGTTAAGCGAATCAATTTATCCCATATAAATCACTGTAAAATACAATACTGCGTTCCATGCAGAAAAGGTACTAAATGTTTTATCTTATTCATGCCATTTATTATACATACATAGAGTATTATGTACTTTATCAGAGTCACATTCGACAACGCACTCCAGTCAAAGCTTCTTCCAAGCAAAAGTGATAGTTCTCTTGGTAATCTCTTCCCATGCCTTTTCGATCATCTTGTTGCATGCAACGATGTTGAAGTGACATTTCCAAAACTCTCTGAAAGTGAAATTGGTAGCTTCAGTCAACTCAAAGCAATGTTCCAAGAGTGCTTTAGTGTAGAGCTTCTTAAAGTTAGAAATAATCTGTTGGTCCATAGGCTGGAGTAACGGAGTGGTGTTTGGAGGCATAAATTAGATCTTGATGAATTGAAATTCTGCAATGAGGTAGTCTTGTAGGCCTGGAGAATGGGCAAAGAGAGTTGTCAATAACAAGCAAGACACTGAGTGGCAGATTCATGTCAAGCAAATATTTTTTTTTACTGAAGGACCAAACACTTCATTGATCCAATCACGAAAAGGATCATGTGTCACCCATGCCCTGTTGTCAGATATCACGTTTAACCTGCACTTCTGGACTTTACACTTCTTGAAGACTCGTGCAGTTTCTGAAAGGTAAACAATCAGCAGTTTAATTTTCAAATCTTCCATTGGCACACAATAGCAGTGTGAGATGGTCTTTCATTGGCTTATGACTGGGCTACGCGTTCTCTGCTGTTACAACAGAGGTACACCTCAGCATCTTTTTCCAGAATAGCCCCTCTCATCAAAATTAAAAACCTGTAGCAGCAGATAACCTTCAGAATCAACAAGCATCTTTAAGCTGCTGATGTTCTATGCTCCCTTTGTTTTGGAGGTGGCTGCTTCGCCATGCCTCGTGCTATGGATGCTGGTTGTTCTCTTAACCTTCTTGAACCACCCACAACTTCCCTTAAACACTTCATCAGTCGCTGATTATCCTGGCGTCTTCTTAACGAGGTCGGCGAAAATCATTCTCACGATTTCACAAAAAAGTTCACGTTAATAGTGTCACCTTGCAATTGCTTTTCAGTTATCCATATAAGAAGCAAACTTACTTCGACATCGTCCAGAACCCGAAACCGTTTTTTAGATACTCTTGCCATCCCCTTTGAAGCATCTATCTCCTTAATCTTTTATTGTTCTTGAGGATAATAGTTGTAGACCAATTGTATGTGCGTGCTAAAACAGCAATGCTCACACCACGTTCACTTTTTTCAATGATTTTACACTTCAGTTCTAAGCCCATTTTCTTTCTCTTATGGTCGTCTTCTTGCGGCTTAATCTACGGGGACATTTCTAAGAAGTTTATTAAAATTGCACACCAAACAACACTGTGTAAAGGCAAGTTTTAAAAAAAATGTCTGATCACAATCTGCACTTAAATGGTAGAAGAGAAAGCACTAAACCCACACTGCAATAAGTGCTAAAGACATCATTCATATGCCGCTGCTGACAGTAAAAGGTGTTCATACTGTTGATGGTTTCTCCCACCACACATGAACGTCACACTAAATCATTGTCACTCATTATGCAAAACGTCACTTGTAAAGCGAGTCATTTTTTTTTACAATTTGTTTTGCTCACTATGGAAATTGCGCCTTATGGAAGATGCTTGTTAAGCCTTTGACTGCTGGTGTGTGTTACTCGTCATACCTCACCCTCCATTTGGCACCCCCAACGTGTTTAAGCGCGGCCCTCGGGTTTTTCCTATAGCACTAAGGACATGTTGACACGTATTGAGCCACCAACCTTTTCACCGATAGGGACGAGTTTATGCACGCTGAGTCACAGCTACCTGAGCGTGACAGACATGTAAAAACGTAGAGCTGTCTTTCCGTGCTGCTCTTCCAGTAGCTGCTCAGTGGTTTGACTGTACAGTTCGAGAGTGCATATATGTTTGTTGCGGTGTTCGCTCTTTGCAGAATTCAACTTTGCTTCCCATGTTTTTGCCGGTCATCTTGTTTTCTACAGGTGAAATGCCACATCGTCGTGGTTGCACAGATAAAGACATCCTGGATATGCTCACTAGGAGTGACTATAAGTGTGAATTATCCGTTGTTGCTAGCAGTGATGAGTCTTTAACAGAACCTCGAAGCTGTGGTCCTCAGCCCTTTACATCAGAGGGGAGAGCAATAATTACAGTCAGCAGTTCCTCTGAATCCGAGGAATCAGAAAGTGTCAGTGAAACGGTTCACAAAAGAGCGCGCTTAAGTGACACATTTGACTGGAAAGAAACTAATTTCCAGCCATTAAACCATTACTTTGATGACGAGTTCAGGTCACAAATGTCAACTAGATACTGACCCAAACATTCTTCCATTTTTTATGATATTTGTGTCTCAGGAATTTTTGCAATTTATTGCGGACAAAAAGAATCATTTTTATGTTTACATCAGAGAAAATGCTACAGAATCTGTGAATTCTTGACTGTCAAAGTGGAAAGACACTGGATTTGAGGAAATGTATTCTTTTGCTGCTATTTGCCTTCTAATGACACACGTTAAGAAGTTAAAATTAGGTAATTATTGGTCCAGAGATACACTTTTGAACACACCAGTTTTCAGCGAAATTATGTCCTGAGACTGTTTCTGTCTGCTTCTGAGAATGCTACACTTCACTTCAGTGATAACTCTGCGAGTACTGGAGGCGACAGTCTAATCAAAATTAGGATGATTGTTGACAAAGTTCATACCACGTTTTGTAATTCATTTTCTCCACATCATAAGCTTTGGATGAAAGTCTCTTGCTGTTCAAAGGATGATTATCTTTTAAGCAACTTATTTCAACCAAATGAAGTAGCTTCAGAAGAAAAACATTTGTACTGTGTGACTGTCAGAGTGGGTATAATTTGGATTTTATTGTATATACATGCACAACAACAGAAATTGGGCTCCATAATTTAATGAAAAGTGATGACATAGTGGCAACTCTTATGGGGACGTATTTGGAACAGAGTCATATTCTTTATGTCGATAATTGGTACTCCAGCCCGGATCTGTTCTTCTGTCTTCACAATCACGGAACAGCCATATGTGGCAATGTTCGTAAGTATAGGCGCAACATGACAAAACTGCAGAAGAAATTAAACGAGTAGAAACCGAGTTTAAGTCCACTGACAAGATCCTTGCTATCAAGTGGTGTGATAAGAAAAAGGTGTGCATGTTGACCACAAGTCACACAACACAAAAGATTGAAACAGAGAAGTCTGACAGAAATACTGGTGAAAAAATAAAGAAACTGCAATGTATTGTAGATTAAAATTAAAGTATGGGTGCAGTTGACTGTTCTCACATGTTACTGAGCTCAGCAGGAACCGAGCATAAGGCTGTGAAATGGTACAACAACAAAAAAAATTTTTTTTCACATTCTGGATTTGTGCACTCTAAATCATTGTCTATCCACCAATTGGTAACAGGGCAAAACATGGCACTCGCAGTGTTTCACCTTTCTCTCGTAAGTGAGACTGTAGAAAAATATGCTACAGAATGGAAAAAAGCTGGTAGGGGAATGTGCTACAACAACGAGAATCCTCTGGGATTCAAGGGCTGCTATTGAGAGTGAACATTTGCAGAAAAGTAAGCTAACGTGCAGATGCATGGTTTGCACGAAACAGGAAGTGCACCAAGAAACTAGATACCAATACAAAATTTGCAACATTCCATTACGTGTTGTACCCAGCTTTGAGACTTGTCACTCAAAGACACATTACTAATCATTGGGAACTAAATCTGAGAAGATTTATTGACACTTCAGAGTGAATTATTTTAAAAAAGGCAAAATATGTTAAAAATTATAAATCTATGTTTAACTTCATCAGAACTGATCTAAAGCCTGGATCGAAAAGAAGAATGGGAAATAGACGCAACAGGTGTAAAATTATTAAAACAATGCCTGCCTTCTTCATATGTAGTAGTCTGATTGCAAATGAATGGACTTGGTATTGAGATGGCACAATATCTGTACTGTGGCAAATGTAATTACACTGAGTACATTGCGCCTGTATAACAAAACCCATATATTAATTGACACACGGCACATTTAAATTATTAATATACAACATAGACAATTATATTCTTTTATCCTTAGTAGTACAAATAAAGATCACATTCGGTCTACTTGTACAAAACCTGTTTACCAAAACTGATTTCAAACACCTCTGATCGACAAGAAATAACATGCCATAGTTACAACTCTGTTCTCAGTGCAATTTTTCTTGCTACTTTGCCTCTGTTGTTAGCCAAAGTTGGAAATTAAACTCATTGTCTGGGGAGGGTGGGACACTCAAAATTGGTTGTTCGAATAAGACTGGCTTTAAAGCTTTAACAGAAAACGGTATTTGCAAAAGAAGTATCGAATATACCCTGCTTTCATCTTTTCATAAAAATCACATCTTTTCAACTAATTTGTAGATTACTGGAAAATAGTACGGGAATAAAAATTTTTATTCCATATCTTTGTGCTATCAATCTACTGCACTCTAAATTTCATTTTCATCATGCGTTCACTATACTACATATGCAAATCTGAAGTTTACATTGTTTCCAGGCCTCATTTTAACATCCAGCTTTCATTCCAATTATACAGTTTGGAGTGTTCTATAGAACAGTCTTTTAGCAAAATCAGAACAAAAATACCACATTTTTGACGTTTTTACAAAATCTTCGATTTTGTGCTTAATTCATTCAGTACTGGAAAGTGCTATGCAAAATGAAACTTTATATTTGAGAACCTTGTTTTGTTAGGTTACTACATACCAAGTTTCACATTCGGCATAGCATTAGTCCAGGACATGAAGAAGCTGAACTTCAAAAATTTTTTGGCCAATTTTACCTGTAATTCCCTGGCTCAATATGGCTCATAAAATTCTTTTCATTATTATTCTCAAGAGAAGACAAAGTAGTACAACAAGGCCAAATTTCATATCTTTACAAAAGCTATTGGCCGAGATATTACAGCTCAAAGTTGCCAAAAATTCACACTGGCTCTGCACAAGTTGTAATTAGTCCAGAAGTATTCAGCACAGTGTGGGTCGGGCAGCACAGGCAACTCAGGTCCCGGTGGCAGCTCTGGGGGCAGCCACTTAGTGCAAGCAACCAGATTACACCGCAGGCCGCGGTGTCTCAGCCCATCAAGCAGATGGTATGTCTCCAGCAATCAAGGGGTTAAGTGAGGTTCCACTGCATATCTTCCGCCTGCCACTCGCTCATTGGCTGTGTAGAGCCAGTAGCCGACATATCCCCTTTTGTTCCCATCGTATCTCAAGGTGAGCATTGACATCACTGCACGTAACACAAAAGTACGTCACTGGTCCTTACCTAAATTTTTACAGTCTCCTGCAGAAATGTAGTATGGTTGCGCCTGTTAGTTCAAATGGATTCACACATACTGATTAGAACATGGTAGCTGTTAATAAAAAACCAAAGTACACAGATAAATTCCCTTGGTTGGCAGTATGACGACATTTTCTGCCCATCCACCACTCCCCTCCCCCCACTCACCCTAGTTCTCACTGAACAACTGTGGAACACTGACTGCAGTATCTTCTAGGACGCTCGTCACATGTAACACCAAATAATATATAAATAAAAGATCACTATTGCAATTCATCCAATTCTGGAACTTTCACTCGTTCCACGATCTAGGAACTTCTGTAGATATCACTCTACGACGAGTCTTGCCACTGTCATTTATTCTTACAATATCAATTACAGTCAGTTTAGTATGATTTATTTCATTTTTTAGACATTTAACTCTGGATTAATTTTTTCATGTTTCATTTAAGTGTCACTATCTTGTTCTAAAGCTGATCAAAAGCTGGTAATATTTTTACTATGTATTCTAATATGTTAACAGTGGCCTATCTCTCATTTGCAACCCCACTTGGTAAACCATTACAATCTCTCACAAGAACATAAAATACTGACTTGAGTTCAGAATCAAGCAATGTTTTTTGAAGGTTTTCGCCTTTCAATGTCACTTTTACTTAAAAGGAGCGTAAATGTTTGTATATGGTATCCATATATTTATGCCTTCCTCCACTCTGGAAATTGGCCCACAAGTTATTTATACACTTTTAAGGAAATCTAAAGTTTAAATCTATACTATGATGCCATTTGTGTTTGACAGTCTTGCATCTTGGAATCACCACAATTAATACTATGGCATTTCATTGTCCACTACACAGCTTGGCTCCAAAATTCATAATTTACAGAGCTATATTTTTTTTTTTGGGTATTAGATTTGATGTCTAACATACAGGTGAGTGTTGACTTTGTTTTGCGATCATTATTGTTTTAGCACTGTACGGTCTCCCCCATGTGAAGAAGGTTGATATTTCACCTATACATACTGATATTTATAAATAATTATAGTTACGTAAATATTACATATAACCAGGCCAATGTTATCAGAGGCACACACATTGCATGCTCACAGTTCTCTCATTGGTAACTTACAGCATTCAACTGATACGCTCACTTGAATTCTCATCACACCCCACAGTGAATGCTGCCTACGTTGCTCTGCTGAACATTTAACAGTATTGTCCCTGATCTACACTCTCGTCCCCATGAACTATAGGTTTATGGAAAATTATGAAGTGAAGTTAACTGTAGATAATTCAGGAAATGTCTGAAGTATTCTGTTTGTTTACAATTTTTTCCTCTTCAAACCATGTGTTTCTTCAGGATCTAGTGCATACATTTTCCTTGCTAGTAATATCTTCTCTAGCAACTTTATTTTTCTTTTCTTCTTTAACTTACAGAGAAGGAATCTTTCATTCTGGAGGTTTGAGAACCAAGTTGTACATTTTTTAGTTCTGTTTGCTTTATTAAAACTGACCCTCCTGAGTGAAGCACTCTTCTGTTAAAATACTTTATGAAGGTACCTGACCATGCAAAATTTGATACAAATGTAAAGTGGAAAATTATCTTGTTGACAGCTGTTTCAACTATTACAAGGGTCATCCACATCATCAGTTCTGAAGAGGTGTAAAAAATACAAAAACAGCAATAACAACAGGTCTACTGCAAGTGCATGACCACATGTTTCATTACTTTTCTACAGTGATGATTCTATTATTGACACATTTAGGTCTTGAGTAGTAGCTTTTGCATACTCTAGTCATAGAAATACACCAAATAGGACAAAAATTTATTTCACATCAAGCAATGAATCATTTAAGGCACAGGTGGTGACCATTGGGAGCCAATTCAGGACCGTAAAGAGGGTAAGGAAATGGTCCAGCCAGAAGAATAATGATGGCAGTTATGCCACATCATTTACTGCAGATTGTCTTGTTACTATCAATTCCGACATTTGATCTTTAATCATACCAAGGTGGAGGTGGCTCCACTTGCTAAAATCCTATTTCTTAACCTTCCATCGGGCACAGCTGTTCCAATTGATACACGTCGATATTTGCTGTAAATTATTTTTCATCAACTGCCAATTGCTCCTAGTGAGAATGCGCCAGTGTTGACAGCACTGACGCCTTCTCGCTAGTAGCTTCCCTTCTCCGAACACTTTCCATTGTGTGCTTCAGTACCAATGCAACTGCTCTGTTGTCAAGATATTTGCTGATTTACATTTCAACAGTTAATTTCTTTGATTATCAACGTAACTTAGTAAGTAGTAGAAAGCTCATTTAGAATGTAAAATGCTCTTATATTCTTTTTGGAGCATTTAGTTGTCTTTTGCAGTTTTCTGAATATCAAGTATCAAATTGCTACTTCGTGCCCAATTGCATTTTTATAGAAATTTATGATTTTAGGTGGGATATACTTAATGATGGCAGGCTACAGTAAGACATATAACCTCCTCGACACAAATCATGTTGCAAAAATTCAAAAGATGTTATTCGAAGAGGATAATAATGAATTTCAAGAGGATTTTGAAGATGAAGTGGACAGATTGTGATGACATAGTTAAAGTCCAGCCAGAAGATTCAGAAACAGAGGAAGACAACAGTGAATATGACGAGGAAGTACTTGAGGAAAACGGCCATTACTATATTGGAAGGGGCAAAGAGACAAAATGGAATAAAGTTCCACCACCACAGAGAGTATGATTCAGGGCCCACAATACTAATCGGAAGTTACCTGGGTCTATAGGTGTGGCAAAAGCAGCAAGAACGCCATTGGAATGCTGGAATTGACTCATGGATGACGAAATTTTGTCTATTATAGTTTTGTGTACAAATCGGTACACTGAGAGCAACAAAGCTTCATTCCAGCATGAGAGAGACATAAAACAAATAGACATTATTGAATTGAAAGCCTTCATCAGTCTCTTATTTTCAGCTGCAGTAAAAAAAAGTAACAGACAAAGGTTAGATGGGAATGGCACTGACAAATTTCACATTGTAATGAACATAAAACATTCTAATTCATTATGCAGTGTCTAATTCATTATGCGGTATCTTAGATTTGACAATCGTGCAACTTGCGATGAAAGGAGACGATTGCACAAGATAACAGCAATTTGGGAAATATTTTCTATATTTGTACAGAACTGCCAAAAATCCTATACTCTCGAAGAAAATGTTACAGTACATGATAAACTGAAAGGATTCTGTGGAAGGTGCAGTTTTCGCCAATATATACCTAGCAAGCCAAACAAATATGGGATTAAGATATACGCTCTTGTGGATTCCCAAGTATTTTACCTGTATAATTTGGAAATTTATGCTGGGTTGCAATGAGAAGATTTATATCACATAAGCAATAAACCTTCCAATGTTCTGCAAATGTGTGAACGTATTTATCAGCCAGGTTGAAATGTGGCCGCAGACAACTCGTTTACTAGTATTGGCTTGATAGAAGAGTTACGAATGAAAAATCTTTCTTTTGTTGGAACTATGAAGAAAAACAAGTGTGAGGTTTCTCTGGAGTGTGCTACCAATAAAGGAAGGGCTGCCAACAGTTCACTTTTTGGCTTCAAGAAAGGATGTACTCTAGTTTCCTATGTTCCTAAGAAGGGGGAAGTGTGTGATCCTAGCATCAAGTTTGCATGATGATATTTCAATAGATGCTGACAGTGGAGATAAACTGAAACCATCGATTGTAACATTTTATAATAGCACCAAAGGTGGAGCCGACACTACAGATAAGTTGACCTGTTCCCACAATGTTGCAAGAAACGTGTGACATTGGCCCATGGTTATATTTTTCACAGTGATCAATATGAGTGGAATCAATGCACAAGTAATTTATTGGGGGCAACAATGGGAATTGCATAAGAAGAAAAGGGTTCCTGAAACAACTACCTCATGCATTAGTGCTACCTCACTTGGTTCAAAGAAGTTTGGACACCACAAGAGTTCACAGGGATCATCAACTGATGCTACAACATTATAGGCCAAGATGTGAAGATGAAGCAGAAGACTAAAGCAGAAAAGAAGAAAAATCAACTGCAAGCAAGAGAAAAAAGTGTAATTAGTGCACTGTAAAGAAAAGACTGACAAAATATTATTGCAAAATGTGTCAAACGCCAATCTGTTTGCTGCACACTGATCCTTTTTGTTCTGACTGTGGTAAAATTCCTCATATGTTACCCTAGTCCAAAAGTGACGATGATATAACTGAATAAGTAATGTTGCCATTGTTATTGGGCTGCAATGTCATGTTCGCCTTTCTGTAAAGATATTTGTCATTTCTAATGAGTTTAATTAGTGGAATGTAATAAAGATGCAAGTGGAAAAAAAAGGCAGTGTTATCATTTGTTACCACAATCGATGAAAGAAATCTGAATGAATATTATTTATATTCCTGTTGTGCTCTTATGTCTTCTTTGTATTTCTTTAAAGATATTTTTTAATTTGTTGTGTGTTTTGTTAATGAAATTTAATAAACAATCACGTGAATAAGCGATATGATAGATTTGATACAACGCGCCCAATCTTGTTGCGAAAAACACCACATCCGACAGAAGGTTAATGACATAATTTTTTTCTGTTACGTACATAATACATATGTCACAACTGTGGGAAATGACTAATTTCATATTTGACTCAATACTAACAAAACCATATAGTTCACAAGTACTTCCACGATTTTCTACTACAGAGGCATAATTATTGTGGCCACGGGAGTGTGCCTTTAGGTGTCTGTGGGTTCATGTGTGTACCTCTGCTAGAAAGAGCTTGTGCTCAGAAGCTATGTGAATGCTGTTTTCTGTTATGTGTTTCTGTGTTCCACACAATGATTTGCTATAGGCAAGTTGTTGCTTTTACCTTATATTATGTACTGCTCTATCCAGAAATTTCCATTATTGTTATCTGAAAACAATTTATTTAAGGGTATTTATAATATACAATACCTACAGAATATATGGAGTTGAGATTTCCAGTGAGCAACTAGCTAATTGATTGAAAAATTCTGAACCTCAGTCAAAAGCCCTTTAGATACTCTTTCTGGTAAACTACTTATCTTCCCCGAAAACCTATACACAAAATTATTTGAAATAGTGAATTACACCTCCAAAAAGTAACTTTTGCTATTTCAGCCTTCAAGCTCGCTTAATTCCATGAACTGATGTCCTAAATTTGTTGCCCTATGCCTCTTGAACTAGAGAATATATTTGATTACCTGAAAGAGATAGTAATTAAGACTGAGTAAATTAGGAAAATTATGAACCTTTACATTTTACATGAAACTGGGGTATGTTGAATCACTAAAATAGTGTGTTTAATTTTATTACTTCTAACACACAGTTAAGTAAAACTGTTACTTCACCTAATAAAATAACACCTTGTGTTAGGACTTAAGCTGGTTTACCTATACGGGTATAAGTTTTATTTTTCTCTATCTATTTTTATCCATTAATTCGTCTAAGTAGTAAATGGCAAAGATGAAAATGCGGTACACCCATAGCAATCAAGCTTGTGGAGATAGTGAGAACAAAAAATGAAGAAAATTAATTTTTTTATGTTTTATAAGAACTCCCATCAGATGTTTCATTGATCTTGTACTGTCTGTCTTTTCCTGTCCACCATAGAGAGAAGAAGTGAATTTCTGTTCAGTTCACTAATAATGTGAAACATATTAATTCTTATAATAATAAACCAATGTCGTTTATTACTTCATTTCGCCTGATCTATCTGTGTCAACAGTAGCTGTAATAATTCAGAGAAGAAAGAAATTTACGCAGAGCAAGCCGGATCTGTAACATTGTCTTTAAAGAAAAAGAGGTGGTAAATAACATCAGGGCTAGAAGAAATATCTAAGAAATATCTAATAATCTAACATTATATGTTACAGATTTTTTTGTGTACACGAATTGTCTGTACTGTGCAACCATGTATGTAAATTAACTGAGGCACATGCTCCCGAATGAACTCACTATTGTTGCGCCTTTTGTATGGTACCAACAAATTTCCATCATAATTATTATTCTTAAAATTATTAATTAATCAGCAGAATCTCTACTAAATTTGATTGTTGAATCATTATAAAGTAAGATGTAATTTGAGATTTCACTTGTGGTTCCTGTGCATGTCTGCAAATACCTGTGGGAGCCCACAATTCAGTCGGCCGGCATCTAATAACTAAAGTAGTAACACCTGTATGTCAGCACTAGGGTAAATATCTTTGAAAAGCGTTTTTTGTTTGTTTTCTTTTTCCTTCCTAAAACTGAGGTTGCAGTGCCCATGTCTTAATCTCAGAACACCAATAAGTGAAAGGAATTAAAAGTCACTATACACTAAGCCAACTGACACAAAGACAGAGAGCTAAAAACAAGGACTTCCCCTTGGAGAAAGGTAAACAGAATACGTAGAGACAGCAGAGGTCCCAAACTGAAGACTAAATGTCCTTCGCTGTACTGATATGACGGATAAAAGTTAATATGTGATCAACACCTCAAGCGCTGTTTGCTAAAATAGCTGATAATTCAGATGGCAAAATACACTAACACATAAGCAGTTAAAAAAACGGAATTGGGTCAGGAAATGAGGATCCAGCAAAGGTTAATGACAATGAGCACAAAGTGGTAGAGGATCACGACTTAACTAACAGCAATGGCTGAAAATATAGTGCTCAATATGCAACATAGCTAAAATGATCTCCTTGCAACAAGAGAACTGAGAGGAGATCGACCAAGCCACTGGGAAAGATTTAATTCTCCGGAGCTTGTACCTGTGAACAGCGGACCAGTGGAGATGCCAAAGTGACACCACCTGCAACAAACGGCAACAAATATATCATCCATAGGAATTAAAGAGCCAGCAGACCGAGGTAGGACTACTACAGCCTTGGAAGTAGTGTTAGCAGCCTCATTTCTCGGTAGACCAATGTGACCAGGAACCCACACGAAAATCACAGTGGCTCCCTCAACAGCGAGCAAGTGGAAGCTTTCTTGGCCCCGTTGCTCTAAGGGATGGACCGTATACAGCACACAAAGGCTCTGAACAACACTGAGACAATTGGAATATATGACAATTTAAAAGCCTTTGTTGCTGCAAGTACTGTGTGGCTTGACAAGCTTGAAGAGCTCTGCTGTAAAAATCGAGCAGTGTTCCGGGACCTGATATCGAAAATGGTTGGAACCAACGATGAAAGCACAACATGATCGGTCCTAGACCCATCAGTGTATGTGAAGGTGCTGTCGCTAAGTTGTGTGCAAAGGTCGAGAAACTTCCAGCGACAAATCACAGCCAGAGTAGTGTCTTCGGGAAGCAAATGAGATCCGAGATTAACGCCGGCTGCAGCACAAAGCCAACCCTTCAGTGTTCACACCCTTCGGAAATGTGGCAGTTATCGTGACGTTACGCTGCCAGAGCAGTAGCCAAAAGTGAACTACAGGAAGTAACAGAGAAGTGTGCACCCCATACTGGCTGTCAAGAGAGTGATAGAGAAAAGAGGATGGGTGGCCGGGAATGGAAGACAGATGGTATGCGTACAATGAGAAGGACATCGTGCCACTTTAACACTGGTAGTTTGGAAAAGCTCCACGAGTAAAGATGATCAAGACATCACTGAAGATGCAACTCAAGGAGATAACTCCATGGAGAACTGTAACAGATCACAATGGCATCGATGGAAAGGGAGCAGGACATGCTTGCGGGAGACAGCTCATAATAGGGTTAATGGCTATAGCAAAGAGGACGATGCTCAGAACAGAGCCTTGAGGCACCCCGTTTTCCTGGATAAGGGTGTCTGACAAAGCTGAACCCACATCTACCTTGAAAACTCTGTGTCTGAAAAATTCCTGAAGGAAATGGGGCAGATGGCCACAGAAGCCCCACATGTAGAGTGTACAGGTGACACTAGTCCTCCAGCAGATGTCATACTCTTTCTCCAAATCAAAAAAAACACGGCCACAGTCTCTTATTTCTGCAGAAAAGTATTCATGACATAGGTTGACAAAGTAATGAGATGGTTAACTGCAGAATGGCATGCATGAAAACCACATTGTGCAGTGGTTAGTAGATTCCGAGATCAAGCCATGAATCATACATTCCATCACCTTACAAAGACAGATGGTGAGGGAAATGAAGCGTAGCTAGAAGGAAGGTGTTTGTCGTTACTGGGCTTAGATACGGATATGACAGTGGCTTCACAACAGCATCTGGGAAATGCATCATCTGCCCAAATGCGATTGTATTTATGAAGAAAAAAGTACTTGCCGCAGGGGGGAGGGGGGGGGGGGATCAGGATGAGGTGAGAGCATGGCCAGGCTCCCTCATAGTAAAGGCAGCACTGCGGCACTGTAGCATTCATGATTCTGAGAAGTATATCCCACTCATTTCCGAGGGAGGAAGGTGGTGTGATAGTGGGTGGAGTTCAAAACCTCTGCTAAATAGCGACCCAAGGTGTTGAGCATAGACATCATCTGCTACAGTCAGGTTAGAAATTGCAGAATAGATCTTGGTCCCAGAGAAACAACAGATGTTGCCCCACACAATGGAAGTTGGAGTGAAACTGTTAAAAGAACTAGTACATGAAATCTAGCTAGCTTTTTTGCTATCCTGAAGAATGTGACGACATTGTGCATGCAACTGTTCATAACGAGTACAGTTCACCAGCGTACGACGATGGTTAAAAATGTGGAGAGCATGACTCCTCTTGCGAAACGTCATGCAACGCACCTCTGGGCACCAGGGGATCGGGACATGGCATGTTAAAGAAGTAGTATGAGGTATGGAACATTTTGTGGCAGTAAGGATTAATGTTCATAACAACTGGGGAAATGATGTTTGTCAAAGGTCACCAGGGAAGATCAAACCTTCCAGTCAGCCTCGGAAAGCTGCCAATTGGGTTTGCACATAGATAGCATAGGAATCAGCAAACAGATACTGCATGGTAAATGGTCGCTTTGCTCGAGTAAATGTCGGAGAGAATGGACCAGACGAGATGACGGGCAAGCTGGGTAATGCAGAACAAGATGAAGAATGAAGAAAAAAACATGAAGGATAGTTCCAATGTCAGGCCACAGTAACTTCAGAATACATTGCCAAAAATACACAAGACGTGTTCTCCAAGGGAGAGGAAAGAGAATAGCAGGAGGATAGCTGTGAAGCATGGGAAGAGAAGACCAAGCATGAATTCACCAAAGAGCAGTGAGCCCCCTAGGGGTACAAGTTCTTTCAGTCTGCTGGAGATATTTATTTCAACAACATTATGGTGTCACTGGGTGTTAGTAAAAACAGAAGTCTTGTGAAAGTGCACTGTGAAAATATCACCTCTGTCAGTACACTTCATTGTTTATTGGAAGTGCTTATCTGTATGTAACATTGTATATGAAATGTTATATACGAGTTGAACGAGTTTATGAATAAGAAATATCAATAGGTAACACACTAACTAATGTTGTGTTATGTACATCATTTTATAACTTGATATGAAACTGGATTACATCCGACAACCACATGGGCAATCAACAACTAACTACTGAGACACTTCGAACACAGGTAATCCAAATTCAAATCTCCTGCTCTAATTCACACTTTAAAGGCTTACGAGTTCTGTTCGCATTTACAGACACCTATCACCCATTAAACACCTCTGTGTAGATTCTTAGCCAAAATGTTGCAGCTTGCTCAACTACTTTTTCTGTCTACCCAGCCAGAAGCTGCAACTGAGTTCCAGCAGTGACTAAGCATTGACAACACACTGGCATACACACCAGTGACTGTACAACCATTTCAGTACCACATAAGTCACTCACCGTTACAGAAAGAAGCTGACAATCAACAAAGGAGCAAGCTCACATCCCATCAATACAGCCACCAGGCTGGCCAGAACAAACACTTGTTGAAAAAAATGTTCAAATGTGTGTGAAATCTTATGGGACTTAACTGCTAAGGTCATCAGTCCCTAAGCTTACACACTATTTAACCTAAATTATCCTAAGGACAAACACGCACACCCATGCCCGAGGGAGGACTCGAACCTCCGCCGGGATCAGCCGCACAGTCCATGACTGCAGCGCCTAAGACTGCTCGGCTAATCCTGCGCGGCAAAACACTTGTTGAAGCTTGTTCCCTGGAACATTGTCTCTCTATTTCTAGAGGAACTGATTTAGTTCCCAGCACATGCCTGTCTAATGTCTTTTGGTACGCCTCGTGACACTCCAACAAGAAGCATGCTACATAAACAACAACCTCAGGAAATTCCAGTCAGGAATATCAACAATGTAGGAAAAGACAGATTGCTACTTACCCTAAAGAAGGCACTTGCAGACTTACATAAAGCTTTCAGTCACAGCCTTCATCACACACAATTCATACACAAAAGCAAGCAAATCTCATGCACACATGACCGCCAACTCCAGCATCTTGGGCTGGAATGCAACTATCGCATGGGATACGAGCAGCAATCTGGAGGGAGTGGGGAAGGAGAAGGGATAGTAGTGTAAGGGGTCGGGTGAGGAAGAGAGAGGAAGAGGAAGAGGAAGAGGAAGAGAGAGAGAGAGAGAGAGAGAGAGAGAGAGAGAGAGAGAGAGAGAGAGACTGTCTGATCAAGTGTGCAGGAACTACTAGACTGCCAACAGGCGCAACATCAGGAGGTCTCGGGGCAGGGATGTGGGGAACAAAGCAACGATTGCAGCAGAGATGGTAAATGACACCTGCTGTAATCATGTGTCATCAGGTGTCATTTGCCAGCTCTGCTGCAATCATTGCACAGTCTTTTATATTGGTATGACTATCAACGAACAGCTGTCCACCAGGATGAACAACCACCAACAAACAGTGGCCGAGAGCAAAGCAGACCACCCCATTGCACAACACAGAGCTGAACATAACACACTTGATTTCAATGGCTGCTTCACTACCCGAGCCATTTGTATCCTTCTCTCCACTAAAAGTTTTTCTGAACTGTGCAGACAGACCTTATCCTTGCAATACATTCTCCACTCCCGTAATTATCCTGGCCACAACCTACAGTAACATACTGACCCCACACCCTCCATCCAACAGTTTCCACCCTCAACGTCCTACAATCGCCTTCCCATTCTCCTCTCCCACTCTGTTTATTTGCAGCCCTCTGCCAACACATCCGCCCATCTCTCCCTGTTCCTCTCCTTTTTTGGTCCTTTTTCCCCACCTCACAACCTCCTGATGCTGCACCTGTTGGCAGTCTCGTACCTGCACACTCAACCAGACAGTGTTCGTCTCTCTTCCCATCCATACACTACTATGCCTTCCCCTTCCCTGCCCCCTTCAGACTGCTGCTTGCATCCCATGTGATAGCTGCATTCTGGCTTGAGATGCTGGAGTTGGCAGTCATGTGTGCGTGAACAGTGTTTGTGAATAGTGTGTCTTCTCTTTTACTGATGAAGGGTGTGGCCGAAAGCTTTATGTAAGTGTTTTAATTGTGCTTGTCTGCAACTTGACGTGTCTTCTTTACATTAAGTAGCAATCTGCCTTTTTCTACATTGTTGATAACAAGCTCTGTAAGATCCACACCAATACAGCAGCTACACCACAGGACTCACTGATGACATTTCTTGTCTTATTGATCAAATGTCTCATCTGCAGTATATGCAAAAAGAAGACTGACATACCTGCATTGCTGCAAGTAGTATATTAACTTGGTTCCACCACCTCCATGAACTAAGGACTTCTCCAGAAACTGGAAAAAGCTCTTCTCCTCCATAGGTGTCAATGTTAGGTAAAATATCTGATCCATGAGCTCAGCTCGGTGTAACTCTGTAAAATAAAGAGTGTAAGTATATTTATTTAAAGTTGTCAAAATGATTATCTTTACTTACAGAAGTTAATACTGCTAGTATGGTAAGAAATTCTCATAATGTAAACATAAATAAAAAATGGATGGGGATTGCAAAAATAATTTATCTACGAGGGCAGTTCAATAAGTAATGCAACACATTTTTTTTCTCGGCCAATTTTGGTTGAAAAAACCGGAAATTTCTTGTGGAATATTTTCAAACATTCCCGCTTCGTCTCGTATAGTTTCATTGACTTCCGACAGGTGGCAGCGCTGTACGGAGCTGTTAAAATGGCGTCTGTAACGGATGTGCGTTGCAAACAACGGGCAGTGATCGAGTTTCTTTTGGCGGAAAACCAGGGCATCTCAGATATTCATAGGCACTTGCAGAATGTCTACGGTGATCTGGCAGTGGACAAAAGCACGGTGAGTCGTTGGGCAAAGCGTGTGTCATCATCGCCGCAAGGTCAAGCAAGACTGTCTGATCTCCCGCGTGCGGGCCGGCCGTGCACAGCTGTGACTCCTGCAATGGCGGAGCGTGCGAACACACTCATTCGAGATGATCAACGGATCACCATCAAACAACTCAGTGCTCAACTTGACATCTCTGTTGGTAGTGCTGTCACAATTGTTCACCAGTTGGGATATTCAAAGGTTTGTTCCCGCTGGGTCCCTCGTTGTCTAACCGAACACCATAAAGAGCAAAGGAGAACCATCTGTGCGGAATTGCTTGCTCGTCATGTGGCTGAGGGTGACAATTTCTTGTCAAAGATTGTTACAGGCGATGAAACATGGGTTCATCACTTCGAACCTGAAACAAAACGGCAATCAGTGGAGTGGCGCCACACCCACTCCCCTACCAAGAAAAAGTTTAAAGCCATACCCTCAGCCGGTAAAGTCATGGTTACAGTCTTCTGGGACGCTGAAGGGGTTATTCTGTTCGATGTCCTTCCCCATGGTCAAACGATCAACTCTGAAGTGTTGTGAAGAAACGACTTCAGCGTGTTCGTAGGCACAAAAATCTGAACGAACTTCTCCTTCTTCATGACAACGCAAGACCTCACACAAGTCTTCGCACCCGAGAGGAGCTCACAAAACTTCAGTGGACTGTTCTTCCTCTTGCACCCTACAGCCCCGATCTCGCACCGTCGGATTTCCATATGTTTGGCCCAATGAAGGACGCAATCCGTGGGAGGCACTACGCAGATGATGAAGAAGTTATTGATGCAGTACGACGTTGGCTCCGACATCGACCAGTGGAATGGTACCGTGCAGGCATACAGGCCCTCATTTCAAGGTGGCGTAAGGCTGTAGCATTGAATGGAGATTACGTTGAAAAATAGTGTTGTGTAGCTAAAAGATTGGGGAATAACCTGGTGTATTTCAATGCTGAATAAAACAACCCCTGTTTCAGAAAAAAAATGTGTTGCATTACTTATTGAACTGCCCTCGTATTTAGAAAGGTTGCTTACACAAATAGGACCTGAATCAACATCAATGTTGATTAGACAAAATATTTTAGATGGAATGGTTTAATGGGTTAATGCTACCATGAACTTACTACTTTAAAAAAAATTGCATGATTTTCTTTACATGGGGAACCTTACCTCTAAATTTATTAAAATGTAAAAAATCATTGTTTTTGCCTCAGCTGTTTATTACTTTAACTGCAACATTTTATTCAATGCATATACAAGACTGCCAGTTGGTATTCATTTACTTCCAGTTTTTCATTGAATACAATGCCTCCACATTTCTTTTTAGTGCCTGTTAAGTTATTAATTTTGTGATCTTAATTTAAATGTTGTTTCTTTTGATGTTCATGAATCCATCAATCTCACTGTGAGCCCCCCCTTAACCTGTTATCTGAAGTGAGCTATAACCAATATAAAACGCAAATCACTATAGCTCTTCCACAGAACTTGTGGCTTTTGTCATTCTCCAGGTGCCATGTAATTGCTGCACCCATGCAGAAGCACAAAGCCATGTGAATATCAAAAACGAAGACTGGCCATCATGACCTTTCTCAGTTTAACCTATTGCAACTACATGGGTTGTATAAAATAAACAGCTATCTTCAGCATCCAAAACAGTCTGAACCATCTGAGGCTAGATGGAGACAAGTTTTGAAAGTGAGAAAGGAATTTTAAACCATTCTTCAAGACAAAAAAGGACATAACTGACTGCTAAAACTGAAATATTACAATAGTGGAAGCAGGTAATATTTATTTCAATCCTGGCTTATCATGAAGATTCAATTACCAGCTGGGAACACAGCCCACATCACTGGATGATAATGGACATCTAAATTGATTTTGTTACAATTTTAACTTAACTTTTATGTCAAGAAAGACTAAGGACCACTGAAAACCATTACAGTAGAATCTCCATTATCCAACATTTGATTAAGCAACTTTTCAGATTATCTGATCACATATCCGACCATTTGTCTGCACTCCACGCCAAACAGTGTGCTGTTGTTATCAATCGGTTTTACTGCTGTCATGACAAGATGTCCATCTGAGACATACTTCTCACGCATGCTTAGTTAACAGACTGCTGTACTGCTAGACTGTTTACTTTACTGTACCCATTAACCTTCTATTTATCTGTGCAGTTTTTGAGTATAGTACTACATTCCTTTTAACTTTTAAGTTGCTGCGTAGTTTTATAAAGTTTATGAAGTTGTGATTAAGAAGTTTAAGGAATTCTGAAAGTCTAAAAATGGCTATAAAACAGTAAAGGAAACTTGTTGAGTACACAACTGAACAGAAACTAAGTGTTCTCCAAAGACTTGATAAAGTTGTGTCAGTTGCTAAGATCTTTAAGCTTTTTCATTAACTGTAGATAGTGAAAAAGTTTTAAAAACTAGAAAAGCCTTGAAAAAGGCAACTAGAAAAGCACTGAAAAAAGAAAAAATCAAAGCAAGTGAAGGTTGGCATCATCAGTGTTGGAAAAATAGTTATTGCATTAGGCAAGTTGCTGTTTCAGGTGAAAAACTTTCTGCTGATGGTAATGCAGGTAAGCAGTTTTTGGAAAACTTGGGAACATAGTCTCAAAAAATTACACTAGGGGCTGGTCAGTTATACATCATCAATGAAATGGGGCAGAACTATAAGAAGCTATCTCAAAACAAAATAACCTTGCCTCATAGACAGCAACCCAAGTCATTACCATAAATTGCTATTGTTTGTAATCAGCAAAACTAACAAAACAAAGAGCCTGCAAAACCAAACACATTAGCACTTCCTGTCTATTACAAAGTTTGAAAATGTTCTCTGATGAATAGTAATTTATTTCAAGAATGGTTTTTTGGTGCATTTGTTCTAGCAGTTAAGAAATACTTGAAATCAAAAACCTACCACACCACGCAAATGTAATGCCAGACAATGCTCCAACCCAAGCCTCTCAGTCTAAACTTCAAACTGACATAAAAACTATTTTTTTTCTCCCCACCCCCCTTTCTACACGGCTACAATAATTCAGCCAGTAGTCCAGGGTGTTACTGAGTGGATATAAGGACATTACAGGAGGAGAAATGTCAGCATTTCAATACAGAAAACAGAAGAGCGTTGTGATCTTTTTGATTCACTGAAAATCCTAAACATGAAAGAAGTAATTCACAGTTCCTCACACTTGGGAAGAACTTAAGAAATGTTGTTGTGGTCTTCAGTCATCAGACTGGTTTGATGCAACTCTTCATGCTACTCTATCCTGTGCAAGCTTCTTCATCTCCCAGTACCTACTGCAGCCTACATCCTTCTGAATCTGCTTAGTGTATTCATCTCTTGGTTCTCCCTCTATGATCTTTACCCTCCATGCTGCCCTCCAATACTAAATTGGTGATCCCTCGGTGTCTCAGAACATGTCCTACCAACTGATCCCTTCTTCTAGTCAAGTTGTGCCACAAGCTCCTCTTCTCCCCAATTCTATTCCTCATCATCTTTAGTTATGTTATCTACCCATCTAATCTTCAGCATTCTTCTGTAACACCACATTTCAAAAGCTTCTATTCTCTTCTTGTCTAAACTATTTATCGTCCACGTTTGACTTCCATACATGGCTACACTCCATACAAATACTTTCAGAAACGACTTCCTGACATTTAAATCTATACTCGATGTTAACAAATTTTTCTTCTTCAGAAACGCTTTCCTTGCCATTGCCAGTCTACATTTTATATCCTCTCTACTTCGACCATCATCAGTTATTTTGCTCCCCAAATAGCAAAACTCCTTTACTACTTTAAGCGTCTCCTTTCCTAATCTAATTCCCTCAGCATCACCTGATTTAATTCGACTACATTCCATTATCCTCGTTTTGTTTTTGTTCATGTTCATCTTATATCATCCTTTGAAGACACTGTCCATTCCGTTCAACTGCTCTTCCAAGTCCTTTGCTGTATCTGACAGAATTACAATGTCATTGGCGAACCTCAAAGTTTTTATTTCTTCTCTACGGATTTTAATACCTACACCAAGTTTTTCTTTTGTTTCCTTTACTGCTTGCTCAATATACAGATTGAATAACATCGAGGGAGAGGCTACAACCCTGTCTCACTCCCTTCCCAACCGCTGCTTCCCTTTCATGCCCCTCGACTCTTCTAACTGCCATCTGCTTTCTGTACAAATTGTAAATAGCCTTTCGCTCCCTGTATTTTACCCCTGCCACCTTCAGAATTTGAAAGAAAGTATTCCAATCAACATTGTCAAAAGCTTTCTCTAAGTCTACAAATGCTAGAAACGTAGGTTTGCCTTTCCTTAATCTTTCTTCTAGGATAAGTTGTAGGATCAGTATTGCCTCACGTGTTCCAACATTTCTACAGAATCCAAACCAATCTTCCCCGAGGTCAGCTTCTATCAGTTTTTCCATTTGTCTGTAAAGCATTCGCGTTAGTATTTTGCAGAACTTAAGAAAACCACTCTACAAAAATCATGAAAGAAGGTTTGTCCTAGCCTAAACCAAGAGAACAAATGTCCAGAAACTAATGAGTCAGACACTGAAGATTTAGTCAATGATTTATGAACTCTTCAGAATGATATCCAGCATGCTGATTTAGAGGAACAGTGAAAGGAAAATGACGTCGCTGCTGTTACCAACTAAGAACACTGTTATGATCAGATCATCGATCTTGTATTGCAACCGTACTATGTCGATCGACAGGAATCAGATCATGAAAAAGAAGAAGAGAAAAAGATCAGCCACTCTGCAGCAGAGGTGTTCCCTCAAATATTTGGAAAAGCCGCCAACCATTACAGCCATGGACATATAATGGGGAACGAAGCAGCCTGATGCAGCCGCAAAGTCAAGGTTTAGGAAATTTAAACAAAAAACTTTTACACTTTTTAAAATACATTCTGAGTGCTTAAATTTTCTGTTTTCTTTTCTCTTTATTAGAATTTTATTTACTTAATTTTTATTTTTTTACACAGTTTTGAGTTCTGTAAATGACCTGTTTCATTCTCCTCTGATTATCCGAGGTTTTTTGCATTCGAACTACCCGCTAGTAGCAAAAGAGACAGTTAATTGAGGTTCTACTGTACATGTTCTTCCAAACTATTACATTAGCCTGCACCCATGTTCAAAAATTCAATGAAGACTCATATGGTCGCATCCTGTGATAAAGAATAATGGAACAGGACAGTTGCTGGACTACATTACCACAGTGGCCAGTAATGCAGGTTCCTTGAACTGCTCTTCTGAATCACCTGGTGTACAAAAGGTTTCCCCAACAGCAACTCTACCAAGAATGTTTTGTTAATAGACTTTCCATCACACTGGTTCCAACTACAACATGTCCTCCACATCTCTATTAATCTTTGCAATCAAGCAATGGAAACTCCAGGTACGAATATCAAGAATGTAGGGAAAAATAGACTGCTATTTACTGTACGGAAGACACGTCAAGTTGCAGATAGGCATGATTAAAAGACACTCACATGTAGCTTTCACCCACATCCTTCGTCAGTCAAGACACACACAAGCACATGCGCAAGCGCATACACGCACACGCGCGCGCGCGCACACACACACACACACACACACACACACACACACACACACACACACACACGACTGCCAACTCCAGCACCTCAGGCCGAAATGCAACGTCACGTGGGATGCGGGATGCAAGCAGAAATCTGGAGGGGGTGGGAAAGGGGAAGAGAGACAAACATTGTCTGGTGGGGTGCGCAGGGACTAGTCTCCAACAGATGAAGCGTTGTGCGGTAGAGAGGTGGGAAAAGAGGAGTGGGGAAATATGGGCGAATGTGTTGGCAGAGGGTTGCAAATAAGCAGGGTGGGAGAAGAGAATGGGGAGGAGATGATAGGGCATCGGGGGTGGAAACTGTTCGGTGGAGGGTATGGGGACAGTATGTTACTGTACATTGAGGGCAGGCTAATTATGGGAGCAGAGAAAGTGTTGTATGGGTAACTCCCATCTGTGCTGTTCAGAAAAGCTGGTGATGGAGAAAAGTAGTCAAATGGCTTGGGTAGTGAAGCAGCCATTGAAATGAAGTGTGTTATGTTCAGTTGCATGTTGTGTCTCAGGGTGGTTTACTTTGGCAGTGGCCGTTCATCTTGGTGGACAGCTGGTTGGTATTCTTACCAATATAAAAAGCTGTGCAATAATTGCAGCAGAGCTTGTAAATGGCATGGCTCCTTTCAATGTGACTCGGCCCCTGATGAGGTAGGGTAAACCTGTGACAGGACTAAAGTACGAAATGCTAGGTGGGTGGATTGGGCAGGTTTTGCACCTGGGTCTTCAACAGGGGGATAATCCTTGTGGCAAGAAGTTGGGATTGGGAGTGGCATAGGGATGGACTAAGAGGTTGTGGAGGTTGGGTGGGTGACGTAACATTACTTTAGGAGGATGGGAAGTATCTTGGATTGGATGTGTCTCCTTTCAGAGCACAAAGACAGGTAATTAAAGCCCTGGCAAAGGATGTGGTTGAGTTGTTGAAGTCCGGAGTGGTACTGGGTGATGTAGGGACACATTTTTGTGGCTGGTTTTTGGGAATGGTGAGAGGATTGGGGTTGCGAGGGAAACAGTATAGGAGATCTAGTTGCGGACTATGTCTAGGTGATAGTGCCTGTCTGTCAAGGCCTTAGTGAGACCTTCAGTATATGGCGCAAGTGAGTTTTTGTCACTGCAGATACGCCGTCCCCGGGTAGCCAGTCTATACCGCAGGGATTTTTTGGTGTGAAAGGAATGACACCTGTCAAAATGCAGGTACTGTTGGTGGCTGGCAGGTCTAATGTGGACAGAGGTGCAGATGGAGACATCAGAGAGGAGATGGTCAACATTTAGGAAGGTGGCACGCTGGTTTGAGGAGGACCACAAGAAGCCAGTGGGAGAGAAAATGTTGAAATTGTGAAGGAACGAAGATATAGGGTCTTGAGTCCAGATCATGGATATCATCAAGGAACCTGAACCAGACTAGGGGTTTGGTGTTTTGGGAGGCTAGGAAGGTCTCCCTCTAGATGACACATTAAAAGGTTGGCATAGAAAGGTGCCATGCAGGTGTTCATGGCTGTGCCGCAGTTTTGTTTATATACCTTTCTGCAAATGAGAAGTAGTTGTGGGTTAGGATAAAGTTAGTAAAGTGTATGAGGAATGAGGTAGTGGCTTTGGAGTCTGAAGGACATTGGGAAAGGTAGTGTTCAATAGCAGTAAGGCCATGGGCCTCAGGGATGTTTGTGTGTACGGAGGTGGCATCAACAGTGATGAGTAGGGATCCATGGGGTAAAGGGGTGGGGATGGTGGAGGTGGAGGTAGCATCAACAGTGGTGAGTAGGGATCTAGGAGATAAAGGGGTGTGGATGATGGAGAGTTGGTTGGTATCTTTGATGTGGGAAGCTAGATTATGGCCAATTGGTTGGAGGTGTTGGTCAACAAGTGCCGAAATTCTTTCAGTGGGGGCACAATAACCGCCACATAGGGGTGTCCAGGATTGTTGGGTTTGTGGATTTTGGGGAGCATGAATAAGGTGGGTGTGCAGGGTGTCTTAGGGGTGAGGAGGGAAATGGACTTAAGGGAGATGTTTTGGGAAGGGCTTAAGGCTTTAAGCAGGGACTGAAGTTTGAATTGGACTTCTGGGATGGGACCACAGTGACAAAGTTTATAGGTGGAGGAGCCACATAATTGGCAGAGGCCTTCTGCGAGGTAGTTACTGAAATTCATCACAATAGTGATGGAACCTTTGTCTGCAGGTACAATGATTAGGTCTGGATTTGTTTTGGGGTTGAGTATGGCTGATCTTTCTTCTACTGAAAGGGGGCGAGGAAGGGACATGGGGAAGGATGGTGAGGCTAAGTTGGAGATAAGGAATTCCTGGAAGGTGACCAATGGGTGGTTAGGTAGGTGTGTGTGTGTGTGTGTGTGTGTGTGTGTGTGTGTGTGTGTGTGTGTGTGTGTGTGTGTGTGTGGAGGGGGGAACACAAGTGGATGGTGGTACGAATGCGGGTTCAGTGTTGGAATAAGGGTGGTTTTGGTTGGAAGGATTGGCGGTGCTTCCATTGCAGGGATTGGGAGAAGGAGAGGAGGTCTTTAAAATCCAGCCTAGTTAAATTTGGGTGTAGGGCTAACGGTGAGGCCTTCAGATAGGGCTGAAACTTCTGCGGAGCTGATAGTTTTGGAGGAAAGGATAACGACAGTGTTACGGGAATGTTTTGACTCCGGTTTTGGTGGAAGGATAGTAGGGAGTTTTGGGGGATGTGGCAAATTGAAAAGGTCAGCTAGGCAGGGTTTAGCTGCTATGAGGGGTAGACAAGAACACTTTGGGTATGATAGGGATTGGATAGTGGTGCCCTGAAGTGGCAGTAGGGTCAGCAGGTAGAGTAATTTATGGACATGGTGTCTGGAATGCCCCTCCAGGTGCTGGAGAGCAAGGGATTCAATTTAGGAGATGTGATGTGTAGAGTAGGGATTGCAGAGTAGAATAATCTTGTGGAGGGAGGAGAGGTAGTACTGGGATGCCTGTGCCATGGAGATGTATTTTTACAGTACCACTTTTGTGAGGGCCAGGGATTGGCGGAATCTGAAAAGATATAGGTCATTGTAAAAAGAAGGGTGGATCCAGATAAAGGAATCTTCACAGCTAGGCTGTTTGGGGGGACTCCAAGGTTTATGCAGCAGTTGAGAAACAGGATGTGGGACTGGGTTTTAGCCAGGGAAAGGGATACTTTTCTAAACGGGTGCAGAAAGAAGGAGCAAGGGTATATTGTGGCAGGAGTGACGCAAAGGAAATGGGAATGACATAGAAATGGGCAAAATAGGTGTTGGTGGTTGGGAGAAGAGCTGGAAGCACTTTAAGTCAATTCTGCAACTTGGCTATTAGAGAGAATAATTTTGTTTACTGTCTGTCAATATCTTTAATATTATTTTTTCCTGCCACTATTGCCTTTTGTACATCCATTTCTATCACAAAACACGTATGTTTTCATAGTACTAGATACACCAGGTCTGAAATATATCTAGCAGATTCACAACTTATCACTGGTGCACCTCGAATGGGCAAGAATTGACAATTTGCCCTAGCTGCAACCCTTGAGATATAATGAGACAGAAAAAGAAAGAAAGAAAGGGAGGAGGAGGAAGAAGGGGCAACTCAAATCACTTCCAAAGATGCCAATATAGGTCCCTTTACAGATATCATAGAAAACAATCTCTAAAGATGAGGCATTTGTAACAGGGTGACATGGTATATAGTCCTACTCTTGTACATTAACCTGACAGAGTAGCCTAGGACCGAAGTTCCAAGTCTAACGGCTGCAGATTCTGATTAAATGCTTACATTACTCCATCTTGCGGCAATGCAGTTACACTGTAATACACTGAAGCACCACAGGAACTGGAATCGGCATGCGTATTCAAACACAGAGACATGTAATCAGGCAGAATACTGCGCCGTGGTTGGCAATGCCTATATAAGACAACAAGTGTCTGGCACAGTTGTTAGATATCAGTTACTGCTGCTACAAAGGCAGGTTATCAAGACTTAAGTGAGTTTGATTGGTTGGTTGGTTGGTTGGTTTCGGGGAAGGAGACCAGACAGCGAGGTCATCGGTCTCATCGGATTAGGGAAGGATGAGGAAGGAATTCGGCCGTGCCCTTTCAGAGGAACCATCCCGGCATTTGCCTGGAGTGATTTAGGGAAATCACGGAAAACCTAAATCAGGATGGCCGGACGCGGGATTGAACCGTCGTCCTCCCGAATGCGAGTCCAGTGTCTAACCACCTCGCTCGGTAAAGTGAGTTTGAATGTGGTGTTATAGATGGCGCACAAGCGATGGAACACTCCATCTCCGAGGCAGCCATGAAGTGGGGATTTTCCTACGCTATCATTTCACGAGTATACCGTGAATATCAGGAATCCAGTAAAACATCAAATCTCCGACATCGCTAGAGCCGGAAAAAGTTCCTGCAAGAACGGATCCAATGAAGAGTGACGAGCGTAGTTCAACATGACAGAAGCGCAACCCTTCCACAAATTGCTGCAGATTTCAATACTGGGCCATCTACAAACATGTGAACCATTCAACTGAACATCATTGATATGGACTTTCGGAGTCAAAAGCCCACTCGTATGCCCTTGATGACTCCACGACACAAAGCTTTATGCCTCGCCTGGTCCCATCAACACTGACATTGGACTGATGATGACTGGAAACATGCTGCCTGGTCGGACGAGTATCGTTTCAAACTGTATCGAGCGGATGGGCATGTACGGGTATGGAGGCAACCTCATGAATCCATGGACCCTGCATGTCAGCAGTGGACTGGTCAAGCTGGTGGGGGCTCTGTAATTGTGTGGGGCATGTGCAGTTGGAGGGGCATGGGACCCCTGATACATCTAAATACGACACTGACAGGTGACACATACGTAAGCATCCTGTCTGATCACTGTATCCATTCATGTACATTGTGCATTCTGATGGAGATGGGCAAATCTAGCAGGACAATGCAACACCCCACATGACAGTGTTTAAACACTTCTGTTGGCCACCAAACCCCTCAGACATGAACATTACTCAGCATATCCGGGATGCCTCGCAATGTGCTGTTCAGGAAAGATCTCTGCCCCCTTGTACTATTACAGATTTATGGAAAGCCCTTCAGGATTCATGGTGTCCGTTCCCTCCAGCACTTCTTCAGATAGGAGTCGAGTCCACGCCACGTTGTGTTGCAGCACTTCTGCATGTTTGGGGGGCCCTACAGGATATTAGGCAGGTGTACCAGTTCCTCTGGCTCTTTAGTGTCTCCTACATATAATTTAAAACAAGCAAAGGAAACAAGCACAGTTTTCACCGAGTACAATAACAACCTTCAACAGCTTGATCAGGGTTCAGCTTCGTAATACTATAACATAAACAAGTTTGTACAAAAATAATTTAAATGAAGCAAAATAAAGTGCTATCGAAGGGTCTGAGGTTCGGCTTCCAGTTGGTCAAAGGACTTTCCTTTTCTGTCCTGTATAACCTCTTTCAGTAACTAATGCATGAAATGTATGTTGCACTGTGGTTTAGAGTTCACATTAAACTGTACACAATCCTGTAACTGGCTAATTAAGTCAGTTCAAAAGCAGAGGAAAGCAAGAACACACCTCCAGTATGACAACAATGTGTATTCAAATCAACCTTCAAAATGAGAGCTTTGTTTATTACTAGGCAGATAACTTCAGTGTAGCAGGATAATTTATTATTTGTGCAATATTGTTATGAACTATCTCAAATATACTTATAATGCATGCAGAAAGAGTAAAACAAAGAGTAAAGATTAACACATTACCACGAAGAAAAAACTCCATCAACTCTTGGTTGCTTTCTCCAATTGAGTACATGCTCTGGCATTCATAAGCCTCCAAAACTTTCTTATTTTCAATTAAAATTGAGATTTTTAATCTGAAATAAAATTAATAACATTTACCAGTGTGTGTTCTTCTGACAAAGCCTATATTTCAATAAGAAAGAATACTGAAAAAGTATTGTCTAATTTTTTAAATATAATATTTATTGCACTATACATAAAATGTGTGTGGCTTACGCAGAGAAAACAATGTGTATGGCTTACGCTGATAAAACAGTATGTGTCAGCTTAAACATCCACAGTTTGTTTCAGTCTTCAAACAATTCAAGGAATTTCTCTGTTCTTACTGTTTTTTTCACCACTGACAGTGATTTGCCAATTTGAAAAATGTAACTGCACCATGGTTCAGAACCTTGTTAAACTGTTGGTCCCTTGTAACTGACTAGGCAAGTCAATTTGAAGATCTGATAGTAGAATTATGCCTAATAAACCAGTGCAGTGTGCAACCAGCCGCGTTAAGGGCAGTCTTGCCTTTAAGCAAATTGTTTACATAACTGTTGTGATATTTAGAAGTATTGTTTAGGTGCATATGGAAAAATATGACGACAAGAGACAAAACACGTGTTTGGTGGCTTTATTCATACATGACACCTTGCACACAATAGATGCAGGTGTACAGGTAGATTCGGTTTCCCTAGACTCCTGGCAGGCAGTATGCACTGTAAGACATAATTGACTACCAAGGAACAATCATATGGTGTATCTTTGCAAATATGTGATAGTAACAATATGATGAGAAGGAAAGTATAGCGGAGATGCTGTGTCGCGTCTCCGCTATATGGTGTGTAGCAACTTTCCTTCTCATAATGTTGTTACATTCAATCCTGGATTTTCCAATTATGTGACTGGCTTGATGAATTTATATTACTGAACGATCATCCTGAAACACAGGGCATGGTACTCACACCCGTTTGCAGTTCTCATATCTAATAGCTTCCAGGGTACACAAAAATTTGATTTTCAATATTTTGCATAACTAATGACTAAATTTAAAAAGCTGACATAATCTACTCATTAACAGGTATGATCTCATATTAAAAGTGTAACACAATAAGACAAGTAGTACAGTTAGAAACTGTGTGTTTTGTCTCAAGGCAACATATCTGACAATATGCAAATGCTCAGATTTCATTCATCCAGTATTTGAGAATGAGAACACTTAGCGACTTCCAGCAAACTTTACACAATTTCAAACCCTTCTGAAACTTTTTTACTAAATGTTAATGGTTGTGTATATTAGTTGAAAGTTATTTCAAAGACAAGAAAAATAATAATATATGGAAACTAAAGTTACTTCATGAATATCTCACAACTCTGCCACCCAGCAGACCCTTTCAGAAGGGAAATGGAAAATTTAAAATTTGTTGGAAGTGCTGCAGGAAAATGAAATGCATTTGTAAAAGAAATCACAAAGAATAAGCTAGTGTGAACAATTCTAGAGTGTTGTTCCAGTGTCTGAAGTCCTTATCTATAAAGCACAATGCGCAGAAATTCAGGGACACACACCTAGGATTGTAACATATTGGTATTGCCATTCAAGGTTGTAACAGAAATGCTGAGGGAACTTTCATGTGAATCTTTGGAATAAAGAAGACAATCATGAGAACAGAAGAAAAGATTATTGGGAATACAGAGGTATATAGACAGTCATTTTTTTCCTCCCTCAATATACAACTGCAGTAGGAAATATTGATACGATGTACCGTCTGCTATGAACTGTACAGTTGCACACAAGAGTATATAAGAAGTCATAAATTTCAGTGAATAACATGAAATGGAAGACTAAACATACAGGTATGAGAAGTACTGGAAGTGTGATGTGTATTGTCACTGTTGAATTGAATGACCTTCAATATGAATCTCAATTAAAGATGCAAGGAGCTTTGTGTGTGTGTGTGTGTGTGTGTGTGTGTGTGTGTGTGTGTATGTATATATATATATATATATATATATATATATATATATATATCACTTTTAGAGAGATCTTTGAAAGATTAGATACGTATCACCCTTCTCCATGCAGCAGTCTGCTATTCGATGCCTTTTCCACTAAAAAAGATGTGCTCTAGCCTTGTATAAAAATATTTCCATTATGATTTTTGTCATGTGCACTTGCAATATGAGAGAAGTATCATAATTTACTGCCAGAAAAGTTAAAAACCAATGATGATTCGAAAAACAGATGTGTAATATACTTGTTAAATAATTCAAATATTTCATTGTGTGGGGAGAAATTGAAAAGGGTGTTCCAGAACATTTGACAACAGAACCATTCCCATTCTTGCTGTGCATAAAATATCTCTGTTAAATTTGGAACAATTACACCAAGCGAAGAAATGACAAATATTTAAGTGATGTTTTTGAGAAGCCCTTTCAATAGTTTTCCAAATCTTCTCATTTCAAAATTAGAAAAGACAAGGGATTCTGTTTTGCAATCTGATAAATGTACTATTATCAAAAATTATACACTAATCACCCTGAACACGTTCAAAGATCTAGCAAGTTGAGAGGCCAGCACAAAAAATTTGAACATGCCATTGTGTTCCTCGAACCAATCTGTCACAGTGCCGGTCTTGTGACATGGCACATTATCTTACTGAAAAATACCACTGCTATTGGGAAACACGAGTGTTCATGAAAGTGTTTACGTGGTCTGCAACCGATGTACAACACCCTTGGCCATCACAGTGCCTTGCATGAGAACCACTGGACCCATGGGCGCCTACGTGAATGTTCCCCAGAGCATAAAGGAGTTGCTGCCAGCACGTCTACTCACACAGTAGATGGTATTAACAAGCTGTTCCCCAGAAAGATGGCGGATTCCTGCCCTCCCATCAGTATGGTGATGAAGGTATCAGGATTCATCAGACCATGCAATGCTCTGCCAGTGCACCAATATCTAGTGCCAATGATCAGTGCCCGTTTCAGTCACAGTTGCAGATGTCGTGGTGTTAACATTGGCACACGGGTAGATCGTTGGCAGCGGAAGGCCATCATTAGGAGTGTTTGGTGCAATGTGTGTTCAGACACAGCCCAGCATTAAAGTTTCATTTAGTTCCGCCACAGTTTGCCGGCTGTCCTGTTTTACCAGTCTGCCAAGCCTACGACATGTGGCACGTAATGAGGAGCAGTCGCCCAACGCCATGATGTCTGGACGTGGTTTCACCTTGATTTCGTCACTTGTTGAAGACACTCATCACAGCACTCCTCAAACACCCCGCAAGTCAAGCAGTCCAAAATGCTTGTGTCAAGCCTTCAGGTCATCACAATCTGCCTTTGGTCAATCTCAGATAGACCACTCACCTTCCTCATTCTACACAAAGACAGCACACTCCCTGATACTACATGCATTGTTCCCGTTTCTGACTAGCAGTTATTCCTCGTCCGTGGGCACTGCTATCGCCTGGATGGATTTATATCGATAGTAGGTAGGTGGTCATTATGTTCTGGCTGATCAGTATATATAAAATAGGTAACTGTAACGAAGGTAGCAGTTTCTCAGGGTAAAATTTAAGCAAAAATAACTTGTAAAAGTAATATTGCACATCAGTTAAAGTGAACAGATACAACAACTTTTCCAAAAAGAATAGTTGCCAACTTCAGGGACATTGAAATAATGTCTCAATAAATTTTGTATCTTTAAATTCACTGAAGTTTATATAATATTTCAACTTTACACTTAGGTAAAAATATTAATTGCCGAAGAGGAAGTCAATTATAATTATGAGGTACAAATTTGTAGTTATAAGTAGTAGCTGGGAATACAAAATGGTATGCAATGTGCTTATGATATGATAACATTTGGTGTCAAAAATCCTTTCGAGAATGAAAACAACATCGATATTCACAAAAACAATATTAAGAGGAAAACTCTTCTAGTGTAAGTCCTCCAGTATAACAAGGATATATAATGAGCATGTGCATGCATACACATACACACATGCACAATTGTATACAAAGAACACAGCACTTTGCTGTCTCATCTCAATGATTATAGTGGTCATCATCCACAAAGCATGTAAGTGACTTAATTCTCAAGGTGTCAATCTGATAGTAGCACACTGATAAAAATAATGTGGAAATTACTGAAAATTGGTCAGGTTACTTTGTGGGCTCACTTGCCAAATACAAAAAAGGAAAAGTTTCATACTGTTATTACATACTAGGATATAGTATATTTATACATACTTTATATCTTCAAATGTGTCTAGTGGGACATTCCGACACACTATGTAGTCCAAAGCAAGGTCCGCTTTCCCTTGCTTGAGAAATGCAAGTGCAATGGCACGATGCTGCCACTGTTCCAGATCTATAGGTCTGATCATGGGATCCAGCAGCATTCGAAGTGCTTCCTGAAAACAAGCATAACTTTGCTACACCACAGCTGACTTTATAAGATACCACAAATTTCTAAAGGTACAGTATCATTCACTTCATTCTTTAATTAACAGTGGAAACTTTTTTTGTTTAATTCTTTCCTCATATTTTCCATTCAATGGTGGTTCAAATGTTATCACTGGTACATGAGAACTATGACTTGTTTACTCACTATTTTTTGGTTAACGAACTACTTGCAGACAGAAGATAAGAGAATATAAAACTGTAAATTTCTAAAGAAAATTAAAACCTTTGTATCAGAACTGCAAAATGCAAACAGGCCGCTGTTCTCAGTGTTCAGATGAATGACATTACTTGACTATCATCAGTGTTCTCAAGCAAATACCAAGCAATACCAGATAAATAGTAGCTGCTTACATTAATGGGGAATGCAGCAGTTTTCTATTCTTTCAAAAATAGCTAATATTATTAAGCTGCTTTACAGCTTATGTAAGCATAAAAAGTCTATTGATTTTTAATTGCAGTTAGTTAGTTAATGTTTTTTAATGGCTAGAAATCATATCCACAGCTGCTGCAAAATAATACTGCTGATCACAAATATCTTATACATCACATACCTATAGCTCAACACTATGAGACAGCAAATAATTTCTTCTTATAATAATCTGAAAGGCAAGAAGCTATTTACACATAGGTGATGACATAGTTTATTAATATCAGACTCACCTCAAAGTCTTTATGATCAAGCAGCCACATTGCTTGAGTTATTTTAATAATGCTTGGTCTCATGTAGAATGCAGCTGGAAACTTTATTAGATAGTTAATTGCACCTGCATACCTGAAAATACATCAAATGTTGCAATTACCTCATCATCTTGGAAATTCAATTGTAGCATCACATGAAAATTAGATACACAAATGCAACTCTCACACACGACTGCAGTCTCAGGCAACAAACCACACAGCGAGCAGCAGCACCAGTGCATGATGGGAGTGGCGACTGGGTGGGGGTAAGGAGGAGGCTGGGACAGGGAGAGGAAGGGATAGTATGGTGGGGGTGGCAGACAGTGAATTGCTGCAGGTTAAACGGAGGGCAGGGGAGAGGCAGAGAGAGGAGGGCTGGGGCAATAGCAGGAAAGGAGGGAAGTAAAAAGGCTGGGTGAGGTGGTGGAGTGGCGGCTGTGTAGTGCTGGACTGGGAACAGGGAAGGGGCTCAGTGGGTGACGACAGTGACTAATGAAGGTTGAGGCCAGGAGGGTTACGGGAACATAGGATGTACTGCAGGAAAAGTTCCCACCTGCATGATTCAGAAAAGCTTGTGTTGGTGGGGAGGCTCCATATGGCACAGGCTGTGAATCAGTCATCAAAATGAAGGATATCATGTTTGGCAGCGTGTTAAACAACAGGGTGGTTCACTTGTTTCTTGGGCACAGTTTGTCAGTGGCCATTCCAGCAGACAGACAGCTTGTTGGATGTCATGCCCTCATAGAATGCAGCACAATGGTTGCAGCTTAGCTTGTAGACATGACCGGTTTCACAGGTCTTTGATGGGATAGGTGATGTTAGTGACCAGACTGTAGTAGGGGGTACTGGGAGGATGGACGAGACAAGTCTTGGATCTAGGTCTACTTCATGGCTCACGGCCCTGTATAGACCTAAACACAAGACCTGTCCCATATATCCTCCCACCACCACCTACTCCAGTCCAGTCACTAACATCACCTATCCCACCAAAGACAGGGCTACCTGTGAAATCAGTCATGTGGTCTACAAACTAAGCTGCAACCATTGTGCTGCATTCTATGAGGGTATGACAACCAACAAGCTGTCTGTCCGCTGGAATGGCCACTGACAAACTGTGCCCAAGAAACAACCGTTGTTAAACACTCTGCCAAACATGATATCCTTCATTTCGATAACTGCATCACAGCCTGTACCATATGGATCCTCCCCACCAGCACAAGCTTTTCTGAATTGCGCAGGTGGTAACTTTACCTGCAATGCATCCTATGTTCCCGTAACCCTCCTGGCCTCAACCTTCATTAGTCACTGTCCTCACCCACTGAGCCCTTCCCTGTTCCCAGTCCAGCACTGCACAGCTGTCATTCCACCACCACACCCAGTCTTTCATTTCTCTCCTTTTCCACTGATCCCCCCCCCCCTCTCCCCTGCCCTCCATCTAACCTGCAACACTTCACTGTTCACCACCCCTACCACACTATAGCTCCCCCTCCCTGCCCCAGCATCCTCCTTACACCCACCCAGTCACCACTCCCATCATGCACTGGTGCTGCTGCTTACATTGTGGTTTTAGTTGCCCAAGACTGCAGTCGTGTGTGTGAGTTGCATTTGCGTGAGTATGTGTGCATTTGTGTGTCTATTGTTGATGAAAGCCTTAATTGCTGAAAGCTATAATTGTGAGAGTCTTTTTGATGGCCTATCTGTGACTCAGCATCTCTGCTATATGGTAATTAGCAACTTCCCTTCTCATAATATTGTTACACTCCATCCTGGATTTTCCATTGTTTGAGCTCATGTAAAAAAGCATTTTGAAAAATATACGGAATAGCTGGATTGTTCAGACAGATCAGCCACAGCCTTATCTATAGCACCTGATTAGGTCACTGCTTGTAAATATAAGAAACTATCTCCGCACAGTACATGTTGACTCAGTAGTTACAGCTGGACGGTTTGAGCTGTTTGTCCCAAAGCCTTGATAGTATACCACATGGAGAAACGAGAGTTCTGTGCTGGAGCGTACACCACAAAGATACTTATGTGAAATGCACTGGATGAAAAGACCGTACAACTATAATGAACAAACTCAATCATCACAGTGGGTCTGTGCTGGAGCCCACTCATAATAATTGAGTTTAACAGTGAGGTGGTTGTTGAAGGCAAATCTTAAGAATCTCACCAAAAGTACAAAGTTTTCAAGACAAAGTATCCAACATAGCTCAACTTATACAAAAACTGGGTGGGAATGATTAATAGGATCTACAAGCATTAGAGCTGGACCTGAAGAAAATGTTCCTTCTCTACGGTATCTGTATTTCTTCTTTGTTCTTATCACACTTTCTCATATTTTATTATATTCTGATCACGAACTAAAAATTTTCTTCTTCTTAAACTCTTTGAGACTGCACTTTTTTTAAAAAAAATTAACTTCACACAGATCTTGCAATCCAAATGAAAGAGAAAAATGCTCATTCTGTATCACATAATATTTTGTTACTTAAGAACTAACAGTTGTTCAGATTGGATTATTGAAAAACTAGGACTCTTAACATCTAGTCACTGTGTTTGCTGTATTAAGAGCAATAAATAAGAGGGGAGGTATTTATGGAGTTTTATTAGACATCTATGTGTACTAATTGTAGAAGTGGCCATATTTAGATGATTTGTTTCGCATATCCATATTTGAAAGGACTACTGGTGCAATCAGTCCTATCACTTCAATACATCAACCACACTAATCTGGACGTTGGTCCACACGACTAGCACACACAAAGAAATCTCATGGGACCAATCCCACAGATAATGATGTAGGTCTGAAGAGAGCGCCAGGGGTTGAGCCTTTTGGGATTCCTCCATAAACGCTACAATCTATCTTGTGATCCCTACGTGAAATATACAAAGGGTGCTATAGGACTGTTGCACAGTGTAGCTCAAATACCATTCACTAAATTTGTGAAACTCTTCCAAACATTTCCATTTATGTGACAAGGATATCACTGTTATATTTTCATGTGGGTTATACAAAGCTGTTATGAATTTGATAGCACTATGAATTCCTTCAACATTGGCTGTCAGCTCTACATGACAAGATTCCAAACACTGGAGCAGTATTTTCAACTAGGTCACGCAAGCCAACTTTTAAGTGGTTTCCCTAACAGATGCATCATGCCTCCCTAGAACCGAACCTAAGCCTTCCGTTCACCTTCCCTACATGTAGTTGTACATTTTCTTGCTTTCCATTTCATTTCATTTCATTGTGCTTATTAATGTTTTTCCTAGTTCTTTTAAAATATGTAGCAGGTTCCAAGAAGTTGACTAATAATCTTGACATACTTTTACTTAGTGACATGACCTTTCACTTAATGACATTTAGAGTAAGCTCCCTTCAGTACACAAAGCAGAAATACAGCTTAAATAAGTTTTCATTTTCTTATACATTCATTCTCTTATACTTATTCAGAAATGAGACTTTCACACAGACAACAGCATTTCCAATGAAGAATCTGACTGTGTTGACAACACTAACAAATCTTTCACATATTGATAACATCAGCCATGTTATTACACTTCCTTGGACCACACTACATTTCCTTTATTTGCTGCTCAGTTGTCATTGAGTTCTACCAGCAGATACATTTTAGGACAGTGAAGATACTGGGATCACACTTTGGTTATGTAATTTTCTGGCATATCTTGGTAAGCATTAGAACACTGAAGTGTGCATTCTTCCTGCAGGGGGTTCATTCTGCTGCAGTGTATATATATATGTGTAAACATTCCACGTGGAAAAAATATATCTAAAAAGAAAGAAAGTGATGAGACTTACCAAACAAAAGCGCTGGCAGGTCGATAGACACACAAACAAACACAAACATACACACAAAATTCTAGCTTTCGCAACAAACGGTTGCTTTGTCAGGAAAGAGGGAAGGAGAGGGAAAGATGAAAGGAAGTGGGTTTTAAGGGAGAGGGTAAGGAGTCATTCCAATCCCGGGAGCGGAAAGACTTACCTTAGGGGGAAAAAAGGACGGGTATACACTCGCACACACACACATATCCATCCGCATATATCTAAAAAGATATATATTTTTTCATGTTTGCGGAGGGAATGTAAATAAAACTTAATGGGGTCGTCGTGGAGGTGTCTGCTTGTGTCTGTGTATATGCGGATGGATATGTGTGTGTGTGCGAGTGTATACCCGTCCTTTTTTCCCCCTAAGGTAAGTCTTTCCGCTCCCGGGATTGGAATGACTCCTTACCCTCTCCCTTGAAACCCACTTCCTTTCATCTTTCCCTCTCCTTCCCTCTTTCCTGACGAAGCAATCGTTTGTTGTGAAAGCTAGAATTTTGTGTGTATGTTTGTGTGTCTATCGACCTGCCAGCGCTTTTGTTTGGTAAGTCTCATCACTTTCTTTCTTTATATATATATATATATATATATATATATATATATATATATATATATATATATATATATATCTGTGTGTGTGTGTGTGTGTGTGTGTGTGTGTGTGTGTGTGTGTGTGTGAGTGAGTGAGAGTGAGAGCTTTGTACAGCTTGCCTGACATTGCCAAATATTACTAATTCTACCTCGCCTAATGACACAGTTGCTTGCATGGTTTGCATAGCTGCTTGGATAGCACATGGATGTACATAGGTCACAAAGCTGCAATGTGAAGCAGCACAATGCTCTTCTGCAGGCCTTCCTTTGGGTTGCGACAAGACTAGTCTCAATGCTTCTTAGCTACACAGAATGGGAGGCGCACCTGTTTGGCCACAATCTGTGAGTGCTTGCCTGCTCTGAAAACAAGTGATGCCGTGCCACGTGGATGGAGAATGAGTGCTACGAACTCAGCTTTGCAGGACAGATGCAGTGGACAAGTAAACATACAGGTTTCTTTTGAATGTAGCAGAATGACACATAATGTCCATGTATCAGGCAGCACTACAAATGCAACTTCTGGTTTTTGTCTTCATAATGACAGAATGAGAATTTCTTTTCCCCACATCTTAACCAACCATAGTTGTTCACAGAATCTCATACGCAAAATGAAGTCTCAGCACACACATCAACTGAGCTCCGACTGTATAAAAATTACTGACTGGAGGTCACTTTTGATTTTAGTTCAATGCCTGAACATTGTTCAGGACAAAGGTCTACTGTGTAATACTAAATTTTGATTCACCAAAGAAAGTTCAGTGTTGATCTGAGTTAGCACAAAGCATGTTTAGCAACGTGCTAAAATTGGCTATCAACACAAATGTCATGCTTCGACATTACATATTAATCATACATTGTAGAAAGACATTATTTATTTTTGAGGATGTTTAGTCAAAGATGGAGAAAAGTAAACAGAAAAAAGGAGTGATCTTTAGATTTCTCTGCATACAAAAATGATTTGTTGCTTGAAATAGTCTTGGGTCCACATAAGGACACAACAGAATACCAAAAATTGAAATTACTATAGCTAACAATTTCCGGGAACCTACCCTTCCATATAAAAGATACCAACCACTTCCTCCCCTGACTCGCAGCAGTTCCTGTCCCTTTACCACATGGTGCCCTGCTCATCACTACTGACGCCACCTCCCTTTACACTAACGTCCCTAATGCCCATGGCCTTACCGCTGTTCAACACTACCTTTCCTAATGCCCAACGGATTCCAAACCAACAACTTTCTTCCTAGTCACCTTGACCAACTATATCCTCACCCACAATTACTTCTCCTTTGAAGCCATTACCTGCAAACAAATTCGGGGTACGGCTATGGGCACCCACACTGCACCATCCTATGCCAACCTATTCACGAGTCATCTAGAGGAATCCTTCCTAAAAACCCAGAATCCTAAACCCCTCACCTGGTTCAGATACACTGATGACATCTTTGCGATCTCGAATGGGGGTGCGGAAACCCTATTCACATTCCTCCAGAACCTCAACAACATCTCCCCCTTTTGCTTCTCCTGGTCCTACTCAACCCAACAAGCCACCGTCCTAGATGTTGACCTCAACCTCAAAGATGGCTACACCAATACCTCTGTCCATATAAAACCTACTAACCACCAGCAACAACTCCACTTTGACAGCTGCCACCTATTCCATACCACAAAGTCCCTTCCATAGCCTAGCGACCAATGGTCATCACATCTGCAGTGATCAGCAGACACTCTCACAATATGCCGAGGGTCTCATTGAAGCCTTCACAAACCATAATTATCCTCCCACCCTTGTACAAAAACAAATCTCCCGTGACTTATCTTTCCAGTCTCCCACACCCCGCAAAGTCCCACCATCTGGCCACAGAGGAGTATTCCCCTCGTAACTCGGTACCACCCAGGACTGGAGCAACTGAATTACATTCTCTGCCACAATTCCAAATACCTCTCATCGTGCCCTGAAATGAGAAATGTCCTGCCCACTATTCTTCCTACCCCTCCCACAGCAGTATTCCGCCGTCCACCGCACCTACACAATATATTCGTCCATCCTTATAAAACCCGTGCTCCCAACGCCTTACTTCATTGTCGACAAACTATGGCCAAGAAACTACTGGACCACCCTGTTGCTGAGCATTTCAATGATTGCTTCACGGCCTGTACCATATGAATCCTTCCCACCAACACCAGCTTTTCTGAACTGAGCAGGAGGGAGCTCTCCCTGGAATACATCATATGTTCCTGTAACCCTCCTGGCCTCAACCTTCATTAGTCATTTTTCTCACCCATCCAGCCACTTCCGTATTTCCAGTCCATCCAGCACTACACAGCCATCATTCCAATGCACCCATTCTCTATACTTCTCTCCTTTGCCGCAACCTCCCCTCCCCCTCCCCACCTATCCCCTGCCCTCCATCTAACCTCCCAACTGCACCTAGCTGCCCTACCCTCTCTCCACCTCATCCTTGCACACTCCCCAGCAGCACTTCATTGTCCCCTACCCCCACCCTGCTATCCCTCCCCCTCCCTGCCCCAGCCCCGTCCTTGCCCCACCCAGATGCCACTACCATCATGCACTGCTGCTGTTACTCATAGTGTGGATTCAGCTACCAGAGGCTGCAGTTGTGTGTGTGTGTGTGTGTGTGTGTGTGTGTGTGTGTGTGTGTGTGGGAGGGAGGGGGGGGTCTATTTTCAATAAAGTCCTTGTTGGTCAAAATCTTATATTGTGACAGTCTTTTTTTGCGCCTGTCAGCGATTCAACATGTCTGCTATATGGTGAGCAGCAAACTTCCTCTTTGTAATATTGTTACAAAAAAATTGTAGCTATTTTATGGAAATACAATGTTAGTAAGCTCCACACTAATTGCATTGTGGCTCTTACGAACTTTATTTTCTGTTGGCACTGGAATTTCTTCGTAGAATTTTCATCCCAAAGTTATTTTTGATGTTTTGTGTATGTTTTAATACACCCTGATTAAGCTTAGCATCTGAGACGGGTTGAAAGTTTAACAAAAACCACCCATGATCATTCCTAAATACCTCTGTACTTTTGCCACCAGGAGATTTCTGGGGTTATGGGTGGAGTTAATAGTGCTTAAATCACCAGGAAAACACACTATTTGATAAAAATTACACTGAATTTTCCTCAGTTCATTTTCTTGTGCAGGCATTTTGATGACTTCTTTCTTCAGTGCATCAATGAAGGCCAGTGTACCTTATGGACAGCTCTGCAAGCTATTGCTAAATGTATTTTAAACAAATCGTCAACAACCATCTGAAAATTTTCTGAGCAATAAAAAAATGTGAGAATTAGCATGCGCATTCGATCAGTGGCTCGTTTCTTTTGGATGGTTTCAGCACATGCTCTCTCAACTTTAGTTGTAACTGCTGCACACTATTTTTGTCCATGTGAAACTTCAGCTTAAATAATTTATCATTTAATTCTGAGAATGGATTCGTCCTTTGCCATCATCAGTATACACACTGGAATAATCAGATACCTATACAGTTAAACGAAAGGAAAGAACATCGTATAAATCATATAAGGTTCTTGGAGACGGGATGCTGCCCACCACTGTGGCCCAGAACATTCAAAAAATTAAAAATATTGTATGGTTTCAAAATGTAGTGTTATAATTATCATTATGACCACTACAACAGAGAAAGTAATATCGAATGGAAAAAAAATTCGGAGAACTAACCCAAGTTTGAACCTGAGGTCCTCTGCACTGTGTGCCGGAATGCAACCTCTGAGCTACCACTACAATCATATCAGCAGAGGCTGTTAAACATCACTTTGCTAAATGACTTACTTATACTTCCTTGTTTTATTCATCAATGCACAAGCAGTTGTCATAGCAGCTTAAGCATGTGTTCTGTAGTTAAAAAATTAATGTGCATTGCACAGGTACTGATACTCAAGCCCAGACAGCACATTTATATTAGATGTTCAATTATTATTGGCAGTTGTCAAAATCTACACTTAATTGTCCACAGCAAATATTTAAATTTTCTTTTCATACTATGCCAGTAAGTGCCTATAAAATGCATTTAAACTAATAAAATAAATAAGACATCTCTAAGAATTGTTATGACATCTAATTTTTGCATTCATTAAGTAAATTGTTCATTGATTTCCTTAACCTAATCTTACTGACAAAAATGCAGATTTCAGTGTTAAGCTTGATCTGAGGTCATTTCCTGTGTTAATCTAAGGCAAATACTTTATACAATCAGCCCAAGTGTTTTAATTGCTAGAATGTTAAATGCAAGAATGCGAATGTGCATGCATCGTGTTACACAGCTGCTGGTTGTCAGTATGCGGGATGGAGTTTGTTCCATGCCCATTGCACTTCTTTGGTCAATATAGCGGCAGTTAATGCCGTATGTGGATGACACTGGAGTTGTCATCCGACGATATCCCGTGTATGCTCAACTGTTGGCAGATCTGGTGATCAAGCAGGCCAAAGCAAAATGTTGACACATAGTAGAACACATTGTGTTACAACAGCAGTATGTAGGTGGGCGTTACCCTGTTGGATGACACTCCCCGGAACACTGTTCATGAATGGCAGCAGCACAGGTCAAATCACCAGACAGACATACAAATTTGCAGTCAGGCTGTGTGGGATAACCACTTGGGTGTTCATGCCATCATATGAAACCACACCCCAGACGATTACTCCGGGTGTAGTCCAGTGTGTCTAGCACACAGACAGGTTGACTGCAGGCTCTCAACTGGCCTCCTAACCAACACACAGCTATCACCGGCACCAAGACATACCCAGCTTTCCCCATGAAGTCACAAATGGCAGTGGTTTGAGATCAGTGAAATTCATGCTGCACGGCATTTGGCTCGGAACTGTCCTTGAAGTAAACAATTTTAACAGTTCGTTGCGCCACTGTGAAGCCAACTGCTTCTTAAATCACTACAGCAGATGCAGTACGATGCACTAGAATCATACATCGAACACAATGGCCTTCCCTCTCGGCAATGCCAGGTGACTGTCTGGAGCTCGGTCTTCTTCCAACCGTATATTCTAGTGACCACCACTGCCAGCAATCATGTACAGAGGCTACATTCCTGCCAAGTCTTTTTGCAATATTGCAGAAGGAACATCCAGCTTCTCATAACCCAATTACATGACTTTGTTCACAATCAGTGAAGTGTTGAGAATGGAGTCTTTGTAGCCTTAAGGGCATTGTCAGCAACGTCAACTCACCATGTCCAACCTTTAAGGTAACTAACGCTCATGTTCATTACAGTGTGTATTGCATGCTGATTTGCATGCTAAGAGACAATACTAGCACCGCTCTTATGCGACTGGCATGAAATCTAAATAGATATCATCTTTCATATGTAGGAACGTGCCTACCAACTTTAGTTTATGTCGCACTACTCCTTCTTGGTGCTGCGATTTCTTTTTCTGTCAGTGTATTTTATAGGCCTATATTGCAGATGTCAATCAGTTGAAGAATTAGGGAGCACATTTTACATTCACAAATTATGATTCCGCAAATTAAAACATCATCTATAAGAAACAACTTTGACAGTGTAAACAGAGATCTCACTGAACAGCTTGCTCTGGTTAGCCATGAAATCCAGAATCTCATACAATAGCACCTGGATTTATGATGTTTTCCTTGACTTCCAGTATCCTTTCAATACAGTTCTATCATAAATATGAACATAATATGAACTTCTTAGATCTGAGACTGCATTCAGAACAATTTAACATGTAATGGGGTAAAATAATGGTGGTGGTGGTGGTAGTAAACAAACAGATTCAGCTACGTGGTTATCAGCTCCTCAATCCTTTCAAGGCATAAAAAGGCACAGGTAAGAGCCTTTTTCCCTCTTTACTTACTAGTAATGAAACTACTATATGTTTGTATTAGTTGCACAAAATGGGTAAATAGAATATTAAAACTGAACTGCCAAATATAAAAATTAGATCACCGTGCAAAAGGTAAAATGGCAGCCTAGTTTATGTAGTTAATATCTTATGTTCAGGGATTTTGTTGTACATGTCAGATTCATGTGCAAAGAATGGACTGGCTGGCACCTTGGGGCTGAATGGTAGAGGGAGCCCAACTTCCTACCACTGCCCTATAAGCCGACACATAACAGTGTTATCTTTAAATGTTGTTGTAATACCCACTCCTTTGTGGGTAGTGTAGAGAATGAGTTGTTGCTGTTTCATCATCCGCTAAAATTTCCAATAAATAGTGTTCTAGGTTCATCTGATGTCACAAGTCTTGGGTAGTCTTACATCTTTAAGGATGTGGTGAATGGTTAATGTTTCTCCATAGTAGTGTGGTGGGTTTGTTCTCGTCGCAGTAGAAATTCACGAGTTATTTTGGCATGTCCAATTATAAGAATGCATAACGCAACACCTTCCCTTCTTGAGCTTCACAGAAAAATCTGCCCGATCTTAGAAGTGTGTTTGATGGTCTGCAGTTTATTGGACAGAGTACTATCCTTGCCATGTGCCTTTCCATTTCTTCAGTATGTGGTACCTACTGTGTGTCTAAGTCAGTGCTCTGAATGCCTGGTTTAAGTGTTTCAAATCTCACTGCTTCTTCGACTAGTTTGTGAGCCAGCTCATTACCTGGAACAGACGTGACTCAGTATTCAGAGAAGGATGTTGAAATCCCTGTACTACCAAGGTTATGAATGGCAGAGGCCAATGAGTGTTTTGGATAGTACTTTATTGTCTCCCGTACACTCAAAAATTCTGTGTGTATGATAAAATTCTCCGTGTATGATGAAATTCTGTTGAGGGAAAGTAATTAAGTTTTGTAGTGCTCTATGTAGGCTATTAACTCTGTAGTATAATTACTGCATTCTTTTCATATAGAATGTTGTTCTCAGTTCCATTTGTGTACATACGCATAACCAACTCATTCATTATCTCTTGATCCGATGGTTTAAAGGAGAATAAATGTTGGTTCTCTTGGATGATGGAATAAAAGGCACAGTAATAAGAGTTTGAGAACTAAATTGTCTTTGGTGTCGTACCAAAGGCCCATCCCTACTAATGGTTGGGGAACACACCACACAGGTGTTTGTGACAGGCTGCATTGTATACAGGTGATCAGAGAAAGTTGAAATTTTCTATGGAGGTCATCCAGTCTTATTGCTGCCACCGTACTGTTCTATGGCAGTTCATGAATAACAAGGTTGTTCAACTGTGAAAGAAAATGGGATGAAAGGGGTCATTTGACAGATTAGTAATCATGATTACATAGTCAAATAAAGTCTATTAGAATTTATTTTAAATGGTGGTATTCCTGGCTATTGACTGGGCTCATTCGGAAAGCTCCAGTTGCTAAACTAACTCCATTCTTATGTACAAGGAACTTTGTCCACAAAATTTTGCTATGCTTACCTTTTACTCATTGTGCATGGTCTCCTTCAAAATACCCTCCTCCACAACTGACACACTGCTCCCAACACTGCTTCCACTTCTGGAAGCATTCCTTGTACACCACTTGTTGGATCATGTGAAGAGCCATCAGTGAATTTTCTTTTATCTCATCTATCATTGCAAATCTCTGTCCTTTCACCTTTCACCAGGGCTTTCAACTTTGGAGGGGGAAAAAAAAAAAAAAAAAAGGGTGGGGGTCATCTTTAACTTCTGTCCGGCCATTTTTTAAACCTTGTGAACAATTCATAACAGCTAGTACCGCTTAAGCACTCATCACCTTAGGCTTCCTGCATCATTTGGTGTGTCTCTGTAAAGGTTTTCTTGCGTTTAACGCAACACTTAATGCAAATGCATTGCTCCTCTAACTCTGCCACGTCGAAATTCGCAAACTGTGTGACATAACATTCTACTCAATACAGCACTGACCAATAACTAACGGATGTACAACAATGAAACTTCCAGCAGTTACACACTGAACACAGGTATCTGCAGGGATATCAACCGCATTTAACTCCAACACATCATTGGAACAAAATTATGAATGTTCCAAAATTTTTTGAATGGATCTCATATTTCTAGGATGCTTGGTGCTGCTGACCCAAAAGCATTACTCCCTTAGTCCAAATGGAATAAAATGAGAGGTTTATAAAATTTTAATAAAACTGTTAACAAGGAAACTGAATGGTGACTTTCCTCATACAGAAAGTCTCGAGTTGTCTTACATGTTATAATCTGTAGTGGAACAAAATCAGTAGATTTAAATTAAATTTGCAAAACCCTAAGGGAGAGTTATGGGACTATTACTGTTTAGTGTCTACATCAATTGTCTGATGGATAACGTCAGAAGCTACACGATGAGACATTCGCAGGGAATGTTCTGGTCTATTGGAAAGTTGATACGTCTCAAGACTCTAGTGAAATGCACGTAGCAGAAGTATCCACCACAAACTGTATAGTGTCTTACATAGTACATATGTAGAGGTTATTGAATGGAAGTGCAGGGAAGCTCGTATGATACACAATTGAGGAGCCTTTTTTCAAAACTCTATACATGCAAAACATTTCAAAACTGAGTTAGGTGTGGTGATGGCATAATGTTGTGCTTTTACATCAACCCCTGAACCAAGTTTTAGCAAAATCAACCCCTTAAACAAGTTTTAGTAATAGTCAACTACTGCTGTGTATATGAACACTCTAAATAATAAGGTAATCGTAAAACACCATATACAAATTCTTATAGTTATAGCAAAAGATGACAAATGCAATATAATTACTCTCTCATGTCTCGGCTCTCTTTCCGCAGCAAGCAGATAATAATAATGGAGTATACTTGTTGCTGTAAGCAATGGTACTCATTGTTGTAATATTATTTACTGGGAGGAACAGTGTTGCAGTCAGACTTCATTGTCATTGGAACACCCACAGCTTCCTTTTAAACAAATATTCACTGACACTCACATGTAGATCTACAAGGAAATATTGCAAGCAGAAGCAGGATGGATGATGATTCCTGTGATTCTGAAAATGGCATAAAGGTCAAAGAATGTACCGATGGGAGAAAATCCCAATTCAAGAACAGCTTACATCGACCTGAATGCAAAGTAAGAAGTGTAAAAATGAACCTATCATAAAATGCAACTATGGACTTAAGGCTTCACATTAAAAAGCTACAGGAACAAAAAAATGCAAAGCTGCTGAACTCTGATAAGATTTTTCCACTTTCATCATCACTTGACATTAAATAAAATACATCAAGATAAGTTCTTTTAAATTAACCTCAGTGCAGAGTAGTGGTCACCCAGAAAGCAAAAAGGAAGAAAACAGTACAATACAGTATACCATTAGAAAAAGGAATGGTGGACTGGCGCCTGTTTGTGCCAACATTTTCCTAGGAGTATCTGGCATGACAGAAGACGGGTTATCCTATCTAGCAAGCTGGTTCTATGAAAGATGGAGGTTACCAAAGGAGTCAACAGAACAGGAAAGGATCATAAGGAGCTAACTATTGACATTAAAAATGATAAAATGATACAAAAAATATAAATGGGGGGGGGGGGGGGGAGAGAGAGAGAGAGAGAGAGAGAGAGAGAGAGAGAGAGAGAGAGAGAGAGAGAGAGCGCATGGAAGGGGGACGTCTATGAGAGGTTATTTGCCTTCAGATCTCATAGTCAATATAATGTTCAGGAAATTCTGTGAAGAAAGAAAAAAAATTTGAACTGAAACAATGTTTCTTATCAAAATACCAGCAAATATTTTACAAATACTTCAATCTAACATTCAGAACAGCCCATACGATACCTGCTCCACTTGCCTGCAGAGTAGAAATGAAGTATAAGCTTGACACAGATTACATGAAGTTTGTGCAAAGTGGTTTTATGATATTGTAGTGTCTATATAATATCAGTATAAATTCTAGAGACACTTGGCTCTCCACTGTCTCGAACACCCGAATTTTAATGATAAGGGTGACAGAGCCTTTTTACTACACCACACATCTGTGTGTGCAGGAAGGACAGATGTCACGAGGAGCCAGGAGCTGTGTCAGACAAGTGGCCCCGACAAGTGGTTACAAGCAGCACCCTAGAAGTTATATCAAAAAGTCAAAGAGTATTTGGATAATGTTCCATGGTGTGTGGTGTCATGAGGATTGTTACAGAGACAGATGAAGCGTGTGTTATATAGAGACTTTCACTCTATGTCTTAGCTCTGCATGAAGCAGAACATACGTAACTGTATGAATGTTTTGTAGATTCTGACATACATCTTGGAACCAGTTGGCTTGCTGGAGTTTGTACAGAATAATTGTTACTTTGGGATGAGAGTCGAAAATATATTGTTGTTGAACTGACAAGAGCCTACAAGTAAATAATTTATTTCAAGAATATAGAGCTGGTTAATAATATTCCCCTTAACCTGATACAGTCTTTGGAGATGAATTAAACAGTGAGAGCAACATAGCTGATAACCCAAAGAAGAGGATCGGCTGCACGCACAATGTGTTAAGTCAACTGGTAGAGACGGGTGAGTCGTGCAACCCAACACCGCACTGTCTCTTGTCATCCAGGAAAGCGTTAAAAGTATAAAGAAGGAAGATAATCCTACTGTCATTAAGATTTGCTTTGACATGCAACAAAACCAGCCTATTCCTAAAATTAGTAGTCAGTGAGGTTTTCTGTGCTAGACAAGTATGGTTATTCAAACGTGCATCATGATTCATACTAAGGAGCAAAAAAGGGAAGACATCATTTTCTACACCTGGTTGGAGACAGAATCTTCAAGATGATACCACCAAATTGCTTTGGCTTTGCTGAAGTTACTTTCTGACTTCCATAAAGAACAACCAGATGATGGCACCAATTCTAAACATCTACGAGGGCCGTTCAGAAAGTAACCTCCAGTTGATTTAAAAAAATACACCAAGTTAAATAAAAATATTTTAATATATACATCTTACAACTACATCTTTGCACTATTTTTCTACATAGTCTCCATAGCGATTGAGGCACTTATCGTATCTCTCCACAAGCTTTGAAATTCCTTCTGCATAAAAATCACCCGCTTGTGCCTGGAGCCAGCCTGTGACCGCATCTTTGAGCTCTTCGTCGTCATCAAACCGCTCAAGAGAGTCTTAGAAATCTGTGGAAAACCAGTAGACAATTCCGACATTGAGAAACGTCGATTTTCACGAACTTTTGCATCAACTGTCTGAACGAGTTTGTCAGTCACCAATGATGGTCTACCACTCCTCTCTTCATCATGAACGTTTTCTCGTCCACTTTAAATAAACGTACCCACTCACGGACAACTCCTTCACTCATAACTCTTGGTCCGTACACGGCACAAAGCTCACGATGAATAGCTGCTGCAGAACATCCTTTGGCTGTAAAAAACCTTATGACAACACGCACTTCACATTTGGCGGGGTTTTCTATTGCAGCACACATTTCAAACTGCCACAAAAACTAAACTAGCGTAGGTACGACGTTCACTCGACCACGGCTTGATGCCGACTGACCTGTTGAGTGCGTGAACGCACAGATGGCGTCGCTACTCCCCCCACAACCCGCACTGTGACCAATCGGAGGTTACTTTCTGAACCGCCCTCTTATTCTCAGATTCCTGCAGCAGCCAAAATAAAAAAACGTTGATATGACGGTGATGCTCACCACATTCTTGGAAAAAGAGCACAAAATTCAATAATATTAGCCACTTCTTCCCAGTTAGTGTCCATAGCTACATGCCTCCAGACCAGGTGTTGGTAGAATGATATGTCATACAGAAAAAAAAGAAAGCATCTTGTCTCCTAAAGAATATTACGATATTTTAGAAAAACATGATACTCTCAAACTTCTAAACACAGACTGGAGTGTTAAATATCTAAAAGACAGTGCTCAGAAACTACTAAAATCAAAGCTACTATTCAAAATGAACAGCCAGCATGTCATCTCATACAAGAAAACAAAGGAAATTGTTAATGTGTCAGTAAGTGATACATACTCTGCAGATCCAATACAAGTTGACAATCTGAGACGAAAGAAACCATACCACCAAATAGTACGAACATCCACTCTTTTACCAACACAAAATAAAGTAAGCAAAGGAAAGAAGAAAAATGTTTCGGTCTTGCTGAAGTCTTCTGAAATTCCAGAGTGTGCAAAGGAGTTTTACACATGTCCTAGACGAATACTGTGCAGATGTATGAGGATAAACTTTACAATAACAATGTGATTGCAAAATTCAATACTTTTTGCGTTATTAATTTTATACTTCATGAAGTATTGACAATATAAGCTAAACAATTATGATAAAACAGTTATCACTGTCATTACAATATTCTGTATAGGAAAGGTGCTACTCACCATATAGCAGAAATGCTGAGTCGCAGATAGGCACAACAAAAAGACTGTCACAAGTACAGCTTTCGGCCAGTAAGGTCTGCATCAAAATTAGATATCACACACACACACACACACACACACACACACACACACTCACTGCAGTCGTGTGTGTGATGCGTTTGCGTGTGCGCAATTTTTTTTTATGAAGGCCTTACTGTCCAAAAGCTTTATTTGTGACAGTATTTTTGTTGTGCCTATCTGTGACTCAGCATCTCCACTATATGGTGAGCAGCAACTTTCCTTTTCATTATATTATTGCATTCCATACTGGTTTTTCCATTGTTTATCACCGCTATTATTGTATTATGCCACTGTATTTCCATTATTATTGTTTGTGCTCTCAATAAAGTCGAAAACTATAAAGTAAAAAATGCTGTATACAATAACATGTGCAAAATTATGTATTTTACAACAATGCAGGCATATAATAAACACTACAGACATAAAAATATTAACTGTGGAAAAACATGTGGAATTAAATGAGGCAATGTAAATGATACCAGCAATAATTATAAGCATTTATTGACTTTTGAAAAAGACTGGAAAAATCACATCTTAATACACTGTTGTAAAAATTAAATTTTAACATGTTTCATTACAACATTTTACTAATGTAAGTGAGATCTACTAGTCTTTGAAAATTCAAGTGCTCAAATATTAAACCTAGGTGAAAACAGAAAAACTCATTTTATGGAAAACTGTATCTGTTGCATTTATCTAGTTTCGAAAAAACACTCCTCAATTAGTGTAATTAATGTGTGAAATGGAATGTCTAACAGCTAATCCCATCTGCTCCAGTCTCCTACCAAAAACTGAGCCCACGACCATAACTGCTTTCACTGAAAATTTGTTTTACTTGAATCTTACCTGTCATCTAGTGTTTCAGCAAGATCAAGGAATACATATATCACAAAGCGATGTTTGGCAGTTGTGTCCAAAACATCGATTAGGTAAGTCTGGAGCAGTGCTTGGAGAGAGGGAGGAGGATAGAAACCAGATCCACCATCCTGGACCCATAGTTCCTTTAGCTTGAGTGACTTGTCCTGTTCTAGCAACAGGTCAACAAAGAGAGGAACTTCATCCTTCAAGTCAGCCCTCCTGCAACAGCACACAGCTACATTTAGAACAAGCAACATTACATTTCATTTACAGATTCGTAGAGCTTATGAACAGACATACACTGAGGTGACAATCTGCACATATAGAGATGGTGGTAGTATCGCGTACACATGGTACAAAGAGGCAGTGCATTAGCGGAGCTGTCATTTGTACTCACGAGGAAAGATTTCTGACATGATTATGGCCGAAATATGGGAATTAACAGACTATGAAGGTGGAATGGTAGTTCGATACAGACGTACATGACATTCCATTTTAGAAATCATGATGGAATTCAATATTCCAAGATCCACAGTGACAAGAGTACCAAATTTAAGACATTACCTCTCACCTTGGTCAGAGTAGTCACTGTGGCCTTCACTTGATGACTAGGGGCAGTGGCATTTGCATAGATTTGTCAGTGTTAACAAACAAGCAACACTACGTGAAATAAACACAGAAATCAAGTGGGAGGTATGACAAATGTATCCATTAGGACAGTGTGGTAAAATTTGGCATTAATGGGTTATGGCAGCAGATAACCAGTGCAAGTGCCCTTCCTAACAGCATGACATTACCTACAGTACCTCTCCTGGGCTCGTGACCATATCTGTTGGACCACAGACGACTGGAAAACCATGGCCTGAGCAAATGAGTCCCTATTTCAGTTGGTAAGAGCTGATGAAGGGTTCAAGTGTGGCACAGACCCCGTGAAGCCACGGACCCAAGTTGTCAACAAGGGACTGTGCAATCTGGTGCTGGCTACATTGAACCGATCATTGACTGGAGATTGTTATGTTCAGCTACTTGGAGACCACTTGCAGCCATTCATGGACTTCATGTTCGCAAACAATGAGAGAAATTTTATGAAAATGTGTTGCGTCACTGGGCCACAACTGTTGGCGATTGGTTTGATGAAAATTCTGGACAATTCAAGTGAATGATTTGGCCACCCAGATAGCCTGACAAGAATCCCATGAAACACTTATGGGACATATGAGGGCGATTTGAAAAGTTTTCCAAATCAACACAAGAGGTCAGCGTTAGCGCAACGAGTTGTTCATGTGATATTCATTGGACTGTTGCCTGTAGATATTCATTGGACTGTTGCCTGTAAACACGTGCCACATTGGTGCTCTTGAGAGAGAGCTATGGCAGTGATGTGGCTCTGTTGTTCCCAAGTAGTGATTTGTGAAGATGAGAAAAAAAAAGTTTTGGGCAGTGATTAAGTACTTCCTAAAGAGAGGTATGAAAGCAAAGGACATTCATGCTGATTTCCAGAATACACTGGAGGACACTGCTCCTTCATATTCAGCTGTTGTCAAATGGACAAATGAATTTAAATTTGGTCAGGAGAGCTTAGATGATGATCCACGCACTGGTCGGCCAAGATGTGTCACTACCCCAGAAATCATTGCAAAAGTGCACAAAATGGTCATGGAGGATCGCTGATTGAAAGTGTGTGAAATTGCCAGATGTTATCTGAAAGGGTATATCGCATTTTAACTGAAGAATTAGAAATGAAAAAATTATCTGCAAGATGAGGGCCTCGACTCCTGATGCTGGATCAAAAACGCATGAAACTGGACATATCGGAACAATGTTTGGCCCATTTAAGGAGAAACAAACAATATTTTTTGCACCAGTTTGTGACCACAGATGAAACTTGGCTGCACTATTATATCCCCACAGACAAAACAACAGTCAAAGCAGTGGAAATATGCTGATTCTTCGCCACCAAAGAAAGCAAAGACAATTCCTTCGGCGAGAAAAGTCATGGTATCAGTGTTCTGAGATGTGAAGGGGATTCTGTTTGTAGGTTATCTCCCCACTAGGTAAACAATTGCTAGAGAATACTATGATAACCTCCTGGGCAAATTGTAACAAAAGATACGTGAAAAAAAAGATCAGGTTTAACAAGGAAGAAAGTCATCTTCCATGAAGTGCGCCCACACACGTGCCATCTCACCATGGCAAAATTACACGAACTAAGGTATGAATTGTTGCCACACCTGCCTTATTCACCTATGGCTCAGTCAGACTCCCATCTCTTCCCAAAACTAGCAATTTTTCTTAGTGGACAAAGATTCAATTGAAACACAGAATTGATAGCTGGAGTGAGAACTATTTTTCAAGCCTGGAGGAAACTCATTTTCGAGCTGGGACCAAGGCACTGGAACATCGATGGACCAAGTGCACATTAATCTACAAGGAGACTACATTGAAAAATAAAATGTTTCAGTGATGTAAGTACTTTTTTTCTATTCCATTCTGAGAACTTTTCAAACAATCCTCGTAACTGAGAGGTTATGTTTGTGCACAAAGTCCTGCACTGGCAACACTTTCATAACTATGGAGGGCTATAGAGGCAGCATGGCTCAATATTTCTGCAAGAGCCTTGCAACAACTTATTGAGTCCATGCCAGTCTGAATTGCCGCACTACACTGAGCAAAAGGAGGTCCAATATCATATTAGGAGGTATCACAAAGCTTTTGTCATCTCAGTGTATAACAAACATACATTAATCATAACATGGAACATCAAGAAAATGAAAGCAAGCAGATTTACACTTGAGAAATGGTATGGATATATTGCTTTATATTGTTTCCTATTGGATTTTACATGTAACCTCAGTTTCAAAAACATCCTGACATGTTAAGTCTAAGAGCAACAACAACAATATTACAAATTTAGCACAAACTTTTGTTACACGTTTAGGACCACAACTTTAGAAAAGATTTTTATTAACAGCTATATGTGAAGGAAAACAATTGTTGCACTAAAACTTAAATCTACAGATTTTAGCAGCACTTTTAATGAAGTTTCCACAAATACAAATAAAATAGGTACCCCACAACTAAGTCTATAACAAATTCCCACTTCACCTCTCCCTATCAATCAAGAGTAGCAGTTACTCTAAAGTGGCTTTTTTTCATGAAAGATATGTTTCCATGGCTGTTGCTGACCATATCAGAAGTTCTTGGGATTTGGTATTGGGGCATACTTCTGATCTGACACTTTGGGCTTTTCACTAAGGGCTTCCGCAAGAAGACTGAAATGTCTGATCTCAAGAATCTGGAAAGAATGATACAATACCAAAACACAAGACACTTTAAACTTCACAACAGCATCTCCAACCATAGATATGTGGGTACTTGAGGACACAACACAAACAACATGAAGCAAAAAAGGAGGGAAAGGGAAATCTACATTGTTCTTAAATGGTTATGCTGTAATGATATCTTTTTTCCTTATTGAAGCAATGATGAAAATACTGATGGAAGGAAAATTATTCAATTTCTGTTCTGTATTAAATATACGTAACAATATATGAACAACCAAATCTACAAATAACAAATGTTAGTTGTTGACTTCAGAGGATCCATGGATCCATCAAAATATCAAAAGAAAGCAAAGGTTTAGAGAAAATATTCTAAATTCAAACCAGAAAGTTACCTGGAGCATGGGTCAAAGAATGGAAAGATGAACAGGATAAGACAATCACCAAAGTGGTCTGGAAACTTAAAAAGTTATAACTGACAGTGAAGGCAATAAACAACCATTGATGAAGAGCAGTTACAGCATAGGAGCATAAGAGACCAAAATCTACAACAAAACAGAAAGGAAAGACTGAAGTAGTGTAGAAAATATACTGAATAAAACAACAGAAATTCCAATATAAAAAGTATAATATTATGAAAAGAATAGATTGCTACTTACTCTATAGAAGAGATGTTGAGTCGCTGACAGGCACAACAAAAAGACTACTTAACACATAAGCTTTCGGCCAGAACGCCTTCTTCCGAAATAGACAAAACACACATATCCTTTTCATAATATTGTCATTATTCAATCTTAGATTTTCAATTGTTTGAATATATAAAGTGCAGTACTGGTTGGGAAGTAAAAATATGAGACCAAATCTCTTAACACCTCATGAATATGACTATATAAGCTACAGAACTATTGATATAGTATCTATCGTCTACTAAGGCACCTCAGAATCAGAATACTTAATTTGTTCCCACGAATATGAACATCGAAAGTATTTACCGTAAATCTTTTGCAAAGAAGCGGCAAATATTACATATATATAAAAACAAAGATGATGTGACTTACCAAACGAAAGCACTGGCACGTCAATAGACACACAAACAAACACAAACATACACACAAAATTCAAGCTTTCGCAACCAGCGGTTGCCTCATCAGGAAAGAGGGAAGGAGAGGGAAGACGAAAGGATGTGGGTTTTAAGGGAGAGGGTAAGGAGTCATTCCAATCCCGGGAGCGGAAAGACTTACCTTAGGGGCAAAAAGGACACGTATACACTCGAATACACACACATATCCATCCGCACATACACAGACACATGCAGACATTTGTAAAGGCAAAGAGTCTGAGCAGAGATGTCAGCCGAGGCGGAAGTACAAAGGCAAAGATGTTGTTGAAAGACAGGTGAGGTATGAGTGGCGGCAACTTGAAATTAGCGGAGGTTGAGGCCTGGGGGGTAACGAGAAGAGAGGATATACTGAAGGGCAAGTTCCCATCTCCGGAGTTCTGACAGTTTGGTGTTAGTGGGAAGTATCCAGATAACCCGGACAGTGTAACACTGTGCCAAGATGTGCTGGCCGTGCACCAAGGTATGTTTAGCCACAGGGTGCTTCTCATTACCAACAAACACTGTCTGCCTGTGTCCATTCATGCGAAATGGACAGTTTCTTACTGGTCATTCCCACATAGAAAGCTTCACAGTGTAGGCAGGTCAGTTGATAAATCACGTGGGTGATTTCACACGTGGCTCTGCCTTTGATCGTGTACACCTTCCGGGTTACAGGACTGGAGTAGGTGGTGGTGGGAGGGTGCATGGGACAGGTTTTACACCGGGGGCGGTTACAAGGGTAGGAGCCAGAGGGTAGGGAAGGTGGTTTGGGGATTTCATAGGGATGAACTAACAGGTTACGAAGGTTAGGTGGACGGCGGAAAGACACTCTTGGTGGAGTGGGGAGGAGTTCATGAAGGATGGATCTCATTTCAGGGAAGGATTTGAGGAAGTCGTATCCCTGCTGGAGAGCCACATTCAGAGTCTGATCCAGTCCTGGAAAGTATCCTGTCACAAGTGGGGCACTTTTGTGGTTCTTCTGTGGGAGGTTCTGGGTTTGAGGGGATGAGGAAGTGGCTCTGGTTATTTGCTTCTGTACAAGGTCGGGAGGGTAGTTGCGGGATGCGAAAGCTGTTTTCAGGTTGTTGGTGTAATGGTTCAGGGATTCCGGACTGGAGCAGATTCGTTTGCCACGAAGACCTAGGCTGTAGGGAAGGGACCGTTTGATGTGGAATGGGTGGCAGCTGTCATAATGGAGGTACTGTTGTTTGTTGGTGGGTTTGATGTGGGCGGACGTGTGAAGCTGGCCATTGGACAGATGGATGTCAACGTCAAGGAAAGTGGCATGGGATTTGGAGTAGGACCAGGTGAATGTGATGGAACCAAAGGACTTGAGGTTGGAGAGGAAATTCTGGAGTTGTTCTTCACTGTGAATCCAGATCATGAAGATGTCATCAATAAATCTGTACCAAACTTTGGGTTGGCAGGCCTGGGTAACCAAGAAGGCTTCCTCTAAGCGACCCATAAATAGATTGGCGTACGAGGGGGCCATCCTGGTACCCATGGCTGTTCCCTTTAATTGTTGGTATGTCTGGCATTCGAAAGTGAATAAGTTGTGGGTCAGGATGAAGCTGGCTAAGGTAATGAGGAAAGAGGTTTTAGGTAGGGTGGCAGGTGGCAGTGCTCCATCGCAGCGAGGCCCTGGAAGTGCGGAATATTTGTGTATAAGGAAGTGGCATCAATCGTTACAAGGGTGGTTTCCGGGGGTAACAGATTGGGTAAGGATTCCAGGCGTTCGAGAAAGTGGTTGGTGTCTTTGATGAAGGATGGGAGACTGCATGTAATGGGTTGAAGGTTTTGATCTACGTAGGCAGAGATACGTTCTGTGGGGGCTTGATAACCAGCTACAATGGTGCGGCCGGGATGATTTGGTTTGTGAATTTTAGGGAGAAGGTAGGGGTGCGGGGTGTCGATGGGGTCAGGAGGTTGATGGAGTCAGGTGAAAGGTTTTGTAGGGGGCCTAAGGTTCTGAGGATTCCTTGAAGCTCTGCCTGGACATCAGGAATGGGATTACCTTGGCAAACTTTGTATGTAGTGTTGTCTGAAAGCGGACGCAGTCCCTCAGCCACATACTCCAGACGATCAAGTACCACGATCGTGGAACCCTTGTCCGCCGGAAGAATGACGATGGATCGGTCAGCCTTCAGATCACGGATAGCCTGGGCTTCAGCAGTGGTGATGTTGGGAGTAGGATTAAGGTTTTTTAAGAAGGATTGAGAGGCAAGGCTGGAAGTCAGAAATTCCTGGAAGGTTTGGAGAGGGTGATATTGAGGAAGGGGTGGTGGGTCCCGCTGTGACGGAGGACGGAACTGTTCCAGGCAGGGTTCAATTTGGATAGTGTCTTGGGGAGTTGGATCATTAGGAGTAGGATTAGGATCATTTTTCTTCGTGGCAAAGTGATATTTCCAGCAGAGAGTACGAGTGTAGGACAGTAAATCTTTGACGAGGGCTGTTTGGTTGAATCTGGGAGTGGGGCTGAAGGTGAGGCCTTTGGATAGGACAGAGGTTTCGGATTGGGAGAGAGGTTTGGAGGAAAGGTTAACTACTGAATTAGGGTGTTGTGGTTCCAGATTGTGTTGATTCGAATTTTGAGGTTTTGGGGGGAGTGGAGTTGGACTAGGGAGATTGAGTAGATGGGAGAGACTGGGTCTGTGTGCAATGAGAGGAGGTTGAGGTTTGCTGGAAAGGTTGTGAAGGGTGAGTGAGTTGCCTTTCCGGAGGTGGGAAACCAGGAGATTGGATAGTTTTTGAGGTGGAGGGTGGCATGCTGTTCTAATTTGCGGTTGGCCTGAAGGAAGATGCTCTGAACAGCCGGTGAGGATGTGGGAGAGGAAAGATTGAGGACTTTTATTAAGGATAGGAGTTGACGGGTGTGTTCATTGGCTGAGTTGTGTAGGTGAAGGATTAGGTGGGTGAGGGCAATGGATTGTTCAGTTTGAAACTGGTATAGGGACTGATGGAAAGAAGGGTTACAGCCAGAGATGGGAACTTTAAGTGTGAGGCCTTTGGGGGTAATGCCAAATGTCAGACAGGCCTGGGAAAATAAAATATGGGAGCATAATCTGGCTAGGGGGAAGGCATGTTTGCGGAGGGAATGTAAATAAAACTTAATGGGATTGTTGTGGGGATGTTATGAGGGTGATCATTAGAAGGTGGAAAGTGACATGAGGCTGAAACGAAAATGAAAATAATAATATATGGGGAGAGGTAAAGGTGAACTGGAAAGCAACTGGAGATCTGGTGTGGAAAAAGGCAAAAAAGTGTTGGTAAAAGCTGAGCTATGTTTATCCTGTGGTGAACTTGGGTTGGTAAACTACGATGTGCACAAAGGTTAGGTGGTTGTGTTGCCTCCAAAACACGTTAAAGGATGGAGAAATTCGGGAAAATTTCGAAAAAAACTGTGTGCAAATGTATTAAAAGGAGTGGTTTTGTGGTGGCAGATTATGAAAATGAGGCTAACAATTGTCTGACGAAGAAATAATGACGTTAAAACCTGTGGGAAGTGGTTAAAAATGATCAGTGATGTGGGAAAAACGGAAATGGAAATAAAGCGAAAGTTATTAGAACTGGCCAAAATGGTTGTTTAATAGGAGAAAGGAACTGTTTGTGAACCGGAAACGGTGGATTTTATAGCAGTCTTTCCGCTCCCGGGATTGGAATGACTCCTTACCCTCTCCCTTAAAACCCACATCCTTTCGTCTTTCCCTCTCCTTCCCTCTTTCCTGATGAAGCAACCGTTGGTTGTTTTTTGATATATAAAAACAAAGATGATGTGACTTACCAAATGAAAGTGCTGGCAGGTCGACAGACACACAAACATACACACAAAATTCAAGCTTTCGCAACAAACTGTTGCCTCATCAGGAAAGAGGGAAGGAGAGAGAAAGACGAAAGGATGTGCGTTTTAAGGGAGAGGGTAAGGAGTCATTCCAATCCCGGGAGTGGAAAGACTTACCTTAGGGGGAAAAAAGGACGGGTACACATTCGCGCGCGCACACACACACACACACACACACACACACACACACACACACACATCCATCCACACATATACAGACACAAGCAGACATATTTAAATATGTAGGAAAAATATATCTAAAAACAAAGATGATGCGACCCACCAAACGAAAGCGCTGGCAGGTCGACAGACACACAAACAAACACAAACACACACACAATATTCAAGCCCCCGCAACAAACCGTCGCCCCATCAGGAAAGAGGGAAGGAGAGGGAAAGACGAAAGGATGCGGGCCCTAAGGGAGAGGGCAAGGAGTCATTCCAATCCCGGGAGTGGAAAGACCCACCTTAGGGGGAAAAAAGGACGGGTACACATTCGCGCGCACACACACACACACACACACACACACATCCATCCACACATACACAGACACAAGCAGACATATTTAAAGACAAAGAGTTTGGGCAGAGATGTCAATCGAGGCAGAAGTGCAGAGGCAAAGATGTTGTTGAATGACAGGTGAGGTATGAGTGGCGGCAACTTGAAATTAGCGGAGATTGAGTCCTGGTGGATAACAGGAAGAGAGGATATATTGAAGAGCAAGTTCCCATCTCCGGAGTTCGGATAGGTTGGTGTTAGTGGGAAGTATACAGATAACGCGGACGGTGTAACACTGTGCCAAGATGTGCTGGCCGTGCACCAAGGCATGTTTAGCCACAGGGTGATCCTCATTACCAACAAACACTGTCTGCCTGTGTCCATTCATGCGAATGGACAGTTTGTTGCTGGTCATTCCCGCATAGAATGCGTCACAGTGTAGGCAGGTCAGTTGGTAGATCACGTGGGTGCTTTCACACGTGGCTCTGCCTTTGATCGTGTACACCTTCCGGGTTACAGGACTGGAGTAGGTGGTGGTGGGAGGGTGCATGGGACAGGTTTTACACCGGGGGCGGTTACAAGGGTAGGAGCCAGAGGGTAGGGAAGGTGGTTTGGGGATCTCATAGGGATGAACTAACAGGTTACGAAGGTTAGGTGGACGGCGGAAAGACACTCTTGGTGGAGTGGTGAGGATTTCATGAAGGATGGATCTCATTTCAGGGCAGGATTTGAGGAAGTCGTATCCCTGCTGGGGAGCCACATTCAGAATCTGATACAGTCCCGGAAAGTATCCTGTCACAAGTGGGGCACTTTTGTGTTTCTTCTGTGGGAGGTACTGGGTTTGAGAGGATGAGGAAGTAGCTCTGGTTATTTGCTTCTGTACCAGGTCGTTGCCTCTCAATCCTTCTTAAAAAACCTTAATCCTACTCCCAACATCACCACTGCTGAAGCCCAGGCTATCCGTGATCTGAAGGCTGACCGGTCCATCGCCATTCTTCCGGCGGACAAGGGTTCCATGACCGTGGTACTTGATCGTCGGGAGTATGTGGCTGAGGGACTGCGTCAGCTTTCAGACAACACCACATACAAAGTTTGCCAAGGTAATCCCATTCCTGATGTCCAGGCAGAGCTTCAAGGAATCCTCAGAACCTTAGGCCCCCTACAAAACCTTTCACCTGACTCCATCAACCTCCTGACCCCACCGACACCCCGCACCCCTACCTTCTACCTTCTTCCTAAAATTCACAAACCCAATCATCCCGGCCGCCCCATTGTAGCTGGTTACCAAGCCCCCACAGAACGTATCTCTGCCTACGTAGATCAACACCTTCAACCCATTACATGCAGTCTCCCATCCTTCATCAAAGACACCAACCACTTTCTCGAACGCCTGGAGTCCTTACCCAATCCGTTACCACCAGAAACCATCCTTGTAACTATTGATGCCACTTCCTTATACACAAATATCCCACACGTCCAGGGCCTCGCTGCGATGGAGCACTTCCTTTCACGCCGATCACCTGCCACCCTACCTAAAACCCTCTTTCCTCATTACCTTAGCTAGCTTCATCCTGACCCACAACTTCTTCACTTTTGAAGACCAGACATACCAACAGTTAAAGGTAACAGCCATGGGTACCAGGATGGCCCCTTCGTACGCCAGCCAACCTATTCATGGGTCGCTTAGAGGAAGCCTTCTTGGTTACCCAGGCCTGCCAACCCAAAGTTTGGTACAGATTTATTGATGACATCTTCATGATCTGGACTCACAGTGAAGAAGGGCTCCAGAATTTCCTCTCCAATCTCAACTCCTTTGGTTCCATCACATTCACCTGGTCCTACTCCAAATCCCATGCCACTTTCCTTGATGTTGACCTCCACCTGTCCAATGGCCAGCTTCACACGTCCGTCCACATCAAACCCACCAACAAGCAACAGTACCTCCATTACGACAGCTGCCACCCATTCCACGTCAAACGGTCCCTTCCCTACAGACTAAGTCTTCGTGGCAAACGAATCTGCTCCAGTCCGGAATCCCTGAACCATTACACCAACAACCTGACAACAGCTTTCGCATCCCGCAACTACCCTCCCGACCTGGTACAGAAGCAAATAACCAGAGCCACTTCCTCATCCTCTCAAACCCAGAACCTCCCACAGAAGAAACACAAAAGTGCCCCACTTCTGACAGGATACTTTCCGGGACTGGATCAGATTCTGAATGTGGCTCTCCAGCAGGGATACGACTTCATCAAATCCTGCCTTGAAATGAGATCCATCCTTCATGAAATCCTCACCACTCCACCAAGAGTGTCTTTCCGCCGTCCACCTAACCTTCGTAACCTGTTAGTTCATCCCTATGAGATCCCCAAACCACCTTCCCTACCCTCTGGCTCCTACCCTTGTAACCGCCCCCGGTGTAAAACCTGTCCCATGCACCCTCCCACCACCACCTACTGCAGTCCTGTAACCCGGAAGGTGTACACTATCAAAGGCAGAGCCACGTGTGAAAGCACCCACGTGATCTACCAACTGACCTGCCTACACTGTGAAGCTTTCTATGTGGGAATGACCAGCAACAAACTGTCCATTCGCATGAATGGACACAGGCAGACAGTGTTTGTTGGTAATGAGGATCACCCTGTGGCTAAACATGCCTTGGTGCACGGCCAGCACATCTTGGCACAGTGTTACACCGTCCGGGTTATCTGGATACTTCCCACTAACACCAACCTATCTGAACTCCGGAGATGGGAACTTGCTCTTCAATATATCCTCTCTTCCTGTTATCCACCAGGACTCAATCTCCGCTAATTTCAAGTTGCCGCCACTCATACCTCACCTGTCATTCAACAACATCTTTGCCTCTGCACTTCTGCCTCGATTGACATCTCTGCCCAAACTCTTTGTCTTTAAATATGTCTGCTTGTGTCTGTGTATGTGTGGATGGATGTGTGTGTGTGTGCGCGCGAGTGTGCACCCGTCCTTTTTTCCCCCTAAGGTGGGTCTTTCCGCTCCCGGGATTGGAGTGACTCCTTGCCCTCTCCCTTAGGGCCCGCATCCTTTCGTCTTTCCCTCTCCTTCCCTCTTTCCTGATGGGGCGACGGTTTGTTGCGGGGGCTTGAATATTGTGTGTGTGTTTGTGTTTGTTTGCGTGTCTGTCGACCTGCCAGCGCTTTCGTTTGGTGGGTCGCATCATCTTTGTTTTTAGATATATTTTTCCTACATATTTAAATATGTCTGCTTGTGTCTGTATATGTGTGGATGGATATGTGTGTGTGTGTGTGCGCGCGCGAGTGTATACCCGTCCTTTTTTCCCCCTAAGGTAAGTCTTTCCACTCCCAGGACTGGAATGACTCCTTACCCTCTCCCTTAAAACCCACATCCTTTCGTCTTTCTCTCTCCTTCCCTCTTTCCTGATGAGGCAACAGTTTGTTGCGAAAGCTTGAATTTTGTGTGTATGTTTGTGTGTCTGTCGACCTGCCAGCACTTTCATTTGGTAAGTCACATCATATATATATATATATATATATATATATATATATATATATATATATATGGTGGCCCACAGTACATTTTCAATTAGCCACACAGCTAAGATGTAGATGTGCTCAGAGCATCTACCGCATATAATCAGACCGACATACGAGGGGTACCCAAAGAAAAACTAAAATAATTTTTTTTAAGCTATTTATTTTCAAATTGTTTACAAAACAAACTTATCCCCTTCAAAATACTCTCCATTACAACTAATACATATGTCCCACCTGTGCTCCCACTGTTCGTAACATTTTTTGTAGTCACATTTAGAAATGGCTGACAGCTAACTCAGTTTTTTCTCCATTGCTTCAGTGTTGTCGAATCAGTGTACTTTCGTGCCCCTTTTCGTGTGTGGAAATAAGAAAAAGTAGTAAGGAGCCAGCTCAGGTGAATAAGGTATGTGGGGCAGTGGAACCACACCATTTTTAGCCAAAAATGTCTAATATAGATGGCTGTGTGTACAGGTGCACTGTCATGGTGGAAGAACTGGTCTCCTGTTTACCCAAATCTTCCATTAAAATTCTCTGAACCAAACTCCAAGATAAACCACTAATCTCTGACAGTTGATCAATTGTCTGTTGATGGTCTGGGAGAAAAAGCTCTCCAATTTTTTTCAATATTTCTGCACAATGTTACTGGATGGAATTAACCAGGTCGACATATTTCTGACTTTTTTTATACATTGAACCTAAAGACAGTAAAATGAAAACATACTGCATCTCCTGCGCAGCGGAGAGGAGGGCAGCGGAGGGGAGGGTACACTCCTGAGTCACGGCGACAGTCCTGAGTCATCACAACGTAAAGTCTTGTGGGACACTGAAGGGGTTACTCTGATGTCCTTCCTCATGGTGATAACAATCAACTCTGAAATGTACTGTGCTACTCTCTGGAAATTGAAGAAACAGCTTCAGTGTGTTCATCCCCACAAAAATGCAAAGAAACTTCTCCTTCCCCAGGACAATGCAAGGCCTCACACAAGTCTGCACACCCGAGAGCAGCTCACAAAACTTCATTGGGCTGTTCTTCCTCATTCACCCCACAGCCTGGACCATGCTGCTCCTGAATTTTATTTATTTGGCCCAATGAAGGATGTATTCCAGGGAAAGCAGTACATGGATGAAGGGGAGGTTACTGATGCAAGAAGGTGTTGACCAGTACAGTGGTGCTAACAGACATATACAGGGGATAGGCAATATAATGTGAACAGTGGTAGAAATGGGATGGTTGTATTTGATGGTCAACAATACAGGTAAGGCACATGTCACACTGGACTGTGCATGTTCAGCATGGACTAGGCATCAGTGCAGGTTGTTCACGAGTAGTGCACACTTTGTATTTGCATTTAGAGGCCGAGGTCGACGTGCACTGAAAGACGTAGTAGTGTTCCAAAGAGTGCAGATTGTGGGGGCCCAATTAGCTGTCACATCAGTAACCAAGAAAGCCAACTTACTAAATGTTTCAAGAGCAACTGTTTCAACGGTCACATCAGCCTACACAAAGCATGGGAAGAAATCATCATGTAAATGTAACAGCAGGTGCAAATCAAAACTAAATGACAGAGATTGTTGTATGCTAACACAAATTGTGTCAAAACAGAAAACTATGGTGACTAAATTGACAGCAGAGCTCAACAGCCATCTTTGAGACCAAATATCTTTCAATCGTGTTTGCCGAGGACTCCATAAAGCTAGCATTCATGGGCGAGCTGCTATACTGAAACCATTAGTGACAACAACCAACACAAAGAAGCGTAAAACATGGCATCAGGAGCATAAATCTTGGACGGCTGATCAGTGGAAACACACATCATATGGCCTGACAAGTCAATGTTTCCATTATTTCCAACATCGGGCCGGGTTTACATCTGGAGAATGCCAAAAGAAGCCTACAATTCTGATTGCTTGATTCCAACAGTTAAGCACAGAGGTGAAAGTGTGATGGTGTGGGCAGCTATATCATGGTATTCTGCTGGTCCCACCATTACCACCCAAGGGTCGTGTTACAGCCAATGAGCATGTGAATATTTTAGGTGATCAGGACACTCCATGATTCAAATGATGTTCTCAACAATGATGCCATATTTTAGGATGATAATGTACCCATTCACACAGCCAGGACAGTACAATCATGGTAAGATGGCCAGCACAGTCGCCGGACTCTTAACATTATCAAACCCCTGTGGGCTACTGGAGCGCAGTCTCTGGAACAGATTTCCGCCTCCCTCATCACTGCAAGTTTTAGAAGACGTTCTGATCAAAGAGTGGCACGACATTCCACTGAAGACTATACAATCATTATATGCCAGTATTCCATATACAATCATTATATGCCAGTATTCCACGAAGAATCACAGCTGTATTACAGGCAAATGGGGTCCACCCCTTATTAATAAACCATTCCCAACTACGTGCAGGTGTTCACATTATTTTGCCTATCCCCTGCAGGCCATCCTAGTATTAAAAACAGGGTTCTGTAGTCAAAAGAGTGGGGAATAATATGATGCATCGGAATCTTGTACAAAACCAACACACTTTTCAAAAAGAAATGTGTTGCATTACTTATTGAAACCTCTCATATTTTTTGCCAGCTGGTCCAGTAAACTTATCATTTTTGGCAGACAATTTTTTATCCTTTGTAAGAAGAAAAAGATCGACAATCCTTTTGCATCCCTTAGAACACTGTCCATAACCTTCCAAGTAAAAGAATACAACTGCTGTTTAAAAGTGTAGGGTGTACTTTAACAGACCAAGATTCGACAAATGAATGATACAGCACACACCTTTAAGCTTTTGACTGTCAGAGACTTGATACCTGCATTCAGTGCCACGAGCAGCTCATTGTCACTGTACTGCTTGCCGAACGCTGCTGCCTGTGCTGAGGGAAGGCATTCCAGCGGCTATGAAACAGTTTGTCATCCAATTTTAAGAAAACTATTCAGTGAAAAAATAAATAAATAATTTTTACACTTCTTACGTCTGATAGCTTAGCACAATAAGGAAGAATTTCTTTTTGCTGTTCATCATAGATAATGTGCTGCATCAAATTAGGTAATAAAGCCATTGCATGAAGTTTTAGAGTTTGTGGAGCTAGAAATGCTTTGTATAAAATTTGCATATGGTTGATATTAGCTCAAACATGGCTGCCTATTAAAAGTAGACATGATAACAAACTTTTACTTAAAGCTGAGAACAGAAAGTTCTTATTTCATTCTCGAGTTATTGATTTTTATATCCAGCAGATGGTCGCGCGAGACGTACCCATTTCCATGCCCGTGAATCAGGAATCATTAGGCCATAACAATCATCATATTACATAAACGGTACAAGATATCGAAATGAGGTTCCTTATGAATCACAGCATGAGAAGTGACACATACATTGTTTGTAAAATGCTCCAAACTTTTTTTATACACCGGATTCAGAAATAACTTGTCCACAGTAGTGAGAGGGTCAGTAGAACAGAACATGTAAAGACTTCAATACAACTTGAGGAAAACCCAGGGCCGACATTTTAAACACACCCTCAGCACCTGGGGAGCAGCAGAGCATGATAAATTTGTCCACACATCATGACACACTTCAGTATTTTATTTTTCATAGCTGATCTTTCAATATGTTGCTAATCTTGCAACATTTTGTTTCACGGTATTACATTAGTGCTCTGCAGTTGTGCTCATTTTTCTGCAATTTTTCCTTTATTTACATTCATTATTCTATAGATGAATTAATAAAAGGGATATGGATATGAAGACACTGAATTGTTAATGTTACATAATTTATACAATTTTCATAAAAACAGGCATCAAGTTCAAAAAATTATGATTATTGGAGGCATGTTAGAACTAATTCTTATTCTGGTTCTCACAGGCAGTGCCAAAACCCAAACTCAATAGGAAAAAGTGTTGAAATATGTTATATGTGAACTCTTCTGTAATTCTACAAAAAGAAATAGAAGTTGGTATGAAATCAACACAGTAATCACATAGATTTAAATGTTATATGTTAAATGTCATTAATGTGGATCTTTAATTGGAATCATTCGGATTATGAAACTGAAATTACACCTAAAGTCTTAATAAAGAAGTGAACAGTCTGTACAGTGTAAAGACGTTATAAAAGGGATCACTGCTGCAACCATGGAAAGTCAGTGGATCATTCAGTAGAAATGTTGTTGATTTGTGCAAATAAATCTATACTTAAAAAAAAAGAAGAACAGTTGTTTCAAGACTTTTCCTTTAGCAAAATCTTCAAAATAAGGTGAGGGTATGAAAAAATTAACAAGTAATCTCAGAACTTCTAGGACTTCTGCATAAAATATAAATATATTTGAACAGAAGCACTCTTCATCACCTTCCAGTTCAACAAGGTAGATAAGTACTTACATAATGCTTCCTTGATCTAAGTCTATCATTTTACTAGAACTATGATATTACAATATACACTGTGCTATTATATAAAAGGATCACTTTCTTGAAACCCTGTAATTGTGTCCCATTATAACACACAAGTTTGAAATTTGGCTCAAAGGTGCCTACAACCTTCCTCTGTAATGATGCAAAAGCTTGGCACTCTGTGACGTCACAATTGGGCTCAGCATTGCTTCAGACAGAAAGAGCAACAGTTCAGAAGTTCATGTGAGCTGTACAGTGGTTTAACGATGTCACATTGGCACCAAATTTCACCACAATTCCACCCAATACCACTGTGGATGCATCCCACAATGAGAAGGTCGACACAGCCCCTCTTACCCACATTTCACCCTTTCTTTCAATGTCTCTGTGAGGGAGGTAATACCCATGACACCCAGCATTGAGATCATGTTGTTTTCTTATGGGTAGCCAAGGAAATCATTTCAGACACACCACTGACAAAATCAACACAAAAAGGCCTCAGGGGGGATGCATAAAGGGCATCAATGAAACCACCCATTTCTTTGGCATTGATTCCCCAGTCATTTCGCATTTGAAAACAACAGTTCGCAGTGCGATGAGCTATAAGGTGTTCTTGACAGTCTTTGACACTGCTTACACCCTTGTACGTTTCATCTCTTCTCTAAGGACATTGCGAGGCTACATCTCCACTGAATGTTATCACACCCCTTTGTAGTGCAGCATAACCATTTTTGATCCCATGTGCAGGTTGGAAACACTTAGTACTGGTCAAAACCATTCAAAAAAATATGAATGTCATACAAAGCAGCAAAGGCTACTTATGCTATTTTAGCCCACATGTCTTCTCCTCTCCTGGGTGTGATTAAGGGAGAGTGTAGCATTAATATGGGCACAAATAAAATGGAAAATGGGGCCTCCAAGACCCCCTCCTACCTCCTGTTCAGCAACATCCTCGATGTCAATCGCATACCATTTCTGGTCACATTACAAATTTACCTGCCAGAAACATCAACAACTCATTCAGCCTAGCAGCTGATTTAGTGCCTGATGGTTAGCAAACCTCTTCAATACACCTTGGGTGGGGTTTGTATACCTTCAGGCACTACAGCAGCCAGCAGCCTAAATTGGCTGAAAGGTACATTTGCAACATGCTCCAAAGTTGTATGGGTGGCACCAAGGGTGTTGCTGAGATGAGGGGTTTTAGAGGCACCTTTACCATTTTAATTACAAGCAGGTTAATGTTGCACTCACCAATGATCATGCCTCAGGATGGTAGGAAAAGTATAAGCACCCTTTCTTGCTTGGGTTCATGTTCAGATTTAGTCGAATATTTCTGAACATTCCCTGGTGGTTATAACCTGTAAACGAGAGCAAAAACTCCAGTCACACTGCACTCCAAAGGGGTGTGATCACATTCAGTGGGGATGCAGCCCAAAATGTTCTTAGATAAGGGTTGAAATGTCCAAGGGTGTCGGCAATGTTAAAGATAGAACATCTTCCTGTTGTTCATTGCACTGAGAACTGACATTTTCGACCACAAAATGTACAGCATTCAATGCTCAAGGGAAAGGGGTGGTTTCATTGACACCCTTTATGCTTTTTGTGTCAATTCTGAGAGGTGAGGTGCCTGAAATGTTTTCCTCAGCCATCCACAAGTAAACTACACGATTTCAGCACTGGATTTGCGTTTCCACTCTCCATTGCGAAGGCATCAAAAGAAGGGGTAAAATGGGTAATAGGGGCTGTTAGAAATTTCTCATTGCTTTAATGTTCACGGTGGCACTGGGCAGAATCACGATGAAATTTGGTGCCAACATTCCATCATTAACCCACATTACAGCTCACATGAAGTTTTGAGCTATGGCCCTCCTTTTTGCGTTACTGACACTTTGCTGTTTGAAGCATTTCGAGCGTGAGGGTTACAATAGTAATCCATTTTTGCCCACTGCTCTGACTGCCATCTCATGTTTGGCATAAGTGGTGGACTTCACTTCTCGTGCACACAAAATCAGTTGGTTTCTTTTTACTGCACCCCCAAAATAGGTGTGAATTTCAAATATATATTTTCTTTTGCCAGCATTTGTCAGCACTTATCTTGCATACAGTTTTCCCCGAGTTAATTTTTATACCACACACTTTCTTCTTGCATGGTTATGCCATCAAGTACTTTGTGTACCGTTAACTGGTAACAGTCCAGTACCATATTATACAGTTTACTGTTGTTGTGGTTGCAGTTTTGCAGCATCCTTCTTATACATCATCAACAGTACTACAGGCACATTTGATTCAGTACCTCATTTCTTAGCTTCTAAAAATGAAAGAACAGGTTCCTTATATGCCTTCACCACAATGAGATGAATTTCTGTTGATAAACCATTCAAAATAATATACAGCATTGTGTTTCAGCTTTCCTAACTGAATAAAACACATGACATGACCACAAAAACAAACCTGTTCTGCATTTTAATTGAGGCTTGGCTTACACTACTGCACAACATGTACCACCATAATAAAAACAATTTCATCACTATCAAATGACGTATTACGTTTTCGTGTGGTCCGCACTTAAAAAGACACAAAATTGAGGAAAATTCTAAAAACTCCCAAAAATATGTGCAAAAACACATGTTATTGGCATGTGTGATTGAAAGTTGCAATCTTCCCCAATACTTCGTATACCAGCTGTCTAAGTTGAAGGAAATTAAATCTAAAATACAATGTTTGTACCATAATTTGTGGTAACGAATTTCATCAGTTCTTAAAGTATCAAAGATGTGTAACAGCAAGTAAAAACTCAACAAAAAATTGAAGCTGGTACACTATGTGATAAAAAGTATCTGGACACCCCAAAAAACACACATTTTTTTTCATATTAGGTGCACTGTGCTACCATCTACTGCCATATATTCCACATCAGCGACCTAAGTAGTCATTAGACATCGTGAGAGAGCAGAATGGGGCACTCCGCGGAACTCACGGACTTCAAACATGGTCAGGGAATTGGGTGTCACTTGTGTCATACATCTGTATGCAATATTTCCACACCCCTAAACATCCCTAGGTCCACTGCTTCCAATGTGATAGTGAAGTGGAAAAAGTGAAGGGACATGTACAGCACAAAAGTGTACCGGCCGACCTAATCTGTTGACTGAAAGAGACTGCTAACAGTTGAAGAGGGTTGTAATGTGTAATAGGCAGACATCTATCCAGACCATCATACGGGAATTCCAAACTACATCAGGATCCACTGCAAGTACTATGACAGTTTGGCGGGAGGTGAGAAAACTTGGATTTCATGGTTGAGCAGCTGCTCATAAGCCACACATCACACTGGTAAATGCCAAACGACACCTCACTTGGTGTAAGGAGCGTAAACATTGGCCAACTGAGCATTGGAAAAACGTTGTGTGGAGTGACGAATCACAGTACACAATGTGGCGATCCGACACCAGGGTGTAGGTATGGCGAATGCCCACTAACATCATCTGCCAGCGTGTGTAACGCCAACAGTAAAATTCGGAGGTGGCGTGGCTATGGTGTGGTCGTGTTTTTCATGGAGGGAGCTTGCACCCCTTGTTGTTTTGTATGGCACTATCACAGCAGATGCCTACATTGACGTTTTAAGCACCTTCTTGCTTCTCACTGTTGAAGAGCAATTCGGGGATGCGATTGCATCTTTCAACACGATTGAGCACCTGTTCATAATGCACGGCCTGTGGCGGAGTGGTTACATGACAATAACTTCCCCGTAATGGACTGGCCTGCACAGAGTCCTGACCTGGATCTTATAGAACACCTTTGGGATGTTTTGGAATGCCAACTTCATGCCAGACCTCACCAACCTACATCGATATCTCTCCTCAGTGCAACACTCCATGAAGAATGGGCTGCCATTCCCCAAGAAACCTTCCAGCACCTGATTGAACGTATGCCTGCGAGAGTGGAAGCTGTCATCAAGGCTAAGAGTGGGCCAACACCATATTGACTTCCAGCATTAGCGATGGAGGGCGCCACGAACTTTTAAGTCACCTTCAGCCAGGTGTCCGGATCCTTTTGATCACATAGTGTATCTGGGTACACAAGGCAATAGAGCTGTTTTCTGAGATGTTAAAACAACAATTTATATGTTCAATACAAGCGTTTTTGAGAGCGCATCCTTTGTGTTCACCCAGAAAAAAGCAAAAATTGATTAACATGTTGAATTAAACGAAAAACATCACAGCAGCTACATGGTTAAACCACATGTGAACATGTGTTTAATGACATACTTTGTCACCATTGCTGTTATTGTTTAATGCTTTTCTTATGAGCCACAATTCATATGTTTACCACCATTAAAGCACTGTTTTAGGCCTGATGAAAGAAAAAGACTTGAAAAACTGAGTTTACTTCCCTAATTGACATCACAAGCTTATTAAATGATGGCTTACTGCATTTCTGTACACTGTATAAAATGTAAATTTGAAAGAAAGCTCAGGTGCTACAGTTTTGCTCTGTCCTCAATCACTGCTACCAATCTTCAGGATCTAGAGTGTGTGGTGCAACGTATGTAGATGTTGTAGATGTTCCAGCTGTATCATGTCAGATTTGAACACATAAGTCTTTACAATGTACTATCGCAAAACCCTTGTTCTATCTCCGTGTGACATCTCTGTCATAGCACATCGTCTGCATGAAAAGTATATTTTCAGCACTTCACAAAATGTTTTCATCCATACCAGCACTCCTGTTGCTGAAGGGCCACTTCCCCTCTCCACACACCCAGTAAGTGAGCTCACGGTACGAATATTAGTATGGTGTGGTGTCTGCACTGGCTATTGGGCAACTTAGCAAGTTACCCACCAGTAAGAGTCTACTAACCAGAAATGGGCGACGTTTCCTCAATTATGACTGAGCATATTCTTCGAGACTCAGTTTTTTAATTAAAAAAGTTGATGATTGATATTGTTGGTGAATACCGTACATCAGAAATCATGCAAAAAGATGAGACTGAGTTATATGTAGCACAAGAAGAGGTGGTCACATATTGGCTCAGTCCGGAACACTTCACGTCAACTGTTTTGTTTTTGTATTACCTCTGCAACCTAGCAGTAGTTGTATCATAACTGCACGGTGAAGCTAAGTATTGGCAACATAGATTGTGGATAACATCAGCATTTCCTCTCTCCCATCTCCCCTCATCACAACAGCCTAAAATATTGCCTTAATTCCACCACCACCATCTGGGGCGGAAACCACCTGTCTTTCGAGCCACTTTTAACTTGTTCAAACAGATCAAATGCAGTAGGAAGAAAACGGGACGACGTGAAGCAAGACGTCGAGTAAGAACTTCGAATTGAGGCAAACCTTATGAGGAATAAATATAAAACTGAGGAATTTTTAGCATTGATCTTACGAGCTTTTCACACAGCCTACAAATGCATGATGTGGAATCGTGAAAAATGTAAAATCGGAGAACGTAAAATTGAAGTTTCATTGTATCAAGCTTGGTTACAGATAGGCACAACAAAAAGACTGTCACGCAATAAGCTTCATGCTGACAAGGTCGTAGTGAGAAATAGACAACAGCCTGGCTTCAGCTGCCAGAGACGACCGTGGTTATAAGTGTGTGTGTGTGTGTGTGTGTGTGTGTGTGTGTGTGTGTGTGTGTGTGTGTGTTGGGGGGGGTCTTCCTTCTTCCTTCTTACCCATGTGTCTGTTGTCTATTTTTAACACGCGCCTTGGTGGCTGGGAGCTTACTCTGTGGCAGTAAGCCAATAAAATTTATACCTGACACAAACTGCCGGCATACGGACTGACACAGACAGTTTCACAAATTTTTGTCACTCAGGTTACCACGTAATCTGGACTTATTTTCTTTCACAATCGATAAAAGCCTATCACGCACATCTGATGATAGAAATACTGATCACACATTTGCAACATTATCACAGAGATGTGGCAACTCTTCACAAAGAAAATGAAGTAGAACTCCCAGACAAGTTTTAACCTAAGATAATTTGTCTTAACAAATTGTAAGCCATGCCCGAGCATAGCTCAGGCCACAACTTCGTGTTACAATGACCGCACATGAATGTTAAGTGGAGCCACGATTTTCTTGAGCGTGAACCATCTATCACTTGAAAACTGGGCTAACTGCATATCAGAACAACGTAATGACGTCTCATTAGCTGTCCTTTGACGGGTGCTACCTTCTATTATCAATATCTAGAGCTATTTCAAGGGGCCAATATGATCACATTAACGTAATTTCCTGCTTGTATTCGTTAGGTTTCGCATTTTGCTGTAACTCTGCTACAAATATAAGGGGCGTTCGAGAAGAAACGAGCTGGAGGCACAATTACAGAAACCAGTACCTGCATGTTGGAAGTACTGGCCCTGGCTGTTGAGACACTTGTCTCACTGTGACACAAGGCAGTGAATGGCTGTCTCATAAAATTCCCGGAGCTGCAATGTTAACCAGTTGTGTACGTACAGCTGGACGTCGTCGTCCACACAAGTGCAGGAAAGGTTGTGCTGATGCAGTAAGTGTACCCCAGCTGTCTGCGTGTAGTGTAAACCACAAAATAGTGTGAACGTGTTTCACATGTCTGCAAGTCGTGTAACTGAGGCAGAATGTGGGGACCAGCCCAGTATTCACCTAGTGGGATGTGGAAAACTGCCTAAAAACCACATCCAGGCTGGCCGGCACACCGGCCCATGTCATTAATCCACCAGGCAGATTCGATCGAAGGCCAACACGCCTACCCGAGTACAGGAAGCAGTGCATTAGTGCTCTCAGCTAACCTGGCGGGCTGAGTAATCAAAGACCACAAACATAAATTTGAAGTCTATCCACATAAAACATTTTCTGTCATGTCACATCATATTCCATGGGCAAAGTGAGAGGCAGTAACAGAAGAGATCAATCATATGATTAAATGGTGAATTATACACAACCTTCATTCTCACCTTATTGTAGTCCTATATTACCAGTAAGTAAACCAGACAGGTCTGCAAGGTTTGTTCTCAATGCTAGAGGTATCAATAAGATTTTAGTACCAGTATGCATAACAGCAGACAACTTGGACGATCATCATCTAAAGTTTTACAATACAAAATATTTCACTCGATCTCACGGAATCCTACTGGAAAATAAAGCTCCACGAAGGAAGTCGAAAATATACAGCATTTATTTGTGATGGCAGAAGTTATGAATTCCATGTTCTACCTTTTGGACTGAACATTAGCAGAGGCGTGTTTATATCTCACTGTACAAAGTTTTAGGACCAGAACTGCTTAGCAAAGTCACTGTTCATGTAGATGTGCTAATAGCTACACCCACTTGCTTATAGCATATCAGGCTGATTGAACAGGTACTTCAACGATTTGAAGACTACAGAGTAACAGCCAATTTAAAAATGTCTTGTTTTGGTAAGGAGCAAGTCAAATTTTTAGGACATGCTGTGTCAGAACAAGTTATATTACCTGACCCAAAAAGCTTTATGCCGTACGCAATTGTCCAGTTCCAAGGAATAAAAAACAACTAAAAGCTTTTTTAGGACTAGTATCCTTTTTTCGTAAATTTTTACCACACCAACTGATGAACAGTGATGCATTATTCAACTTGTTACGAAAAAATAGATCATGGTTATCGGATATTAAGTGTCAGGAGGACTTTAATAACATTTAGCAACCATTCTTAGCCACCCCCACATGTCGAATGATTTTTGCCTATGCAGAGATACCTCATCTCAGGGACTGGGGGCATGCTTGTTCCAGATGCGAGAAGAAGAAGGTAAAGAGTTACCCAAGATCATCCGTTTTGTTAGTTACACATTATCAAAAGCAGAAAGATATTACTCTGTGTCAGAATTGGAAAGTTTAGCTATAATATGGGTATTTAAAACGTTTGAATATTTTTTGTGGGAGCAAGAATACCAAAGTTTACTGTGACCTTTAGTCACTGTCATTTCATTTAATATGTAAACTATTGCACCATAGATCAGCTAGGTGGTGTCTATATTTACAAGAATTCAATTTCGAGATCATTTACATTCAAGGAAGTCAGAATATTATTGTAGATACCTTGTCTAGGTTACAACAAGGTTTAGAGGAATTTAGTGAATTAACAGAGCGAGATGCAGAAATCAAAACATAATTAATGCAAGGTACAACACAACAGTCTGATTACTGTAAGTTTTGCAAGCAAATTAACATTATACAACAGTAAGATCACAGGTGGAGTAAAGTCATGCAAAACCTTAAGCAAGATGAAGGTGGAAAGGTAAGTAAATGGTATCAGGAGTACAACGGAATTTTGTTTCACAGGAAACATGAAAAATCTGATCAATGGTGTGTGTGTGTATTCCCGAGGATAGTATCGACGAATTTATAAGACACATACATGAAGTATGGGGACATTATGGAGTAGGCAAAAGAACTGAAAAAAAAAAAAAAAAAAAAATTGCAATACTTTTGTTATGTTCCAAATTTGAGAATGCGAGTCCTACAGGTATTAAGAAAATGTGCAATATGTCAAAAATAAAAACAGTCCTATGTGTCAAAATATACTGAGCTACACCCCATACTCTCAAAAAACCCTCCAGCTATAGTATCCCTGGACATAGCTGATCCACATCTAAGTAGTAAAGGAGGAGTAAGATTACTAGCACTGTACGATATTTTCTCAAAACGTATGCCATTAAAAATGAAGACTTACCAAACAAAAGTGCTGGCAGGTCGATAGACACACAAACAAACACAAATATACACACAAAATTCAAGCTTTCGCAACAAACTGTTGCCTCATCAGGAAAGAGGGAAGGAGAGGGAAAGACGAAAGGATGTGGGTTTTAAGGGAGAGGGTAAGGAGTCATTCCAATCCCGGGAGCGGAAAGACTTACCTTAGGGGGAAAAAAGGACAGGTATACACTCGCACACACACACATATCCATCCACACATACAGACACAAGCAGACATATTTAAAGACCAATATGTCTGCTTGTGTCTGTATGTGTGGATGGATATGTGTGTGTGTGCGAGTGTATACCTGTCCTTTTTTCCCCCTAAGGTAAGTCTTTCCGCTCCCGGGATTGGAATGACTCCTTACCCTCTCCCTTAAAACCCACATCCTTTCGTCTTTCCCTCTCCTTCCCTCTTTCCTGATGAGGCAACAGTTTGTTGCGAAAGCTTGAATTTTGTGTGTATATTTGTGTTTGTTTGTGTGTCTATCGACCTGCCAGCGCTTTTGTTTGGTAAGTCTCATCATCTTTCTTTTTAGATATATTTTTTCCACGTGGAATGTTTCCCTCTGTTATATATATATATATATATATATATATATATATATATATATATATATATATATATATATATATATAATCATTCCAATCCCGGGAGCGGAAAGACTTACCTTAGGGGGAAAAAAGGACGGGTATACACTCGCGCACACACACACATACATACATAGGTCTTCGTGGCAAACGAATCTGCTCCAGTCCAGACTCCCTGAACCATTACACCCACAACCTGACAACAGCTTTCGCATCTCGCAACTACCCTCCCGACCTGGTACAGAAGCAAATAACCAGAGCCACCTCCTCATCCCCTCAAACCCAGAATCCCCCACAGAAGAACCACAAAAGTGCCCCACTTCTGACAGGATACTTTCCGGGACTGGACCAGACTCTGAATGTGGCTCTCCAGCAGGGATACGACTTCCTCAAATCCTGCCCTGAAATGAGATCAATCCTTCATGAAATCCTCACCACTCCACCAAGAGTGTCTTTCCGCCGTCCACCTAACCTTCGTAACCTGTTAGTTCATCCCTATGAGATCCCCAAACCACCTTCCCTACCCTCTGGCTCCTACCCTTGTAACCGCCCCCGGTGTAAAACCTGTCCCATGCACCCTCCCACCACCACCTACTCCAGTCCTGTAACCCGGAAGGTGTACACGATCAAAGGCAGAGCCACATGTGAAAGCACCCACGTGATTTACCAACTGACCTGCCTACACTGTGATGCATTCTATGTGGGAATGACCAGCAACAAACTGTCCATTCGCATGAATGGACACAGGCAGACAGTGTTTGTTGGTAATGAGGATCACCCTGTGGCTAAACATGCCTTGGTGCACGGCCAGCACATCTTGGCACAGTGTTACACCGTCCGGGTTATCTGGATACTTCCCACCAACACCAACCTATCCGAACTCCGGAGATGGGAACTTGCTCTTCAATATATCCTCTCTTCCCGTTACCCACCAGGCCTCAATCTCCGCTAATTTCAAGTTGCCGCCACTCATGTCTCACCTGTCATTCAACATCATCTTTGCCTCTTCACTTCTGCCTCGACTGACATCTCTGCCCAAACTCTTTGTCTTTAAATATGTCTGCTTATGAGATGCCTGCTTGTGTCTGCATATGTGTGGATGGATATGTGTGTGTGTGCGCGAGTGTATACCCGTCCTTTTTTCCCCCTAAGGTAAGTCTTTCCGCTCCCGGGATTGGAATGACTCCTTACCCTCTCCCCTAAAACCCACATCCTTTCGTCTTCCCCTCTCCTTCCCTCTTTCCTGATGAGGCAACAGTTTGTTATCATCTTTGTTATATATATATTACTGGCGTTCTAAGGATCAGAGCGTGGAATGTCAGATCCCTTAATCGGGCAGGTAGGTTAGAAAATTTAAAAAGGGAAATGGATAGTTAGATATAGTGGGAATTAGTGAAGTTCGGTGGCAGGAGGAACAAGACTTTTGGTCAGGTGATTACAGGGTTATAAATACAAAATCAAATAGGGGTAATGCAGGAGTAGGTTTAATAATGAATAAAAAAAATAGGAGTGCATGTAAGCTACTACAAACAGCATAGTGAACGCATTATTGTGGCCAAGATAGACACAAAGCCCATGCCTACTACAGTAGTACAAGTTTATATGCCAACTAGCTCTGCAGATGATGAAGAAATTGATGAAATGTATGACGAGATAAAAGAAATTATTCAGGTCGTGAAGGGAGACGAAAATTTAATAGTCATGGGTGACTGGAATTCGTCAGTAGGAAAAGGGAGAGAAGGAAACATAGTAGGTGAATATGGATTGGGGGGAAGAAATGAAAGAGGAAGCCGCCTTGTAGAATTTTGCACAGAGCATAACTTAATCATAGCTAACACTTGGTTCAAGAATCATAAAAGAAGGTTGTATACCTGGAAGAATCCTGGAGATACTAAAAAGTATCAGATAGATTATATAATTGTAAGACAGAGATTTAGGAACCAGGTTTTAAATTGTAAGACATTTCCAGGGGCAGATGTGGATTCTGACCACAATCTATTGGTTATGAACTGCAGATTGAAACTGAAGAAACTGCAAAAAGGTGGGAATTTAAGGAGATGGGACCTGGATAAACTGAAAGAACCAGAGGTTGTAGAGACTTTGAGGGAGAGCATAAGGAAACAATTGACAGGAATGGGGGGAAAGAAATACAGTAGAAGAAGAATAGGTAACTCTGAGGGATGAAGTAGTGAAGGCAGCATACGATCAAGTTGGTAAAAAGACGAGGGCTAGTAGAAATCCTTGGGTAACAGAAGAAATATTGAATTTATTTGATGAAAGGAGAAAATATAAAAACGCAGTAAATGAAGCAGGCAAAAAGGAATACAAACGTCTCAAAAATGAGATCGACAGGAAGTGCAAAATGGCTAAGCAGGGATGGCTAGAGGACAAATGTAAGGATGTAGAGGCTCGTCTCACTAGGGGTAAGATAGATACTGCCTACAGGAAAATTAAAGAGACCTTTGGAGAGAAGAGAACCACTTGTATGAATATCAAGAGCTCAGATGGCAACCCAGTTCTAAGCAAAGAAGGGAAGGCAGAAAGGTGGAAGGAGTATATAGAGGGTTTATACAAGGGCGATGTACTTGAGGACAATATTATGGAAATGGAAGAGGATGTAGATGAAGATGAAATGGGAGATAAGATACTGCGTGAAGAGTTTGACAGAGCACTGAAAGACCTGAGTCGAAACAAGGCCCCGGGAATAGACAACATTCCATTAGAACTACTGATGGCCTTGGGAGAGCCAGTCATGACAAAACTCTACCATCTGGTGAGCAAGATGTATGAGACAGGCGAAATACCCTCCGACTTCAAGAAGAATATAATAATTCCAATCCCAAAGAAAGCAGGTGTTGACAGATGTGAAAATTACCGAACTATCAGTTTAATAAGTCACAACTGCAAAATACTAACGCGAATTCTTTACAGACGAATGGAAAAACTGGTAGAAGCGGACCTCGGGGAAGATCAGTTTGGATTCCGTAGAAATGTTGGAACACGTGAGGCAATACTAACCTTACGACTTACCTTAGAAGAAAGATTAAGAAAAGGCAAACCTACGTTTCTAGCATTTGTAGACTTAGAGAAAGCTTTTGACAATGTTAACTGGAATACTCTCTTTCAAATTCTGAAGGTGGCAGGGGTAAAATACAGGGAGCGAAAGGCTATTTACAATTTGTACAGAAACCAATTGGCAGTTATAAGAGTCGAGGGGCATGAAAGGGAAGCAGTGGTTGGGAAAGGAGTGAGACAGGGTTGTAGCCTGTCCCCGATGTTATTCAATCCAACATCAACAAAAGCAAAACAAGGATAATGGAATGTAGTCAAATTAAATCGGGTGATGCTGAGGGAATTAGATTAGGAAATGAGACACTTAAAGTAGTAAAGGAGTTTTGCTATTTAGGGAGTAAAATAACTGATTATGGTCGAAGTAGAGAGGATATAAAATGTAGACTGGCAATGGCAAGGAAATCGTTTCTGAAGAAGAGAAATTTGTTAACATCGAGTATAGATTTAACTGTCAGGAAGTCGTTTCTGAAAGTATTTGTATGGAGTGTAGCCATGTATGGAAGTGAAACATGGACGATAACTAGTTTGGACAAGAAGAGAATAGAAGCTTTCGAAATGTGGTGCTACAGAAGAATGCTGAAGATAAGGTGGGTAGATCACGTAACTAATGAGGAGGTATTGAATAGGATTGGGGAGAAGAGAAGTTTGTGGCACAACTTGACTAGAAGAAGGGATCGGTTGGTAGGACATGTTTTGAGGCATCAAGGGATCACAAATTTAGCATTGGAGGGCAGCGTGGAGGGTAAAAATCGTAGAGGGAGACCAAGAGGTGAATACACTAAGCAGATTCAGAAGGATGTAGGTTGCAGTAGGTACTGGGAGATGAAGAAGCTTGCACAGGATAGAGTAGCATGGAGAGCTGCATCAACCCAGTCTCAAGACTGAAGACCACAGCAGCATATATTTAAAAAAAGAATTGAGGGAGACTATTTGAGACGAGTAGGTAAACCAAAGGTACTACTAACTGATAATGCTTCATATTTCTTTGGGCAAAAGTGGAAACAATTTATGACCTCACAGGGCATAAAATATGTATTAGTAAGTTTTTTTCACCCAGACGCAAGCCCAGTAGAACGAGCCTTTAAAGAATTTAACCAGTTTATTACCCCCTCACAAACACACCTGATGGGTAGAATATGTAACTCCCTTCATGCAAGTTGTCAATAAGTTTCCACATTCTTCAACAGATTTCACACCTAATAAGTTGATGTTCCAGACAAACCACACGAATGGGTGGGAGTTGCCCATACCAAAAGTACCCACTACAGAAATGACACTACACAACAAAATTAAACAAGTCACGATTATACTAGAAAACGGGGCCGAGTATAGAAAGAAAATTTATAATAAGAAACTGAAATGTATTACACAATTTTCTGAAGGGCAAAGAGTCTTCTTACAGACGCACCCTAAATTGACAGAATTTGGCAAACTGAATAAGTGACAACTGCTCTATTCAGGATCATATACAATTTCCAAAATACCATACCTTGGGACATACAGATTAACCCATGAGAAAACAGGAAGAGAGAAGTGTCTCCACCCTCACAAAGTTATAAAAGCTTTTATAGAATGATGAAGCTAGGTAGCGGTTCTTATTTCTATCACAAGATAATTGTACATAGTGTACAAAACTCTTAGTATAATTTTTTCTTCTGGAGTGTATTTTAAGATAAAGTAATGTGTATAGGCATAAGTAATTCTTTTGATTTGTACATGTAAGCATAAAATCAACAGTAATAAGAAGTAGAAACAAAATTAACTTATGGCTCAGCTGTCTGCGCTCAACAAAACGCGCTCAGCAATACATGCTGACATCAGAAGTAGGGGGGAGGCACTGACCTGTGCACAGTTGTGACAGACTGGCGGATAGCGCAACCAAATAGGAACGCAACATGTACATGAACCTAACTTAAATACAAAGTAAATGGAAATACTACGCAATTACATCTACTGCCTTAAGAACTAAGAAACCTATTGATGTATGTACACAGAGATTTAATTAAATACCAAATACAATGTATTTACAAGTAAAAGCAAGCATTATGAAAAAATATAGGAGACGTATAAGCTAAGGCGAAACTACAAAATACCGTAAGGAATGTCAAATAATTTTCTTTGCAGGGTAAATGATCATAATAGGTAACAAAATAAATGAATGTCTATGAATTTAAACAAAGTACTGAAATATCTGCGGACGGATGTAATGACTAATTGTATCAGTGGCCACCAAGCTACGTAATTTAATTAGTTTTACGTTTTTTTCTTTCAATGACCAGTGCATCATCACAGCGCAGAAGAAGAGAATTACATCGAGAGTAGCAGGTACCAAATGAAGAAACAGGCTGCACCTCGAGTAAACAATTTAGTTATAAGGATATTTATACAAAGGTCGTAAGGCAACGAAAAATAAAAATATGCATTGTCGCAGTATATCTCCACAACATTTATCAGTACCTATTCACTGCAGAGTGCACATAAACATTTAAGCAAGTGATTTTCCAAAAACCAATTAATTTTTATCGAGTCACTTGAAAGCTTGGATAATGACATTCCAGGTACTCAAGAAAGATAAGTCTACAATGGTTGAAGCTTCTTCATATGTCACACTAAGTTAAATGTGAATTGAAGTATACAGCACTAGCTCATGAAGAAACATGATACTACGTGAATGATTAGTCAGTACACACTATTTCCGAGAAATGAAAGTTCCTTGGAAACCAGTCCATGATTGTACAATTATCATTTCCTTATAAATCCTTGAACCAGTAGATGAGTATTTCCTTTCTTCCCTCCCAAACAAAGGAGGCAGCACCAAGCTTAGTTAGGCCAGCAATGTGTAATGTTTTAGTCCTATTTTGAATGTTTTTTTCTACCTCCTCTACCTAAGGAAAAAATAAGCTCCCAGAAGTAATAAAAGCCTATCTATAAAATGAAGTACAAATATATCAAATGCTTGTATTGTACCCTAACAGTGTGCTATGTATTTTTTTTTTTTTGTATATTTGATGTGAACGGAGATAAGTTGAAACTAACAAACAAACTGTAGTAACAGAACCCAGTTAATGAAAAAATTTATGATGTTTTAAACTTAAGAAATTTATGTTCGTAATATAAGCGATTGGCTGGAATGTCAGCCATACGTATAAGCTATCATGTTACGTATATTGTTGGAACTCAATACTTGTGTGATTTTCACTGGAAACCAAACAAGCAATTTATACAATGTTTTGGACAACTCTGTGTGTCTTTCAACAAGTGGACGGTCAAGTGTGGTGACATTAACATGTGTGGGCAACGAAATAATTTCTGAGTGTCGTGGCTCACAATGTTTGATACATTAATAATGAACTATACTTATTCGAGCAAGTACTTACCTCATCCATGGATGCTGTTAGCCAGGGTTCTCTCCGCTGAAAATGTGAGTACGACAGGTAATAATGACACCCAGGCCATAAAAATGGAGATCTTCTGTCGCAGCATTGGATTTTGAACAAAAAGCACTCACCCACTGCACCAGAAATAAGACAAATGCCACGGCAATTCTTTAATACGTAATACTCAGGTGAAAGTGTGACACTCAATGTGAAATCAACACTAAGAAAATGAGTGCACACACTTGTGATGCTAGCAACTAACATGTTGACCGTTAGCGACTAGTTCTTAGCTGAAAAATATGCTAGCGCGCAAGCGCGAAACCCAGCAGCGAGGCCGAAGCAAACTTAACATTACTGTCAAGGCAATAAATTCAAACATGTAATGGACTACCATATTATGTATAAAATCTTTCAATTTCTTGTATAACTTGAACATGCATAGGATAAGCTGGCATATCCATTCCATTAAATAAAAGAGAAGCCAACAAACAAAGGTCATCCACCCCTATTGGGAAATGTACATATGGGGAAAAAAAAAAAAAAAAAAAAAAAAAAAAAAAAAAAAAAACCACTTTACATCTCCATACCGTGTCAATGTACAGTGTGCGGGCAATTGTGTAGGTACATGGTGAAATACCCCCAGGGTATTGTAAAGTTAAAATTTATTAAAAACAAAAAAATGAAACCCCAATCGACCATAAATGTTGGCAAAGACATTAATTATGAATGTGCAGTAAGGTGCAGACGAATGAAAAAACCAACACTAATTTTTCTTTGTACATGATTTTGTTTTTTACACACTCTAGTATGCAGAAGGACAGTAAACATGTACGGCTAAAGTATGATGTATTATGAGTTAGGAAGTCCAAAAAGCCTAAATTTGTACAAACAGAACATTTCTAATAATGCAATTCCACTATACTTTAAATTAATTTTTTCCATTTTTTTATTAATATAACACAACTGTTCTAGTAATCATTCCTAAAGTAAGAAGATAGGACATCAGATTTTCTGCTATGATCATTCAGCTTAATGTTCACTTTTCCCAAAGAACACTTTGTTGCCTATGCAACGGGTTTGTAATGTCAAATGAAATATCTAAAGTTAAAGAACTTAAAATAATGTGATTATGGTAATAGAATGTTCTTGGTGGATTTTAAATAATGTAAACAGTTAAGGCACTACATCGGCTACTTCAATATTTATTCACCTGTCCTCGTAGAACTTCTTAATTACAGATGCAGGATATGGCAGAAGTTTGTGGTGATCTTCCATCAGTAGATCTCCTCCATATGACACACCATCATCTGGAAACTCTGGGAGTAATCCTGCATTCATGAACCATTGAACAACTTCAAAATATAGTGAAATCATTTCAAGGGCCTTTGCCTGCTTTTCAACGGAATCTGGAACTTAAAAAAAAAAAAAATAATAATAATAATAATAATAATAATAATAAATAAATGATCCATTAGGCAGTTTCCCCCCCCCCCCCCCGTGTGTGTGTGTGTGTGTGTGTGTGTGTGTGTGTGTGAGAGAGAGAGAGAGAGGGGGGGGGGGTGAGGTGAGGTGAATATATTTTTTCAACCATATCTTTGACATTTCACATTTTCACTGTGTCGACCAACTTGGCTTAATGTATCAGACTATTAGTTTCCCAATGCAGCAAAAATATTTTTCAGTACTTGTGTCATTGCTAGTGCTGTCACAGAAGTATGGCTATGTCCTGAAAAAACATGTGTTTTGATTAATTTGATACTGGAAAGTTGGAAACTATAATTAACATACATAATTTTACTGCTGAGCACGAGAATGGAGACGAAAAAGGTGGTGATATTTTTCATGTACTGTGATTCTTATCCTGAACCGATTCACACCTGGCAGCACATAAAGTGAGTTTTTTGTGTATTGTGATTGCACTTTAATCAATGAATGAAAAATTGAGTTGATTTGTTCGGTCCCCCCCCCCCCCCAACCACTGTCATTACAAACCCCCAAAATAAAGTAATAAATTAATGAAAAACACGAAGTACTTTCTATTGTCTGAATAAAAAATTATACAGAATAATACACAATTTGATATTTTTTTTATTCACTTAAATGTCAGTGTACTTCTGTTTGTAGGGAAACAAAAAACTTCTTCTTACGTCTTTGACATTTACCCTTTATTATGATAAGTCAGAGAATTTAGTGAAGATTTACAAAATTTATTAATGTCCAGCTTATATCAGAGCTCTATGGCCAGGGAACTTAACTATGTTTTCGGAGAGGGCATTATCAAGTTGTCCTAATCTCTCTGAAATTTTATTGAGTTTTCACAATCAATACTGTCTACTGTGCACTCAACTGCACCAGAATCCCATTCAGGGTTGCGTTCAACTTCCCATTTATAAAGACAACCTTCCATCTTGCACACCTAGCTCTTATGTGGCTCCTGACTTCTCTGCTGCTACATGCCATAAAGTGGTACAGTTAGGCCAATCTGACACGCCAAGTCTTGTCTGACTAACCGAGTCCATTTAGTTCTCCAGCACTTCATTAAATGACAACACACATTCTGTAGACAGAGCATGTTTCATTTCTAATACCAATTCTAAAGCAGGACTTAACAACATGCAGATTTCGAGCATGAGCACTCGTGCCCACTCACTTTCTTACTTTCAAGCCGAGCAGTTGCGCCATGGAGGGGAGTGGGGGAAATGCACAAGCACCATATGTCCACGGCAACATGGGAGAAGTGCCACACATGAAATGTGATAGTGTCGGTTTTGACAGCAGTGCCACCTAATAGCACCAATAGCGAGAAACCACTACGTAACACTGAGAAAGTCTTCATATCTCAGTCCCCTGTGCGAGGATTCTTACCTTTTCACACAAAATGATAGGTACGGAAAACAGCAGTGGGTAAAAGGAAATCTTGCTCATTTCTCTAAATTATCGGCTGTGCAAGATGCTGTTGTTAAAAAACCCTTTCAACATTAATCACAATTTTAGTATCCCGTAAGGGACAATTTGAGCAATGTTTTAAAGTCTGAGGGCATCAGAAAGTGATTTTGATCTGTTCTCCTATCCATATTCAGTGAATATTGAAGAAATCTGTTCTGAACAACAACTAGAAATTATTGACGTGCAGTGTAACAGACAATACAAAGACAAATGTCAGTACAAGAAAAGCATCTAGGAAATTCTACAGAGAAGTCCATCAGGATGGATTTTCTCGATTGCACAAACAGGCTGCTACGAAAATAATTAATGTTTGGTGTGCTGTTTGCTTCTGGACAACTGTGCATTGCAACAAAAAGACAATGCGCCTGAGCATACGGCAGTCACATCAAAATCCAAAATTGCATCTAAATTGCACAACAATAATTACTCCTACCACAGAAGCAATTGCTAAGGGGAAAGTGAAAGAACTGAAAATCTCACACTTCAACAATTTCAGTTTTGTATAACAACTCACAAAGTAAATTAAGAAAAATGTATAAGTACATGTTATATAATAGAGGGAAACATTCCACGTGGGAAAAATATATCTAAAAACACAGATGTTGTGACTTACCGAACGAAAGTGCTGGCAGGTCGATAGACACACAAACAAACACAAACATACACACAGAATTCAAGCTTTCGCAACAAACTGTTGCCTCATCAGGAAAGAGGGAAGGAGATGGAAAGACGAAAGGATGTGGGTTTTAAGGCAGAGGGTAAGGAGTCATTCCAATCCCGGGAGCGGAAAGACTTGCCTTAGGGGGAAAAAAGGACAGGTATACACTCGCGCGCGCACACACACACATATCCATCCGCACATACACAGACACAAGCAGACATTTGTAAAGGCAAAGAGTTTGGGCAGAGATGTCAGTCGAGGCGATAGTACAGAGGCAAAGATGTTGAAAGACAGGTGAGGTATGAGCGGCGGCAAATTGAAATTAGCGGAGATTGAGGCCTGGCGGATAACGAGAAGAGAGGATATACTGAAGGGCAAGTTCCCATCTCCGGAGTTCTGACAGGTTGGTGTTAGTGGGAAGTATCCAGATAACCCGGACAGTGTAACACTGTGCCAAAATGTGCTGGCCGTGCAACAAGGCATGTTTAGCCACAGGGTGATCCTCATTACCAACAAACACTGTCTGCCTGTCTTCATTCATGCGAATGGACAGTTTGTTGCTGGTCATTCCCACATAGAAAGCTTCACAGTGTAGGCAGGTCAGTTGGTAAATCACGTGGGTGCTTTCACACGTGGCTCTGCCTTTGATCGTGTACACCTTCCGGGTTACAGGACTGGAGTAGGTGGTGGTGGGAGGGTGCATGGGACAGGTTTTACACCGGGGGCGGTTACAAGGGTAGGAACAAGAGGGTTGGGAAGGTGGTTTGGGGATTTCATAGGGATGAACTAAGAGGTTACGTGGCTGAGGGACTGCGTCAGCTTTCAGGCAACACCACATACAAAGTTTGCCAAGGCAATCCCATTCCTGATGTCCAGGCGGAGCTTCAAGGAATCCTCAAAACCTTAGGCCCCCTACAAAACCTTTCACCTGACTCCATCAACCTCCTGACCCCACCAACACCCCGCACCCTTACCTTCTACCTTCTTCCTAAAATTCACAAACCCAATCATCCTGGACGTCCCATTGTAGCTGGCTACCAAGCCCCCACAGAACGTATCTCTGCCTACGTAGATCAACACCTTCAACCCATTACATGCAGTCTCCCATCCTTCATCAAAGACACCAACCACTTTCTCGAACGCCTGGAATCCCTACCCAGTCTGTTACCCCCAGAAACCATCCTTGTAACCATTGATGCCACTTCCTTATACACAAATATTCCGCACGTCCAGGGCCTCGCTGCGGTGGAGCACTTCCTTTCACGCCGGTCACCTGCCACCCTACCTAAAACCTCTTTCCTCTTTACCTTAGCCAGCTTCATCCTGACCCACAACTTATTCACTTTCGAACGCCAGACATACCAACAATTAAAGGGAACAGCCATGGGCACCAGGATGGCCCCCTCGTGCGCCCACCTATTCATGGGTCGCTTAGGGGAGGCCTTCTTGATTACCCAGGCCTGCCAACCCAAAGTTTGGTACAGATTTATTGATGACATCTTCATGATCTGGACTCACTGTGAAGAAGAACTCCAGAATTTCCTCTCCAACCTCAACTCCTTTGGTTCCATCACATTCACCTGGTCCTACTCCAAATCCCACGCCACTTTCCTTGACGTTGACCTCCACCTGTCCAATGGCCAGCTTCACACGTCCGTCCACATCAAACCCACCAACAAGCAACAGTACCTCCATTATGACAGCTGCCACCCTTCCCTACAGCCCAGGTCACGTGGCAAACGAATCTGCTCCAGTCCGGAATCCCTGAACCATTACACCAACAACCTGAAAACAGCTTTCGCATCCCGCAACTACCCTCCCGACCTGGTACAGAAGCAAATAACCAGAGCCACTTCCTCATCTCCTCAAACCCAGAACCTCCCACAGAAGAACCACAAAAGTGCCCCACTTGTGACAGGATACTTTCCAGGACTGCATCAGACTCTGAATGTGGCTCTCCAGCAGGGATACGACTTCCTCAAATCCTGCCCTGAAATGAGATCCATCCTTCATGAAATCCTCACCATTCCACCAAGAGTGTCTTTCCGCCGTCCACCTAACCTTCGTAACCTCCTAGTTCACCCCTATGAAATCCCCAAACCACCTTCCCAACCCTCTGGCTCCTACCCTTGTAACCGCCCCCGGTGTAAAACCTGTCCCATGCACCCTCCCACCACCACCTGCTCCAGTCCTGTAACCCGGAAGGTGTACACGATCAAAGGCAGAGCCACGTGTGAAAGCACCCACGTGATTTACCAACTGACCTGCCTACACTGTGAAGCTTTCTATGTGGGAATGACCAGTAAGAAACTGTCCATTCGCATGAATGGACACAGGCAGACAGTGTTTGTTGGTAATGAGGATCACACTGTAGCTAAACATGCCTTGGTGCACGGCCAGCACATCTTGGCACAGTATTACACCGTCCGGGTTATCTGGATACTTCCCACTAACACCAACCTGTCAGAACTCCGGAGATGGGAACTTGCCCTTCAGTATATCCTCTCTTCTCGTTATCCGCCAGGCCTCAATCTCCGCTAATTTCAATTTGCCGCCGCTCATACCTCACCTGTCTTTCAACAACATCTTTGCCTCTGTATTCCGCCTCGACTGACATCTCTGCCCAAACTCTTTGCCTTTACAAATGTCTGCTTGTGTGCGTGTGTGTGTGTGTGTGTGTGTGTGTGTGTGCGCGAGTGTATACCTGTCCTTTTTTCCCCCTAAGGTAAGTCTTTCCGCTCCCGGGATTGGAATGACTCCTTACCCTCTCCCTTAAAACCCACATCCTTTCGTCTTTCCCTATCCTTCCCTCTTTCCTGATGAGGCAACAGTTTGTTGCGAAAGCTTGAATTTCGTGTGTATGTTTGTGTGTCTATCGACCTGCCAGAACTTTCGTTCGGTAAGTCACAACATCTGTGTTTTTAGATATATGAGTACATGTTAATAAGATAACAGTTTGTAGCAATAACATTTCATGTAATGATTTCTATGTAGCTGATCACAGATTTAAACTGACTGACAAAAATGTGTCGGCAGCTGTTATGTCCTTCACTCGACTCTCAATTCAGCTCCCCATTCTCTGTTCCTTGCAGATAGTGGGAGTCCTGTGCTTGCTGCACTCTGTGCTCACAGCTTGCTCCAAGGGCACATTTGGTGTAAAAACCTGATCTAAAGGCTTTCATACAATGTGAAACAAGTCTCACTTGCTTCAAATGTATTTTCGAGACCCTTCTTGTTGTTACAAGTCAGCAATTACACACGCAGGTACATGCACATTGTCCTTTTACATAAAAATATTTAATTGTATGAATATAATAGAGGGAAACATTCCACAAGCGAAAAATATATCTAAAAACAAAGATGATGTAATTTACCAAACGAAAGCATTGGTATGTTGATAGACACACAAACAAACACAGACACACAGAATTCAAGCTTTCGCAACCCACGGTTGCTTCATCAGGAAAGAGGGAAGGAAAGGGAAAGACGAAAGGATGTGGGTTTTAAGGGAGAGGGTAAGGATCCATTCCAATCCCGGGAGCGGAAGACTTACCTTAGGGGGAAAAAAGGACAGGTATACACTCGCGCACACACACACACATATCCCTCTTTCCTGATGAAGCAACCGTGGGATGCGAAAGCTTGAATTCTGTGTGTGTGTTTGTGTTTGTTTGTCTGTCTATCAACATAACAAAATATTTAATTGGGTAGATAAAAAATCTACTCATCAAGCGGTGGCAGAACACACACGTAAAAGACAGCTGTAATTGGCAAGCTTTCGGAGCCAGTGGTTCCTACTTTAGGCAGCAGAGTTGAAGGGAAAAGAAGAGGACAGGATAAGAAGGAAAAACTGATTGCTGGGAACTGCATCAGATGAGATTTGAAAACCTGAGAGCTTAAAGTTCCCAGGTACACGACATAGGCCCTCAGAAGGCCAAGCAACTGTGTGTTTCTCTGCATGTGACAGGCATCAAGCTTGTTGCAACAGCAACAGAACTCTCAGTGTACAAACACTTTAACATACTGTAAGTAGGCTGTTTAGGTTTTTTTATTGGTAATGCCACCTCTGTATAAGAAAAAATCACTGGCTGTGCTGTGTGCAGTCTGTGGCTGCTTTGCATTGTTGTAATACTCAACCATTGTAGTGTTAGGCAGCTGGCTGTGAACAGCGCGTAGCGTTGCGCAGTTGGAGGTGAGCCGCCAGCAGTGGTGGATGTGGGGAGAGAGATGGCGGAGTTTTGAAATTTGTCATGAACTGCTATATTTATATATGATGATATCAAGGTAAATACATTGTTTGTTCTCTATTAATATCTTTCATTTGCTAACTATCCCTATCAGTAGTTAGTGCCTTCAGTAGTTTGAATCTTTTATTTAGCTGGCAGTAGTGGCGCTCGCTGTATTGCAGTAGCTTGAAGAAGCGAAGATTTTTGTGAGGTAAGTGATTTGTGAAAGGTATAGTTTAATGTTAGTCAGGGCCATTCTTTTGTAGGGAATTTTGAAAGTCAGATTGCGTTGTGCTAAAAAATATTGTGTGTCAGGTTAAGCACAGTCCTGTAAAATTGTTCTAAAGGGGACGTTTCAATACTTCAACATGCAGGACAAGACACTGGCAACTGGAACAGCAGGAGACATTGGATGAAATCAGATCTTTTTCAGTCCAGTCCAGGAGTCTATCCCAACCATCACAACTTCCTTAGACATCAACAGTGACTTTGCTGTGTTACAATGCATCCAATGCTGGACGCCTGATCGTATTTCGCCAAAGGTTACTGGCTGAAGTGAGGGGAGAGCCAATGATTAAATGTATGTTTGATTCTCAGACGATTTAGCTGCAGAGAATGATTTCACAGATGTTGAGAGAAACTATTGTAAGGTAGTCACAAATTATGTTCACACTAATGAGGTCTAGAAGAGAAAGGTACCAGTGGGTGTTAGTGCGTCTTAACAGGAGGTACCACGATTAATCGTGCATGCAAATGGTCCTACAGGATGCATAGCAAAATTCTAGTGTGGACTCCATGAAATATCAGTATGCAGAAATCCCATATTGAGCTTTTGTACAGTTTCAGTTTGTAATGAGAAAGAAAGAGCAGATGCACATCATAAGGAAGTAGTCATAATTGGAATAAGAAGCTAAGAGTGACACAGTGACAATGGCTCAGTGTAACTAAAATTTAAAGTTGCTTTTTTGCAACAACAGTGAATAAGTGGACTGCCTCCACAGCTGAATGGTTAGCATTGCTGCCTTTAATGCAGAAAGATCCAGGTTCAAATCCCTATACCTGCTCAGAATTTTTGTGAGGTAGGGAGGTCCAGTATGGGGTCCATTCAGCCTTTGTGAGGCCAAATGATGAGCTGCTTGAATAAAGAAGCAACAGCATCATCACGATTCATCTACTAGCATAATGGCTGGAAGGATTGACATCATGCCAATGGCTGGAGGGATTGACATCATGCTGATCACATATTCCACAATGTGAGTGGTGTTTATAAAATAAAGTGTGAATTGCCACCTATGTTACAGCAGGAGGCTGTGTTTGGTATTTAATATCAAAATCTGTAGCTGCTAATGATAATCATTACCAGAATTCGCAAGTGACAATACAAGAATTCTATAAAATAAACCTGCTGACTTATTCTTTTTCACTACTGCCCCATGAACATCACTCCTTTGATTTTATGCTGGCCATAGAAATGTTCAGCTTTCAAAAAAAAAAAAAAAAAAAAAAATTGGAATCCCCATAACCATTATGAGGAAGTAATGGAAATGAACAAAAATTAAAGGTGATCCAGTGGAAGGAGATAGTCTGGGTCAGCAGCACGATTGAATTTTAAAGTGGTGCCTTGTCATAAAAATGAAACAGACATAGCACATGGAAGAAACAATGCTCAGTGAAAAGTTACGTTGGTAAAACATTAGCATCAGAAAAAGTACTAACATTTACGATTCTTTGCAAAGATTAAAAAATTTTAAAATGCAGTGAAAGTAAGATAACATGCAGCCAAAGTTAAGATAACATGCTGTCATGACTTTCTGAACAGTAGCAACGAGACAGAAGCATATTTGTTATTTCAGCAGTTTTTAAAACTTTAAGAAAAAATAACCATTATTTTAAGCATCTTTTCTTGAGCACTGATCAAAGTCATGAATAACTTCTTGAAAAACAAGATTTTTGCCTTTGATGCATTAGCTACATTTTCAATCACAATAGGCCCATTTTCAGCTGGAAAAAATTAACTAAGAGTGTATAAATTCGTATGAAACTTAGATTATAATAGCACATAATATTAAACACAGGACACATTTAAATTTCTTGTCTAGGTGTATGATAAATTTGTATAGCTATCGTATATGACACAAAGTGTATCCGCTCTTTTTTTAAAATGATAAATCTTAATTAAATTACAAACTTAATGTACTCTTACACAATAAATGTAAATAATTTGTCACAGATTTGATATTACATGCCATGGTAATCTAAATTTCATATTGGTTCTGATCAATAGTTTGTGTTACGTACACACTCTACCCCATCAGTCAAAAAAGTTTTGAGACTACATCACCAATAAGTAGAGAAATGTTGGGGTGTGGTTTTAACGCTACTAATGCTCTACATCGTCTCCTCCCTCCTTGCCCCCCCCCCCTCCTCTTCAATTTAGTACAATACACAGATAGTCACTGCAACCATGTGAAAATGTCAGTTGCATTTCAATTAAGTCGCGCCAGATATCTATGCGTCATTTTTGTTCGAAAGTCAAAATATGCAGGACAAACTTTGCACACTCTTTTCCCTTCTTCAAAATATTTTGGAGAATGTCAAATACTTTATTTAGAGACATGTTGCTCCACTATGATTTGTAGCATAGCAACATGGACACACTATGGCTCTACAGCCACTACTTAACACTACCTGCTAACAACTGATGCGTTGAATGCACATCTATTGTTTACAGGTATTAGTTCAAGCCACCATCATAGTTAATGTGCTGGTACTGCTTATACACCATAAATAAGAGGAGTCTCAGAACTTGTAGGACAAATAGTGTAATCCATAATTTACACTTGAAAATGACTCTTCCGTCAAAACTGCATTCATGGTGACTGAAAAGGCTGCTAGCCAAAGGCAAAAAGAGTTCAAAAACACATTTAAACAATTTTCCAGATTTGATAAAGCATCAAGGCACAATCATATCACCCCTAATTATAATAACAAAACAAGAAGGTTTACTAAGGGTTAATAGAACTATCCCTGTAATTCAATGACATCTACACTGTTTACGTACCATAAATTTTTGGAATCTTGGGTGATGTTAACACACCGCTGAAGAGTTTTGCCAAATGGCCAAGCTGGTTACGGTACATGCTTAGCATACGCCGGCCAGCACGGTCCAGTTTTGTGCCGGAGTGATCAAAAAGTGGTGCACCTAAAATATGAACCATTTGTTACACTAGTAATAATGAACAAAAACATTACACATGCTTTTCTAACGTTTTGAAAAATATTTATTTCACCACATTTGGTTTCTTAAGCCATCAGCAGGTGACAACTGACTGGCACAACCACATGTAAAGTGACAGGCGACGTAAAATATAACTGATACAGGATGTACATTAAATAGTGAGGTAGAAAGTTTTTACAAAGGGACATATTACTTTTTTACTATGCATTAATTACTACATTTAACAAAAGTTAAAAATAAAGGTTTTTTTTTCAGAAATCTACATTTAAAAATAGATTAAAAATAAAGTTGAACTTACTACTGAAATTTAACATTTGCGTAACTAACTAAATTTCACAGAGAAGAAAACACGTTGTGTTTGGTCATATAAAAGTGAACTGGCATTTTGTATCATTTATTTCAAATACTCCCAGTATCATATTTTTGCTCTCATAACAGCACGTAAAATGTCACACCCTACATTGTATGGGTGGTTCCCTGTTAAAACACGTTTCCCATAGTTTGAATTGGTCCCTTTTTGTCCCCAACTTCTCTCAGGCACCAACATTTTTTTGACCGCAGCTTCCCTCACATGCTAACATTGCAACTGCCACACCTCTGCCTGACTGACCAACATAATTTCACACAGTGCTTGCATGCGATTTTACACATGCTACTCCGTGCCGAATGTTTCTCTTGCCTTTACTATTCAGTAACAATTCCCTATACGACTGATATTGGAAAATGCCGGTTTGTGGTCTTGAGACTTTTTGCAAGGTAAAATGAAATTTTGCCAACGTAGGACTACTTATGGGTTCCTGTTAGCCAGCAGCAACTTAATTTTACACACTATTCTTTTTGTAGAATGTTATGGATCATGTCAGAGTTACAGCTGTTAGTGAAAATTATAAGTTTGACAGTCTGTTATCCAGTCTGAAAGGCAGATTCAGGTAATGGATCTGGTATGAAGTACTGCACCACAAAATGGGAAAAATGAGTGTTTGTGACTTCCTTGGTGATGCGAGCTTGAAGGTATTACAGCATCAGTAGCTGTTTTTCGGTAAGTGCTTTGCTAGTATTTCTTTATGTGCAATACGCTTATTAAAAAGCCTCCCAGTTTCATTGGGAATAGTAATATTTTTCTTCTGTTTGCAGCAGCACAACAGGCCTGTAAGCTCTCACACAGAAGTTGTTTCATATTTATATGGTTGTTAGAAAATGTTCAGGCCAATAGTGTTATGCACACGGCTGGGAAGTACGTAACTTCTTTAAATGCATTAACCCATTTAGATTTCAAAATTTAAGACTTAATTATTTAACACTGCCTTCATTTCTTACTGTTACAAATATGACACCCCAGAGCATGTAAGAAACAGTGACTGTACGCTTACTCGGGCAGGTAACCGTCGTCAGAGCACGGCCACCTGGTGGCAACAGCATCACACCCTTACTTGTGGCATCAACCACTAGAAGATACTCAATTCGGTAAAATTTGTGGCAACCCCCCCCCCCCAAAGATGTAAACAACCATGCATGAGCGACGCAGGAATGAGGTACACAGCTCATGTTGTCTGTAGTTCAACCATGCCTAGATGGTCAATACCACGGTTCGATTAAGTCTGCATTGTTACTTGTTACTTCGTGCCAGAAAGGACTCTCAACAAGGGAAGTGTCCAAGCGTGTCGGAGTGAACCAAAGTGGTGCCAACTCTACAAACATCATTTTTGATAATCCTCGCACATGTTTCAACCTTTAACAACATGGGTTGTAGGTATGATGTAAACTTTTGATAGTGAGACAGGATTATTTTGCTCACTGTTTCTGACAAAGCAAGCAAAACGATGTAGCAGAGTAAGTAGGTAGCTAGGTGTCAATTTGTTCATAAGCATGAAACGCTTGGAGGTAATGCAATTTATACTGGACTGCAGCTCCAGCCTTCTTTCAGTATTATTCCAAAACTTTGCACATATGTCAGTCAACACCAATTGCTAGCTCTCCATTACACTTGAGGAAATTTAAAACCAGGGCATTAACTAACAACAATCAATATAAAGCAGTTCACATGCAAAACAGTAGGCAAATACTCTCTGTGATGCCAGTGCCAAATTGGAGACGACACGACGCGAGCTTCCTCCGATGCTTTGCAGAAAGACTGACAACTAGATGTACATGAGAGAGCACCAACAAATGCACACCAAACATGACCGAATGTTTTCTAGCACTTGCCCACCAACAAACCCGTCTCTGTTGTAAATCAGAGTACTCTCATCTGCCGATGCACATTCGCCTGTGTTTGCTCCAGTGGATACTTTTATTGCCTGTTGCAATGATCTTTTTAACTTGTTATTGATCAGTTTAATTTTTGTTTGATGCAGAGAAATGTGTATGTTTTGTTGCACATATTCATTTCAATGCCAGGCAGGAGCAGTCGGATGGGAGAAACAGAGCGGGGAAGGAAAAAACAGTAAGTACAATAATAGTGTTTGTGTATATACTTGTGTTCATCCATAAGTAGTGAGGCAATGCAGCTCATAGGTAACTGATTCCATTCGGGCAACTTCATCCTTACTGCTGCTAGCACCTGATAAGCAGGATCAAAGAAGATGAAAAGAATTTGGATACTTCCGAGTGTTATATCTGTATGCGGAAATTTTTATATCACCGTAACCCATTTCAAACGAGCTGCTATAAGCGTCGTTTTTAATACATTTCATTTATTTATTCCACACATTATTTCAACAAGTATTGCAGAAGTAGAAACGAATTATGATTTTACAATTATGGGAGTTAATCTGCAACCTTCAGCTACTGTTGGCTATGGTGTGAAAGCACTTGGCATACAACGCCCTAGCCTTGTGTTAATTGGCAAACCCACGTCATGGTTGAACCATTATTGCCAATTCCATTACACATATAGGTCAATTAGCATCGTGGCTTTGCCTAGAACATTTTCTGTATGCCAGAAAAACAATTGTTGCAGTTGCCTGTTCTGTCATAAGGACAGGCAATCAGTTTCTTACATGATCCATGATGACACCACCTGGTTTGCACCATGTTAAAATAAAGATTTGTATTTCATACCAATCTACTATGCTACCAACACTGCAATGAAAGAGCAGCATAACGATGCTATGGGAGTTGTTCTACATCTACACTCTACAAACAACCGTGAGGTGCATGGCAGAGGGTATGTCCTATTGTACCAGTTATAATTATTTCTTCGTGTTCCATTCACGTATAGTACAGGAAGAGTTACTATTTGAATGCCAGTGTGCCTGCAGTATTATTCTAATCTTTCCCTCACAATTCATTTCTGAGGGATACGTGGGGGGTTGTAGTACATTCCTAGAGTACCCATTTAAAGCTGGTTCTTGAAACTTTGTTAACAAGCTTTCTCAGGATAGTTTAAGTTTGTGTTCAAGAGTCTGCTAGTTCAATTTCTTCAGTATCTCCGTGACACCCTCCCATGGATTAAACAAACCTGTGATCATTCATGCTGCCCTTCTCTATATATATTCAGTATACCCTATTAGTCTTATCTGTTACAGGTCCCACACATTTGAGCAACATTTCAGAACTGGTCACGATTGATTTGAAAGCAATCTCCTTTGTAGACTGATTGCATTTCCCCAGTATTCCAACAATAAACCTATGTCTACCATCTGCTTTACCCAGAACTGAACCACTGTGATCACTCCATTTCATATCCCTAGAAAGTATCCCCAGACACTTGTACAAGTTGGCTGATTCCAACAGTGACTCACTGATATTATAGCCATACATTACTACATTTTTTTTTTTTTTTTCGTTCTGTGAAGTGCACAATTTTACATTTCTCAACATTTACAGCAAGCTGCCAATCTTTGCACCACAATGAAACCTTGTCAAGTTCTGAATGAATATTTAAGCAGCTTCTTTCAGATAGTAGTTCATCATAGATAACTGCATCATCTGGAAAAAGCCTGTTGTCTGCAAGGTTATCAATATACAACACGAACAGCAAGATAATGTGCTGTGTCTTCCCTACCAAACAGTCCTCAATCCAGTCACAAAATTCACCTGGCTGCTTTCAGTACATCATGTGAAGAAATTGCCAGTTGGGTTTTGCATGATCAATGTCTTCTAAATCCGTGCAAGTTGGCACTGACGTGGTCATTCTGTTCAAGCTTCCTCATTATGTTTGAGCTCAGAGTATGTTCTAAGCTTCTACAACAAATCAATGTCAAGTACATTGGACGGTAGTTCTGTGGATCACTTCTACTACCCTTCCTGTAGACAGATGTGCCCTGTGCCTTTTTCCAAGAACTGGGGACAGCGTTTTGTTCAAGGGATCTGTACTAGATAATAGTTAGAAGAGGAGCTAAGTCTGCCTCAAATAGAATCTGACAGGGATTCCACATGGGGGGCTGGAGCTTTGTTCAGTTTTAACGATTTCAGCTGTTTCTCAGTACCACACACACTTGTGTCATTAATCTTTTCAGTGGTATAAGTTTTAAATTGGGGCAATTCTCTAGGGTTTTTCTTTGTAAAGGAACATTTGAAAACTGAGTTAAGCACTAAAGTTTTTGCTTTGCTACCCTCAATTTCAGTTCCTGTCTCATTCGCTAGGAACTGGACACTAACTTAGTGCCACTGACAGCCTTTACCTACAACCACAATTTCTTTGGGTTCTGTGAAAGATTGCTTGGTAGTATTCTGCTACAGTAGACACTGAAAACATCACGCATTGCTGTCTCGACAGCCAAACACATTTCATTCAACATCTCTCTATCTACAGCCCTATGCTTTGTTTTACGCCTGTTATGTAGTAAACTGTTTCTTTAGGTGTTTCTTTACGGTGGCTGTATACCTTGCAGGTTGCCTTCCATTCTGAACTGTTCTGGGTATGTATGTATCCAGGGCATAGTCAACTATTCTTTTAAACTTGAACGATAGTTCCTCTACATGCTCCTGTCCTGTGCTGAACATTTCAAGTTCCTCATTGAGATACGACACTATTGATTTTTTATCGAATTTACTGAACAACTATATCTTTCTGCTTGTTTTAGTTGTCCTCTGTACTTTGGTAATCACTTCTGCCACAACAGCACTGCGGTCACTGATGGCAGTTTCGACGTGGCATCCTAAAAGCGGTCAGATCTATTTGTTGCCGTTAGATAGATCCAGTAGATTTCCATCATGAGTGGCGGTCCTAACTATCTGTTCTAGGTAGTTTTCAGAGAAGGCATTTTGTAAAGTTTCACAAGATGCAGCAACATCACGTATATCACAACAATGAACAGAACAGAGTTGTGAAATTATCCATGGCACAGTCTCAGATCACACGAGAGTGACATACAGTATTTTTCAGTTACACAGCCACATGACCTAATGGCATCAAAATTAACAACATTTACTATAAAAAGTAATGTTTGTGCCAAGAAAGATTACATGCAAGCTGACACGTTTTACACATTATCTGTTGAGTATATCACCACCTATAGAACATAAGTGTGTGTACATATTAAATCACTGAAAGGTAAATGAATTCATTTAAATTATACTAGTAGTCATTGCATTGGAGAAGTTAAACGGCAGAGAGAACCACGAAGGAAATTTATCTACGAAATGCAGTGGAATAACATTAAGTAACAATAGACTTTAATGAACTGACATGAGCCTGAACAATAGGGGACTGACATACTAGGACATGTATTGAAACTCTGAAATACTGCCTTGATAATGGCTAGTTACTAGCCAAAATCTAGATTTGCTTTAATAAAGCCTGAAAGGAAAGGACGACTGATTGCTGTGCTTCATCATTTTAGAAGTCTTATCACAGTCACTGAGTGCATCCCACATTCCTAATGGAAGGTAACTTGACTTCAAGAACACTATGTGAGATCCAATGATTAAATTTCATTACTTTACAAATTGGGTAACTTAATTGTGTATTCGTGAACTATTTCTGTTCAAAACTGATAGGTATATAGCAATAGTGCCAAGACTGTAATTGCATAAAACAAAATAAAACTACAAATCAATTGTGTAATTAAGTGAAAATATTTCACTAATTTAACTATACTGAGCAGAACTGCAGTATGTACATAGTAAATTACTTCAGCATAAATATTTTTCTGCGTGGCTATCTGGGTTTGGTGTAAGTTGCAATGAAAGAGCAGAAAAAGTACCTGATATCCGTCAGATGCAACATTAAGCCAAATATAGGCCCTCACTTTGAATATGTGTAACCTCCTACCCATTTCAGTTTATTTTCTAACAGTAACCTTTAATTTGAGTTAGGGTTTTTAGAGTTACTGTTAAATGTGGCAGAATAACAAAACAGCACCCACATTTACTTTCAGATTGACACAGCGTACTGAGAAAGAATACAATTTAAAGCATCAAAGTGTTGTGAAGTTTTAATACAGTCATTTCATCTATGTATCACACAGCCATTTAACAGAGTTATTCAGATCTGGGAACATCTGCCTCTACAAATCATAACAATGCACTATATTCAATTTGCTTGTAATGTACTTGTTTCTATTAAAAACACAGTCCCATTCCAATGCACAATTTTTACTTTTCTGATGAAAGTGAAGAAATACCTCAAACCCACGTATGCGGATATGAACAATGGGATGAACTTACAAAGTTTGCTTGCTTCGTCCTTGACAGCCAGAGCAAACTCCCAGCCCCAGGTGAGGAGCACTGGTAATGAACACCCAGCAACACTTTGGGATCCACTGGCCCATTCAACAGCACATGAATGTAAGAACCCAGACATCTGCCACTCGAGAGCAAGAGCTAGAAGAAACCTGCGCTGCTGATCCTGCAGAATATCAAAACTAGAATAAATTTATGACACACACAAAAGGTTAAGACATCAAAATACAACAATAAGCTACACTTTCAAATGAAAAATTTAATATTTCCAAAACCTCACACCAAAAAATATTTTACAATGATTTCAACAGTCATTGCTTACTACAATGGCGTTGCTACTGCTGCTGCTGCTGTTGTTGTTGCTGCTGTATGTAGGCTGAGATAGCCAAAAATTTATTTTCATAGACCAATTTTACTTTCAGTCCTTCTTTCAAAAGAAAGTTTGGGGAACAAACACATATTTTAGGATTAAGGGAGACCATTCGCCAAAAAGTAGCAGTGCTGAGTTGTCGATAGGCACACAACTTTTTTGTGTGTGTTTCTAACAACAACTCAATGCTTATGAATTTCTGTAAGTGGTGTGAGGGGTTGCGCCATATGTATACTGTATACATGTTCCAGATTTGTAGTTGAATTGTCATGCTCCTTTATGACATGGTGCTGGTTAAAAGTTATGATTTGTCATGTACAGCACCTGATTTCGATGCTGCATTATACCTGAGGATGATCCGTTTGTGATCAAAACTGGCTGTGTGCAGACCATGAGTTTCCAAAAACACCTAGAAGGTGTAAATAATTTGGAATAAAGTATACCAGGTGGATACAGAGACAAACTGAAAATATCAAGATGTTATTCATGGATACTCTGAATGTTTTGAAAGAAACAACCCACACAGTTCTATGGCTCATTAGCAGCCACAGCATTCCATGCATTACTTTTAACAAACAAAATGCAACAATCAAGTCACAGTATTCATTGTCACTAACAAAGCCCAGTGTCCACCTCCCATTGTACCCTCAAATTTGGACCCTTTAGCCCCATCTTGGATTTTGTTTACAAACTGTGTACAGTACATATGGTTTTGTGCACAAAAAACTCACCAAGATACACTGCCTGTATGATTCCACAAGATGTGATGAAAGAGTGGCATGCTGGTGTTATAAAAAGGAGATTGGTTTTATTTATTTTACATGTTAGTTCCATAAGACCAAACTCAGGACCAAATCTTCAAGTTCATGGACTGTGTCAGGACATGAAATTACAACATAAAAGTAATAACAGATAAACTAGAATGTTTATGAACTCAAAAAACAACAAGCCATAAGTTTACATAAACACTATCAACAATGTAACACTGGAATCAGCTTATTTTTTCAAGGAACTCCTCAACAGAATAGAAGTAGTGACCCATGAGTAAACTCTTCAGTTCAGACTTGAAAGTGCATGGATTACTGCTAAAATTTTTGAATTCTTGTGATAGCTTATTGGAGATGGATTCAGCTGTACACTGCATGCCTTTCTGCACAAGAGTCAAGGAAGTGCAATCCAAATGTGGATTGGATTACTGTCTACTATTAACTGAATGAAAGCTGCTAATTCTTGGAAATAAGCTTCTATTGTTAGCAAAAAGTGATATATATGGTGACCACATACAACTAATTTTGCCACTTTCTATAAGTAAAGTGAACCAAGAACCCTAAAGCTCAAGCAGAAATGCTCTGAAATCAGAGTTAGGGGGCCTATAAATAACAATAATTAGAAGTTTAGTTTCACTACATTCAACTGCCTAGCACAGCATTCAAATACCTGTTCAGTGCAGTGCTTTGATACGTCTACAGACTCGAAGACTCGAATTGAATACTGATTTTTTTTTTTTTTTTTACGTACATGGCCACTGCCCCGTTCCGCAAAGAACTCACTGAAAAACAGCCAGCTAATCTGTATCCTGTTAAAGGAAGCCTCTGAATTGCCAAGTTATTTAAGTGGCACTCTGATATACCAATAATGTCAGAGTTATTTTCTATAAGCAGTTCACTAACTTTATCTCTAATATCTCTTCTATTTTGATGAAATATGCTAAATCCTTCACTACTTGGATTATTGAAATCCTCTGAAGTTGGTTCGTTTGTTAGACTTCGTTTAAGATGGGATAGTTATCTGCTGACTTCTATCTAAAAAAGGTGCAGCTGTGATCTACAGCAATCTTTACCATGTTGCAATATGCTTTTCAGACAGTAAGTCAGGAGATTTAGGGCAAACAGCATATTGTCAGCCACAAACGTTTGCAGTCAAGCATGAATAGCCTTGGCTCCATTGCCCACTTTTTTCAGATTTACATGAGAACTGTTATTTATGATATGGTGATATCTGCTATTATAAATAGAAATCTTCCAACCATTTTTCTTGCTTATTATTCAATGGATGAGGCAGTTTGTATGAAATTTTCATTCAGAATAGCAAAATTAATAGATTACAGTAAAATTTATTTATCCTTTTTTTCACTTATATGTTTTTCTCACTTATACTTTTTTTTCATGTCCCAGTGAAATATCCATAGTGTGCACAAGTTATGGTGCAGTGTTTCAGAGTGGGTTGCTGGGAAGGGGATTGGTATGGCCGTATAATAAAATTTAATAGTGTAATAAGGAACTTTGTGAAAGTTAGGCATTGGTCAAATTTTCTTCGATCAAATCTAGCGCCTCGCCTTCGATTTGATCAAAGGAAACATTCGTCTTACATTTACTACATGGGGAAATCAACCACCTGGAGTGCTATCATCACTGCAGTTGTCTGACACACACAATGTTAATCAATATGACTGCCAAATTTACATAGTTCGTCGCATATATAATGAAACTGATAGAAATATTCGAGGCAGATGAACGACTGTGTAGCTTAAAACATCCTGAATGCAAAAACAGAATAAAAAGTGAGAGCTATTAAAAAATTACAGACACTATTAGCCGTGAAGTAGGCCAGGATATACCTCCCGAGAATATAGAGAAAATCTACAACTTCTGTGGAAATAATTTTTCACATCTGCAGTATATATTAAATTTATTTGCCTTCACATATTCCTCCTTCAAAGCATTATAAATAGCTTCAAATGTTTCTGGTATTATTTTCGTCAATGCGCACTGCAGCATTAGAGTGCTATAACAGTACTGTACACTAGATTAGCTAGAAATCGCAGTATTATGGTAAGTCTGTCTTTTGCGGATGTAGCACTTCTGAGGACAATGTTCAGCATCATAATATGAGAAGCCAGTTTCTTGAGCACATATTGAAATGTACTCTCATCTATTCCCAAAAGGATTTTCATGTGATTTTACGTCCTCGACTTGCAGCTCCCATAGCAAATTTTGTTGTATATTTTTCGCATCTTGCCGTGAAGTACATGGCTTCACCTAAGTATGTTTCCTTTTCTTCTGCTTCTCTTGCAAGTGCAATGACAATCCAACTGCAGTGCACACAACTGCAGATCAGGTATAATTTTACTTACACCGTCGGTGGCGTAGCATGTTGATGTTGGCAATGACCCTTCATTGCTGGGAATTCATTTCACCACGAAGGAAATAATTAAATCTGTTCTTGCTCTATGGTTGGCAGATTCTTCTATGTACCCTTTTCCATTCAGTAAATTGGTTAAACTCGTAAAATGAACATTTCATAACAAAACATTTGCATTATATGAAGATGATGTTGCCAACATCAGCACACTACACCGCTGATGCCACAAGTAATACTGAACTACAGAGAATAGTATTAAGTCATTGTTGGCCATTATGAAGGAACTTTGCTGAAATGTTTGGTGACATTGCCAACTAGAAAATCACTTTGTTGTGAGCATCCAAATCCAACTAACACTTAATTTTTAATGTGACAGACTTGAGATTGTTTTATAGATTGACAGACATGCAAAAACAGTATAACCTGCAATAACAGAGTCGTCACAAAAACCAGGTATTATACAGAGACTGTACAGTATTGGAAAGTACGGTATAATGTATGAAGCTTTCTATTACGGCAGTGGTGATAGCCATAGGGAAGGTTGATAGTAGGTGTAGCACTCATTTGTTTCCCTGAAATTACACGACTTCTGCCGAACTAGGGCACAACTGGACAAGAATCGTTGCATGTTACTCGGAAATTCCGAAACACATCACACCTCATACTGTATAGGCTATAGTACCGTATTACTGTATTTCTAATTATTTTGAGGACTGGTTACATGAGCGGAAGAAACTAGGTAAGCATTACTATTGCTGAAAAGCTACAAATTTTGAGAGTTGTGAAAGAAAACAGTAATCGAAAGCGACTGGATATTGCCAAGGAATTAGGAATTTCTGCGTCTACTTTAAATTATATAGTAGCAAAGGCAAAGGAAATTGAAGATAGTGCATGTGTGTTCGGAATTTCTACTAGTAAGCAGACATGCATTCAGGGCAGGAAATATGGAAACGTGGAAGATTGTTTGTTGCAGTGGTTCAGGCAACATAGAGCAGAAGGCATTCCTATTAGCGTCCCAATGCTTTGTGAAAAAGCAAATGAATCTGCAATTTGAGTCGGTGTGGAAAATTTCAGTGCTACATCAGGTTGGCTGTACAAATTTAAGGTAAGACTTGGTATCAGCTGTCAGAATGTATGTGGCAAAAGCAAAAGTGTCAATCCCGAGACAGTGTGACATTGGAAGGAAACCCATTTGAAAGAACCGACATCCCGATATGCTCCTAAAAACATTTTCAATTCGGATGAGACAGTCTTGTTTTACAATGTAATGCCTGGCCACACAATAGAATTCAAAAGCGAGAACTGCCATGGAGGGGAAAAAAAAGTAAACAACGTGTAACAGTGCTGTTATGTGCTAAAAGTGATGGTAGTGAGAAGCTACCAACACTTACGATCGGGAAAATTGCCAAGCCCCATTGTTTTAAGAACATTGTCACTTTTCCCACAAAATATGCTAGTAACAAGAAATCGTGGATGACGACAAAAGTTTTCGAAAGCTGCCTTCAAAGTGTTGATGGGAAAATGGGTGCAGCAGGTCAGAAGATTTTATTGTTCGTAGACAGGTGTGCAGCACATCCTCCCCTTAGTTTCTATTTGAGAAATGTGACCGTGGAATTCTTTCTAGCGAATTGCACGAATGAACTCCAGCCACTTTACATTGGAGTGATACATAATTTCAACTTGCATTATCGCAAAATGCTCATGCAGCATGCCATCAAGTGTGTGAACATCGAAAAAAGGAAGAAATGAAAACAAACATTTTACAGGCAAAATTTTTACTTGCCATTTATTCCATGTTGTGCAACCGGAGCCAAAGAACACTTCGAGAAATAATTAATAAATTTGTTTCTTCTTATAGGCATTGCACTACATTGCAACTTCATGGCACAGAGTTTCAGATGATACCATTCAGAACTGTTTCCAAAAAACTGGATTTGGAAATGAAGTCCATGATCAGGTGTGAAATGATCATACTGACCATATTTCACCTCATGGTGAAGAATGGAATCAACTTTAAGAGCAAGCATCATTTGAGGATTACGTGAACATTGATGAAAACCTAATCACTACAGAACCCATGAGTAGTTCAATGTGCATCACGGGACCTGGACGAGGAAGAAACTGACAATGAGGATGATATAGACGAGCCTCAGCATTCCTCCGTGATGTTTAACGATGCAGTAAATGCGTTAGAAATAATTAAACAATTTGTGACATACCACAATGTTTCTGGTGAAATAATGACAGAGTTATCCCGTTTTGAGGGTACAGTGTACACTATTGCCACATCAAAGAAAAAGCAAGCAAAAATTACGGACTTTTTTTACAAAGCAACATTTTCTTCTCTGTATAGGTTTACATTTTTCTTTATATCTTTGTTGAGTACAGTACCTAGTAAGCCTATATAACGTTCTGTAGAATGTAACTTTTTATTTACTGGATTTTTCATTTGTGTTTACCAATTAATTTGGTAGTATGGTGCTATATTTCATATATGCATTTTTCACGCTATGTTTTTTTTCTGTTATCCGTTGGAAAACACATAAATTAAGTTTTACTGTAATTGTAAAATTTTTGAGCTGGTAATAAAAATTATGTTTCTGACCTGATCTTATATAATTTGCAGTAAGCTGAATAATAAAACCTACAAAATGTTCCTCAGAAATACAGCACCAATTGTTGAAAACTGATAAGATTATGTAATTTTAATGTAATAGGACAATGGCATGCCTTGCACACAATGTTATGAACCATCTCCATGTATAGTTTATTCACCAACAGATTTGTCAAGGTAGTACTGTCCCTCATCTAGCTCAGTCATGGGATATGATATGATTGGATTACTAATTCTGCAGTCAAGTAAAGACACCAGTTTATGACATTATAGCTAACACTTGCACAGACTGTGTATGGCTACTGAAATTTTAGCCTACAGGGTACCTAAGAAGTACCTGCACCCATTGAAATTGTACAACTGGGGAAATCAAGTTTGTTTTAGTGGTATTGCTCCTTTGAAACAGACAAAAAGCCTTGTTGTCAATATTTTTTATTTTGTCTCAGTATTTCATTGTTTCACATACTCAGTTATACTGTTGAGGAGATACTGATGGTGTGTATGTGGGTGCCTAAACTTCCAAATACAGCACAAACAATGACAGGGATAACTGAATGTGTTTACAGATCACTTTGGCAAGGTCCTGCCTCAGAAAGCAGTCCTACGAGGGTCACTCCAAAAGAAATGCACACAATTTTTTTTACATACATCTTTTATTCCACATGTTTGAAAGTTTTACAGTGTGTAGATACATTCTTTAGGAACAATATTTTCATTTCTCCACATAATTTCCATCCCTCTCAACTGCCTTACGCCATCATGGAACCAGCGCCTGTATACCCACACGGTAAAATTCTGGACCAACCTGTTGGAGCCACTGTTTGGCAGCGTGCACAAGGGAGTCATCATCTTCAAACCTTGTTCCACAAAGAGTGTCTTTCAGTTTCTCAAAGAGATGATAGTCACATGGAGCCAGGTCAGGACTGTAAGGCAGTTGTTTCAGTGTTGTCCATCCAAGTATTGTGATCGCTTCCATGGTTTTTTGACTGACATGTAGGCCGTGCATTGTCGTGCAACAGTAAAACATCCTACTTTTGCCGATGTGGTCGAACACGACTCAGTCAAGCTTGAAGTTTCTTCAGTGTCATCACATATGCATAAGTATTTATGGTGGTTCCACTTGGCATGATGTCCACAAGCAAGAGTCCTTCAAAATAGAAAAAACACCGTAGCCATAGCTTTTCCAGCAGAAGGTGTGGTTTTGAATTTGCATGATGCCACTCCATTGATTGCCTCTTTGTCTCTGGTGAAAAATGATGGAGCCATGTTTCATCACCTGTCACAATTCCTCCTAGAAATTCATCTCCACCATTCTCATACTGTTCCAAAAGTTCGCTGCATACCGTTTTTCTTGGTTCTTTGTGAGCCACTGTCAAGATCCTGGGAACCCAACTGGCACAAACCCTTATTAGCACCACCAACACTTTCAGTATTCTGCAAACAGTTCCTTCCCCTATCCCAACGTAGCATAACAATTGGTTCACTGTGATGCGTCTGTCAGCAGTCACCAATTTTTTAACACTCTGCACTTTGTCTGGAGTGCCCGCTTTCATCATGTAACCTGCTTGCCCACCGACTAACTGTACTGTGATCAACAGCAGCATCTCCATACACGTTTTTCAACCTCTTGTGGATGTTTCTCACTGCCTCATTTTCACAGTACAGGAATTCTAGGGCAGCACGTTGCCTCTGATGAACGCCAAGTGTAGCAGCCATCTTTAAGACACGCTGTGACGGCGCCACTCACGGGAACAGGGTTAACTAAGTTTGGAAACAAGTGGGAAGGATGTATCTACACACTGCAAAACTTTCACACATGTAGAAAGAAAACTGTATTTTTACAAAGAGACTTGAAAATGAGGAGGATACCGACTACTGTGAATGAATTATCCGTCAACATGCAGCAGCAAGTTGCAGCCTGATGTGCCTTGCTTGTGCAATTTCCAAATTTCGTGCCATGCTAAAGGGTGTACAATATGTCACAGTTCACACAGGAGAAACGTGGTTCTTTGGTCTACAGAAAATCCCCATTACACGTAAAAGTTAGAAGAAACCAGCCTCATGTTATGATTCAGACTAGAATGTCATCATGATATTTGTTCGAACTATGTCTTTTCGAAGGGTGCATGAATGGAAATTTGTATCTGGACCTGTCGTAAAGACAAGGGAATTACGTATTATCACTTACATGTGGTTGCAGAAGGAAACGGCTCCAGTGCACTTTATTATTCAGGTGCATTAGTTTCTTGATGAACAATTTTAAGGCCGCTGACGAAGCATGGTTTAGCAGTGTCTCCAGCCGCTTTCAAGCATGGACCTTATCATGCAAGATAACTCATTACCGGGAATAATGAAGTCCTACATGGCTCAATGTCTGTACAAGGCTAATAAAGAATTGTGCTAAAAGCATTGAGAAATTCTTTCAGCACGTAACTCCAAACGTTCCACAAGACGTACGGGAAGTCATGGAGATGTAGAGAACTCTGTGTAAGCCACAATGTTACATTTTCAGATCCACCGGATACACAGTTTTCATACACAACAGTCACCACAGTATAACATGTGGGTAATGACTAACCAAAAAATTGTTTTACCTTGGGCTAAGATAAGTTAAAATGCCCATTCTTTACCAACATCCCACTACATAGTAGTGGTTCCCTACATTAATTACTCAAAGCCTCTGAAAGCCTGCTTAATTAACTTATCTCCAACATGTACAACTAGTTACTAGAAAAAAAAGACTCCAATTAAAAGCTAAAAATTAGTCCAACACACATGAGATAGAGCTCTAGGAACAAATTACACTAAGGAAACCAAACTTCATCAAATATAAAAGTATATGTATTATTTAATAAATGATAGAAAGTGAACATGAACAATGAATCACTTTTTTTCTATTTTATAAGTAGTTTATCAAACTTTGAGAAAGTAAACTGAGAAAATATGAAAATTTAAATGTATGTCTAATGTCAATTATTACTATGCACGACTGCTGCAGTCCTGAATACACTCACAGGATGAGGAAACATTTCACACTGTATCCATCATTTTGAAAACTTTCTGCTTGAAAATAAAAGATTCAAGTACATACCAAAGATACTTCACTTGACGGACTTGTGATATCAAAAAGTGCTGGTCGTAATCCAATGCTGAGACAATGCTTGTATAGCTGAGCAGGGTGCAGCAGAGCAAGAGGACCACTTTTGTCAAGATGTGAGAGCAAAAACTGCTGTTCACCGGGGTGACTGATTTCCACCAACTCATCTTCAAAGAGTATCTGTGAAACTGAAACAGACCAAACAAACATTCTCTTAACCAATACACATACACAGTAAAAGTGAGGTTAAATTCTTGTCTAATACGCTGACTGCCTACAGTATGTTAACTTCACACACTTTCAATATGCCAATGCAGCTGTGTTAGACCATTATTTTGTGTTGTTCTGGATGTACAACCAAGTAGTTTTCATTTTATGCATGATATTTCGACAATGTCCCATAATTCTTCAGGTACTGTTAATTATGCTGTTTTGAACACACACTGCCCGAATTCCACCAACATAGCTGCTGGTGAGTTTGACTCCCAACATCCACTATTCCCTTTGATGCTCTTTTGTTGTTCAGAGCCCCTACTGATAATCTGTAGAATGCACATTCACTCAACATTTCCTAGCTCTGGTGGATGTGATAGTTGGCGTGATCTTAGCATAGGGTTGTCTGTAAAATAAGGCTCCCAAGGACCTGCAGTCACGAGGAACGCAGTTACGCAGGATCCGGAAGCTCCAGCCTGTAGCTCGGTTCTCCCTCTCCTATTACCTGCCCCAGCGAGCTATCTGTGACACGCAGTCTTTGCTTGGCAGCTGTTAGAAATTGAGCTAACATTCACTTCTCAAATTATGTGTGAATTACAGTCTGTGATTTGTTTTTTGTGTGCAAAACAGATTACGTCAGTGGACATCCAGTCCCGTTGTTGTTGTTGTTGTTGTGGTCTTCAGTCCTGAGACTGGTTTGATGCAGCTCTCCATGCTACTCTATCCTGTGCAAGCTTCTTCATCTCCCAGTACCTACTGCAACCTACATCCTTCTGAATCTGCTTAGTGTATTCATCTCTTGGTCTCCCTCTACGATTTTTACCCTCCACGCTGCCCTCCAATGCTAAATTTGTGATCCCTTGATGTCTCAAAACATGTCCTACCAACCGATTCCTTCTTCTAGTCAAGTTGTGCCTTAAACTTCTCTTCTCCCCAATCCTATTCAATACCTCCTCATTAGTTACGTGATCTACCCACCTTATCTTCAGCATTCTTCTGTAGCACCACATTTCGAAAGCTTCTATTCTCTTCTTGTCCAAACTGGTTATCGTCCATGTTTCACTTCCATACATGGCTACACTCCATACAAATACTTTCAGAAACGACTTCCTGACACTTAAATCTATACTCGATGTTAACAAATTTTTCTTCTTCACAAACGATTTCCTTGCCATTGCCAGTCTACATTTTATATCCTCTCTACTTCGACCATCATCAGTTATTTTACTTCCTAAATAGCAAAACTCCTTTACTACTTTAAGTGTCTCATTTCCTAATCTAATCCCCTCAGCATCACCCGATTTAATTTGACTACATTCCATTATCCTCGTTTTGCTTTTGTTGATGTTCAACTTATATCCTCCTTTCAAGACACTGTCCATTCCGTTCAACTGCTCTTCCAAATCCTTTGCTGTCTCTGACAGAATTACAATGTCATCGGCGAACCTCAAAGTTTTTACTTCTTCTCCATGAATTTTAATACCTACTCCGAATTTTTCTTTTGTTTCCTTTACTGCTTGCTCAATATACAGATTGAATAACATCGGGGAGAGGCTACAACCCTGTCTCACTCCTTTCCCAACCAGTCCACTGTGTGGACGGCAGGGCAGGTGTGTGACAGTATCCCATCAAAATTTGTTAATGAAATTGGTTGTGACATGGGCAATGTGCAGGTGAGCACTGTTCTGATGGAAACTCACTCGCTTCATGAGCATGCCTCTCCTCTTATTTTGGATTGCGCAGCAAAGGTTTTTCAACATTTCACAGTAGTGGTCCACATTGATTGTTGTACTGGCAGGCAGGAATATTCTCAATGATAATCTGTTCCTGTCTCAAAACATACTACTTCCCATCACTTTGCTGGCAGACTAAACTTCTGCGGCTTTGGCGACACAGGATGTTTCCACTGACAGTCCCAATTGTTGTTAACTCTACAAAGGAACTTGTATGAGTGTACAACATGTGCACAAATGGTGCAAACAATTCATAGACTGAAGTACAGACGTCCATGACTAACAGCATTCTGGATGCCCATCGGTTTCGGAGGAAACGATTGCGAAAGTGGAAGACGCAATGGCTGAAAGGTCAAAAGTTGATGGTTTGGAGTCTGCAAGATGAGCTCTAAAGTCAGTAAGATCAGCACTGATAAAATTTTGACAGACCATTTAGGGTATGCCAAGATATGTGCAAGGCGAGTCCCGAGAATGCTTACAGAAGCCCACAAGCAGACACATGTGGAAGTGGCCCATGAATTACTTCAGACCCACACAACTGATAATGAGGAATTCTTGAACTCTGTTGTCACTGGGGACGAGACCTGGATCCACTACACAACATTGGAAATGAAAAAACAATCCTGTCAGTGGAAACATCCTGTGTCGCCAAAGCCGCAGAAGTTTAGTCTGCCAGCAAAGTGATGGGAAGTAGTATGTTTTGAGACAGGAACAGATTATCATTGAGAATATTCCTGCCTGCCAGTACAACAATCAATGTGGACCACTACTGTGAAATGTTGGAAAACCTTTGCTGCGCAATCCAAAATAAGAGGAGAGGCATGCTCATGAAGCGAGTGAGTTTCCATCAGAACAGTGCTCACCTGCACATTGCCCATGTCACAACCAATTTCATTAACAAATTTTGATGGGATACTGTCACACACCTGCCCTGCAGTCCACACATACCCCGAGTGACTTCCATCTCTTCCCTGAATTGAAGAAACACCTGGATGGGGCGCATTTCACAACCGGAGAGGAGCTGAAGAAGGGGTTTTACACTAACATCGTGATGCGGCTGGAGAGTTCTACAATGCAGGCATACAGAAGATGGTACACTGAATGCAAAAATGCATTGATCTCAACAGTGATTATGTAAAAAATGGGTAAAAGTCTAAGCTTTCCACACATGAATTATTCAATGCCAATAAACATGTTTTTCATTGAGAAAAATAAGTGGAAACCTTATTTTCTGGACAATGTTCCAGACCCAGAGCATTGTTTATACTAAAACCTATGTCCTTGTTTATTGGGTTTTCAGACAACTTTATTCCTTAGAGTGTGTCACGAAAAAAAAACTAAAAAATAGTACTGGATGTCAGAGTCAAACACAATCATCTGTAAATAGTGACACGAAACCAACAATAGTTCACAGTCTACTTGCAGCCCAAGCAGAGAGTATGTAAAATGGCACGACTTGCAGCATCTTGAAGAAAATGGCTGAGTCACTCATTAAAATAATTAGCATAAAATGGAAACACCACTTTCTATGCTTACTAAACATAGAAAACAATGATCAGTTCTATGCTAAGAAGCATGTGACTTTTGTATACAAGAGAAAAACAAAATGTTTATAATAAATTGTATGTTGTGTCAGTCTGCCATCAGTTGAACGATAAAAATAGTGCTCCAATGTTGCCACTGGGTGGTTAACAGAATTAATGTAGATGAGTAAGAATAACAAACCCATACTGTTCGGATATAGTGTCACTAATATCCTGCTTGACACAGTCAGGTTGTTTAAATATCTAGGTGTATTGTTCGAAGAAATACAAAATGGAATGAGCATGTGAGAACTTTGGTAGGGAAGGCCGATAGTCGATTTCAGTTTAGTGAAAGAATTTTAGGAGAGGGTGGTTCACCTGTCTAAGAGACAGCATAAAGGACACTGATGCGAACTATTCTTGAGTACTGCTTGAGTGTTTGGGATCCGTACCAAGTCGGATTGAAGGAAGACATCGCAGCTATTCAGAGGCAGACTGTTAGATTTATTACCAGTAAGTTCAAACAACGTGTTACGGAGATGCTTAGGGAACTCAAATGGGAATGCCTGGAGGGAAGGCAAAGTTCTTTTTGAGAAACCTGTAGAGAAATATACAGAAATGACATTTGAAGCTGACTCCCACATGATTCTACTGCTGCAAACATACACTGCACGGAAGGACCAAGAAGATAAGATACGAGAAATCAGGGCTATACAGAGGCATATAGACAGTTTTTTTTATCCTCGCTCTATTTGCGAGTGGACAAGGGAAGGAAATGACTATAATCCATTCATCATAAGAATAAACTTGATGTAAACAAACACAAATGTGGTGCTTCATCAGAAGTGGTAGCACATGTACATCGGTGTTGTTACTCTCTTGGAAGTAGGTCCTACTTATGTATTAGATATCTTATTACTAAGTTATGTTAAATGAAACTGTAAGATATTCAAATGTATTAACAACCATCAACATTTTTCTTAATCATGCTGTAGCTACACAGTTTTTATTTCAAAAATCGTGTACAGTCACAGCCTCTGCAGCACTGTGCTCCGATTGCCACACTGTTAATGGGCAGAAAAAGAATGGCTGAGGCTGCTTTCTGTTCCGTAGTGAAACATGTGCATGGAACATGGTTAAAAAGTGCCAAGAAATAAGCTGGTCTTAATGTTTTTCATAAATTTATGGAGATAATCGGCTTTGAAGTTTTTCCAGTGTTGTATATAATGTAGTTAGTAAAGGAATCCGTATTGAACACGTAGTGCCGACAGAAGCATAATGGTATATGAACAGATACGGTTATTCGTGCGTTGGTTTAAATCTCCCCAGAATTTCTTTTTTTCTATTTCCCTTCATTCAATCTGAAATGCCTACAGCTCATAGTTATAAAACTCATCATCATATCTTATGAATAATGCACATCTTCCTGTTTCTAATTGCATAATGGATGCAAAATTTCTGTTTCCATTTCAAATAAAAATTCTTAATTATAGATGTCTTATGAAAGACTGTTCATAAAAGTTGTTTAAATTAAGAGAAAATAACAATTTAATTTTTAAGGCAAAAATGAAAAACCAAATCCTCTTTATTTGGACTGTGTCCATTGTTTTATATCACGGAGGTAGAAAAGTATCGTAGAAACGAAAAACAATCATTTTCACTGCATCGAGCACATCATACAAATGCTGCAGTTTTACATTTGCTACTGTACCATTACAGTATGCACACTACAGAACTGATCTGGAGCCAAGCTGTGGGATTTGGCCTGAGAAGTAACAAAGCTGTTAAGTTGCCAGATGTACTGGAACTAACACATGCAGGTTTTTCACATGTCACTGCCGAACGCTGGTGGGATATAGAATGGCTTGTCATAAAAGAAGAAGAGAAAATGCTGTACCCGGTTGTCTTCACGGATTCTGTTGTTGATAGGCTCATTATCAATGTAGCAGGTGACACTTCCAGAACTAAAATGTATTTCTCAGATTCGGATAAGAAAGGAACTAAGAGATCACCAGACGACTGACTGTAAGTAATACCTTCAGTGGCTTCAATATTTAACTATACAGTGAAATCCTTCAATAATCTCTTACATTACATACAGCTTATGCAGCAAAATTACCCTGCCTTTAAGTCAGGAATTATCATCATTCTTGTTTTTAATAGCTAAACGATAACATGTAGCGGTTTTTGTCAGTTGTCTAAGGAGTGTGTTGTGGGAGATTTGCAGTGTATTATTTCATTCTGCTAAATTAAATACCATTCAAGTTGTAATGCTCCTCTGCCTGTCTCTTTTTTAAGTGTGATCTGCAGCTGGCCACGCCACTGAAGGCTAGCTGTACCATCTGGCTGGCCAGTGCTGTCCAATTTAAATGTTCCGGTAAAGCTGTCCCATATTATTGCTAAGTCGATGTGCGCGTAACACACAGCACAAAATGTACCCTTATTATCATACTTGACAGTACTCAAGACAGCTTAGCTACAGTCCCACATGAAACAGAAACCCAATGAAGTTCCAGCAAACGTGGAAGAATACATAGTGCAATGTTTACATCAGGTTTATTCTTATGATGAACGGATTATAGTAGTGGTACAGGGTACCCTCTGCCACGCACCGTATGGTGGCTTGTGTAGTATCTATGTAGATGTAGATCAAAGATAGGACTCCAAGCCAGTGGGATCTAATTGTGGACAAGTGTATCTGTAAAAGCAGTGTAATACCAGACCTGGGCACCACCCACCACTCCAACTCGTTACTCCTGTCAGAATGGTTGGTGAATGACAGCATTAGCTTCAACCATTGATGAAAATTGTAATCATGATGTAACCTCTAAAGATTTCATACATCATATATAATTTTCAGATATTCTGGTGCCACAGCTCTTATGTACTTGGAGTGACTAGAGTGATGGATTTCTGAATTTTTTTAGAATACTTCAGTTTGAACAATCAGTGCTAATGATATACATTCTAGAGGGAAATTTTACAGAAATATAATGCACAAAACACTTCTTCATTCTTTGATTATGGATAATGTAACTGCCCTCAAAGATGCAACAAAAATGATTAACACGTCAGGAAAGTACTTTTGTAGCAGTTTCAGAGTGCCTATATACTACACCTACACACTGATGATTATGTTGGTGTCACCACATTGGTAGAATTCTTACACAATCATTTAATTAAGGTTAGTGCTGTATGGTAGCCAGACTGCTCTTGTTGCCACAGAAACTAAAATAGTTTGGCATGTCATATGACTAGGATGTGGCAAGATGTCCTAATTTCACACATTTGATCATGGCCCGATTGTGGTGCTTAATACTTGGAATCTTCATCTCCAGGGTCATGCAAGTACTAGAATTATGACATACTACACTACTAGCCATTAAAATTGCTACACCACGAAGATGACGTGCTACAGACGCGAAATTTAACCAACAGGAATAAGATGCTGTGATATGCAAATGATTAGCTTTTCAGAGCATTCACACAAGGTTGGCGCCAGTGGCGATACCTACAACATGCTGACATGACGAAAGTTTCCAACCGATTTCTCATAAACAGCAGTTGGCCGGCGTTGCCAGGTGAAACGTCGTCGTGATGTCTTGTGTGAGGAGGAGAAATGAGTACCATCTCGTTTCCAACTTTGATAAAGGTCGGATTGTAGCCTATCGTGATTGTGGTTTATCATATCGCAACATTGGTGCTCGCATTGGTCGAGATCCAATGACTGTTAGCAGAATATGGAATCGGTGGGTTCAGGAGGGTAATACGGAACGCCGTGCTGGATCCCAATGGCCTCGTATCACTAGCAATTGAGATGACAGGCATCTTATCCACATGGCTGTAACGGATCATGCAGCCACGTCTCAATCCCTGAGTCAACAGATGGGGACGTTTGCAAGACAACAACCATCAGCACGAACAGTTTGACGACGTTTGCAGCAGCACGGACTATCAGCTCGGAGACCATGGCTGCGGTTACCCTTGACGCTGCATCACAGATAGGAGCACCTGTGATGGTGTACTCAATGACGAACCTGGGTGCACGAATGGCAAAACGTCATTTTTTCGGATGAATTCGGGTTCTGTTTATAGCATCATGATGGTCACATCCGTGTTTGGCGACATCGCAGTGAACACACATTGGAAGCGTCTATTTCATCGCCATACTGGCATATCACCCGGCGTGATGGTATGGGGTGCCATTGGTTACACGTCTCTGTCACCCCATGTTCGCATTGACGGCACTTTGAACAGTGGAAGTTACATTTCAGATGTGTTACGACTCGTGGCTCTACCCTTCATTCGATCCCTGCGAAACCCCACATTTCAGCAGGATAATGCACAACCACATGTTGCAGGTCCTGTATGGGCCTTTCTGGATACAGAAAATGTTCAACTGCTGCCCTGGTCAGCACATTCTCCAGATCTCTCACCAATTGAAAACGTCTGGTCAATGGTGGCCGAGCATCTGGCTCGTCACAATACGCCAGTCACCACTCTTCACGAACTGTGGTATCGTATTGAAGCTGCATGGTCAGCTGTACCTGTACACGCCATCCAAGCTCTGACTCAATACCCAGGCATATCAAGGCCGTTATTATGGCCAGAGGTGGTTGTTCTGGGTACTGATTTCTCCGGATCTATGCACCCAAATTGCATGAAAATGTAATCACATGTCAGTTCTAGTATAATATATTTGTCCAATGAATACCCGTTTATCATCTGCATTTCTTCTTGGCGTAGCAACTTTAATGGCCAGTAGTGTATATGTCAAGGGTGTATTCAGAGTACATCGATTCAGGGAAAACCACCACTGCCATGAGCAACCACGTGTGGTTGACAGGCATCATAACCAAGGACAACAACACTAACAGAAAGACTACAGAGTAACATCATTCACCAATTCATTGCTGGGCAACATCACCATTGCGAACGACTTCCCCTACTGCTCACCCACGTAATGGACAGCAACAATTGGCCAAGGTATATAATTATGTGCATTGGACAACTAAGCCTGGAAAACATCACATGGACTAACATGCACAGCTAAAAGTTTGTGAACTGATAATTAACATTATGTGTTAGTATGTGTCATCTGTATGGTTCAAGTACTTCATAAGTCAGCCAAGTCCATTCACATTGCTTGTTTACAGGACAGCATTCAGCAAGGTGCAAAGATATTCTCATGTGGAGGATTTTTACAAAGGATAAGATGGAGCCCTCAACAAGTGTGCCATCATCTCTCACCGGTAAATGACACAGACACCTACTGACTGATCGCGTGCCTCCATTCGTTCACTTATTGCACCCCAGTGGCAGCCTGTGATGTCGGACAATATACATAAACTCCGGCACAATGGTTTAACAAACATTCTGCAGGTATGACTGCTTCTGTGGCCTCCCTGGTCACCTGTCCTCCAGCCAACAGAGCACGTCTTGCTGCAACTGTGTGAGAGGTGTTTGCTTTGGACTCAATTTCCATCATTCTCTGAAGGTAGTGGGTGGCAGTTGTTCTTCGTTCAATATATGCCATGACACTGACTATGGTTAAATGCACTAGAATGAGATTATTTTTTTAAAAAAGTGGTAAATGTGCTTACTTAAAAAATACTACATGTTGCGAAAAAAGTGGAACATATGATGAAAATGTAAGCTTTCTGCACACTGATATGCTATCATGACACAGTATATAAAAATTGAGAAGATAGAAAACTTTGATGATACTGATACTGAATTGTTCAGATTCTTGTTTATGTGCCTATCAACCCCCTGTGATGAACATTAGTTTTACTCAATCCATTACTTGCGTTCAATTCAGGACTTTCCATTACGTTTTTTGGCAAACATCTTTACAAGTGGGTATTCTGTGTTACTTTTAAGTTACATAAATCACTAATAATCAGGATGGCTCACACTTTTGTGCCTCCTATACTACATATTCAAATCACACCTGGAAGCTGGGAATTTAAACAAAAAACTATTGTGTATTTTTCTTTGTTATTCAACTTGGTCCTGAACTAGATAAAGCAGATAACTAAAACTGATCTGTATTCTATCTCTGCAATTAAATAATACTAGCATCCATACCATTGTTGCTGAACATAGCACATTGTAGTACTGCACTTTCAGATTTTTTGCTTTCAAAATGTGTGTATGTGTGTATGTGTATGTGTGTGTGTGTGTGTGTGTGTGTATGGAGTAATTCTCCCCATTCTCAAAGGATACATCATCATACGACATAAGCGAATGAAAATAAGCAGACGACAAGTGTTGGACGATCACTTACTCCAGATGCCATTCGAATAGTAAAAATGGCATCATTAAGTCTTTGAACAAGATCCTGAACATGGGCTTTCCCTGACAGTTTACTATCTATCTCAACACCTAGAAATTTGAACTGTTCAGTTTCACTAATCATATGCCCATTCAGTGAAATTAAAATGTCAAGTTTCCTTGAATTATATGTTACAAACTGTAAAAATTGGTCTTACTCTGATTTAGCAATTTTTTTTTTTTTTTTTTTTAATCCTTGAGTCACTTATTTGCCAACCAAGACTTTTCTCTTCAACAGTGAGGCAATAGCAGCCAAGTGGATAATATGTGGTAGCATCTACATATCTATATCTACACATTTTTGTTGTAAATGTCCCTCAATTCTATTTGCTCATTTCCTTTGATTACTACAACAAAATGACATTTACTTCCCTTGCCATAGTAGTGCAGGTAGATGTCTCTTATGTTGAGTACTATTTTGTCTGCTAAGTTTTAGTGTCAGAAAGCTGTTTGTCAGAGCTCCCTTTGAGACTGAAATCTAAATATATTGTCAAGGGAAAAAATAAGCAGCCAAAATTGTTACCATGCTTGGGTCATTCCAGGTAAGTAACTAAGGTTTGATGCTGACGAGAGCACTGTAAAAGATAAGGGTACGTAATTTAATAGAAGTACATATAGCTTCCATCAAAATAAGATAACCTCACCAAAAGATAAAGCAGATGGTCTGTAGTACTCTTCATGTCCTGTATCTGAGCGGTAGGGCTGGAGTGAACTCTCATCAACAACCACATCAAGGACAGGATTGGTAGATGAGTGCAGTGTGTCTTCAAGATGGAAAACTACTATGTAACTTCCAGTTCCAGACTGTGGCATCTCTTCCTTGTACCATCGATCAAGATCAAATAATGCAACACGTAACATGCTCTTACAGTCTGTATCCATACTTTGCCAAGCGAAGAGGCATAAGCTTAGTTCACCTTCATTGACACCTGAAACAATACAATGGCACATACACAAATTATAAAAAATTTTGCAACCTAAATAAACTGAAGAATTAAATAAAGATTTAAGCATTACGCATCTTGTTAATCTGTTCTGTTTGCAACCGCACGTCTGTGTCACTGTTCTTTTTCAGATCCCATGATGGCTCTAAAGCTGAAACCGGTAACCTGAATAAATAAAATAAATGAGTCCATAATGAGATTTTCACTCTGCAGCGGAGTGAGCACTGATATGAAACTTCCTGGCATATTAAAACTGTGTGCCCGACCGAGACTCGAACTCAGGACCTTTGCCTTTCGCGGGCAAGTTTGGAAGGTAGGAGACAAGATACTGGCAGAAGTATAGCTGTGAGGACCGGGCGAGAGTCGTGTTTCGGTAGCTCTGATGGTAGAGCACCTGCCCGCGAAAGGCAAAGGTCCCGAGTTCGAGTCTCAGTCGGGCACACAGTTTTAATATGCCAGGAAGTTTCAAATAAATGTGACCACGACTGTTTATTCCTCAGCTCAATAAGAAAGTAAGGACACCAGCCTCCTGTAAACAACCAAGTGACATCACTTCAATGAGTCTGTAACCACTTGCTGAAAACTAAATCTAATTATGGAGTGGCCTTACTGAACAGACCTCCAGGTTTCAACACTGACTGACTGGAGTCAACTTTCTACTTGACATTGATGGACTAAATTTTATCTCCACTCTTTGTAAGTCCATCCTTGTAACTAACCCCATAACTTTTCAACTTTCATGTCCATCGCCTTGCCAATGGCCAAACGTCACCTCTTTCATCATCCAGGTGACTCCAAACCCACCACCTCATTCTGATCAATAACTAATTCTCCTTTATAGTGAATATTTACACAAACATACACGACACGAACATTGGTACTTACATCACCTCCATATGTGAAACCATTTACCTTACTAGCCACCCAATATCTTAACCCCTTTTGCTTCAGTGTCATTGAATAACTGGGATGTCAAATTTAAGTTATTTTGGTTTGGAGTGCACAGACTATTTTCATGCCAATTTTCCACTCAGCTGTGTTTACTTCATTCGGAATTAATTTTAAGCCTTTTTCTGTCTTCATCTTATGGCACCTTCCTCTCCCTCACGAACCAGCTGCAAAGGAGCATACCCATAATACACTTTCATTAAATTAACTGTTACTGACAGATATTGGTGGTGGGGAGCAGAGCTCTCAGCTCATACACAACATACCAAGTGCTCATTCTACTGCACGCTATGCCTGCACCAAACAAGCATTTAACCCATGTGGCCTGCCTCACTGGGCAGAACAGGCAACACAGCAAATCTGTTGTGCTGTAGAAACAGCTGTGACAGTCTGACACATAGTCACTGCCATTCAACTCACTGAAATGTCATTCACAAGGTTATTTTAGTCAAAGTATACCCAGTATCACCATTGATTGGAATAAGTTCAACATGTCCTTCACCACAGCTTCACCTAACAAATTACCGAGTGATAAAAACACTACCTACAAACTGTAACACCTCTCCAAAAAAGAAGTACTTCATCACATAAATAATTCACGAAACATCCCGGTTTCTTCTTACACCGTACTTACTCCCAACTCCCTGGCTCACAGATCATGTTCCTATGGATAACCCACACACAAGACCTGTAAAACACACTCATTCAAAGCAGGCATTTATGTCTTATAGCAACCCCACTGTAACTCTTGCACAATCTTTTATGTAAGCATGACCACAAACCAATTGTCTAATTGAATGGATGGTTACTGCCAAACTGACAGAGCAAGTTAACCACTTTCAACATTTCCAGTTTTGTTTACATTTCTATCAAATGCTGAACACCATTACTGTGCCGTGAGTGGTTACCTTTACTCCTTCCATTAATATAATGTATCAGGAAAATCTTGTATTCAGACAGTAGCAACATCATCATTCTTCATTGAACATTTTGGCTCTTTTGCATAGGAGTTGAATACACTGTATTTGTTTCTAAACTCCAAGAAAACAATGCAATCATCACAATTACCTTCAATGTAACAGAAGTTGTGGAGAAGCAAGTATGGTGGATAGCTGCCAACAGGTGTGAGTTAACTCAGAGAGAGAGTGGAATTACCCCACCCCTCCCTCCCCTGAGCACATAGCCATACTCTTGTACAAAAGCCTACTGAAAATGTTGGAACTTTTCTTAATGGTTCAGAAACTTTTAAATGTAATTAATCCTATGTTTGAATCTTCTCATTTTCAATAGTTTCAACAAAAATCTATGTTTTGAACAAGTTTCATGTCTGCTGAAATCTTAAAGACACAAAGCTTAAACTTTTAATAGCATATGTAGTATAGTACAAAACCACTGTATAGAAGTACCTGTAGAGTTACGTTGAGTATTCATCAAGTTACTGATGGTCTTTTGGGATTTCACATCTGCTGGAAACTTTAATAGTAGGGGTGTTTCAGCACAAAAACATCCTACAAGTACAGTTATAAATTTCGCATTTAAAAGTCTATCTCTTAGGAGAATCATTCAAACCATCGTTCAACCATCGCACAGACGTCCGCACGGAGGACATAGTAATCGGTATCCCTGGTGTAGATAAACAACTGAAACACTTGAAAACAAGTAAGTCCCAATTAGGTTTCACAAAGAGTACCCTTTGGCACTGGCCCCTTACTTATCTTGCATTTACCGCGAATCTCTCACCCAGTACAAGCCCAAGTGACTGGAAAAAAGCACAGGTGACTTCTATATATAAGAAGGGTAAAAGCCCAAGACACAGTTGCTAAGATGATCACAAGCAATACATTGTGAGATTCCAGCAGACAGACACTCACTCTCTCCCTGACCGACTTCCTAATTCTTTTGTACAATAGCAATCTGCAGCCATTTGCTGATGATGCTGTGATGCACGGGAAGGTCATGGCATTGTGTGACTATTGGATGATACAAGATGACATACACAATTTCTAGTTGGTGTGATGAATGACAGTTGGCTCTAAATGTAGGAAAATGAAGATGAGTACGAGAGAGAATCCTACAATGTTCTAATACAGCATTTGTAGGGTGCAGCTTGACACAGTCACAATGATTAAACATCTAGGAATAATGTTGCAGAGTGATATGCAACAGCATAAGTAGGTAAAGATTGTAGCAGGGAGAATTTTAATGAAGTGATTCATCTGTGAAGCAGACCACACACAGGACACTTATGCGACCCATTATTCAGTACTGTCTCAACTGTTTGGGATACACACCAGGTTGGATTAAAGGAAGACAACGAATCAATTCAGAGGTGGGCTGCTATATTTGTTACCGGTACGTTCGAACAACATGCAAGTATTACAGAGATGCTTCAGGAACTCAAATGGGAATCCCTGGAGGGAACAAGACATATTTGAGTAAATTTAGAGAATCGGCATTTGAAGCTGACTGCAGAATGACTGAACTACTGGCAACATACATTTTGCCTACAGACCATTAAGATAAGACAAATTAGGGCTTGTATCGAGGTATATAGATAGTTGTTTTCCCTCACTATATTTGTGAGTGGAAAAGGACAGGAAATGACTAACAGTGCTGCAGCATACCCTCCTCATGCATCATATGGTAACTTGCAATGTATGTATGGTAGAATATAAATAATATAGGAGCAAAGCAGACCACTCACTGGTGAGTGGTCCCCTTTACTTCTAAATTATTTACAATCGTCATATACACATTTTTATAATGTTACATTCAACACTTTCAAAGTTCTTACAAAAATGCTGGATTTTGGTAGATAATGTCTAAGATATTATCTACTCTTTATCATTACGTTATTATCTAGATACTATAGCACCATTTCTGGCTATATACCAACAAAGATGTACCCAATGTCAAGTAAATTATGTTATTATTATAGGGTACAGAGCACAACATCATCATAGCTAACACTTGGTTTAAGAATCATGAAAGAAGGTTGTATACATGGAAGAACCCTGGAGATACTAAAAGGTATCAGATAGATCATATAATGGTAAGACAGAGATTTAGGAACCAGGTTTTAAATTGTAAGACATTTCCAGGGGCAGATGTGGACTCTGACCACAATCTATTGGTTATGACCTGTAGATTAAAGCTGAAGAAACTGCAAAAAGGTGGGAATTTAAGGAGATGGGACCTGGATAAACTGAAAGAACCAGAGGTTGTACAGAGTTTCAGGGAGAGCATAAGGGAACAATTGACAGGAATGGGGGAAAGAAATACAGTAGAAGAAGAATGGGTAGCTTTGAGGGATGAAGTAGTGAAGGCAGCACAGAATCAAGTAGGTAAAAAGACGAGGGCTAGTAGAAATCCTTGGGTAACAGAAGAAATATTGAATTTAACTGATGAAAGGAGAAAATATAAAAATGCAGTAAATGAAGCAGGCAAAAAGGAATACAAACGTCTCAAAAATGAGATCAACAGGAAGTGCAAAATGGCTAAGCAGGGATGGCTAGAGGACAAATGTAAGGATGTAGAGGCTTATCTCACTAGGGGTAAGATAGATACTGCCTACAGGAAAATTAAAGAGACCTTTGGAGATAAGAGAACGACTTGTATGAATATCAAGAGCTCAGATGGAAACCCAGTTCTAAGCAAAGAACGGAAAGCTGTAAGGTGGAAGGAGTATATAGAGGGTCTATACAAGGGCGATGTACTTGAGGACAATATTATGGAAATGGAAGAGGATGTAGATGAAGATGAAATGGGAGATACGATACTGCGTGAAGAGTTTGACAGAGCACTGAAAGACCTGAGTCGAAACAAGGCCCCCGGAGTAGACAACATTCCATTGGAACTACTGACGGCCTTGGGAGAGCCAGTCCTGACAAAACTCTACCATCTGGTGAGCAAGATGTATGAAACAGGCGAAATACCCTCAGACTTCAAGAAGAATATAATAATCCCAATCCCAAAGAAAGCAGGTGTTGACAGATGTGAAAATTACCGAACTATCAGTTTAATAAGTCACAGCTGCAAAATACTAACACGAATTCTTTACAGACGAATGGAAAAACTAGTAGAAGCCAACCTTGGGGAAGATCAGTTTGGATCCCGTAGAAACACTGGAACCCGTGAGGCAATACTGACCTTACGACTTATCTTAGAAGAAAGATTAAGGAAAGGCAAACCTACGTTTCTAGCATTTGTAGACTTAGAGAAAGCTTTTGACAATGTTGACTGGAATACTCTCTTTCAAATTCTAAAGGTGGCAGGGGTAAAATACAGGGAGCGAAAGGCTATTTACAATTTGTACAGAAACCAATTGGCAGTTATAAGAGTTGAGGGACATGAAAGGGAAGCAGTGGTTGGGAAGGGAGTAAGACAGGATTGTAGCCTCTCCCCGATGTTGTTGAATCTGTATATTGAGCAAGCAGTAAAGGAAACAAAAGAAAAATTCGGAGTAGGTATTAAAATCCATGGAGAAGAAGTAAAAACTTTGAGGTTCGCCGATGACATTGTAATTCTGTCAGAGACAGCAAAGGACTTGGAAGAGCAGTTGAATGGAATGGACAGTGTCTTGAAAGGAGGATATAAGATGAACATCAACAACAGCAAAAGGAGGATAATGGAATGTAGTCGAATTAAGTCGGGTGATGCTGAGGGAATTAGATTAGGAAATGAGACACTTAAAGTAGTAAAGGAGTTTTGCTACTTGGGGAGCAAAATAACTGATGATGGTCGAAGTAGAGAGGATATAAAATGTAGACTGGCAATGGCAAGGAAAGCGTTTCTGAAGAAGAGAACTTTGTTAACATCGAGTATAGATTTAAGTGTCAGGAAGTCATTTCTGAAAGTATTTGTATGGAGTGTAGCCATGTATGGAAGTGAAACATGGACGATAAATAGTTTGGACAAGAAGAGAATAGAAGCTTTCGAAATGTGGTGCTACAGAAGAATGCTGAAGATTAGATGGGTAGATCATATAACTAATGAGGAAGTATTGAATAGGATTGAGGAGAAGAGAAGTTTGTGGCACAACTTGACCAGAAGACGGGATCGGTTGGTAGGACATGTTCTGAGGCATCAAGGGATCACCAGTTTAGTATTGGAGGGCAGCGTGGAGGGTAAAAATCGTAGAGGGAGACCAAGAGATGAATACACTAAGCAGATTCAGAGGGATGTAGGTTGCAGTAGGTACTGGGAGATGAAGCAGCTTGCACAGGATAGAGTAGCATGGAGAGCTGCATCAAACCAGTCTCAGGACTGAAGACCACAACAACAACAACAACATATAGGGTACAGTGACAACAGAAAGCTCTGTTCAGAGGACAGCGATTAAGTTCTACTTAAAAAATTGTACAGGCTTTATTTACTGGAACAGAACGTCAAAACTTAAATGGCAAATTCTATAAATGTTTATCTACTGTACAAAAGAATTAGGAAGTCAGTCAGGGAGGGAGGGAGGGTGTGTGTGTGTGTGTCTGCTGGAGTCTCACAATGTATTGCTTGTGATCATCTGAGCAACTGTGTTTTGGGCTTTGAATGACTATATGTGATGGAGCTTAGCATTATTGTGAGAGAACATGATTGCATTTGATTCACATTGTTCAGATTGCTTTTGATTCACATTGTACAGAACTGGACTTTTATGTGACTGTTACACAAATATTTGCTTCACCTGCAATGGCTTAGTGAATCTGTGAGTGTCATTTGTATTAAGATCCACATGGTGAGTTGACCATTCATCTTTCCACTTTTACGGCAAGCTAAACTATCTTTGACTACACCAGCTGATTTTTTTATAGACACAGAATTTGTAAAACTGTGAACAGCATTTTGATTCTAAACTGTGCTAGGTGGATAGGAAAGAATGCAATCTGTGCATGTTATAAAAATGAACTTTGAATGTAATGATTTTTCCACGAGATATGGTTCATGTGGTATCAGCAGCAATTTCCTTCTTGCCTTACAGTATCAAATAAGTGTTTCTTTTCAACTACGGAGAGATGGAGATATGGACATGTGGAATGAAGGTTATGGGTGACTCTTGTGACTATTTTTAGGTTATTTACTTCAGTAGTTTAGAGATCCTTGATGTGTGGTGGGCAATAACAATTAGGATAAAACTGAGACAGATGAAAAATGGAAATTAACTAAATCATATAATCAAACCAATAGTCCTGTTGCAAAGTGTACAACTACCATATACAAGAGCTAAAACAAACAATTCATATTATTAGGAATTAATGAAGTTTACATGCTGACTTACTGTCATCAAAATCATCAGGCCCGAGGGATCGATGCTGTCTTGAGACAGCCGTTCCGATGGCCTGGCAGGTGAGGCTGTTCCCTCCAAGTGTTTCCTTGTTCTCATATGCCTTCATTTCAAAGAAGTAATGCTGGCTACATCCTTTAAAGCCCTAAGAAACAATAAAACAGCAAGCCTTGAAAAACTTCTTACTCTTTTTCCCTCTCCCGCATTGTTATTAGGGGAGCTGCATTGGACTCGCTAGATGTCAATGCAGTCTAACATAAGATAGTACAATGTGTAAGAGACAGGGTATGTGACATCAACCCTCTTCATTCGCTTTTTCATTCCACTGAAAGATGTTGCAAAAAATGTATACACATATACAGGGTTATTACAAATGATTGAAGCGATTTCACAGCTCTACAATAACTTTATTATTTGAGATATTTTCACAATGCTTTGCACACACATACAAAAACTCAAAAAGTTTTTTTAGGCATTCACAAATGTTCGATATGTGCCCTTTTAGTGATTCGGCAGACATAAAGCCGGTAATAAAGTTCCTCCCACACTCGGCGCAGCATGTCCCCATCAATGAGTTCGAAAGCATTGTTGATGCGAGCTCGCAGTTCTGGCACGTTTCTTCGTAGAGGAGGTTTAAACACTGAATCTTTCACATAACCCCACAGAAAGAAATCGCATGGGGTTAAGTCGGGAGAGTGTGGAGGCCATGACATGAATTGCTGATCATGATCTCCACCACGACCGACCCATCGGTTTTCCAATCTCCTGTTTAAGAAATGCCGAACATCATAATCGAAGTGCGGTGGAGCACCATCCTGTTGAAAGATGAAGTTGGCGCTGTCGGTCTCCAGTTGTGGCATGAGCCAATTTTCCAGCATGTCCAGATACACGTGTCCTGTAACGTTTTTTTCGCAGAAGAAAAAGCGGCCGTAAACTTTAAACCGTGAGATTGCACAAAACACGTTAACTTTTGGTGAATTGCGAATTTGCTGCACGAATGCGTGAGGATTCTCTACCGCCCAGATTCGCACATTGTGTCTGTTCACTTCACCATTAAGAAAAAATGTTGCTTCATCACTGAAAACAAGTTTTGCACTGAACGCATCCTCTTCCATGAGCTGTTGCAACCGTGCCGAAAATTCAAAGCGTTTGACTTTGTCATCGGGTGTCAGGGCTTGTAGCAATTGTAAACGGTAAGGCTTCTGCTTTAGCCTTTTCCGTAAGATTTTCCAAAGCGTCGGCTGTGGTACGTTTAGCTCCCTGCTTGCTTTATTCGTCGACTTCCACGGGCTACGCGTGAAACTTACCCGCACGCGTTCAACCGTTTCTTCCCGTTGATTTCCCCTTACAGAGGCATCCTTAAGTTTTAAACTGCGCATACCATCGCCGAATGGAGTTAGCAGTTGGTGGATCTTTGTTGAACTTCGTCCTGAAGTGTCGTTGCACTGTTATGACTGACTGATGTGAGTGCATTTCCAGCACGACATACGCTTTCTAGACTCCTGTCGCCATTTTGTCTCACTGCGCCCTCGAGCGCTCTGGCGGCAGAAATGAAGTGCAGCTTCAGCCGAACAAAACTTTATGAGTTTTTCTACGTATCTGTAGCATGTCGTGACCATATGTCAATGAATGGAGCTACAGTGAATTTATGAAATCGCTTCAATCATTTGTAATAGCCCTGTACTTAAATTAAATTATGATAAGAGTCTAAAATTTTTATGACATCTCTGTGCAATATTTATGTAAGCCTGGTGGCTATTGGAGGTAGAATGGTGATTTGGAGGGGGGGGGGGGTGGAGGGATTAACAAGTTACAATCTTCAACAAAATTCTCATCATGCCGTTCACATGATACACAATGCCTACTTGTAGTGTATCCCAACCAAGGAGTTACATAAATATTGAAATGCTTTTAATTTCATCAAAAAATAACCAATATCGAATTGTGCAATATTTCTTTCAGCCTTCTCCAGGAAGTTCTGTATCTTTTGCAATTCAAGTTTAAGCACAGAGGAGAAGATACAGTGTAAAATATGTACATTAAAAGAAAAAAATATGGTACGCAACACTTCCACAATGAAAACCAATAGCTGATGAATGGAGGCAAGAGTTCCTCATTATCTGAATGAAAATTCCGTAAAGAAACTATATGAAGTGCACAGGGGAAGAGATAAAAGGACTGAAGAGGGACATAGGAATGCTGCCTATACAAAACTGCAATTTTCCATTTCAAGCTTTCGAAGAAATTTATGTAACAACCTATTTATCATAGAATAAAAAAAAAAAAAAAAAAAAAAAAAGAAGAAGAAGAAGAAGAAGAAGAAGAAGAAGAAGCAACAAACCTCATAGATATATCCACAGCCATCAATCCATTCTTTCCACTGGTAGCAAAGAGCATACATGAATGCTACTGGGTGGCAAGAGTCACTACTGTTATCACTTATCTCACCACTGGGACTGTGCACAGTCCACACATAGCAGAAGTTGCGTGGATCATCCGATGGCTCCTGGAATGCGATGTGAGCTACTGGAATTGTCTGCTCCATCACTGGACTCACATACCTAAGGCATAAAAATACTTACTGAGAACATGAAATGAAATAAGTTTAATACTTTTATTTATTTAGGAATGAACAAAACACTATTGATGTAAAATTGTACTTGTTATAAATTGCACAACGGCTCTGAACACCACAATAACAAGTTACCAACTACATTCTAATTCCTGGCAATTTCTCAGTAAATTTGATATTCAATCAGTGTTTGGAAAAGAGTCCAAGTCATCAGTAATTCTTTTGCCCAGATACTGTTAAGGTGTGTATCACCAATTCAACCTTGGCTAGGACTGCAGGTTTGTGACTAACATACTGGAGAAAAATTTACGGTGATTCACCTGCATGCCTTAAAGAAAGAGGGCTTAGTATTACAAGGATAACAGTTTGGTCATAAGTAAGAAATATGTGCACAACGATATTATACTTTTTTTAAATCAATTGAGAATCCAGGACGGACTGTAACAAAATTATAGAATGGATAGTTGCTACTCACCATGTAGCGGAGATGCTGAGTTGCATGTCACAAAATGAGCTTTCGGTCAACTAGGCCATCGACAAAAAACACACTCTCTCTCTCTCTCTCTCTCTCTCTCGCGCGCGCGCGCACGCACACACACACACACACACACACACACACACACACACACACACACAGAGAGAGAGAGAGAGAGAGAGAGAGAGAGAGAGAGAGAGAGAGAGAGAGGCAGGCATGAGCACAGTCTCTGGCATCTGTGTGTGTGTGTGTGTGTGTGTGTGTGTGTGTGTGTGTGTGTGTGTGTGTGCGCGCGTGCGTGCGTGCGTGCGTGTGTGTAATTTTGACGAGGGCCTTGTTGGCAGAAAGCTCATTTTTTGACAGGGTTTTTGTTGTGCCTATCTGTGAATCAGCATCACCGCTTTCTGGTGAGTAGCAACTATCCTTTTCATAATATTGTCACATTTTTTTGAAAATTGTGATGAATTCTAGCGACCAAACATCTTATGAACAAGCCAAAACCATCAAGTATGGAAAGCATTTGTCCTGAGAAATTAAGAGCAGGAGGAGGAGGAGAGGAGGAAGACAGGAGATTAGTGTTTAACGTCCCATTGATAACAAGGTCAATAGAGAGGGAGTGCAAGCTCGGATTACAGATGGATGAGGAAGGAAACTGGCCGTGCCCTTTCAGAGAAACCATCCCGGTATCTGCCTGAAGTGATTTAGGGAAATCATGGAAAACCTGAATCAGGATGGCCAGATGTAAGTTTGATCCGTCGTCTTCCCAACAGCAAATCCAGTGTGCTAAGCACCGCTCCACCTAACTCAGTGAGAAATTAATGGTAGAATTATGAAACAACACCAGTCATTGAAAAGAAACTGCCTGACAGATTTGTCAGAGGAATCCTAAAGTATAATGAAAGTACACAGTCACTTACATCATAGTCACTTACAGACTCCTCATGTGTATTGTTTGTCAGCCTCAGATCTTCACAAAGCTGAACTGAATAGAGAAGATTCGCAGGAAGATTATGCTATTCATCATGGGTTTGTTTAGACCATGCTGTAGCATAACTAAACCACTCAAAAAACTAGTTCAAGATATTACAAGGAAAGTACTAAGCATCATACACGTTATTAAGAAAATTTAATTTCACTGGAATGAATAAATTACCATTTGATAGTCCTATGAATACTCTGTATATATATATATATATATATAGCACCCTCCCACCACCACCTACTCCAGTCCTGTAACCCGGAAGGTGTACACGATCAAAGGCAGAGCCACGTGTGAAAGCACCCACGTGATTTACCAACTGACCTGCCTACACTGTGATGCATTCTATGTGGGAATGACCAGCAACAAACTGTCCATTCGCATGAATGGACACAGGCAGACAGTGTTTGTTGGTAATGAGGATCACCCTGTGGCTAAACATGCCTTGGTGCACAGCCAGCACATCTTGGCACAGTGTTACACCGTCCGGGTTATCTGGATACTTCCCACCAACACCAACCTATCCGAACTCCGGAGATGGGAACTTGCCCTTCAGTATATCCTCTCTTCTCGTTATCCGCCAGGCCTCAATCTCCGCTAATTTCCAGTTGCCGCCACTCATACCTCACCTGTCTCTCAACTTCTTTGCCTCTACTCTTCCACCTCGACTGACATCTCTGCCCAAACTCTTTGTCTTTAAATATGTCTGCTTGTGTCTGTATATGTGTGGATGGATATGTGTGTGTGTGCACGAGTGTATACCCGTCCTTTTTTCCCCCTAAGGTAAGTCTTTCCGCTCCCGGGATTGGAATGACTCCTTACCCTCTCCCTTAAAACCCACATCCTTTCGTCTTTCCCTCTCCTTCCCTCTTTCCTGATGAGGCAACAGTTTGTTGCGAAAGCTTGAATTTTGTGTGTATATTTGTGTTTGTTTGTGTGTCTATCGACCTGCCAGCGCTTTTGTTTGGTAAGTCTCATCATCTTTCTTTATATATATATATATATATATATATATATATATATATATATATATATATATATATATATATATATATATAAAATAGAGGGAAACATTCCACGTAGGAAAAATATATCTAAAAACAAAGATGATGTGACTTACCAAATGAAAGTGCTGGCAGGTCGACAGACACACAAACGAACACAAACATACACACAAAATTCAAGCTTTCGCAACAAACTGTTGCCTCATCACGAAAGAGGGAAGGAGAGGGAAAGACGAAAGGATATGGGTTTTAAGGGAGAAGGTAAGGAGTCATTCCAATCCCGGGAGCGGAAAGACTTACCTTAGGGGGAAAAAAGGACGGGTATACACTCGCACACACACACATATCCATCCACACATATACAGACACAAGCAGACCATTGTGTCTGTATATGTGTGGATGGATATGTGTGTGTGTGCGCGAGTGTATACCCGTCCTTTTTTCCCCCTAAGGTAAGTCTTTCCGCTCCCGGGATTGGAATGACTCCTTACCCTCTCCCCTAAAACCCATATCCTTTCGTCTTTCCCTCTCCTTCCCTCTTTCCTGATGAGGCAACAGTTTGTTGCGAAAGCTTGAATTTTGTGTGTGTGTGTTTGTGTGTCTATCGACCTGCCAGCGCTTTCGTTCGGTAAGTCACATCATCTTTGTTTTTGGATATATTTTTCCCATGTGGAATGAGTCTCCAAAAGACAAAAATTGCCACAACAATTAATGTCAACCCCAACAGTAAAATTAAGAAGGAACGAAGGAAGAATACAGTATAATGTACCATCAAAAAAGTTAGACACTGAGTACAAGTTGGATTGAACAAAGACGGGAAATTAAGCATCTAGCAAAATCACAGAAAATCTAAATATGCACCCCACTCTGCCTGCATGCAAGTCAAGTGTCCGAATCATCTGATCACCTAACTTGCGTTAAAAAAAGAAAAAAAAAAAAGCTTATACTGTGGGGCAACTCAATCTTTCTTCTCACATGCAACTGCTAAATGGAACAGAAATTAGGTTACACCATATACCAAATGTTATACACTGTATAGTGGTGAGTAGTGCACAAATGTAGCTGTAGCACCCTTTATGAAACTGTCTAAACATTAGGTATTTCAAGTCAGCAGCAGCCGTAAAGTTTACCACGACACTGGATAAGTCTGGTATAGAGCAAAAAAACTACCCCCTCTCCAGTCCCTGTTACATACCCAATACAGCATCCCTCAACATAATTTTGAGCGCCTGTGGTTACTGATCCTGGTCACAAATGTTGATATAGCATGAGGAGACGATTAGAGTGGTGTGAAGAAGATGTATGAATGATTTAATTACTACTTTTTACATTACTAAATGCTACAAAATGATGAAACATTGTATAAGAATGTATAAGCTGAAACATCTGCCTTACTAAAACCACTAGTAGATATTAGTTGTACTAGTTGTGAATGAAGAGTTGAGTATTACCTAAACTATAAAATGAACTCATGAATAAGCACAGCATTAACTAAATTGCAGAGAGCTTTATTGCCACATATGTTTACTTTTTGAATACTGAGAGGTGACATGTTTCCTATGCGAAATTATTGATTTCTTTGAAATAAATCTCTAAAAATACTCTGAAAAATATCAGTTGACACATCAAAAGTAAAGTAACCAATAGGAATAACAAAGCACTCTGTATAACAGAAGTACACATGGTTATTTACAAGTTTCTTTTATATTCTTGACATTTATATTCTTTTATATTCTTGACATAATATTTTATCATTAAGCTGATACCTACAAATTTTCATAATAAATGTAAAAAAATTGTAAATTATGCAAGAACTAGGCACTGTTAAATTTGTGTACCTACTTTGTGAGAATAAGTTTTTATTAACAAGGAAAAACAAATGTATTCTTAAAACATCACATATATGAAAAGTGAAGTATCTCACCTAATTTTCTGCTCCCGCAAGTCCCATATCTCAAAACATCCAAAGTTATATCCTACAAGAAGGCTTGTTATACATGGCACATACTGCACACAAGTCACATCCACCTTGTATGAAGGAAGGTAACATCGTACTTTACCGTCTGAACCCTTCAGAGCGAACTTCCTTGGTACCTTAAACGACTCTTCTGGAAAAGGAAAAGAGAAAACATCTTCACAAATCTGTCTAAAAGAAGGTAAGAATTACTAAATTCTATAGAGGGTGTTTCAAGACCTTGCTGAAACTATGAGGAATGATAGCTTACCAAAAAAGAATCTTTTTTATTAATAAACCACAGCCTAAAACACATCCTTAAAGTTATAATAGTGAATAACTGCAATTGCACAAAACTTATCATTCATTACTGTTAGGCATGTTCTGGCAGTAACTTATATGAACGACTGACAACCCACCCTCCATCTCAATATATGCAGCGCACCTTCATATTAATTCATTACTTCCTTTGGGGACAAGTCAGGTGAACGCACTGGCCACACAACACGTCCTCTTAATCCTAACCCACATTCCCCAAAATTGACAGCTTGCACATCTGCACTTAAGTAGGGTGGGGCTCCATCATGCTGGAACCAGAGGCCTCCTTGTACAGTAGGCAGTAGATCGTCCAGCAGTTCCAGGAGTATGGTCTGCAGAAACTATAAGCTGCTCCAGTTAAGCTACATCACATCATTACAGGTCCCTGAACATGATTATTCGTAATTTCCACCAACACATTTACGGAGAGCTTTTGTTGGCACGATCTAACAGCAACAGCCTGCAAGTTCTCATAGTCCCTGATGTGAATGTTCATGCTGTTAAAATACTCATCAAATATAAAGACCTGATTTGTAAGTAAACTGTGTGTGTAAGGCAAGATCATTCACTCTTTGATGTATGGATCACTGCACAAACCACATACGATGTAGGTAATCAGCTGGTACTAAAACTTGCACCATTTGAAAATAGTATGTGTGTAGGTTGTACCTCTGCAACACCCTCCAAATGAATCACCCTGTATAAACAAGGATTTAACTGTAGGTCACATACTCACTAACAAATGATAATCCAAGGAAAGAACTGATCATAATCACTATTAAGCAAACAGTTACACACAAGTGCCTATGGTTAACAGTTCTTCCTAAAGTTCTCACATTATGGAATCTCATTCTGCATTAAAATTTCTCAAATTACTGTTAGAAAATATCATTTAACGGCCAAATTTCAAGGGCACATTGTTATTAAAATTTCACATATAGGTCTATTGCATGGCTAGATGTTTTACTTAATCAACAATGAAGTTGCCATTACATTCTTTCCCAGAGCAAGAAAGATCATAGTGATAGTAACGTAACAGCTTCTGTGTTAAGGCAACTCTAAGAAAAATTATCACAAAAATACAATTTCAATCATGTACCAACAGAGTAATGGCTAGTAGGTAAGTGGCAGCAACCACCTTATATGCACAAGCGAATAGTAGCTTCCGTAAGTAAGAAGGGATGCCTTTATACAATAGAACAGGGGAAATAATGTGAGGAATTTAGACATTTAGGAACGAACCATTCCATGCCAAGTGGTCTAATTTCGGAAAAAGTTGCCACATGACCATCACAGACTTTCATGAAACGTTGTGTGAACATTCGCACACATTCCCAATTAATACTGTAAAGTTCTACTTTTATCAGTTTAATACTTGGAGACAGAGTTATTTGTTTGACCTTATAATGCACCTATCAACAGTGCGTCCGAGTTTTTGGCAACGTTGAGGTATAGTATCACCAGTAAGATTTTCTCAAAACAAACAAAACTAGGTCATCATCTACAACTTTTTGTGCTCTCTTAAAGAAAATAATTTTAAAAGGTATGTCCTGAGCAATTTGCAAAAGGATAATCTGAAGAAAAGTCAGCCAAATAGAAAAACACTGGAAAAAATGTTTAAATGTAGTAAATGTAGACCTACTGCATTTACCAAACACTCCCAATAGTCGTGAATCTTTCCTCTGCAAGCCTTAGCCTACAGAAGTATCAGTTCTTTCCAGAGGACTCAGCTTTTGCTCCACTCTCAAATTGAATCAAGCTTGACTTGGTCAAGACCTTCTCTCCTTCTCCTGGTCCTTACAATGGAAAAACTTTTCGCCACCAACCCTACCAATCAGACTCAACCATAGAGCACTGTTGAATCCTGCCCGACTCAGTTCACTTCTCCATCCAACCATGATCCACCCCCACTGCCCCCAAATCACCCCGTTAACTTTCCAGAATTTCTTAACCTCAAACCTGGCCTCACCATCATTCCCCAAATCGCTCAACCATGCAAACTAACCTTACACCCACAGAAAGAACTGCTGCCCACCTCCTACAGACCGATCCTGGCATTATAAGCCTACCTGCAGACAAAGGGTTCAACATTGTTGTTTTGAACCACAAGGATTACCTGGCAGAAGGACTCAGCCAGCTGTCAGGCACATCCAACTACAAACCTTTCCACAGTGACCCTATTCCAGAAATCCAGCAGGATCTCTAGTCTCTCCTCGAATCCTTAGGCCCATTCCTGAACCTCCCCCCAAGAGTCCACTTCTCCCTTCGCCCCTACCACCCCCCGCACTCCCTACCTTCTACATGCTTCCTCAAGTTCATAAACCTAACTACCCAGAATGCCCCATTGTGGCCATTTACTGTGCCCCCACTGAGAGAATCTCTGCTCTTGAAGACCAACACCTTCATCCTGTTACCCAGAACCTACTCTCCTATATAAAAGATACCAACCATTTCCTCCACCGACTCTCTACAGTTCCTGTTCCTTTCTCACACAGCGCCTTGTTCATCAATACTGATGCCACCTCCCTTTACACTAACATCCCTAATTCCCATGGCCTTACCGCTATTGAACACTACCTTTCCCCAATGCCTCACGGATTCAAAACCAACAACCTCCTCCATAGACGCCATGACCAACTACATCCTCACCCAGAATTACTTCTCCTTTCAAGGCACTACCTACAAACAAATCCGGGGTACGTCTATGGGCATCTGCATGGCACCATCCTGTTCCAACCTATTCATGAGCAATCTAGAGGAATTTTTCCTAAAAACCCAGAATCCTAAACTCCTCACCTGGTTCAAATTCACTGATGACAACTTTGTGATCTGGATCAGGGGTGAGGACACCCTATCCACATTCCTCAACAACTTCTCCCCCATTCGCTTCAAATGATCCTTCTCAACCCAACAAACCATCTTCCTCTTCACTTAAAGACAGGTACATCAGTACCTCTGTCCATATCAAGCCTACTAACCACCAGCAAGACCTCCACTTCGATAGTGCCACCCATTCCATACCAAGAAGTATCTTCCGTACAGCCTAGCCACGAATGGCTGTCGCATCCCTCTCAAAATATACTGAGGGTCTCACTGAGGTCTTTACGGACCGCAATTATCTTCCCAAACCTGTACAAGAACAAATCTCCCATGCCTCGTCTCTCCAATCACCCACTATTCCCAAAGTCTCACCATCCAGCCACAGATGAGCATTTCCCTCATAACTTAGTCCCACCCAGGACTGGAGCAACTGAATTACTTTCTCCGCCAGGATTTTGACTACCTCTCGTCGTGCCCTGAAACGAGAAATGTCCTGCCCACCTCTCCTATAGTGGTATTCTGCCATCCACTGAACCTACACAACTCCTGCTCCCAACCGTTTACCTCGTGGCTTATATCCCTGTAATAGACCTAGATGCAAGACTTGTTCCATACATCCTCCCACCACCACCACCTACTCCAGCTGTTCACAAACATCACCTATCCCATCAAAGGCAGGGATACCTGTGAAACCAATCATGTGATCTACAAGCTAAGCTGCAACCTTTGTGCTGCATTCTATGTGGGCATGCAACCAACAAGCTGTCTGTCCGCATGAATGACCACCAACAAACCATGGCCGAGAAACAAATGAACCACGCATGCTGCCCAACATGACATTTTTCATTTCAATGACTGCTTCACAGCCTGTGCCATATGTATCCTTCCCACCAACTCCAGCTTTACTGAACTGAGCAAGTGGGAACCCCCCCCCCCCCCCCAATGGTATATCCTACACTCCCGTAACCCTTCTGGCCTTAACCTTTATTAGTCAATATCCTCACCCATCTAGCCCCTTCCCCATTACCATTCCAGCACTACACAGCCCTCTATTCCACCAACGCACCCAATCTTTTTACTTCTCCCCTTTTCCACCATCCCCCCCTCCCCCACCCACCATCTAACCTCCCAACTGCGCCTAGCTGCCCAACCCTCTCTCCACTTCATCCCTGCATGCTCCCCAGCAGCAATTCCACAGCCAGTCCAATCGGGGCGAAGGGGGGAGCAAAACGGCCTGCTATCCCCTCCACCCACCGATAAGGTTGAAGGTCCATCCCTTAAATAAATCAATTAAAAAACCCCATCATGAAGAAACCGTAAAACGAGATCAGCTGCTGAGGCATTGTCAGCTAACACCAGCGGTAGTGAGTCAAGAAAGCTAAGAGTCCGTCGCAGGGCAGATAAGTTGGTACAGTCAAGTAGGAGATGAACCACAGTCAACATTGATCCACAGCGACAGAGAGGGGGGGTCCTCACGAGGGAGGAGATAACCGTGAGTCAGCCAAGTATGGCCGACGCAGAGCTGGCAAAGGACGACAGAGGCCTTACAAGAAGCCCCTAAGGAGGACTGCCACACAGCTGTAGAATCCTTTATCGCCCTGAGCTTGTTCAGCGAAGAAAGAGTGTGCCATTCGGCACTCCAAAGTCCCAAAACCTGATGACGTAAAGCCAAGCGAAGGTCTATTTCTGGAATGCCAATAGCAAGAGATGGCCTGTTAGTAGCCAATTTAGCCAGTCTATCGGCAAGTTTTTTGCCAGGGATCCCAACATGTCCTGGGGTCCAAATGAAAACCACTGAGCATCCATGTTGATCAAGGAGAGAAAGGGAGTCCTAGATAGCCATGACCAATGGGTGGCAAGGGAAGCACTGGTAGATACCTTGCAAACTGCTCAAGGATTCACTGCAGATAGTGTAGGACAGTCCTGAGCAGAAGTGGACATGGTCCAGTTTGCGCAAAATGGCTACCAATTCGGCAGTAAAAACACTAAAGCCATCTGGCAAGGAACGAAGTTCTGCGTGTCTCACATAGGTGAAAGCATAATTAATGTGACCAGCAACCATGGAGACAACAGTATAAATCACTTCTCAATGTTGGAATGAACTGAGAAGGCAGTAGAATTGGTGGTGAAGGGCCTCTGGAGGGACAGAATCCTTTTAACTGATGGAGAGATTAAGACAGAGCTGTGGGTGCAGCGAATGCGGAGCGTATAAGGTATCAGCTGTTGTTGGCGCAAAACTCGCAGCGGTGGAATACCCGCCACTGCGAGAAGGCTAATCACGGGGCTAGTCTGGAAGGCACCAGTCGCAAGTCGTACCCCACAATGGTGGATGGGGTCTAGTATCTGCAATGTCGAAGGTGATGCAGAACCATAGACAGGACTCCTGTAGTCCAAACGAGACTGGACCAGCGCTTTGTACAATCGCAGTAGAATATAGCGGTATGCACCCCAGGTGGTATTGCACAGACATCTAAGAACATTGAGATGTAACCAGCACGTCCTCTTCAGTTGGTGAAGATGAGGGGGCCATGTCAACCGGGCATCGAATACCAGACCCAAGAAGTGATGGGGTGTCCACCACCTCGAAGGATTGGCCATTGAGTAACAGGTCAGGATGGAGATGGAATGTACGGCAACAGCAGAAATGCACGACACGTGACATGGCCACCGAAAATTGAAAACCGTGGGAGAGAGCCCAAGATTGCGCCCGGTAGATTGCCCCCCGTAAATGACGTTCTGCAGCGCCCATGACGGAGGAAGCAACGTAGATACAAAGATCGTAGGCATAAAAAGAGGGGGACACTGTCGGCCCAGCAGCCGCCACCAGTCCATTAATGGCTATGAGAAAGAGAGGGACACTCAACACGGAATCCTGTGGAAACCCATTTTCTTGCCGATGGGAAGTGCTGTAGGAGGAACCAACTGGGTCACGGAAAGAGCAAGAAAGTTACGGATAAAAACTGGTGAGCGCCACGAAGGCCCCATTCGTGAAGGGTGGTGAGGATGTGGTGGCGCCAGGTGGTGTCATAGGCTTTATGCAGGTCACAGAAGACTGCAATGAGGTGTTGCTGATGGGCAAAAGCCGACCACATAGCAGACTCCAGGTGGACCAAGTTATCCACCATAGACTGGCCACAGCGAAAACCACCTTGAGTCGATGACAAAACGTCACAGGATTCAAGGATCCCCAACAACCACCGTCTCACCAGGTGTTCAAGAAGCTTGCAGAGGGTGTTGGTAAAGCTAATTGGACAGTAGCTATCCAACTGAAGAGGTGGCTTCCCAGGCTTCAACACCGGAATAACAATGTTTTCCTGCCACTGGGTAGGAAATACCCCCTCATGGTTGAAAAGGGTCAGTATACGACGGTGGCTAGCCACCGATAAATGTTGGAGCATTTGGTTATGTATCGGATCTGGTCCAGGAGCCATGTTGCGACAAAGGTCGAGGGCACTGGTAAATTCCCACTCACTAAATGGGGCTTTATAAGGCTTCAAGCAGCAAGAAGTGAAAGACAAAGGCAGTCATTCCGAGTGCTCTTTCAGGAGGAGGAACGTGGGCAGAGACTGAGTCGATGCAGAGACTTGGGCAAAGTGTTGAGCGAAATGCTCTGTGACGAAGTCCGGATGAGTAAGGACAACACCACGCACAGAAATTCCTGCAACGCCGGTGGGAGGACGATGGCCCAAAATTCGCATGAGTTTCACTCAGACTTGTGAAGAGGGGGTGTGCGGTCCTATGGTAGCCACATATCGTTCCAGCAAATCAGTCTCTGAAATTTGATTAGGTAACAGGCCCAAGAGCAGAATCGTTTAAAGACCAGAAGGAGAGCAGTAGAAGGGTGCCACTTGAAGTGTTGAAGAGCACGGCGGTGGTCTTTTATGACCGCAGCAATTTCCGGAGTCCACCAAGGGACCATCTTCCGACGGAGGGAACCCGAGGAAGAAGGGATGGCTGAAACAGCTGCGGAAAAAATGGCAGCAGTCAAAGTCTGTGTAGACTCATCAATACTGCTGTGTGGTAGTACAGGGGGGGATGGTAGCACAATAAGGCATCCTAATCAGCTTTAGAGAAGGCCCACCTGGGAGGGTGATGGAGCGAGATATGCTGAAGGAAGGTCAAAACAACTGGGTAATGATCGCTGTCACATAAGTCATCGTTGACACCCATTGAATGGAGGGACGAAAGCCGGGACTGCAGATGGAGAGGTCAATGGCAGAGAAAGTTCCGTGTGCCACACTAAAGTGTGTGGGAGCGCCGTGTTTAGTAGACGGAGGTCAAGTCCTGCCAGAACAGCTTCAACTGTCCTGCCCAGGGCAGTAGTGTAACTACCCCAAAGAGGGTTGTGGGCATTAAAGTCCCCTAAAAGCAAGAAGGGAGAAAGGAGTTGTTGAAGAAGGGTGGTTAGGGCAAGGGATGTGGGCAGCCTGTCAGGTGGGAGGTAGAGATTACAGATTGTGATTGGAGTGGCCAGATGGACCCTGACAGCAATTTCTTCCAGAGTGGTATGGAGGGGAACCCATTTACTAACAATGTCCTTGCAGACCAAGGTGCAAACACCACCAGAAGCCCACAAGAGGCCAATTCGGTTCCGACAGAAAGCGTGGAACCCACGAAGGGTGGGTGAGAGAGAACTGACAGAAAGGGTCTCCTGGAGAGCAATGCAAGCAGCAGAGTAGGAGGAAAGAAGGGGCTGCAACCCTGGGAGGTGACACAAATATCCATTGCAATTCCATAGAGGATTGTCAAGCTGGAGTCCAAATGGGAAGCGAACGGACCAGAGCCGGTCACGCCGCCGAGTCGTCATCCATCACCAATAAGGATGGGGTAATGTCCATACAGGTGTGGTCAGACTCTGTTGGTTCATTGGCTGGAGGAGGGGAAGGCGGCAGCTCGGAGTACCGGAGGGGCCTTGCCCTTGTTCTTGCGTTTCTGCTTTTTCTCTTGTGAAGAAAGAGAAGGGCAGACTGCAGCATGGTCGGGCACGGAATTACATCTGGCGATCTTGGCACCCACTGGCCGTGGATCACGCTGCCAATGTGGAGCTGCAGATCGCCTTTCAGTGAGGTGCCGGGAAGAGGAGACCTGGGAGGTAGCTCCAGCACTGGCGGCTGCCGAAGAAGGGGAACACTTCTCTGGTGGGGGGAGGGGGAGCAGCACCCGAAGGGGTGGGGAAGGGGAGTGGGAGAGGGAGGATGAGGAGGAACGTGTGGGGCGGAGGAGGTGGGGCTAGGAAGAGGAGGGGGTAGGAGGGGGAATAGACGTAACTGAAGCAAAAGTGGAAGTTATAGGCACGGGATGGAGCCATCATACTTTCAACAAGCCTCAGTGTAGGTAAGTCGACTGAAGGTCTTGTACTTCTGAATCTGTCGTCCTTTCACATACACCGGGCATGCTGGCGAGTGTGGAGGATACTGCGCATTACAATTTATACAAACTGGCGGGGGAGCAGAGGAACTCCCCTCACGGAAGGGGCACCCACAGTCACCGCAGAGGGGGTCATGGGTGCAGCGGGAAGACTTGTCCAAACCGTACACATTTAAAGCATCTCATCCGTGGTGGAATGTATGGTTTTACATCACACCGATACACCATCACCTTGACCTTCTCTGGGACGGTATCCCCTCGAAGGCCAGGATAAAGGCACCTGTATCGGTGTGATTGTTTTTAGGGCCTCATTCTACATGGTGGACAAATCGAACTCCTCACCACTCAAGGTTTGCGAGGAGCTCCTCGTCAGTTTGGAGTAGAAGATCCCGGTGGAAAATGATGCCCTGTACAGAGTTCAAAGATTGGTGGGGTGCGGCAGAGGCTGGGATGTCACCGAGATGGTAACAAACCCGCAGGGCTTCAGATTGGGCAGCAAAAGATGTCTTTATGAGCGAAGAACCAGACTGCATTTTACTCAAGAATTCCGCTTCGCCGTACTTATTTTCAATCGTCTCCACGAAAATCAAAGGCTTGGTCGTGGCAAAACTTTCGCCATCCTTCCTGGTACAAACCAGGTACTGAGGGAAAGGTTTCACCTCAAGCCGGCGAGCTTGACCCTCTTCCCAGGGGGTGGCCGGGGAGGGGAAGGCCAAATGATCAGAAGAAGGAGTGTCACGTCTTCTATTACTCTTACAGATGGCCACAGAATGGCCAGGATGTTGACCCACTCCGACCAGGGGCTCACCCCATGGGCACCACCCAGCCACAGCAAGGGCTGTCTGGTATGGCGAACATTGCCGGGAGTTCTGATGCCCCAAAGTGATGAGCACTGACTCCTTGACATACATGAGGCGTTAACATCTCAGGCAGGTACTAGCAGTGTGATCCCTGTGTCGTTAGGGGGCTCAGCCAAGTCGATACTTAACAGCCCCACCACACGGACTGGCTACCATGCTGGCGACCTAGCAGGAAGGGGGCCAGGGTGCAAGGGGAAAAAGGAGGGGAGGGGAGGGGAGGAGCCTGCACCATGGAAACTAGGTTGGGAGTTCATCCCCAAATGGCTCACACTGAACGGAAAACTTTGGACATGGAGGTCAAACCCAAGGGGACCAAAAACACCGAAAAGCAGATGGAAACAGCATACTATACAATAGCACATACCAAAAACAAAGCCGGGAGGATAGCCAGGTCGATATAAAGAAGTCTAGCAAGAGGGAAAGGAGGGGGCAAGGAGAAAGGAGCAAGGGCAGGGAAGAAGAGGAACAGGGACAGTAATGCAGTGTGGAGAAAGGAAGGAGACTGCAATAGCTCGGGGCCCCGTGCACACCACACACATACCCACAAAAGGGACTGTGGGCCCCCTGGGGGGATGTGATCCTGGGGACTACTGAAGATGAGAATAATGACCTGAAGCAGGTCCAATCCAATGCTGAGGCAGTTCGGCATTAAGGTAAGTACAAAGTCCAAAGGAAAGTGTGGTGGGGCATGTCTTGTTGCAAACTGAAGTCCCTACTGTCTTGCTATAATTATGGCATACAACACTGCTTCAGCAAGTCCAGGTACACAATACAAGTCCTGGTTTTCTCCACAAAGAAAAATGGTCTACAATTTTTTCATAACCACATGGCACAAAAGACATCAACTTTAGGTGAATTAGAAATGATTACCACAATCTTGGGTGGATGCTCTGTGCCCCAAACACATACATTATGACGCTTCAGACATCTGAAATATGGCTTTGTCAATGAAAACCAACTTCTGTGAAAAACTGTCTTCCTGCAGTAGAAATCGACAGTCACTGCAAAAGTCACAAGGAAGTTCACTGTCTCCAGTACCCAGTTCATTCAACAACTGCAACCAGTATAGTTTTACACACAGATATTTGCATGGAAAATGCCAGACAGTTGACTACAGGATCTGCAGTTGTCTGCTTGCACACATTGTCCACTTTTTTGGGCTCATGAGAATGATTCTCAGGCTTACTCTGCCTTCTGTGCCAACAGTAGCAGCCCCGTTTTCTTCAGACCACACAAGCAGACAGCCTCACAAAATGTTTTGTACCACCCTTGGATTTTTCATCTGTGTGAGTTTTTACCTGATATCTGGTACGTGACCATCACTGAACTGTCACAAGTGACTCATATTTAGCAAATTCAAGGAGACAAAACACATGCATCACTCCATAATACGTCGTGGTATCATATTCCTGCCTATAATGATGTGCTCTGCAACCACGTCATGACAAGTATTATGAATAACCAAAACTTGGAGAAATGCCATATCCACTAACAAGTGGATTTTTCTGTATGTTCTGTACTTTCTGAGTAACCATCTTCTATAACCCCAGAGATAATTGTTCATAACGCTGTCATAACCTCAGTTTTGTTACTAAGTGAAACGGACATACTCTTAGCATTTTCCAACTCTGACTGATGAGATGGCCGGTAATATCTTAATAAATTGCATACTGCAACTGAAGTCTGGCTTACATTGAAAGTTCTGTCCTGGTTTATCAGTTTTTTCCCCAACATCTTTATTATGTTGTCATGTATGGATTAGTACAAGACGATTTTCGGCAATTATGAGAAATATAGATTGCTACTCACCATAAAAATGACACACTGAGTTGCAGATAGTTATAAGGAAGAGACTGTTACACATTACGCTTTCAACCAAAGCCTTCTTCATGAAAGAAAGGAAAACACGTTCACACATGCTGGTGCACCTCACGAACATGACTACTATGTCCAGTTGATTTTGCCAGTACCAGTCATTTTGTTGTGTCTGTTTACAATTCTGTGTGTCATCTTTACAGTGAGTAGCACTCTTATCCTTTTCATAATAGTTCATATGCCAACCTGGATATCTATGATAACACGATTTTCAACTTTTTGAAACACATTGCCTACAAACAGATAGATGTAAATCCTACGCAAGAGGAAGAAGTTCACTTTTCTCAGCGCATCAGACTTGTCATGTAGTGTCATTAATGATCTTAGAATACAAGCCACCATGACTACATGGGCTTTTAAAGGTATGCAAGGAAGGCATTCCTCCGAGATCTATAGTTAATAACACTGACACATGTATGTACCAGCTGTCATATTCCCTTAAATGCATTCTCAGTGAATATGTAGGGAAGTGAGAACACTAAATTTGTAATTCTAATTATTCTGTAAGCTGTCTGACAATAACAGCTTCTAGATATCGATATTATAGTCAATTTTGATGTGGTCTCCTGTACTACAGAGCCACTTTCTGAATTCTTAAAGCTAATTGTGAAAAAGTTTGATGACTGTTTCCCTGAACTTTAAATCACACTCTCATATCAACTTATTTCCAATATGATGGAAAATATTCTCAACATGCTGTAGTGGTTATCCACTCCTAGGCTGGAAACCCTTACTGTTTGTCAGGATGAAGGACCTTGTACAGCATCGCCATATGCAATAAAACGGGATTAAATATTACTTCCTTTATTTCTCTAAATAAATCTCGTCACCATATTTTTGGTGGTGGCTGCTAGCACCATAGCAAAGCCGGTGAGGAATCTGCTGAACCCAGCGGTTGGCTCAGGCTACCGTATCTTGCTGTATCAGCCCTGTGCTAAGGCCACTCACTTCTAGTAAGCCTATTGCCATGCACGGTGTGCAAGATGCGCCCCTTCAGAAGTTCTGCTCGGAGATGGCAATGCCCATGGAGTACTCTGTCCCTCTCAGGTCACTGTCTGTGTTGTCGCATCAAACAGACCATAATGTCGGGTACTGTGAGGTCATGTTAAATGCTGATCCTGGCCAGCTGATTGAGTAGGCCATCTAATCCAAGTGGTGTTGGAGTTTAAGAGTACTTTGTGCCCCAGGCTTCAATGGTGTCGGTAGGCCCTAGACTACCAAAAACCGGAGGCTGGTAATGGAGGCTCACTTCGATCCCCTGTGGTTGTCGAATGGTGGTCATTTCTTAAGGCAGCAGGAATATGACCGGTACTGAAACAATCTTATACGCGAGATGTTAAAAAACAATAATCAGAGAAACGAGTGCAAACAACATTAACACCATCAATCCTGCTGACTGACTGCCTCTAGCTTATCAAGTTGAAGTATTTATGGTGCCGAGAAGAGGCTCTGTTTTTTTATGTGGTCTTCCTTTCTGCTACAACTGCTTCATCAATTTGTTTCAGTGTCTGAACTGCTTTGTCAAACACCTGGTGGTTGTTGCTGCTATTGGGTATTGCTGCTGTCGTCCTTAGCATTTCTTACAGAATGTTACAAGAGTAACAGAGAAAGATTGGTTTGCACTCATTTAACCCTCTACATTGAGCTTGTTCACACCCACACAGAAGAGTTGATGTTGCACTCTTGGTGACCAACTAATCTTGTCAAAATGTTTATATGCCTGAGCAATGACACTCTGTTCGGACTTTGAAAATTTCACTTTCCCCGTTTTGTTACTTTCTTGACGCATAACAATACAAATGGTGTAGCAATGGGTTATCCATTATCCCTTACTGAAGCAAACCTATACAATGAAGACTTAGGCAAATACACAAGAATCAGCCAAGTTCAAGCAAATGGGTTTCTATCAATACTTGGATGATGAATTTGTGGTGTGATAACATGGAATGAAATAGCACAAAGAGTTTCTGGAACATTTAAAATACATGAAACACGTGATGGGACTTGAAAAAGAGGGCCCACTACCTTTCTTGGACTTGTTAGTTAAGCGAACAACGAACAAATTCCTGGGTCACACTGTAAATAGAAAATACAATCCCCATCTGTCAGCAACATTCACAAAGAAATTCTGTGCTAAGACTAGGCCATAAAATTGTAACACTTCGCTGAAGAATTAAACTATTCTTGAGCAAATGGTAGACCAAAAAGGAAAAAGCAAAGCCAAGAATCACTCGTCTGCCATGGGCTGGCCCAGTCTTCAGACAGATTGGTAGGCTCCTATAAAAGCAGAGCATCCAATGTATGTAAATGGTAAGAGATCATCTTTTTAATGTTAAAGATGATCTAGATCTCCACAAACTAGGTATGTACTGCATTACATGTGAATATGGCATGTCTTATATGAGGGAAGACAACTAGAACATTTGAGAAGAGGTGCAAGGACGATATGCGACAAACTCTACTAAAATTTCCAAGCAAATCAGCTGTTGCTGAGCACTGCCTCAAGTATAATCTTGAACTAAAGTACAACTAGTTCAGTCTTGTCATGGAAATGTCAAATTTCTGGAACAGCTTAGTTAAGGTGACTGCTGAAATAAAGATGTCAGAAAGGTAATAAAACAGAAAGGACTGGAATTCAGCACAAGTTATTACAATTTTGCTGACTATCCCAGCCATTAGAATCCAAAATCATCTACAGAATGTGGATTTCACATAACAACAATGCCTTCTCTGATAAACAAACATCGAAGAGGGTAGCGGTTGCCAGCAGTCAAATTAGGTGGTTACAAATTGTGGTGCATCACCACTGCCTGTTCGAAAACCAGGCAATGAGTGTGAATTACGCAGCCCACAGCACCTAAAAACGTTGACAGAGTCGGTTGTTAAAATATTGTGCAAGAACTCGGCCAAACACCCAAAAGCAAACCACTAAAAAGTACTGTCAACTGTTCCATTCATTCTAGCAAACTAGAATCACACAATATAACATAGTTAACCTGAAGTAATCCTGCGGTGAAGACAGATCTGCCAAGAGAAAATCATTCAATGTGTTTAAATACACAGTTTGGCACAAACGGACTGCACTTAATGTGCCATCTTTATAGTAAACAGGAATCTACCTTTCCTATATTGTCAAAATTATAGACTGTAATTCAGGATATTTCTCAATTATTTCAACCACTGCAAATTTTATTAGAGAGTTCACAGGCATTTACCATTGAGAAGAATGGCAGTGTGAGGGCCATCTGGATCGTGCCGCCGCAAATCAACTAACATTACATATCCACATCCTGTAAGGCCCACAGCAGCCACCCCACACATGTTCGTGATGGCTGGGGAAAGAAGTCTGCTTGCAGGACTTGCTCCTCCATCAATAACTGACAATGATGAGACCTTTTGACAAAAAAAAAAAAAAGGTACAATGAAGAAGTTCTATGAAACTCTCTGAAAAAGTTTAATTTAAAATTAAATTTCCAGGTAGAAATCTTACCGGGTGTAAGACGTTGATAGTTGTAACTACAGACCCAGACGAGCTGTCACAAATACATACAGCACCACCACGACTGGGCCCACAGTCTAGTCCTACAAGAAGCTGAGGAGCAGTAGAACCAGTGACTGCTCCCCGTGGTGGCAACTCGCACACACAGGTCACATGTGGCACACGGTACCCAATATGCTCCTGTCCAATTTCTGCAACACTCTCAGACTGGGAAACATCTGCTCCAAACCTCCATGTGGCAATTTTGTTTCCTACTGACATGCGGAAGAGCCGTAGTTCTGTCTTAAAAGAAGTCCATGCATATTTGCAGTCTGCAACAGGAAGAGATACTGATCAGACTGTGTGTACAGACTCATCCAAAACATAAATGCAACACCAAATTTGGGCTGAAATAGATCACTTGCATATTCCTGTTGTACAGTGTGTTCAGAAAGTCACTGTGCACTGGCCTACAGATGTAAATTATGTTAGAAGTTCAAAGAAAAGTTGGAATTCGTTCTACTGTTGTGTAACATTTAACAGCTTACTTCAGTCATGAAAGCTACTGAATGCAATGTGTAATGTTTGGATGTCCAATTTGTTTTTAAATTATGGTGCTTTCAACTAACTAATCTATTTTTCTTACTGAAGATGCATTTCAGCAAGGTGCTAAATACACAGATTTAGAGCAGGAAGCATGTGTTGGATGTCTGATGAACTGGAAAATCAACTAAACAAACAGAAGTTGCTGGACATTTCTGCTTCTATGCGGCAGAGCCCAGCAAAATCATTGTGCATGGTAGCACAAGAAAAGGGCATCAGGCTTGCAACTGTGGTTAGGCAAACAATGAAATTATTCCCATATAAAGTGACTGCAGTGCACGAAGTTGAAGGAAGCAGATCATGAAAAGTGAATCCTTTACCACAAATGGTTTACGTTTTTTATTGAGAGGAATACCATTGATACTCTGCATGTCATCTTCTATATAGATTTTTTCCTTGGGGGAACAGTGAAGTCTGTAGTATATCACAATAGCCCATACACACCTTGTGACTTTAATAACTGAAATACCTGCATACATGATAGGCATATCACAATCATATCTGCAGAAATGTTTCCCAATAAAATTAAGTGGTTTCAGACTTGTCTAGCTATTGATGGACATCATTTTCAACATGCTGGAAATGCACAGCAAATTTCCGAACACACTGTATAGAAATACATTTTTTTCAAAATGGGATATAATGCCAAAGTAATGCAATCTTACCTTTGAACACACCACCCTTCACTTCCAACATTCCATTTTCTGAGGCATTGTATTTACCATTACTTAGTTTCAAATTTCTTGATACGTTGCAAGGGGCTTTTGTGCCATCCATGGTCACTGCTGAAAATAAGATTAGATAACATTATGGATAGAGTTACACAAAAAAATATTTTGTTGTTTAAATTTACAGAAAAGGGACAGGAAAAGCTTATTTCTTTTAGGACAAACAGAACAGTAATCAATAACAAATTACACTGAAACAAGGTACAATTATTAGGTCAATGGTAATTCTAAAAAGTAAATGTAAATAGACATCAGTCAGAACGTAGGTAGATCAATAGCTCATTTAGAGTTGTATATGGGAAGCAATCACTAAACACAAACCAGCTAACAGGATACAATATTCTACATTTTTGTGGCACATATAAAACAAACTGAGAACAATAACACTGCAGATTTTCTAAAATAAATATCGAGGTTCAGCAAATTTTACAGGATGTATAGGTATATGTCCTAATAAAAATACTCTAATGAATCACTACATAATGTGACTTCTTGATGTCAAAAGCATAAATATCCAAAAATGTGGTAATTAGGACTGTATCTTTGGTGCAAACAGGTACATTTTCTAAGTAACTGCCTGAATAATTAGGATTTTATGAAATTTGTTATCAAAAATACAGCCCAGAGTATGTTTGTTCACTGACCAATGCGCAAAGCTAAAAGAAAGGAAGTATTGTCATTATCCTCTGGTGAAGATAACTATACCTCAGAAATAAGTGACTTACAGAGCCACCAAAGAACCTTTTCGTAAAACTTCTTGCCTGACCAACTATGGGCCAGGCCAGAACTGAAACACAGCAACTTACTTTTTGAAGTAAATGCTTCCACCAACTGAGCTAACCAGGCACAACTCAGGCCCATAGTTTCAATTTTGGCAGTTCCTAGAACTCTCTGGTAAACTATCTAAAACACATTTGAATACAAGTGAAATTGTTTTACTTTTATTTTCCACCACACTTCCAATGTAACTTATTAAATGGCTGGAATAATTTTAAAATTAAATGGTCAACATTTACCCATGGACAACCCCCAACACATGGTAAGAATGTTCAGAGACTATAATGTCAGCTAATGACACAAACAAAATTAAGAGCCCAATTCAATCATGACAGTTACATCCAAAATGGCACAAACAATCCAACAACTAGTCCACAGTGAATTGTTTTAAGTTTTGATCTCACAAAGAGTCACGTTCTGAAACTACAAAGTAAAGCAAAATCACCAGCCAATAACACAGACAATGTTATCATGCTACAGGGTGACTCTACCGAAAACTAGGAGTAGAGCCCTTAGCTAGAGAGAATTAAGGGAATCAACAATGGTAGATTAAAATGCCTGTTCCAGATGTAATGGGTGGTTATAATTAAAGTGCAGCTACCAAGTAGGTCCAGTGTGAGCTGTAATATCATATGGCAGTGAAGCTTGGTAGATATGCCAACACGTTAACGCAGAACTGATTTATGGTGGAAAAAATTTTAGTTCATAATTTGGCCACTAGACGCAAATCTGGCACTACACACTGTATGACAGCATGACAACGGTGGTTAATAATAAAATCAGCATTGCCTTTCTCACTTGTCTGAGCTTTCTTTACCTGCATCCTGTTTCTAATCCATTACATCTAACTGTCTTTCTTGCATTCATGGTGCCAGATTTACACCTGGTGGCCAACATTGGAACTAATTTTTTTCCAGCATAAATTTGTTCCCACATTGACACATTAGAATATCTACCAAGTTTCTCTCTCACATGACAATTGCAGCATACACTAGACTTATCTGAGTAGCTGCACTTTAATTATAGCCACTGGTACATGTCATTCAGGAGTTAGTAATCGTGAGGAACCATTTTTGATAGAGCTGTTGATGGGTAACATACATTGATGGGCTGCTTCACCAGTACTATAGTACAGATAGCATCGTTAGTCAATCTGCTGCTCTCTAGATTACAGGGAGCGTCAGAAAGTAATGCGCTGCAATTTTTTGTGATGCAACTACATGCCACACAGCAGTTGGACCAGTTGGGGAGGATGGGTGGGTGGGGGTAGAGAATGGGAGGAACTCTTAGGGTGGCAAGAACCAAACTAATATAATTAGTATATTACTTCTGTAGTAATATACTCTTAATAATTCTTGAAGAGCTCAATTTATATTTACCTTTTTAATTGTAACTAAAGTAGTAACGCCCTTTTACTAAAGAAGTAAGCCATTTCTGCACACTGCTGGCACATTTATTACTTTCCCTCTTGGAAAATATTGATTGTTGGCAGACATTATTTTATCACCTCTTGCGTAACTTATGTTCATTGCTACTGTTTTAGAAGTAAGAAAGGATTATTAAACTGAATCATTAAAATTGGAAAATCTAAACGCTATTTTTGATTAATGAAAAGATCTGTGTTTTATGAAAAAGAAAATTGCTGTTAATGCATGAATCTATTGTTAACCTCGCCACCTAATGAGCTAGCAGCAACACGGACCTATCCAAGAAACAATCAAAAAACATACCAGAAAATGAAAGAGAGTGATTTGCTGGAATAATGAAAAAGTACATAACTACTATTGAATCTAAAAAGTATAGCAACATGCTAAAAAGGAAAAAGGATGCTTGCGAAAAAAATACACGTTGAATACAACGCAGAAGCTCTTACTCGAAGATCAATAGAGCAGCTTAAAGTAACTTGGAAGGACATGAAAGCGAAAGCAAAGAAAATGAAAGCTAAATGTAATCGAGAACAATTTCAAACTGGCGGTGGAGTAGGTGAGATGAAAATCGACAATATAAGCCAAATGGTTGTTGATATGATCCCACAAGTTTTCGAGGGGATAGCTGGAGTTAATGACAATGACATATCTGAAGATAATAGTATACTTTCAAGCAACTTTGATAATAACTGCTCTGAAGCTAGCAATGGAATTGCTAAAGGTGGAACTTTATCCCACAGTCATGAACCTTGGCCTACATTCTCTGGCAGGAGCTTTTCAGAAAATGCACCCAGCAAAAGAGGGAGAGAACATGGGATTATAGTGAAGAACCGAGAGTTGTTGAGAAAGCAGACGAGCTTCATTCCTTAAAAATCCATTTAATACAAGAGGAAAGCATAACCTCAAAATGGAAATTATGAATAAGTTCAAGAAAGTAATGGAGCAAACTTCAGGTTCCAGTTCTTCAGCCAATGTGCTCGAGAAATTTGAGTTTTTGTAAATGAATAAGAAAATATTCATATGTATGAAACACCTTTTATTTCCTTGATATTTTTTCAAATGGTTAATATGTTCTTGTTTCTTGTATGGCATAATATTTGTGTTTATCATTTCAGCATCAGAGCTAATTTTTGTTAATGCCACATTCTATCTAATATTTGCGTGAATTTGCAATATTATAAAATAAGTCTTTTTTTAGAAATAATCAAAACATTGTATGACTTTGTATACTCAATTAAGAAATAAAAGGAGAATGTTAATCCCCCAGCAAAAAAATGTACAAAAGAAAGAAAAAAGAACATAAAAAATTATGCATAAATAAAATGAGTCACTTTTCACTGCAGTAGTGACAATCCAGTGGCTTATTTATTCATTTAAGAAGGAAAAGTCTTTACACTAACTTCTAATTTTACCAGCAAACTAGGTACAATTTTATTTAAAGTATTGAAGTATAATAAACCTTCTGATGACTTGGCCTGCGGCATCTGCTTCTGGCTGAAATGCATATTGCTCGATGTCATTCACCTCCACAGCATCCAAGTGAAACACACCTCTAACTCCAACTCCAAAGTTGTGTCGAACTGCATCAGCCACAATAACATTCCCGCACTCGTTTGGTTTAAATTGCATTATTGTAGAGAGAATTTGGAAACATTTCTTTCAAACACCGAACGCTCGCTCTATTACACATCCGGTAGCAATATGGGCTCTATTGTAGCGCCGTTCGCCTCGTACGTGGGCTCAGAACATAGACGCCATAAGATGTTTGGAGAGATCATATCCACTATCTCCAACGATCAACCCTTCATACTGTCCATTTTCAAATTCTGCAGCAACTCTACTATTGTCCCAAATATGTGCATCGTGCGTGGAGCCCAACCAACAGTTTACCACATTCAAATTCTTCATATTGGCATCACAGATGATTCATATATTGATAGAAAAGAAATTCTTGCAATTTCTGTATAGTTCCGCTTGTGCTCCAGAAGGACAAAGTATGGGTATATGTACACAATCTATGGCCCCTATGACATTTGGGAATCCACCAGTTCGATAGAATTCCCTTTTGTTCTTTGACATATTTTCTTGGCTCTGTGGCATGGACACATACAGTGGCTTTAAGGCAATTAAACTGTTTATCACACTGTTCAAATCTCTCCCAGCAGCAGTACAGTGGATATTAATGAGATGATCTGCTACAATTTTATAAGTACCCGTGCAAAAGATTCGCAGTCCACAAAAAAGTTGCAGCCTAGGAGACAAAGCATGGCTCCTGTCAGAATTATGCTGCAGTAATGGCTCCAGCAACTCAAAAGACTCCAAACTGCTCTTTGAAATCACTTTCGCTATACATCACAAATGGGTCTCTTCTCTCCATTACAACCCTCATTCTTGGGATATTCACCTCTTCCTCCATCTCCATATATTCCTTGTAGTACAGATAATCCATAGAATTCACTATTACTGCCTAGGAATATTTCCTCATTAAGTTACTAACATAGTGGCGTACTCTTCAATGGTGCTCTCCGCCTGTAATGGAGTAAATAAATTTACTTTGGAAGTAAATGAAAAATTTACTCCTGGAGTAATTTAGTGTCAACTGGAAGTCGCCGATTTCCTTCTCTCTTAGGAACAGTTTCAGCCACTCATAGTTGGTGCTCGCCACCCTTAGTTTTCAAACGGCAGATTGCTCAATACCTTCTGTGCTCCTGGAGAGGTAGGACAGCTCTTGTGAATCCATACACTGCATTAGCGTGGAACTAATGATGGAAAAATCTTTGTGTGTAGCTCAACAAGACACCGCTAGGAACTTTTGGAATGCTTAAGGAAGACTTCAGGGACAATCACCTTTCTAGATCATAGTCAAACAGGTGGCTCAAGATGCTTAGGAATGTCAGGAGGAGATCACACTCTCAGACTAACGTGTGACTCATGTACGTCAGTAACTGAATTCAGACAATCGAATGGGTGTTCGCTTGACATTGGAAATATTGGATTTGCTCTGTTTAAAGGCAGTGTTCCAGAGACTAAACCACTGGGTCACCCATGTCCAAAAGGAGTTCCGCGCATCATGGAGACAGCACCACGCCAACATAACTGTTACACTGCCTTTTTAGTCACAGCTTACTTGACTCATATTGGTGTGACAACAGTGCCGGAGCCGCCCTACAGTTCCAACCTGGCCCCAGCGGTATTTTTTTGTTTGGTCGGTTGAGAAGGAATCTCTAAGGAAAACCTCTTATGTCGATGGACACTGTGCAAGCTACTTCAATGGCTTCCCTGAAGAGCATCCCAATTGAGAAGTTCCAGAAAGCCTACAATGCATGAAAATACGCTGGCAAAAATGTGCCGATGCAGAAGGATCATACATCGAAGAATTTTAAGTTGTTGAACCTATCTGAACAATAAATTATCAAAAAAGAGAGACTCATTACTTTCCGGACAAATCTCGGAAACGTACTAAAGTCAATAAAAATAAGTGTCTATTAATGACAATATTGGTTTGTAGTATTTGTTGGCACATGACCACTGCAAGCAAGAATTAGTTGTGTTGATCCGAGTACTGAATTTCTGAAGCACTCAAGAGCTGCTTTGAGCTTGTGGCGAGACTGTTCTGGCAAAGTTTAGTGCTGTCCACAAGTTTCACTCAAGTCTTTAAGCCTGGTCAAAAGAAAAAGAAGATGATGATGATTGCTCTGCGAACAATGGAGAGATGGATGTTGTTAACTGGTACAGACAGGAAATCAAACTTAAGAATCAGAGAATGGACTGATGGACTGGAATGGAGTGGAGGGCATCATTAAGACCGCAATGAAAATGAAATGGAAGGGGAAGGAGGTACATTCAGTTGAATAGATGGCAGACAGATCCAAAAAGGCAAGAAAAGACAGGTGAATAATTCAGTGGAAGGTGGGTAGGTGACTTGACAAAACATGACAAGCCAACACTGAAGTGTAAAAGTGATGACCGTGATACAAATAGAAGTCTGAAGCAGACTTATTTGGGTCCAGTGGCCAATGCAAGCCATCAGCATAATCCTTGAAGTGTGAAGTTATATTTTGCTGGAATGACATCTCCAATGTTATTAACTATATGTTTCCATTGTAGATGTCATTTGTGTGTTTTGTTTACAATATGTCATCTAGCTTTTGTGGTCGTTGGTTCAATCCATGGTGTCTACCAGATGCAGATTGGTCTCCTGGAGACAGGAAGAATATGAAAGACTGTAAAACTATCATTCTGCTTTGACCAAAGAAAAGACTGTTGAAAATTTTTAATGCTGGCTGTGATGCAAACTGATCTGTATTGCAGCCAAGGCCCAAGTTAAGGTATTCAGTCACAGTCTGACAGTAAGTTTTTTAAAGTCAACAAATGTTTCATGACAATTTTTTTATATACCATATGTAGCTCCCATAGGTATGTAACATCACACGCATATTTGAATGCAACATTGTGTCAAAATGTTAAAGTAATCGATGGAGAACTTTCAGAGATCTCTGATGTTATACCAACATACATTCACATCTATACAAATAAAAATGTAGATTGCTACTCACCATGTAGCAAAGATGTTGATTCACGCACAATAAAAATACTATTAAACTTCTACACTTTCAGCTAGATGGCCTTCTGAAATAGATCACACACACACACACACACACACACACACACACACACACACACGACAGTCTGGCAGACTGTCAGGCTGCGAGGAACTGCACATGATGGGAGAAGCAATCTGGGTGATTGGGATCAGGAGCAGGCTGGGTTGTGGAAGGGGAGGGAAACAGGGTATGAGTGGAGGATGATTAAGTGCTGTTTTTGGGAGCATACAGGGATGAGGTGGAGAGAGGGTAGGGATGCTAAATGGAGTCAAGAGGTTAGAGAAGGGCAGGGTTGCCTGAAATGGAGAGACATAAAAAACAGTTGGTGCGCTTGTTGAAAAGAAAGCTGTGTAGTGCTAGATTGAGAACAAGGAAGGCAATAGTTTGGTAAAGGACGATGACGAACAAAAGTTGAGGCCAGGAGGGTTACAGGAACATAGGATATGTTGCATGGAGAGTTCCCACCTGTGCAAATCAGAAAAAAAAAACTGGTGTTGGTAGGAAGGAGCCATATGGCACAGGCTGTGAAGTAGTCATCAAAATGAAGAATGTCGTTTCGGGCAATGTGCTCAGTAACTGGGTGGTCCAGCTGTTTATTGGCCACATTTTGTCTGTGGCCATTCACATGGACCGACAGCTTGTTGACCATCATGCCCACATAGAATGGAGCACAGTGGTAGCAGCTTAGCTTGTAGATCACATAACTGCTTTCACAGATAGCCTTGCCTCTGATGGGACACTTGATGTTTGTGACTGGATTGGAGTGGGTGGTGGTGGGAGGATGTATGATACAGATCTTCCATCTAGGTCTATTATAAGGATATGAGCCATGAGGCAAGGGGTTGTGAGCCGGGTCTGCATAATGATGGGCGAGGATTTGTGTAGGTTTGGTGGGTGGCGGAATACCATTGTGGGAGGGATGGGGAGGATAGTGGGCAGGACATTCCTCATTTCAAGGCTTCATGAGAAGTAGCTGAAACCCTGGAGGGGAATGTAATTCAGTTGCTCCAGTCCTAGGTGGTACTGAGTCATAAGGAGAGTACTCCTCTGTGGGTGGATGGTGGGACTGGATGGTGGTGGGTGACTGGAGAGATAAGACACAGGAGATTTGTTTCTGCACAAGGTTGGGAGAGTAATTACGGTCTGTGAATGCCTCTGTAACCTCCTTGGTATATTTCAAGAAGGACTACTTGTCACTGCAGATGTGACGGCCATGCGTGGCTGGACTGTATGGAAGGCACTTCTTTGTGTGGAATGGGTGGCAGCTGTTTAAGTGTAGGTACTTCTGATGGTTGGTAGGTTTGATATGGACACATATACTGACGAAGACATCTTTGAGGTGGAAGTCAACATCAAGGAAGGAGGCTTGTCGGGTTGAGGAGGACCTGTTGACTTGAATGGGGGAGACGGATGAATCTGAAGCAAGGAAGGGGTTTTGGAACCTTGATTGTTATGAGGATTTCACAGCTCCCACTGACAACAGGATTGCAGGAGCTCAAACATTCAGAAGTGTGCTGGGAATATAACTCACTCATCCCAAAAAGGATAAGCCATTCATGTGTAAAACTGTACATTTTACCGCGAGAAACATTTGAATGAGCACCTAATTTAAGGGTTAAGAGTGGAACTTTGGTAACATGAGTAAACAAAATATCAACATAAGGGGACAGATAACAAATATATTTCAATGTCATGACACACTGCTATAATTCCTCCTGCTTCAAATAACTACATTACCTAACAACAAATTTTTTCTACTGACTATAGCTATTCAGCCTTCAAAGTGTGGGTGTGGGAGTTAAATGAAGCAGTCAAAATAAAAGCGAAGCAAATCAGTGTTCAATCTGACTGAAGCCACTTTTTCACATTCAACGTAACTTAGGCATTCAGATATTGGTATGTATAATCTGTATTTTGCCAGCGCATGGTGATAGTCTTGAACATCAGCGCAGCACAGAGTGAAGTCAGATAAAGATATAACAATCACGTAGCTTTCCTTGTGGTTTTTCACACTGTAACTGTAGTCTTACAAAATCAATTATCCGATAAGATGATACGTGGAGCTGCGGAAGCGAGCAAACATCTCACGCACACATTACCAATAACTCCAGCTACTCTCGCCAGAATGCAATGGTGTAACAATGAAAGTAAGCAGCAATCTAGAGTGAGGTGGGGCAGTGGGCGGAAGGAGAGGAGTTAGTGCTGCCTGGCAGAGTGTGCAGGGACTAGATATTAGCAATGAAAGGCTGCCAGTTGCAGTGTCAGGTCACTGTGGGGGAGATAAGATTGATGGTACTAGAGAAGAGCAGAGAAGGGGAAAAGACTTGTGGATGTGTTGGCAGACATTGGAACACAATGGGAGTGAAAGGACATGAATTGGGAGAAGGTTATAGGACAGAGGGAGTGGAAAGTGGCACGTGGATGGTGTGGGGACATTTTTTTATGGTGCCAGGAAAAATCAGACTCGATTGACCCCTCTTGAGATGGGCCTCTTGAAGATGAGCCAAAACTGACTAATAAAATTTTTGAGTAGACTTTTAACTTGGGTAACTCATTATTTGAGCACTGAAGATGCCACTTGCAGAGTTTTTTGATACGCCGACAAGCTGGAGATGACTGAAGAATCAGCTTCACAAAGTTATTCTTTCAGTAGATACTGGCTGACTAGACACCACACATAACTTCACTAACATGAATATGATCCTCACTACCCAAGCAGCAGTAATGTCCATCATAAAATCTTTAAAATCATAACATTCTAGTGGTTATGATAAAATATCAAAAATGTTAATGAAAGAGTGTACTTCCGAGTTTAGTAACATATTAAGCTATATGTGCAACCAGTCGTTTATCAGTGGAACATTTCCTGAATGGTTGAATTATGCTGAAGTTAACTCATAATTTAAGACAGGACACAACAATACCATCAATTTCCATCCAATTTCACTTCTACAAGCATTCTCCAAAACTTTAGAAAAGATACTCATAATATACAGCCAGATTCTTAATCATCTGACAACAAATAACAAATTGCTCAAGCAAAAGTTCAGACTTCTAAACGGTTCTGATATTGAGAAGGATATCTACATACACAACGACAACATACTTTGTGTCATTAGACAAATTAAAGGCTACTGGTATATTTTGTGATCTGGCCATGGCATCTGACTGTGTAAATCACAATATACTATTAAGTAAATTAGAATATTACAGTGTAACAAGATATGCTGCAAAATGCTTCAATTCCTATACCTCTGACACGAAACAAAATATGTCATTAGGAAAGAAACATGAATTTGCCTATCAAGCATCATCCAAATGATAACTAGGGAACTAATTACATGTGGCGTCCCACAAGGTGCCATCTTAGGTCCCTTGCTTTTTTCGTGTGTGTGTGTGTGTGTGTGTGTGTGTGTGTGTGTGTGTGTGTGTGTGTGTATAAAAATTACATATTGGCTCATGAAATTTTCACGAACAATAATAAGTGACTCCCAGCCAATTCTTTGTGGTGGCAAAAATATACAATACACTATATTCAATTCAGAATTTCTAAGAGGTTTCCCACCAGTATATGGCTAGAATACAATGACAAACAGATAGAAGAATTGGACTGTTAAATTCTTGGCATTACAGTTTGATAATAAATTCAACTGGGAAGAGCACACCACAAAACTGCTGACGCACTAGACAACTCTCTATTTGCAATGCAAATACTACCAGGCACAGAAGATATAAAAAAGAAAAAGCTGACATAATATGCTTACTTTCATTCCATAATATATGGGCTCATTTTTTAAGTAGTTCATTAAGCCAAGCTAAAGTTTTCTGGATACAGTAATGTGTAATGAGAATTATTTGTGGTGCAGGTCAAGAACATCCTGCAGGGACCTATTTAGGGAACTAGGAATATTAACTACAGCTTCCCAATTTATTTATTCCTTAATGACACTTGTCATTAACAATATATCTCTTTTTCAAGCAGTTAAGTTCATGGAATCACTACAAAGGCCATCAGTCCCTCGGAGAATTATTCCGCTTGGGATGTATGGAAGGTACATTTGCATACTCTTGTTTGATTTTTCACTGTAAATATTTTTGTGCATTCTTGTTCTGGCCTGTTCTACATTCTGGAGGACCCCCTCACAATGGATCAATTGGAACAAAAAGCATATCTAAGCTAAACTAGTCCAGATGTGTTACAATAAGATTTATGAGCCACTCTGATGGCATATTATGATAAATTTAACATAATTTGAGCTTTTGTTCTCCAAATAAACTACTGTACACAAAATGTTGAGCAGGATAACTAAGTTTCAGCACAACAGGTCCCTTAAATCATGAGCAGTGACAAAACAAATTAGATGATTTATTCATTTAAGTCGCAATGTAAAAAAAATCATGAAAACATTGCTACTAGCCCAACCACACTACTTATGGAGCTGTTATTTGGGAAGGGTTGATGCAAGTCCTATATGTGTATCCTGTAAAAAAAAAATTAATCACAATTTAAGATGGGTGAGTAGGAAGCTTATCTACATTTAAGCCACTTAACATGGAATGACTCTCCTGTAAAAAGTTGATGAAAACTGGATAGTGATGGGTGGAGACCTTTAAATTTAGGCCCCTTAACATGGAATGACCCATTTGCTGGTGCAAGTCACTGTCAAATAGTGCTAGCAAACAAGAGCTACGCTTAGCATGTGAATTGCGCATACCACTTTTTATTTTTAAATTTTTCGTTACTACATGTCCCTTGCCTCATGTGGGCAGAGGGCTGGGGTGGGGGCAGGGGACTGGCAGTGTAACAATCAACTCACTCTTCAGACAGTAGACATTATCGTCAAACTTAGATGCTAAACACAAAACAAGGAGACAATTCATCATGAATCTACAATTATTTTAAAATGTGATATTAATGGGAGAATGTAAGAAATAATGTCTTCATGAATAGTTTTAAAACAGTGATACAAAATGTCAACAGGTAGTACATTTAAAAACACTGAACACAACAGAAGACACAGTAACCATTAAAAACGGGGCACTGTACACTGTACACCTGCCTGGGATGGATAAGGTGAAGTGGACTCACAAGTTGGTAGGGTGGGTGTCAGGGCAGAGTTCCTGATCCTGGACAGTGAGACGGTGGAAATTTCTTTGGGGAAAAGACATGGAGGGTGTGCAGGTGGTGAGCTGGTGGCGTCTGTAGGTAGAGGCAAGGCAACACACTAAGACTGGACAGGAGAGGGGACATACCACTGTTTTTGGAATTCTGAGCGAATTAATAAACGCATTACGTGCGGTTCTGAGCGTCTGACATCATGCACTTCCCTTTTAATTCAAAATAAGTTTAATACATCTGTGACTTAAGCCCACAGAATCCTCAAAGAGACCAAACTCAACTTCCCAACACAGAAAAATAAAACGCAGTTTCATTTGCATCAATATAATAGACAGTACTATATATACATATATATATATATATATATATATATATATATATATATATATATACTACTGTTTCACGGTAATCTGATGCTATTTTAAAAAGCTAAGTCTCAAGTATGTACACATAACACAGAGAAACGTTGAAATACGATAATATACGGTGTTCCACTCATAAATATGGATATTTTCTGAAATGATATTAAAATATAGAACCAAACGGTTTACCCAAAGGGGCAATGATACTGTCGCACATAATAATCAAATGGCTATGCGCATATAACATTGACGAATGTTTTGGTTTTATACACTCTCGCACAAGATAATCTTACAACACAGCACCTATAAAATTCATTTCTAGTTAACAAGAAGACATCGATAATTTGTACTTACAGACGCAGTTATCCGGTGTCAATTAATATAATAGGTATGACTGACTAGCAGAAAACAACGTTTCAAAAAACGGTATTTTCGTTAATTTACAGCAAATTAAGTCATGTCATTTGTTACATATTTACATGCCACTTCACAATACAATAACACAAATGCACTTTGTCCACATGTGTGCAATGTCTGCAGAATCAGTCATAAGATTCGCCATAACCTAACAACCACAACATAATTCTATGGCGCCTGTTTCGTATTAACCACAAAACTTCCAAACACCAAAGATGGCATGCCGAATAAAACCATTAATACATTGTATAGTATCGATCTTTACTTGTGTCGAAAACTGTCCGAATTGTACTCGTAGCACAGCATGTTCAGTATCGAGAGTTCATGTAAAGATTAACCCAACAATAATAACAACTATATTAAAATTGAAAGATAATCAAATCGATTAGGATCGATATACGGAAAAACAAACATTCACGCGGTTAAGACTGGTCTGCCTTAAGGAGTGGTTTGAGTTTCAGTTTGGTATGTAACATGACAACATATGAACGTATTTTGTGCGTGTGATAAGAAATATGAACGAAATCGTTACCGTATACCAAAGTACTACTGATCTGCTAATACCAGGTAACTACAATTGTCACCCCGAGGTAGTAGATAGTTCACAACTTTGTTGGAACACGTGAGGCAGTACTGACCCTACCACTTATCTTAGAAAATAGATTACGAAAAAGCAAACCTACGTATCTAGCATTGGTAGACTTAGAGAAATCTTTTGACAATGTTGACTGGAATACTCTCAGATTCTGAAGGTGGCAGGGGTAAAATACAGGGAGCGAAAGGCTATTTACAATGTGTACAGAAACCAGATGGCAGTTATAAGAGTCGAGGGGCATGAAAGGGAAGCAGTGGTTGGGAAGGGAGTGAGACAGGGTTGTAGATTAGATTAGATTTACTTTCATTCCAATTGAGCCGTAGTGAGGAGGTCCTCCAGGATGTGGAACATGTCAGAAAAACAACAATACATGACAAATATTTACAACTAAAACAAATAAGCTAATGTACCATTCCACAGGTCCCAAGTGGAATGATCGTCATTTTTAATGAACAGTAGGAGTCATTTTACAAATACTAATGCACTGAATTTAAAATAAAAAAGTTTTTTATTTATTTATAAGGTAATACAACTACTGTAATACTTATGTACAATGAACACATTACTGCACTGAAATGGTGCAGAAGTTAGATTATACTAACAAACACACACACACAGGCACACAAATTTTCAGTGAACACATTACTGCACTGAAATTGTGCAGAAGTTATGTTGTACTTATATACAAATCAGTTGGTTTTACTAAGAAATTCATCAATGGAGTAGAAGGAGTTGGTCACCAATAAATCCTTTAGGCTTCTCTTAAACTGAATTTCATTGGTTGTTAAGCTTTTTATGGCTGCTGGCAAGTTACTGAAAATGTGTGTTCCTGAATAATGCACACCTTTTTGTACAAGACTAAGTGACTTTAAATCCTTGTGAAGATTATTCTTATTTCTAGTATTGATTCCATGAATTGAGCTGTTGGTTTGAAAAAGTGATATATTTTTAATGACAAATTTCATTAAGGAATAAATATATTGGGAAGCAGTAGTTATTTATTTTTATTTATTTATCTCTTGTTCCATGTTGTGACAGTATCACAGGATATTAGCATCCCTAGTTCCCTAAACAGGCTTCTGCAGGATGTTCTTGAGTTCACACCACATATAACTCTCACTGCACGTTTTTGTGCCCGGAAAACTTTAGCTTGGTTTGATGAATTACCCCAAAAAATAATCCCATATGACATTATGGAATGAAAGTAAGCATAGTATGCCAGCTTTTTCATTTTTATATCCCCTATGTCTGACATAATTCGCATTGCAAACAGAGATTTGTTAAGACGCTTCAGCAGTTCTGTGGTGTGCTCCTCCTAGTTGAATTTATTATCAAGCTGTAATCCCAAGAATTTAACACTGTCCACTTCGTCTATCTTCTTGTCATCGTATGTTAGACATATACTATTGGGACACCCCTTACAAGTTCTGAACTGCATGTAGTGTGTTTTCTCATAGTTTAGTGACAAAGAATTGGCTAGGAACCAGTGATTAATGTCCACAAATATTTTATTGGCTGATCATTCTAAGACTACACTTGATTTGCTATTTATTGCAATGTTTGTATCATCGGCAAACAAAACAAACTTGGCATCTGGTAATGTTACTGATGAAAGGTCATTGATATACACAAGAAAATGTAAGGGCCCCAAAATGGAACCTTGTGGGACCCCACATGTAATTAGTTCCCAGTTGGATGATGCCTGATAGCTTGATACATGTCTCTTTCCTAATAACACCCTTTGTTTCCTGCCAGAGATATAAGATTTGAACCAATTTGCAGCATTTACTGTTATACTATAATATTCTAGTTTACTTAATAGGATATTGTGATTTACACAGTCAAATGCCTTTGACAGATCACAAAATATACCATTTGCCTGCAATTTTTTGTCTAATGAATTAAGCACATTTTCACTGTAAGTGTAGAAAGCCTTCTCAATATCAGAACATTTTAGAAATCCAAACTGTGACTTTAACAGTATGTTATTTGAGATAAGATGGTTATAAAGACGACTATACATTACTTTTTCGAAAATTTTTGGGAATGCTGGCAACAGTGAAATTGGACGGAAATTTGATGCTATTTCTTTATCTCCCTTCTTAAACAGTGGCTTAACTTCAGCATATTTCAGCCATTCAGGAAATATTCCACTAATAAACGACTGGTTACACAGATAGCTTAATATGTTACTTAGCTCAGAATCACATTCTTTAATTAACTTTGTTGATATTTCATCATAACCACTAGATGTTTTTGATTTTAAAGATTTTATGATGGACATTATTTCTGTTGGGGTAGTGAGGGTCAAATTCATATTATGAAAGTTACTTGAAATGTCTGGTCTAAGGTAATCCATAGCAGCATCTACCGAACCTGACAAACCCCATCTTTTCAGTAACAGTTATAAAATGTTTGTTAAAAAGTTCTGCAACACTATACACATCTGTCACCAATGTATCATTTACTCTTAATGCTATTTGTTCCTCTTCATGTCTGGTTCTATCGGTCTCCTCCTTCACTATATCCCATATTGTCTTTATTTTGTTATCTGATATGACTATCTTTTCCTTGTAATATATTTGCTTTGACATCTGTATTACAGTCTTTAATATTTTGCAGTATTTCTTATAATGTGCTATAGCATCAACATAGGAAATGTTTCGGATTGACAGATACAGTTTTCTTTTTGTTTTACAAGATACCCCTATTCCTCAAGTAATGGGGGAAAGCAGTGTTCGAATAAAGTAAGCACTTTATTAGCAAAAATGTTATATTTTTCATTCATGCCATGAGCACTGTAAACATCAGTCCAGTGAATGTCTCTGAGGAGTGTCCTAAAATAATCAATTTTTGGCTTACTGATTACCCTCTTGAGCTCAGATTTAACAGATTTTATATCCTGTTCAGTATTAACATTTAACAGAAGGAACTGCATGTCATGGTCTGAGAGGCCATTGACTATTGGTTTTGTAATATAATATTGTTCATTGGACTTTTCTATAAAGATATTATCAATGGCTGTTTGTGAGCAAGTGGCTATCCTAGTGGGGAATTTTACAGTGGGAATTAAATTGAATGATAGTGTTACTAACTCAAATAAGTTCTTATTGGGAGAGTCTTTAAGGAAATCTACATTGAAATCACCAGCAGCCACTATTTCCTTGTTTTTGATTGTTAAATGGGCCAGTACAGCTTCAAGGTGGTTGACAAACAGATTAAAGTTACCTGCAGGTGCTCGATATACACTTAATATTATGAAGGATTTTTTGTGAAATTCTAATTCTGTTGCACATGCTTCCATATGCTGTTCTAGGCAAAGTTTATGAATGTCTATGTTCTTAAATTTATGACAGTTCCTGATGAATGTGGCAACTCCTCTTTTCTCCATTTCTGGCTACAAAAGTGAGATGCTTACCTAAACCCTGTAACACTTAAAAGTTCTATACCAGTGGTCACATGATGTTCAGAGAGGCAGATTATGTCAGCTGGGTTTGAAGACTCTAATTCATCTATGCAGATAGTTAATTCATTAATTTTATTTCTCAGTCCTCGAATATTTTGATGCAATAAAGATAGCTGACATTTCTCATTGACTGAGTTAAAATTGGGTGGAGTTAAAATATCTGCTGACAGTTGAAAATTCTTAACCAATGGCTGTTTATGCTGATGTAATAAGCTGGAATTATGTTTTTTATTTCTTTCTCAAACTGAAGGTTTGTCTCAGTTCTAACCTCTCTTAAAATTTGCTTTCTTTCTGTCCTCCCTACCCTAAAAAAGGGTCTTTTCTGAATCCTATAACCACTGGTATTTTACCACTCATGACAGTGCCTCCAACCTTTAACTTTCCTGCTATTTCCCCAGCCAATTTACCCTTCCCCTTCCTGTTGAGGTGAAGGCCATGCCTAGTATAATCCCACCTACTGAGAGAATGAACATGAACCACACCAATGTGTGACCCCGCACCCGACATGAGCAGCCGTTCCAGCTCCAAATTAACTCTCTTGACAGAAGAGTTCAAATGAGGTCGGTCATGGCGCCCAAGAACAGATACAAACTCAACACTAGTATGCTTCGATGCTGATGCAATCTTCGCCAGGTCACACTCTATACTGTACCCAGGATCTCTGTCAATACTTTTACCTGACCCACCCACTATAACCACGGTGTCTTCCTTAGTGAAATCTTTGCAAAGTGATCCTAAATCCTCTGTCACCTGCTCCAGACCAGCACTAGGTTTAAAAAAATTGGTGACCTGGTATTCTGATCCTAGTTCATCCTGCAAAAGTTGGCCAACACCTCTTCCATGGAAACTACCTAACAACAACACTTTCTTTTTCTTTACTGATTTCCCTACATTCTTACTTTTCAATTTGCTGCTGAAAGTTTGTTGTGCCCTGTCTACACCTGCAACTGCTTGAGGCTCACCAGCTTCTAACTGAAGCAACAGGTCAAATCTATTTTCCACATTCACCATAAAGCTGTCAGACAAAGTTCTAGGCCTGTTCCTCCTGTTGCCTGTTGCCACTTCCCACCTCTCTTTACCCTTCTCCCTCCTTAACCTGTCAAGATCTCCCCTGGCCTTGTCTAACTCAGCCTGAAGGGCAGCAATTTTCCCCTCCTGTTCTAGTATCTTCCTATCTCTACTACAAATCCTACAAAACCACTGATGAGTCTCATTTACTTCCCCTATTCCCACGCCACTACAGTCACCCACATGGAAAAAACTACAGCACCCATCACACCAAAGCCCCGACCTAACAATTCTACGGCAAGTCAAGCACTTTTCACTCAGCATAAACGTAATAGTTTATTAAGAATAAGTCAGTTAAATTACAGATAAACACGAAAATATGGTTACACAAATTTGGCCTATACGCAACTGTGTGTAAACAAAAACAAAAGTGCAAAGTTTCTGAAACAACAACTTAAACTTTACGCTACTTTCCGGAAATGCTAGTTAAATAATGAAGAGGTACGCTAAGTTAAATCGCTGGAGAGAGCAAGGAACAACTAAACGAAATTCTATAGATTTGCTTCAGCAGAACGTAAACAGAAAATACGACTGTACGGTCTTTTCGCGTTTTCTGCTATATTACGTAAAGAAAAATGAAATTTTTAATGGTAGACTTAAACGGCACACTACTACACTTATTTACCACGTAATCAGTACTAATCTATATGTTTTATAATCTAAAATGACTTATCTTTACGAGAACACCAAAACTCGCGCTAGTCGCCTATCCCCGATGTTATTCAATCTGTATATTGACAAGCAGTAAAGGAACCAAAAGAAAAATTCGGAGTAGGTATTAAAATCCATGGAGAAGAAATAAAAACTTTGAGGTTCGCTGATGACATTGTAATTCTGTCAGAGACAGCAAAGGACCTGGAAGATCAGCTGAGCGGAATGGATAGTGTCTTGAAAAGAGGATATAAGATGAACATCAACAAAAGCAAAACCAGGATAATGGTATGTAGTCGAATTAAATCGGGTGATGCTGCGGGAATTAGGTTAGGAAACGAGACGCTTAAAGTAGTAAAGGAGTTTTGCTATTTGGGGAGCAAAATAACTGATGATGGTCGAAGTAGAGAGGATATAAAATGCAGACTGGCAATGGCAAGGAAAGCATTTGTTAACATCGAGTATAGATTTAAGTGTCAGGAAGTCGTTTCTGAAAGTGTGTGTATGGAGTGTAGCCATGTATGGAAGTGAAACGTGGACGATAAATAGTTTAGACAAGAAGAGAATAGAAGCTTTCGAAATGTGGTGCTACAGAAGAATGCTGAAGATTATATGGGTAGATCACATAACTAACGAGGAGGTATTGAATAGAATTGGAGAGAAGAGAAATTTGTAGCACAACTTGACTAGAAGAAGGGTAGGTTGGTAGGGCACATTCTGAGGCATCATGGGATCACCAATTTAGTACTGGAGGGCAGTGTGGAGGGTAAAAATCGTAGAGGGAGACCATGCGATGAATACACTAAACAGATTCAGAAGGATGTAGACTGCAGTAGGTACTGGGATGTGAAGAAGCTTGCACAGAATAGAGTAGCATGGAGAGCTGCATCAAACCAGTCTCTGTACTGAAGAGCACAAGAACAACAACTCTGAATTAACAATGTACTGTACAATACTGGACATTAGACCACAATAGTAACTTACATCATCAGCTAAAAGGAGTGAAGTGCACATCGTCATCATTTCGTCAGCATAGGACAAAGCGCACTGGAGGAGGCAGGAGGCCATTACCAAAAATTACACAGACATTACTACAAATTACATGACTGACCAAACTATGAGAAAACCAACCAACAGAAACTCTCGTATAGCGCGGGCACAAACATATCCGATGGTGCTGCAGGCCATCAGCCCTTCTACAAAATCTCACATGTGGGGCACTTCTTCGATCAACAGTTTTGTTGAAGTATACAACCAAACCGGATTCTGTCACGTCAGATCATAATCTAACATTTCCTCTCATCTTGCACCATACCATCCGACCGTTGGAATGGTGTGACGTGTGCCCTAAGTTCACTACTGTGCTCGCAACAACTGCACAGCTGCACCAGATGTGCACTAAATGTACTATGGTATCGCGAATGTCCCAAAAACTTTCGCCGTTCAAATCTGCCAAATTGGTACCCTTCCAACAAGTGGTTAGTGACAAGCCATTGAGATCAGGAACCATTCCCAATTTTCCAGCATTCCAGTGTAGCCAACCACACACTTGGTTCCAAATAGTCAAATTAATTCTACAAAGTTACGGAATAACAGACGATACAAACAAGTTCGTATCTGTGCTGAACATTTTAGATGAGCATTCTCATCTAGTGATGTCATTGCCTCTCCACCCACGTGAAACATGTTTTGATACGACAGAAAAGGCTTTATTGTTAAGTATGTCGAAGGTACCTGAACGACAAATATACCAGGTGTTCTATGAAAAAGAAATCGGAAACAGAACGCCATCTCAGCTATGGAGGCACCTTAGTCAAAACATAGAATCCGACATGTTTTTGAATGACACCATGTGGACAGGATAAATACTCAAACTTTCACTTTCACTACAGTCCATATTTATTTCAAAGGAACAGGAATCTATAGAGATCAAACTGCACTTGGACGTAGAATTCATGCAGTACTGCAGTGAAAAACAAGTCAGACTCGAGCAGCAGATATATTCCTCATGCTAAATAGTCAGCCACGTTTTTGCAGCAAGAAGGGTGCGGCCCCGTGAAATACGAGAACTTACAAACTCATCTGAGGTCGATTTCTGTGTTGCGAAGAATCATGGGACCAACAGCGACGACACAGAACGACAGTGAACTGAGCTAACTTGAAAGCAGCTCACCACGACTAAACGATGTTGCCCCAAGGCTACCGTCCTCCTGGAGGGATCACAGCACTGCATGTGACTTGCCTCTTCGACAAATATGTAGGCATAGCGAAAAGTGCAGCAAAAAGCACACAAAATGTATTCCACCTTACAGTTTGAAATATGAGCAACAACAGCCTACTATAGGAGCAACGGACAACATAAGGTGAGATGCCAACAGGTTATAAGATGCAAAACAAGCTTATCCTCTATCAACCTACAGGCCGCAGACTTTTCATGTGGGATTGGGTGTCAGGCTGCTTGTTCCTACAACTCAGGATTGGCAGAAAATCAATGAGGACTTTTCTATGTACTGGTAATGGCACACCTTTTTATAGTTGTGGAATAAAACATTTGGAAATGGATTTCGGACTTCAGTGAAACTTCACCTTGGACTTAGTGGTAGTGGATATGTCAGTGACAATACTGGGGGAAGATTTTCTTTGCCACCATGAATTTTCAATAGATTTAGCTGAGGGAGCGATTAAATGTACCATTACTTGACAATCAATACATGCATTCAAGGATATGAACGCTATAGATATACCTTCACAGGAGGAAAGTAAAGACAGAATTATTGGGTTGGTGCATAAATTCATACGCTGTTTCCTTAAGTTTAATAAAGGCAACAGATACACATAACATTAGTCATCGATAATATATTCTCCTTACTATTTGCAACAGTCTGCCTATGTTGAAGAAACTGTTCGGTTCTGCGATTGTAGAAATCACGGGGTTTTGAGATGAAGAACTCATTGTACCAAGTTCGGAGTGAAATTCATCTGGAAAGGAAATTCCTTGAGGGTTGTTCGCTACAGAGTGGAAAAGGTGAAAATCTGGGGGCATAAGATCAGGTGAATAAGGTGGGTGCAGAATGAATTTTTAAAGATGATGCAGTTATCTATAAAGAAGTACATTCTGAGAGAAGCTGTATAAATATTCAGTCAAATCCTGATAAGATTTCGGTGTGGTGCAGAGATTGGAGGCTTGCTACAAATGTTAGAAATGTAAAATTTTGCACTTCTCAAAAAGAAAAAGTGTAGTATTCTTTGAGTGTTGGAATCCGCCAATTCTTACAAATAACTGGGTGTAACACTTTGTAGGGATACGAAATGGAAAGATCACATGGGTTCAGTCATGGATAAAGCAGCTGGTAGACTTTGGTTTATTGATAGAATACTGGGGAAGTGCAATTAGTATACAACAGAGATTTCTTACAAATCACTTGTGTGGCTGGTTCTAGGATATTGCTCAAGTTTGTGGGACCTGTATCAAAGGGGACTAACTGGGGATATTGAACAAATACAGAGAAGAGCCACCACAAGTGCTCACAGGTTTGTTTAATCTGAAGAGAGTGTCACACAGACACTGAAGGAAATAAACTGGAAGACTCCTCAAGACAGACGTAAACTATACCAAAATCTGTCAACCAAGTTCCAAGAATAAACTTTAAATGATTACTCTAGGGATATACTACAAACCCCTACATTTCATTCATATAGGGATCGTGAGGATAAGATTAGAATAATTACTGCCCGCTCAGAGGTATTCAACAATCGTTCTTCTCACACTCCGTAAGTGAATGGAACAGGAAGAATCCAAATAACTGGTACAATGGGACATACCCTCTGCCATGTCCCTCACTGTGGTTTACCGAGTGAAGATGTAGATGTTGATCTAGATGTAGACATCCCAAACCAACTCCTGTATAGTTTTTTTTTGCCAGTCCAGCAGAATGCAGGTATGCATCGTAGTGGAATAGCTTCCCTTCACACAGTCTTCCTGGTCATTGTTCTTGGATTGCGTCTGCAAGCTGTCTCAGTTGTTGATAATAAATATCAGAAGTGATGGTTTCACCTCAGTGAAGCAATTCATAGTATAACACACCGTCGCTGTTCCACCAGATGCGTAACATTATCTTTTCTGGATGTGCAGAGGTCATTGCGCAGGGCATTGCTGCTTTGTTTGGGCTCAGCCGTCTCTTTCTTTTCCCCATGTTAGCATAAAGACAGCATTTCTCATCACCAGTCACAGTACAGGATAGGTATCGTTGGTGTTGTTCACAAGCCAATTGATGATGAGCAAGTAGAGATGCACATACGGAACCCATACAGCCGATTTTTGAACCTTCCCCTGTGTGCAAACGTCGCACGATTGTGGAACGGTCATAGTCTATCACATTTGGCAATTCTCAAGTGCACTGATATGGATCATTGTGCTTTAGTGCTTTTAAACGACCTTCATCAAACCCTGAAAGTCTTCCTGAACGTGGAAGGTCACTAATGTCAAAACTATCCTACTTAAACCGAGAAAATCATTTCCTTTTTGTGCTCTGTCCAAAGGCATTATCGCTATACATAGCGAATATGTTTATGACTTCTTCCGTGTTGAAACCCCTCTACTGAACTTAAACAGAAAAGTATGTCGAAAATGTTCCAGATTGTCCATTTTCTAGCCTCCATTCACTGTCTCCAATGACAAAATATAAACTGGAATAGCAATATAATCTACAACTAAAACGTTGCAATCGATAAATAAACATGTAGCAATCGGAATACCGACATGCAAAACAAAAATGCTCGAACTTATGGACCAACGTAGCAAGAGCCTAATAAATAATATGAAGCATGACGTCGCCACTACTGACGTCTAACAAGAGGTGGTAAAACACAGATTAGTACTAAGTCAAGAACATACTGAACAATGGAATAAAGTAAAGTATCACCCAGGAAAATTGTACAACATACATAAAAGGATAGCCAACTTGCAGCAGCAGGAGCAGCAGCCTGAACCACATGCCATGCCAAGTACCAAAACACCCAGGCTGAATACACAGATTAGTTAAGTCAATCGTAGTATACCCAGTCATACCTTCAGAAAGCAACTCATGGTTAACAAAAGCCACGTGTACACTGCATTCAGGGCAGTCAAACAAGGGACATGGCATTACATTCACACATCACAAGGTCCCATACTCCTATACAAAAGCACAGACACCCGCACTGGATAGACGTTGAGCAGCTAAACGAATTGTTGAGGAATTTATGGAGACAGGAGTAGAATGGCCTTCAGCCAGCCAGTGGACGTCGCCGATTCCTCTAGCGCCTAAAAAGGGCAATTCTTTTATATTATGTGAAGATTAATTATCGCTTTACTCCTGCAGTGTATCGAATAAATGTCCTATTCCCAAATTACAGGATTTTTCACGTGTTCTGGCAGGTGTGAATATATTTAATGTGATCGGCGCTGCAGTCTGGAACCGCGCGACGGCTATGGTCGCAGGTTCGAATCCTGCTTCGGGCATGGATGTGTGTGATGTCCTTAGGTTAGTTAGGTTTAAGTACTTCTAAGTTCTAGGGGACTGATGACCTCAGCAGTTAAGTCCCATAGTGCTCAGAGCCATATTAATTGTGACAGACTACAAGATGGCCTACCACCAAGTACTGTTATGTTATTTCACATTCAATCTAGCACTCTCTGCATCTTTACAGTTCTTTAGACCTGAAAATGACGAGCATAAAGTCTGAAACCAGTCATCATTTTTAAATAAATGGCTATTGCGATCTTGGCTGCTTTATTAATTGATAATTTGCGATAGATTGCTGACAATCTCCAAACTATATGATCTAAAACTATGAATATTATATCGAGTCAGATTTCGGGAGCATTCAAGATTTTTAGAGGAATCAGAACAAAAATTATGAAATTAAATTCTAAAATTCATTTTAGCAAGCAATGCCTCATATTGGTGATGTTTTTGCATTAATGTAACAAAATCCTTTTCAAAACCACATGTCATGAGGGCCCTCTTCTCAATATTAGCAACAATGTACTCTTTCAACCAGGATTCTGGTTGAATGAGATGTCATGGATGAGTCTAATATACAGGGTGTTACAAAAAGGTACGGCCAAACTTTCAGGAAACATTCCTCACACACAAAGAAAGAAAATATGTTATGTGGACATGTGTCCGGAAACGCTTACTTTCCACGTTAGAGCTCATTTTATCACTTCTCTTCAAATCACATTAATCATGGAATGGAAACACACAGCAACAGAACGTACCAGCGTGACTTCAAACACTTTGTTTGTTGTCGCATGGAATCCCTGATGGGCTGATGCAGCCCTGAAGAATGGCGTTTGTATCACAGCCATCCACAATACGATCACGAAGAGTCTCCACATTTGGTACTGGGGTTGCGTAGACAAGAGCTTTCAAATGCCCCCATAAATGAAAGTCAAGAGGGTTGAGATTAGGAGAGCATGGAGGCCATGGAATTGGTCCGCCTCTACCAATCCATTGGCCACCGAATATGTACAAACACTTTGACTGAAATGTGCAGGAGCTCCATCGCGCATGAACCACATGTCATGTCGTAGTAGTAAAGGCACATGTTCTAGCAGCACAGGTAGAGTATCCCATGTGAAATCATGATAACGTGCTCCATGTGGAAGAACATGGGGCCAAATCAAGACATCACCAACAATGCCTGCCCAAACGTTCACAGAAAATCTGTGTTGATGACGTGATTGCACAATTGCGTGCGGATTCTCGTCAGCCCACACATGTTGATTGTGAAAATTTATAATTTGATCACGTTGGAATGAAGCCCCATCCGTAAAGAGAACATTTGCACCGAAATGAGGATTCACATATTGTTGGATGAACCATTCGCAGAAGTGTACCCGTGGAGGCCAATCAGCTGCTGATAGTGCCTGCACACACTGTACATGGTACGGAAACAACTGGTTCTCCCGTAGCACTCTCCATACAGTGACGTGGTCAACGTTACCTTGTACAGCAGCAACTTCTCTGACGCTGACATTAGGGTTATCGTCAACTGCACGAAGAATTGCCTCGTCCATTGCAGGTGTCCTCTTCGTTCTAGATCTTCCCCAGTCGCGAGTCATAGGCTGGAATGTTCCGTGCTCCCTAAGACGCCGATCAATTGCTTCGAACGTCTTCCTGTCGGGACACCTTCGTTCTGGAAATCTGTCTCGATGCAAACATACCGCGCCATGGCTATTGCCCCGTGCTAATCCATACATCAAATGGGCATCTGCCAACTCCGCATTTGTAAACATTGCACTGACTGCAAAACCACGTTCGTGATGAACACTAACCTGTTGATGCTACGTACTGATGTGCTTGATGCTAGTACTGTAGAGCAATGAGTCGCATGTCAACACAAGCACCGAAGTCAACATTACCTTCCTTCAACTGGGCCAACTGGCGGTGAATCGAGGAAGTACAGTACATACTGACGAAACTAAAATGAGCTCTAACATGGAAACTCAGCGTCTCCGGATGCATGTCCACATAACATCTTTTCTTTATTTGTGTTTGAGGAATGTTTCCTGAAAGTTTGGTCGTACCTTTTTGTAACACCCTGTGGTTTATCTCCAAACAGAGACATCGCTGGACGCTTCTGTAATGTAGAATATACATCTTCTTACCAACATGGTATCACCAGTTTGGAGACAGTACCATTTCGTCGGACTAGGCGCTCTGAACACAAAGTAACGTCATTGTGTAACTCACGCAAATGGGCCAGATATGCCATATCTTCCTCCCAGATATATCGCTCCCCAGAATCTGCAGCCTCACATTGGTTTTCTTTTTCCACTCTGATGGTTTTCTCTTTCGATAGGAGTTGGAACTCTCCAAATGGCAGCGATTGTTAAATGACATTCTAGTAGGGATTGCTTATATCCAAGTAAATGTTGTAATTCAAATCGTCAGAGGCTTGTACTCATCTTCCCTCATTCATGGGTTTTTCGCCTTGGCATTCCTCTACAAGCACTGGTTAAGTCACCCACAAATACTGTGTTCGAAAAAAGGCAACATATTAACATCAGTCAATAGCAGTGTATGGTCTTTCCAGACTTAAAGGGACAAGAATTTCAAGATAACAGAATTTAAAGGGATGCAATTTAGAAGGACAGCAGCATAGCAGGGTGGGTTCAAGCCAAGAGGACTGTCTTACCTCAAGACCACTGATGCGGACCTTAGGCCTCGAAATCTTACAGAAAACCCTAAGAGATTCTGGTCATATATAAAGCACACCAGTGGCAAGACGCAATCAATACCTTCATTGCGCGATAACAACAGTGAGGTGACTGATGACAGTGCCTCTAAAGCAGAGTTATTAAACCCAGTTTTCTGAAACTCCTTCCCCAAAGAAGACAAAGTAAATATTCCTGAATTTCAATCAAGAACAACTGCCAGGATGAGAAACATAGAAGTAGATGTCCTCGGTGTAACAAAGCAGCTTAAATCACTTAATAAAGGCAAGGCCTCCGGTCCAGATTGTATTCCAGTCAGGTTCCTCTCAGAGTATGCCGATAAAATAGCTCCATATTTAGCAATTATATACAACCACTCGCTCACAGAGAGATCCGTACCTACAGACTGGAAAATTGCTCAAGTCACACCAATACCCAAAAAGGGAGTTAGGAGTAATCCGCTGAATGACAGGCCTATATCATTAACGTCGATTTGCAGTAGGGGTTTGGAACATATACTGTATTTGAACATTATGAAGTACCTCAAAGAAAACGATTTATTGACACATAGCACAGATTCAGAAAATATCGTTCTTGTGAAACACAACTAGCTCTTTATACTCATGAAGTAATAAGTGCTATCGACAGGGGATGTCAAATTGATTCCATATTTTTAGATTTCCAGAAGGTTTTCGACACTGTTCCTCACAAGCGTCTTCTAACCAAACTGTGTGCCTATGGAGTATCGCCTCAGCTGTGTGACTGGATTCATGATTTCCTGTCAGAAAGGTCACAGTTCGTAGAAATTGACGAAAAGTCATCGAGTAAAACAGAAGTAATATCCGGTGTTCCCCAAGGAAGTGTTATAAGCCCTCTATTGTTCCTGATCTATATTAACGAAATAGGAGACAATCTGAGTAGCCATCTTAGATTGTTTGCAGATGATGCTGTCATTTACCGTCTTGTAGAGTCATCAGATGATCAAAACGACTTGCAAAATGACTTAGATAAGATATCTGTATGGTGCGAAAAGAGGCAATTGACCCTGAATCAAGAAAAGTGTGAAGTTATTCACGTGAGTACTAAAATAAACCAGCTAAATTTCGATTACACGATTAGTCACACAAATCTGAAGGCTGCAAATTCAGCTAAATACTTAGGGATTACAATCACAAATAACCTAAATTGCAACGATCACTTAGATAATATTGTGGGTAGAGCAAATCAAACATTGCGATTCATTGGAAAAACAACATAGAAGGTGCAACAGGTCTACTAAAGAGACTGCTTACACCACGCTTGTCTGCCCTATTCTGGAATATTGCTGTGCAGTATGGGATCTGCATCAGGTGGGACTGACGGATGACATCGAAAAAGTACAAAGAAGGACAGCTCGTTTTGTATTATCATGAAATAGGAGAGATAGTGCCACAGACATGATACGTAATAGGGATGGCAATCATTAAGACAAACGCGTTTTTCGTTGCGACGGGATATTCTCATTAAATTTCAATCACCAGTTTTCTCCTCCAATTGCCAAAACATTCTGTTGGCACCCACCTACATAGGGAGAAATGATCACGATAAAATAAGAGAAATCAGGGCTCGCACAGAAAAATTTAAGTGGTCGTTTTTCCCACGGGCATTCGAGATAGGAATGGAGACAGCTTGAAGGTGGTTCATTGAACCCTCGGCCAGGCACTTTATTGTGAATAGCAGAGTAATCACGTAGATAGATAGGCAACTGTGTGAGTTACATTCAGGGTCATCCATGGTAACTTCCACTTGACCCAAAGACTTTTGGCAATTGTGTGAAGCCCTGTCACAACTTGGTACCAGTCATGTGATATAAAATTGGTGGGAATCCCCTCGACCTATATGTGCTCTTTAAAACGACAGGAAATTCATGAGCCAATAAGATTTGAACTCTCCCTCCTCCCTCTTATCATCTTTTATAATACCTCAATTGCATAGGCTCTTCATTCAAGGTCTTTACAACATAAGGGAGAGGTTCAAGTACATTATAAAAAATAATTTAGTAGCGAAAGGGTTTTGATATATTAACAATGGTATAACAAATAAACTAATAATTTATTATTAACAATTTTTATGTAATTATTTTTACAATTTTATTACCAAAACTGCAACAAATTTCAGCGGTGTGTAATATTAATAAAGAAATAGTGTGTGTGTGTGTGTGTGACAAGTGAGCCAGGTGCTTCTTTTAAGCAGAGAAGCTATGGATGTTTCATTCTTGTACACATCATCTGAGTATCCAAACAGGGCTACAAAATCGTTTGAAGACAACTTGATAATGTCTTCAAGTGGACATTCTTGATTGTCTCAGAGAGGGATTCCCCAGACTTGACAAATCAATGGCTTTCACAATTGATTCTTCGTTAACACGCTACGTGATTCTGCTTCCATTGCTATTAGCTATGACTTGAAAGTTTCACTAAGCAGTTATGAATTTTTTGCTGTGACATGAGCATATGTCGACATAGTTTTCGAATATAGTGGGGAACAGCAACAACTGAATCACATATCTGTGTACTTTCAGTAATACTTTCTGAAGCGCTATCATCAGTTATTTCGCTTAGCAGTTCGTTTTTTTAATGGAACAGGTCTATCTGCAGTTATCACATGTCTACTTTGTTATGTTTTCTCCTGTTTTCAACTATGGATTACCTTTACTACATCGAAAATGGAACTCAGTTCCATATTCAGTGCATGTGACACCATTTCTGCCTACTCTCCAGTACATTTTTCAGACGCAGTAACTTGAACTTCTGCATCTAAAAGTTCTAGTGTTTGAATGCAATTCACTGAGTGATTCTCTTGCGATCTTTGCGCTCTGCTGGGTGAATTCGTTACAGTCGTGTTTTAATGCCTACAATAAGGTCCCCTGTCTTCACTGTTCCAACATTTTCATCACCAATTGACAAGTCAGCATCAGAGGCATCAATGTCCTTGACATAATCAGAACCTTCAGAGTTGCTGCTGCTCTTTTCCAATATTTGGCCTTTGACTGGAGGCTTTATTACGTTTATTTTATGCTTCTTTGGCAATTAATTTTATTTTCTGTTTTTTTGTTGCTTCTTTGTGTTTAACTGTTCTGCTGGTGGGGACAATTGACTTCCCTTTCTGTCTACCTCTTTTTGTTGTTCTTACAATGGCCAGACTTGCACAGGATGTGTAATTTACGTCTGCTGGTCTTCTAATTGCTGCTCAAGATTCTCCACATTGTCATCCGCCAGTTTTCTTGCATCTTATCCCAGTGCGCCATCTGCTGTTAGTCCTCAGTTGGCCCAAGTCTGTCTGTTACATAAGATGACAGTAAATATGTTTCATTTGAAATGTTCGATACCACCAACACTAAAGCCTTTCAAAATGCTGGAGGCAATAAATGCCAAAGGATATGCTGCACCTATAAGACCAACAACGTTATAAATGGTAATTCTTCAGGCAGTGACAAGGGTTCCTATAAAATTACTCATGAAGTCAGAGCACGAAATGATATATTTAGCCTTTAGAGGTCTAAACACAGTCAAATATAATGGCTGAATTTTGCGACTGCAATGAGGAGGAGAGATTATAAAACAATTCCATTGTCTTTAGCATAGTTTAAGGAATCAAATCTGAAGTGTGATTCATAGTTGTCCAGAATTTTTTCATCCTTTGTTGGAAAATGTCTCCATGCACAGCTAATATTTCATGGAGTACCATAGGCAATAAACAATGAATTTAATGCAGTCAAACAAAACTGTGTGCTATTAATAAACACAACTTTAGGAGAATTTATTAGATACAAAAAAATTATTCTTATCAGTGGATTTCACATTTTAAACTATATCTTCAAATGTAGGTAACAAACAGCAATCATATTAACTCACACTGAACAGTCAACCTAATGAAATGGACTTACAGCTTGTAAAAATAATTTTCTCCCTTGAATTGTTTATCAGCGTGATGATCCACTTAACCTCGAGGTCCAGTTCACCCCAACTTCCCCTACCTCTTCTAGTAGCACTACAATAATTTTACTTGTAAGACAATATTCCTTGTAAGCAGCAAAGGAAACAAAAGCAAAGTTCGGAGTAGGTATTAAAATCCATGGAAAAGAAATAAAAACTTTGAGGTTTGCCAATGACATTGTAATTCTGTCAGAGACAGCAAACGACTTTGAAGAGCAGTTGAACGGAATGGACAGTGTCTTGAAATGAGGGTATAAGATGAACCTCAACAAAAGCAAAACGAGCATAATGGAAGGTAGTCGAATTAAGTCGGGTGATGCTGAGGGAATTAGATTCGGAAATGAGACACTTAAAGTAGTAAAGGAGTTTTGCTATTTGGGGAGCAAAATAACTGATGATGGTCGAAGTAGAGAGGATATAAAATGTAGACTGGCAATGGCAAGGAAAGCGTTTCTGAAGAAGAGAAATTTGTTAACATCGAGTATAGATTTAAGTGTCAGGAAGTTATTTCTGAAAGTATTTGTATGGAGTGTAGCCATGTATGGAAATGAAACATGGACAATAACCAGTTTGGACAAGAAGAGAATAGAAGCTTTCGAAATGTGGTGCTACAGAAGAATGCTGTAGATATGGTGGGTAGATCATGTAACTAATGAGGAGGTATTGAATAGGATTGGGGAGAAGAGACGTTTGTGGCACAACTTGACTAGGAGAAGGGATCGATTGGTAGGGTAATTCTGAGGCATCAAGGGATCACCAATTTAGTACTGGAGGGCAGCGTGGAGGGTAAAAATCGTAGAGGGAGACCAAGAGATGAATACACTAAGCAGATTCAGAAGGATGTAGACTGCAGTAGGTACTGGGAGATGAAGAAGCTTCCACAGGATAGAGTAGCATGGAGAGCTGCATCAAACCAGTCTCAGGACTGATGACCACAACAACCACAGTGTTGTTAAGGAAATCTTCATGATCGCTTGTAGCTGTTTCCTACTCAAGGCTAATAAAAGAGTTTATGTCGGCAGTTGGTATATTGCTATGTCCTTTGATGTTCGTGCCAATCACAATCACTAAGGCTATGTCCCAGCGTTAATAAGATTTGTTTCACATATAATAACTACTCTGTTGTCTGGCAAACCGTAAATGTTATTTCACTTCAGTTCGAAATCTGACTAGTATGTCAAGCCGATACTGGAAAACTTTTAAAACTTGAAATAGGTTTTTAAAAAATGTAGTAGCATTCAATAGGTTTACTATTATTGCGACGTCTACAACAGAGACTGACTTAACATCTCCATTGCAGTGTTACATTGTAGTCACAGCGAACTTACAGCTCGATGCGGCTTCTTGGATAAATGTTATCTCTCATCTATTTATGGTCTGGGCTTTAACCTTCGTAAAGATATATTTTGAATTATTTATTTAAAGTTTCAGGTTTAGTATCATCTGATAGTCTTTCATTCAGTCCTTTCTTTATAATAAACGTTATTAGTTACATAGTATCCCTGTTAGTCAAACTTGCAATAAAGTTAATTTTGTTGTCAGTAGCTCCCGTCAATGTCAGGATAACTAATTTTGCTATTTCGTTTGCTATCAAAGGGCTTTCATTAGGAGTTCCATATTTGGAGTGTTACACTGTTATGCAAGTTGAAGTTACCACTCCACATAAAAGTGGCCTCTTCTGTGAATAGGATGGATGACAAAAATTGCAGAATCGTGGTTGCCTGGCGACGAAACTCGTGACAAAACTGCTCCTGGTGTGGAAGTCTCTCACTAGTAAGCCCTGCACAATCTGTAAGAGACAGGGTGTAACGCCTGAAATGCATATCCTCCTATTTCCATCTATTGTACCATAGATTTTTCCTTATTTTGTTACCCGAAGATATGACATTTCCCGAAGATGTGACATTTCTGTGTCTTTATATATTGTAATTGCCTTACTATATATATATATATATATATATATATATATATATATATATATATATATATATATATAGTAAGGCAATTACAATTACCCGAAGATGTGACATTTCTGTGTCTTTATATATTGTAATTGTATATATATATATATATATATATATATATATATATATAGTAAGGCAATTACAATTACCCGAAGATATGTGTCATATCTTCGGGTAACAAAATAAGGAAAAATCTATGGTACAATAGATGGAAATAGGAGGATATGCATTTCAGGCGTTACACCCTGTCTCTTACAGATTGTGCAGGGCTTACTAGTGAGAGACTTCCACACCAGGAGCAGTTTTGTCACGAGTTTCGTCGCCAGGCAACCACGATTCTGCAATTTTTGTCATCCATCCTATTCACAGAAGAGGCCACTTTATATATATATATATATATATATATATATATATATATATATATATATATATATATATATTGTGTCGATGTATAATTGGTTTGTTTTGTGAATATTATTTGTATTTTTATGCTGGATCTGGCCTAGGGAAAACTATGCTATCGAACGATTTCATCGATAGGTCGTGTGGCGAACCAAAGTGTTTAGGATCATTGATAGTGTTAACGCTGCCGCGTGGATCGCGGGCAGAGGGGGTCTGGCTTAAGTGGTGCAGTGGAGCAGGTGTGTTGTGTGACGCTCCCGCGAGTTGCCGCGCTTTCGGGGTTTGGCAGCATGTAATTGCGCTCGGCTTGCTATGTTAGTTTCTGACATGGTGTCGCGGACGGGAAGCGTTAGCTGGCACACATCAAGAGCCCGTTTCAGCTGGAGACCGTGTCGAGAAGAAGGCGCACCAACATCCAGCTTCTGCAACAGCGACGGCCGACAATGAGTGACTGTCGCCACCTCCTCGATCAACAACTTCAAACCTTCAATCAACCAACAAGGAAGACTGGTAGCACGTAAAGTTTTAGAACTGTATGGCAGACCTCAGCTTTTAAAATTGTTGCATCACAAAATTACAGCAACTTAGCATGAACCTTTGTTGCTCATTGTCCCAATCGCATTACCAAGCGGGGTCCCGTCCTTTTCCGAAATGAACCCAAGTGTCGTTGCAATTCAGACGCCAGCATTAAAGTAATATCATTCCATTTCACTGCTTTAATTTCAAAGTTCAGTTAAGGTATTCATAGAGGCTACAATATTTAGATTACACAAGCACAAATTAAGAGTGCGAGTTTTGTTACCGTATTTTAGCTTACCTGTGACTGCAGCTCAGCTTGGTACATACAAAATTTTACTGTTGTTAATTGTTCAGAATCATTTAATTCAAGTTCAAAGTTATTCTTATTTCTAAATTGCGTAGATTCAAGTAGCTTTTGAAATGATTGTTGAGGTAAGCCAAGACTAACCGTATTTTACTGAATTCCGATTTGTTTCAGAAACAAAGCTCACTATTAATTTCAGTCTCTAAATTAACTTTCAATTTTCCGATTTTATTAATTCCTTTGCTAAATTAAGTCTGAGTGTAGCGAAATTTATTACTTCTGACAAACTTTCAGTTTTCACACTACACGTGTCAACCTTCAGTTGCCACACTTCTAGTGCTAATTATATGTGTAATAACCTTTCTTTTTCAGTTACTATAGTAATTGTCCATAGGACTGGCGACCGTAATTTTCCCAAAATCTCAAATATCTAATTATCGCTAGTTAATTGTTAACGTAACGACCGCACATTTACTTTCTTTATTAACTTTACCCTTTTTCAAAATTAATTTCCACCAGTTTTGTTTGCATTTTTCCTTTCATTTAGATGTAACCCTTTCCTCCCTCTTTACCGATAGATTAACTTCGGTGACGATTGCTTTTCCCAAATTTCCATTAGGTACACGCGGTTTAATTTTTCACTGTCATTAAGGTCGATAAGAGAGGGGGAGGTTACACGTGGCGACCTGGTGACAGGACAATCTTCAGATTTGAGGTTGTTCTGGACACGAATTTTGCATTGTGCAAATCTCGTAACAAAGTACTGGTTACGAACATGTCGTTACGTCAGCGAGAATAAGTAGTGGGAGGAATCCTAATTAGATTTGAGATTTGTCATTTATATTGAAAATTTGTAAAATGAGTGAAGGCAACAATTACCAAAATTTGGTAGACTTGGATACGGAACAATCGGTCGAACAGTGGGAAACGCGCACCGCGGTACCCATTGTTCAGGGGCAGGCGGCTAGCATGAAATACGCGACCGCCGAAACGCAACAAAGAGCAGAAATGGAATTCCAAACTTTAGAAAATGTTTCAGAATCGGAAGTTAAAATCAAATCTGAACCCCTTGATGACGAATACGGGGGGACAATTAAAGAGGAAGCCGCTATGGAAGTGAAACCGGTAGTTTTCGGGAATTTAACTGATTTATTGAATGTTTTGATTAACGAAATCAAAAATCAATCGGCAGAAATTAAAGCTCAGGCTGCCAAGCCAGAAGCTCAGTCTGCCAAGCAAGAAGCTCAGTCTGAAAAAATAGAACAGAAGCTAGACAATCAGAACAAAGCTATTAATGTTGTTAACAACAATGTTGGAGTTATTAACACAAAAGTTGATAAAATCAAAGAACATATTGTTGTAATTAATACCGACATCGGTACTCATAAACAGGAAATGATAGGCGTTCAGGCGGAAATTGCAAGCATAAATACTCGTTTTAATTCCGAAATTAGCAGAATCGAGAAAAGTATAGGAGAAGCAGTTTCTCCGATCATCGAGAATAAGGTGACGGGACAAATTCAATTAGTGAAAAAAGAGGATCAACAGAAGGTGGAAACTTTAAAGGCATTAGTGTCCGAAGTAGATATTAAAGTGAGGAAGCAGGTTAATACCTGCGAAGAGAAAAAGAGGGAAGTGGAAACGCTTGCGACAACCACTTGCCAAGTTATTACGAGAGTGTCGGAATTAGAAAAGAAACTTGACGAAAAACAGAGCTATGTGCCAATCTGTGCACATAGTTCGGAATTGTTGACGAAAGAGGAGCGGTTCGACCCCTTGAAAAAAGGCGGTATACACCCGACGGATTTAATAAAAAATTGTGAAAGAGTTTTACCCAGATCATGGACTAATGAGAGAAAAATTAATGCGGTTATTGACGTGTTGGCTGGTGATGCCAAGCGTTGGGGCTTAAACCTCAACATTACGAACCTGACTTTTGACGAGTTTAAAATTTTGTTTCTGGCTGAATACTGGTCAGAGCAAAAACAACAAAGTGTCGTATCGAGGCCTTTCGATGCGAATTCGCGCGGCTGGATGAAGGAGTTTTGTGATGGCTGGATCCGCAAGTTGGAATATTTGCGTGATCGCCGCACGGAATCCGAAATAGTCTGGGAACTCTACAAGAAGCTTCCAGATGATACAAAACGCTACGTAGGAAGCAATTATAGGACAATCAATGATTTCCTGGAAAGAGTTGAGGACGAGGACAACTGGCGCAATAATCGCGACAGTGGTAGAGGCCGTGGTAACAACAACGGGTACCACAGCAACCACAACAATGATAGCTATGGGAATAATGCATACCGCAATCTTGGTAGCAATAACAGCAGTCGTTCGGGCCGTAATGACAATCGGTACAATGCAAATAATAACAGGAATGACGGAAACCAGTATCATACTAGCGTGATACGGGCTTCGCAGAATAGTAATAACACCAGAGGGTGTGATCAGCCGCCTCAGCAGCATCCGGGGAGCGTATCTGCTGGGACGAGACAGGGAAACCATTAGACGCGCCGGTGAGGACCCGACCGGGCGTGGAGAAATTTTGGAGGCCCAATAACAAGAGAAAAACCTGGTGTCGTCGTTATGAAAATTCCGTATGGAATATTCAACGGTGGGAGTGTGTGCCAGTGTTAAGAGAAAGGAGTGCGCCCACAAGTAGTAGATCAGCTATAGACACGACAGTAGAAAATACATTCACTGTCAGTGAGAACAATTTAAGTAGTGTTCCAGAAAACGATTATAAAGTGACAGCTGTAACACCCACAGCGGAACTGGAGATTAAGTTTAAGAATGATTCGCAATTGTTGAGAGAAGATCAGATGTCAGATAACACGTCCGTCATCGAGCGAGGGGATGCAGAGAGGGATGAGGTCTGGTTAAGGCAGTTCGGTCGCTTATACGACGAACTAAGAGATTATGGGGGCCTGTGCGGGAGAAGTGTTTATAGGGAGCGTGGGCGGGATTTGCCGCGTCTCGTCCCGCAGGAAGATAGTGTTTGTGAAGTGATAGAAAGTTCTGGCCCTAACCGGCAGACTTTACCAGAAATAGTTGATGTTAATGGGGAGCACGAGCAAGATTCGTCGTGTTTCGTCCCGCAGGAGTTAGATGTTGAAGTAGTAACGGAAAGTTCTGGCCCTAACCGGCAGACCTTACCGAAAGTTGTAGTGGTAGAAGTAGCCGACCCATCCGACGCAAACCTCCAGTGTAAACATTGCGAGAGTATTAAGGAGAAAGATTACGAAAATTTTAGTGATAGCCGGACACGATTGGTAGAAAAGCACGTAGATTACAGCGTGTATGAGGTTAGAGCTGACGTTATACGGTCAGACGGTAGCAGTGTGGGTTGCGCAGATCCAGAGGAAGTAATTGCAGATACTACTGGGCACATTCCTCCAGGTAGATTGGCAGATGAGATCAATCTGACCCTAGAGGAATCAACGAAGGTGACAATTAGTGAATTGATAGCAAAGCAACACTCACTAGTTGACGAGTTACAGGAAAAGGTTTCGGTATTGGAGGCGAAGCTACAGACTAAGCCTCAGGACAAACATGTTGAAATTAAAACTGTATGTGAACAGAGGCTGAAAAGGCCGCCAGATAAGCCGGATTTAGGATCAAAGCCTGGAATGACCTGGATATAGGCGAGGATTTATTGTGGGAAAATAAATAAACAGTCGAGGATAAGTGTAGACAGATAGTAGTGTCTGTTAATATGCACGGCCTACAACTAAACGTGTTGATTGACACCGGTGCAGAATTGAGTGCTGTATCTGGAAAAATATTTCAGTTACTGAAAGACAGACCTGGTATCGTAGTTATGCCAGTAACAGGAGTGAAAATTATCGGTAGTACTGGGAAGGCCCGTAAACCGGTCACAAAACAGATTTTTGTCAACTTCGAGATATGTTGGGCACGATTTGAACAAGAGTTTGTCATCGTGCCAGACTTAACTATGGAAGTAATTATCGGGAGGTTCAAGGGGTAGTAACAATTGTCATCAAGAATGCTCCACACTGTTGTCTGGCTTACCCTGTACTGGCAGGCCAACTGCCTGATACTGACACTTTGGTCGCCTTCCACAGTGTTAGTCACATTTTCCTGCAAGTCTGGTGTCTGAACATTTCTGGTATGTCCTTCATGATTTCCTGCTTCCTGAAATGATCCTGTCTCAGCCAAATGACGAAACGCCGTTGCAAACATTGATTGCTGTGGCTGTTGTTGGCCGGGATAGGTCTCCTGATACAACCTTGGTGTTCGCCAGATGTTTCCATTTGCCTTTCTGTGAGTAAACAACATGTCGAATGTCGACAAGCTCACTAATCGAATACAGGACCACTTTGTACAATGCTGTGTCACATCCACTACAAGGTGAATCAGCAAGAGAAGTGAACTAGATACAACATTACCAATGGCAGCAGAGGATGCTAGGGTGTGATGTGTGAGAGACAGTACCATTCAGATTGAATAGCATCGGAGAGAGGCTACAATCCTGTCTCATTCCCTTCCCAACCACTGCTTCCCTTTCAGGTCCCTCGACTCTTATAACTACCATATGCTTTCTGTACAAATTGTAAATAGCCTTTCGCTCCCTGTATTTTACCCCTGTCACCTTCAGAATTTGAGAGAGTATTCCAGTCAACATTGTCAAAAGCTTTCTCTAAGTCTACAAATGCTAGAAATGTAGGTTTGTCTTTCCTTAATCTTTCTTCTAAGATAAGTCATAGGGTCAGTATTGCCTCACGTGTTCCAACATTTCTACGGAATCCAAACTGATCTTCCCCGAGGTCGGCTTCTACCAGTTTTTCCATTCCTCTGTAAAGAATTCGTGTTAGTATTTTGCATCAATTAAATTCATTATCTCTTCTGTTACCCAAGGATTTCTAATAACCCTCATCTTTTTACCTACTTGATCCTCTGCTGCCCTCACTATTTCATCCCTCAAAGCTACCCATTCTTCTTCTACTGTGTTTCTTGCCCCCATTCCTGTCAATTGTTCCCTTATGCTCTCCCTGAAACATTGTACAACCTCTGGTTCTTTCAGTTTATCCAGGTCCCATCCTCTTAAATTCCCACCTTTTTGCAGTTTCTTCAGTTGTAATCTACAGTTCATAACCAACAGATTGTGGTCAGAGTCCACATCTGCCGCTGGAAATGTCTTACAATTTAAATCGCTATATTAATTAATAAATCAGCATCCTCGCAAAACTATGATGTGGCATCAGCTTGAGCGATATGGACTTAATAATTCAAGATATCCTATTATCTTCTGAACTGCTTCTGTGTCTTTTTCTTAGCTGATTGTGCTTCTTCAATTTTGTCCACTAATTTATTGTAAGATTCTTTTGTCATAACATTGTAGTGGTTTTCTCTTATGTCGTGTTCTTTAATCTGTAACATCCTTCTCACAAATTCTTCTTTCCATCGCCTTTCTCGATTTGGATCTGCCATGATAAATACGTACATGCTGATCTGAACGTGCTTAATCCCCCGACCGTCTTGTTTGTTGCCCCGAAAAGCGCCCAGTGGTCGGTATTGTCGGCCGCTGCAGCGCTTCTCGGGAGTGATGAGGGGGGCGGTGGGAGGAGGGGGGGAGTTTAGAACTGTTCCCGCGTGTGTAATTCTTTCTGCGCCTCTAGCGCTTATTGTAGCGCCGCGTATTCGACACGCTTATGTGCGATGGTTGTGGGGAGCAAGTGATCAACTAACAACTGAATACCTAACAATTCGAAGGTTTTCACAGTAGTAACGCTGTTGCAGAATAAAAAATTATTTATTAGTGGTAGATCTAAAGGAAACACAGTTTCTTGAAGGATATTTATTTATCTGAAATGATTCTTTCTATGGTATAGCTCAAAGCATGGTATTGCACACAATCCAACATCGCACTCTTCACAATACACACACGTTTCTCTTTTATGTTTTTCCTGCTGTCATCCAGTTTGCAGCAACACTCGTCATTTTCGTGTCAGCGCCTTCTTGTTCTCACTACCTGTAAGTGTTTGGATGTATGATCATTATTCCAGTAAATATTACATTGCACAATACAAAAATTCTGTTTTTTATTTCAGTCAACACATAGTTTGCCGCTAAATAAATTGAGTGAAAAGTAGTTCTGTCTAGTTTAGTTAGAATGCGTTCTTACTAGTTGAAACTAGTTGATACTGATAGCCTTAGAATTTACAGCTGGTCAAAAGCGAAAGTCAGTTAAAACTAGTTTTAACTAGGCATAACGCGTTTTGATGAAGTGGCTCAGTAAAAACTAGTTTTAATTAGTAAGAACGCATTCTAACTAAAAACGGGTTTTGACTGTAACATATATACACTAAAGAGCCAAAGAAACTGGTACACCTGCGTAATATCATGTAAGGACCCTGCGAGCATGCGGAAGTGTATGGACCTGACTAATGTCTGAAGTAGTGCTGGAGGGAAGTGACGCCATGAATCCTGCAGGGCTGTCCATAAATCTGTAAGTGTGCGAGGGGGTGGAGATCTCTTCTGAAAAGTATGTTGCAAGTCATCCCAGATATGCTCAATTGTGTTCATGTCTGGGGTGTTTGGTGGCCAGCGGAAGTGTGTAAATTCAGAAGAATGATCCTGAAGCCACTCTGTAGCAATTCTGGACGTATGAGGTGTCGCATTGTTCTGCTGGAAGTGCTCAAGTCCGTCGAAATGCACAATGGGCATGAATGGATGCAGATGATCAGACGGATATTAACGTCTGTGTCACTTTCAGAGTCGTATCTAGATGTATCAGGAGTTCAATATCACTCCACTTTCATGTGCCTCACACCACTGCAGAGTCTCCACCAACTTGAACAGACCCCTACTGATGTACACGGCCCATGGATTCATGAGGTTGTCTCCATACCCATACACGCCCATCCTCTTGATACGATTTGAAACGAGACTCTTCCGACCAGGCAACATGTTTACAGTCATTGACAGTCCAAATCCGGTGTTGACTGGCCCAGGTGAAGTGTAAAGCTTTGTGTCGTGCAGTCATCAAGGGTACACGAGTGGGCTTTCAGCTCCAAAAGCCCATATCGATGATGTTTCGTATGCTGGCACTTGTTGATGGTCCAGCACTGAAATCTGCGGCAATTTGCCGCATAGGTGCACTTCTGTCATGTTGAACAATTCTCTTCAGTCATCGTTGGTCTCGTTTTTGCAAGATCTTTTTCTGGCTACAGCAATGTTAGAGGCTAGATTTTTTACTAGATTCCTGAAATTGACGGTACACTCGTGAAATGGTCGAACATGAAAAACCCCACTTAGTCACTACCTGAGAGATGGTGTGTCCCACCGCTAGTGCACCGACTAGAACACCATGTTCAAACTCACTTAAACCTTGATAACCTGCCATTGTATCAGCAGTAACCGATCTAACCACTGTGCCAGTCACTTGTTGTCTTATATAGGCGTTGCCGACTACAGTGCTGTAGTCTGTCCGTTTACATATCTCTGTATTTGAATTTGCATGCCTACACCAGTTTCTTTGACGTTTCAGTATATATCTGTGTGCGTGTGTGTGTGTGAGAGAGAGAGAGGGGGAGAGAGAGAGAGAGAGAGAGAGAGAGAGAGAGAGAGAGACTATTGACTCTATGTTTCTTGCTTGGATCCTTGCAACTGCAGTTAAAGATCTCACAATGTGTATATATATGCACAGGGTGAGGCATTTAAAACTATTTGTCGGAGTATTTGGCGAAGTACACACAGGACAAAAAAATGGTAATGAGCATTGTTCACCTCGAAGAGGGACATCCATTAACATAATGCTCGACCCCTCTGCACCAACCCTGGGGGCGGGAGTGTGTGTGTGGGGGGGGGGGGGGGGGGAGGGGGCCTTGAAAACTCAAATAGGAATTCCTATTTTTTATTACAGATTTGGATTCTCCATGAAAAAAATACGTAACTTGTGTATGAATCATTTCTTTTGCTTCATGATAGATGGCACTGTAATTGCCACACATGAATATGGGGTGACAATTGTTGCCTAACTGTAATATCTCGCAAAAATACTCATCCAATTAGGAAAATCAAAGTACATTATTGGATATTTGGGAAAATGCTATCCTGTAAAACTGTCTACCCTCCTGCAATGCATTCTTAGACCACATTTAGTGCTACCCAGGAGCAATGACATCGATGTAGTAGTAATGTGTTCCCTTTGGGGTGCTTGAGTTTAGAAAGTCTCCTTGCCTCTCACTATCTTGGGGTGCTTCATGACTATGAGTTCCCTTGCCTCTTACTTTCTTGAGGTGCTTAATTATTGTGAGAATTAATGCCAGGATTTGCAGCAGTCGCAGCGAAAGCATTCACTGCGTTATTTTCGTTAGTCACAGGCCGCTGTCGGACTCTTTCTTTAGGTTTAACACTACCCGTTTTAGTAAAGAGGTGGACAACACTGCGAAACACCGTTGCAGATGGAACATTCCTGATGGGGAACAGAATAGCATACTTTTGACGATATTCGACAACATTTCTATGAGCCTCAAAATACGTGGCAATGATGTCGACCCTGTCTGCAATCGTTAACATCGTGGAACTGTTGCGACGAGTTGTGTGCAGTCCGAATTATTGAAGAAACCCTTCCAGTCTGACTGCGAACTAAGTCATGATCACGGTCTGCTTTTCATTTGATTGTGGGAGGTGTCACATGATAGTATTATCAAAAATATCAAAAAGTACATCGAATGTCTTAATTATATATATATATATATATATATATATATATATATATATATATATATATATATATATATATACGTTTGAGATAGTACCGTTTTGCAACAACTGTTACCTCATTTCCATGTTTCTGATTAAGCGCCATCTATCATGAAATGAAAGAAATGTTTCACACAAAAGTTACATATTTTTTCATGGAGAATCCAAATGTGCAATAGAAAATAGGTGTTCCTGTTTAAGATTTCAAAGTAACCCCCCCCCCCTTTCCCGCCCCCCCCCCCCCCCAGGGTGGTGCAGGGGGGTCGACCGTTATGTTAATGGATGTCCCTATTCGAGGTGAACAACGTTTCTCCGACAAACAGTTCGAAATGCCTCACCCTGTATATAGCAGAGATTATCTAGATCAAAAACTCAACAACTGTAGTACACCTGATTCATCACAGGACGATGCAGACACACCATATATATAATTCTCTTCACACCTTGTTGGTTATATGCTTCATCATGTTACTGTTTTGGTAATGTAGTACGAACACAAATTATGACAATATACATCCATTACATTGGAAGTCGAACATTTTTCATCGTTCTTTTCACACTTTTTTTCGGGACTCAACACACTCACGTCCCCCACACAACGCCATCTTTCAACGCAGCTGCTTGCCAGCGCCGCAGTAGCCGTTGTAAAGGTACGTTTACACTGGGATACATGTATCGCGACATGTATGAGCGACATGTCAATTTGACATGTCGCGATACATCACCTCATACAAAAATTCACGGAACTTGTATGCGGACCCTCGAGCTCATACATGTCGCGTATACATTTTGTATATCGCTTTTTGGCCATATACGCGACATGTATGAGCGACATTTGAAGAACTCGCGCATGCGCAGTACTATCATTTCCTGTCGTCTTGTCGACTGCCGCTTATTTCGACGATTAGCGCATGCGTAGTACCAGGCTCTTTGGCGGCTGTTTGAGTTTTGAAGGCGCCGACTGTCGTTTAGACGTTAATGTATCTGCGTAGAATATCAAAAAGTGCCATATGCAACATTATTCTTCGTGTTTGCGAGGCCATTGTGCAAGTTTTATCCCAAGAAGTGAAGGTAAAAGTTTTATATATATCAGAGTATGTAATACATTATATAATTTTTTCATGCATCTGGCACGTATATCAATGTTTTGCTATTATTCCGGCGGCCTCGCGTGATAATGTTGACAACGGATGCCGACAATCGTGTGTGAGGCGTTGGCATTAGCAATCGCGCGACAATGCAAATGTTTTGTCATGAAATCTTCGTTTTACGAGGAATCCCCAGTGGCTAAAAAACGGAGTGTTACTGCCAACTGATCCTCTGGTGGAATCGCTTCCCGAAAGTTTGTGTTGGTTTTGGACACAAGAGGAGCCACAAGTGATAACAAACCGCGGAAATCCTCCATACTCATCCTAACATAATTTCTAAAATATGCGCCATCCTCTAGCGTTAATTCGCGAGAAACTCTCTGTGCCACCATCTACGCTTCCTCCGCCTTTTCTTCCTATCATCTTCCAAAAGAGCAAGTGTATCAGCACATAAAAATGTGAAAACTTCCAAATCGTCGTCGGAAGCTATCGCACAGTGATACATATCAACCAGTGTAAACGCACGCTCATACATGTATGAGGTTGATACTTGTCAACTCATACAAGTCGCGATACATGTCGCAAAGTCGCATATACATGTATCTCATACATGTGCCGATACAAATCGCAGTGTAAACGCACCTTAAGAGAACTGTAGGAGATTCGTGATTGTTTGTCATAGACTGTGGAGGTTCTGTATTTAGAATGACTCAAGAAATAATAGACGTTACAATCGATGAACAATAATTTCGAACCTACAGCTTATTTAGATTTGGATCAGATAACAAGTGCTTGTCTCAAATTCTTATTCAAGGAACACTGTATTACATTAAAGCATTAAATAACAAACAAAATATTACTGTTAATAATTTAGCATTTGCACTATGCTCTACTGAAGCTCGGCTGTTACAGAGACATTGCTACAGTGTTATCTGTGGCTGCCAGCTGTTCTACTTTCAGAGACTTCCACGTTTGTTGCCGTGGTCTACCCATAATCCTTTTCGTCAAACATAAGAAAACCGTGCGGCAGGGGAACACATGTGCTAATATTAGTTTCAGTAGTGCGAGTGTGTAAGCGGACGTTCTGCATATAAGATGAAGAGCATATTGTTTCTATTGCTGGTGCTGCCAGCTGTTATTTTCTTCGTGGACAATGGTACGTAAATACAGAATTACTGCAGCATTAAGTTTTACAAGTGTATGACCAAGTATAGAGGATTGTCAGATTTGGAAGTTAATTGCTAACTTTGTATTATCTGGTAAACTTAAGTCACATGAATTCTATTCAGCGACATACTGCGTTAGCGTTTTCATTTTATTATACTGTGAAGCGGCAGCGATGCCTATTTTTACGTAGAAAAAATTCTAGAGAACTAACATATGTGAAGACAAACAACGAGAGAGTCAAAGTAACGAACCAACCATATTTTGACTGTTGTTCCCATAAACTGGAGCTCAGGGTTACTGTGTAGACACTCTTTCTATTGCAAAGTGTACCAATAAATTTAGTGCACAATAGTATCACACCAGTAAAAGATATATAATCGTTTATCTCATACATATGAATCGCAGCACATAAAGATTAGACAGTAAACTGGTGTAGAATTCAAGTTTAGTTACTGTAATATTTCCAGTGAGAATATATATTATCATATTAGAACTAGAAATGCACGTTGTTAATACTTTTCGAACTGTGATTTTAATTTTGTTGTAATGTTAAAGTGTAGGCTATGTTGGAAAGAAAACATTCTAAAGAATTCGTAAGGTCTTGCTGTCGCTCACTTCTGCACTTATCACAGATTAAATTATGCATTGTGTGTAAAGTTGGTGACATACTTTTGTTGTATCAGTACAAATACAGCACAACTCTGCATATTTTAAGGATTGGCGGTATTATAAATACACGGACTAAAAAATGAATAAGATAGTGGTGGTAAAGTAGTTCCTATGTTTTCAGTGAAGGTACATGCATAATATTGTTTTCCAAAAATTCTTGGTATACAGGAAGTCACATAATGGTTGCTGCTGAAGATGACGATGCAGATGATGAAATAGTTGATGTAGAAGGTGATGGCGATGAAACTTCTGTGACTGATGAAGGCAGCGAAGATGATGAAGCGTCACCTAGTACATCTCCTGATGCAGACACGGTGATACTATTCACAAAGCCAGCATCTGCAGGCTCTGGAGCAAATCTGGGTACAAAACGCTAGAAATAATAGTAATAGTAATAATAATATAATAATAATAATAATGGATATTTCTTGTATTTAGTCTAAGTACAAGTTTCTTTACAGAGCTCCCAGCTGGAAATATTGTAGAATTTTTAGTTGGTTTCACAAACAAGGGCAACCAGGACTTCATTTTGGAAACGTTAGAGGCATCTTTTCGCTACCCAATGGATTTTAGTTTCTACATACAGAATTTCTCAACTGTGGCTTATAATCGTATTGTCAAGCCAAGTCATCAAGCAACATTGTTTTATTCATTCATCCCTGCTGAAGCATTTGCTGGAAGGCCATTTGGTCTGAATATAAATTTGAATTACAGGGATCTGGTAAGTCCACTACTCAGAAAATTATTAGCATGATATATAGATGTATTCTGTCTATGTATGTATATTAAACGAGTTGTGATTTCAGATGCATTATACAGTAAAAGTTACGTATTGGAGCCCCTCCCTCCCCCCTTTTGTTTTCAATAAGGTGTGGATGTAAACATTGGGATTCACTACTGGTCAGTTTTAAAACAAGCAGATTTTAATAATTCACATTTGTTGGCTTCATCAACTCCAATCTAACCTGGAGACATTGGGCTGCGCTACAGATCGGGCTGTCCCCACAACAGAGATTTCATGAGAGGAAGGGGTGGGTCCAATACATAGCTTTGGCTGCATTATTTGTTACTCAAAGTGATCTTAATTTTGGAAATGCACAGGGTACGGTGTCCTAAAACAGGAACAACAAAAATTGTCAAAAAAATGGTAAACCCAATATGTGTAGAAGAAAAAATAAATTTCCGAAAAGTTCCTACTGTTGTTTATGATGCCATTGTTTAAGAACCACCAATTATAAACTTCTCTTGGAGGTAAAAATAATTTTGGCACATAGCACTTTCACATTGGTGACAAATGTGCGTACAATTACAGAACATTAGCTACATTCATGAAAATGTTGACTTTTTATCTACAAAATTTGAAATATATACAGATAATACCACTCAGTTTGCTGGATTATTCATTGACACATTCATCATATAGAGATAATTATGAAGTGGCCAGTACAATTTTTAAATAAGATACTTTGTTATAAATCACAATTCCTAAAAGTGTTCACTAAATTATGCTGTTCAAAGTCTTATGGAATACGGAGTTAATTCAGTGCAAAGAAGCACTCGGACACACTGTCTAAATCATAATTTGTGGACCTTGCCTGCAAAGTATGACCACTAGCTTTGGAGACTAAAAACATAATTTCAGGTCACAGCATCCTGTTCAAATGCATCCTGAAAAATTTCAGATACTGCCACTGGTGTAGTCTTGAGCTGGGTCACATTTCTGAATAATTTGTCCTCAGCAGTGAATCGTCAACAAGTTTTGAAATTTCCTCATTCAGAGGATGACAACTTTTTCATAAAGTGCATTTATTACCCAATGTCTCCGGTAATAGCATCAAAACAACACAAAAAATTGATTGCTTCAGAAGAAATGCCTCCATAGAATAGGCCAAAGGCTAAATACTCGATAAGCTATACTTCTGACAGAAGCTGTAGCAAGTACATTAAAGAGGGAGACTGATAACAACTCTGGCATCTCTTTGAGGAATAACAGTTTGAATTATGTTGAGCCCTGTGAAGAGCCCACAACGGATCTGGTTTCAGCATATATAGATGGAAATTTTATCTTTGTTAAAATTTAAGGAAAATAGAGGAATTCATATGGCTGTAGATACCTCTGCACCATACAAAAAGTAGCCCAGTGAAGGATGACCTAGAAGTTGTGGCTCTATAGCCTGTGGACAAGTATAAATAGCTTTTGAATGGAAAAAGACAGTTATCTTATTAATAAGAGTGATATGATGTGGAAATTGCCAGTTCCTGATGTAGCTACTGGGGTGGCACACAATAGGTGAGGAATCTGCTTCATATTTAATGATCTTGTTGATCGTCATGGAGGGGGGGAAAAGTAAGTTATTCCCTTTTGCAGATAACTTGTGTGTCAGTGTCATATATTAAACAGTAACTGTTTACATTTAATTAAAAATTTGAAAAATGGGTAAAAAAAATTGTGTGTTCATTCAAATATCACACATATATAATATTAAAAAGTTTCTGTCCAATAGAAAGTGCAATTACTTTTCCTAGATTACTTCTGTGGTTTTAAAGAATTAAATACAATGTCCTCAAGTTTTACATCCTAACACATACACTGATAAGCCAAACATGATGACCACTGCCCAACATGATGTAAAATGCATCCTGGTGGTGTTGCAGACATGTGATGCAGAAAGGAGAGTGTGTAAGTGGAACAGACAGGAATGGGCAGTCATTATAGTGAAGATACGGGCTGCAAATGCGAAATCCATTGATATAAGTGTTTTTTGACAAATGGCACATTGTTTTAGCATGGTGTCTGGAAACGAGAATCTTGGATATGGCAAAGGGAAATAACGATCAGGCTGCCCGGTACTGTACAACCACATCTCATCGCAAAACATAGTAGTTGGAGGATCCCTCACAGTGTAATCCATGACAGGCAGTGACCTAGGGCAGATCTGACGACAGAGTACAATGCTGGTGCAGGCACAAGTGTTTCGGGATCCACTGTTGTTGAACATGGAGCTCGGCATTACACTATGTCTAGATGATTCTTTGTTGACCCATCATCATTGTCAGTTATGATTGCAGTGGGCACATCGTCTCAGTTTTCACCATGGATCAATAGAAACGTGTTGTCTGTCGAATGAATTGTGTTTCTTATTACACCAGGTGGTTGATTGAGTCCGTACACTGTCATCCAGGAAAGTGACTGCATGAAACGTGCACCTCACCACAGGTACAGGCTGGTGAGGGCATAATTATTCTATGGGGTTCTTGGAGTTGGGCTTCCATGGGATCTGTGGTGGTAATCAAAGGCATCATGACAGCAGTGAACTATGTGAACAGTATTGGGACCACCTGCATCACTTCATGCTTGAAGTCTCCCCCTATGGCAATGACATCATCCAGCAGGATAACTGTCCATGTTGTAAGGTCAGAATTGTGCTGCAGTGGTTTTGAGGGGAATTTATAGTGAACTGACACTGATGTCTCAGCCAGCAAACATGACTGATCAGCACCCATTGGAACACACATTGATGCCAACTGCATGCCCGCAAACTACCATCCTGTAATTTGCCGGAATTGCTTGACCTGTGCATAGGCATTTGGTGTTGCATACTTCTGGAATCTCGTCACGGACTTACAGAATCCATAGGAATGGAACCTCAGTTGTACTGTGCTTGAAAAGTGGATTAACATGCTATTAAATAGGTGGTCATAATATTTGGGCTCATCAGTATACATTTCTTAAGATATTCCTTTTCTGTAAAAAAATATAATTTTTGTGTTATGCATCATATTTAAGTCACTTCACCCTTGTCTTTAAAACAGATTTACAGTTTCTGTCTTCTTGAATTGACAGATCGTCGTTTGTATCCCAAGCTTCTGACACTGTTATTTTGTCTTGGGTTGGAATGAATGTACTGATGAAATCGCACCTCTTCCTTTTTAGGAAGGAAGGAAGGGGGGGGGGGATATAGAATATGTGACCCAAAGGAAATGCCAAAACTGGAAGCAGATTAAGTGGTATTTTCAACTTTCAGGATTTTTATTGCTTTTAAGTGTCAATTGCTAAGTAGCTACTACTTTGCTCATATGAACTTGGTGTGGAAGCAAACTCTCGATCCAGATACCATATCAGATTAGACTGGATAATTGAGCTGGCTTTAAGTAACCTCTTGCTTGTCTTTGATTATCTCATATAAATTAACATGACAAATATGGAACTTCTCTCCAGTCAAATGACGACACTGACAAAATATATATGATGATGTGACTTACCAAACGAAAGTGCTGGCAGGTCGATACACACAAACATACACACAAAATTCAAGCTTTCGCAACCAACGGTTGCGTCTTCAGGAAACAGGGAAGGAGAGGGAAAGACGAAACGATGTGGGCTTTAAGGGAGAGGGTAAGGAGTCATTCCAATCCTGGGAGCGGAAAGACTTACCGTAGGGCGAATAAAGGACAGGTATACACTAACGCGTGTGCGCATATCCATCCACACATACACATACACAGACACAAGCGGACATTTGTAAAGGCAAAGAGTTTGGGCAGAGATGTCAGTCGAGGTGGAAGTACAGAGGCAAAGATGTTGTTGAAAGACAGGTGAGGTATGAGCGGCGGCAACTTGAAATTAGCGGAGGTTGAGGCCTGGCGGATAACGAGAGGAGAGAATATACTGAAGGGCAAGTTCCCATCTCCGAGGGTCTGACAGGTTGGTGTTAGTGGGAAGTATCCAGATAACCCGGATGGTGTAACACTGTGCCAAGATGTGCTGGCCGTGCACCAAGGCATGTTTAACCACAGGGTGATCCTCATTACCAACAAACACTGTCTGCCTGTGTCCATTCATGCGAATGGACAGTTTGTTGCTGGTTGTTCCCACATAGAAAGCTTCACAGTGTAGGCAGGTCAGTTGGTAAATCACGTGGGTGCTTTCACACGTGGCTCTGCCTTTGATCGTGTACACCTTCCGGGTTACAGGACTGGAGTAGGTGGTGGGAGGGTGCATGGGACAGGTTTTACACTGGGGGCAGTTACAAGGGTAGGAGCCAGAGGGTAGGGAAGGTGGTTTGGGGATTTCATAAGGATGAACTAAGAGGTTACGAAGGTTAGGTGGACGGCGGAGAGACACTCTTGGTGGAGTGGGGAGGCTTTCATGAAGGATGGGTCTCATTTCAGGGCAGGATTTGAGGAAGTCGTATCCCTGCTGGAGAGCCACATTCAGAGTCTGATCCAGTCCCAGAAAGTATCCTGTCACAAGTGGGGCACTTTTGGGGTTCTGTGGGAGGTTCTGGGTTTGAGGAGATGAGGAAATGGCTCTGGTTATTTGCTTCTGTACCAGGTCGGGAGGGTAGTTGCGGGATGCGAAAGCTGTTTTCAGGTTGTTGGTGTAATGGTTCAGGGATTCTGGACTGGACCAGATTCGTTTGCCACAAAGACCTAGGCTGTAGGGAAGGGACCGTTTGATGTGGAATGGGTGGCAGCTGTCATAATGGAGGTAGGGGTGCTTGTTGGTGGGTTTGATGTGGACGGACGTGTGAAGCTGGCCATTGGACAGGTGGAGGTCAACATCAAGGAAAGTGGCATGGGATTTGGAGTAGGACCAGGTGAATGTGATGGAACCAAAGGAGTTGAGGTTGGAGAGGAAATTCTGGAGTTCTTCTTCACTGTGAGTCCAGATGATGAAGATGTCATCAATAAATCTGTACCAAACTTTGGGTTGGCAGGCCTGGGTATCCAAGAAGGCTTCCTCTAAGCGACCCATGAATAGGTTGGCGTACGAGGGGGCCATCCTGGTGCCCATGGCTGTTCCCTTTAATTGTTGGTATATACCCCCAAAGGCCTCACACTTAAAGTTCCCATCTCTGGCTGTAATCCTTCTTTCCATCAGTCCCTATACCAGTTCCAAACTGAACAATCCATTGCCCTCACCCACCTAATCCTTCACCTACACATCAACTCAGCCAATGAACACACCCGTCAACTCCTATCCTTAATAAAAGTCCTCAATCTTTCCTCTCCCACATCCACACCGGCTGTTCAGAGCATCTTCCTACAGGCGAACCGCAAATCAGAACAGCATGCCACCCTCCACCTCAAAAAACTATCCAATCTCCTGGTTTCCCACCTCCAGAAAGGCAACTCACCCTTCACAACCCTTCCAGCAAACCTCAACCTCCTCTCATTGCACACAGACCCAGTCTCTCCCATTTACTCAATCTCCCACTTCCAGCTCCACTCCCCCCAAAACCTCAAAATTCCAATCAACACAATCTGGAACCACAACACCCTAATTCAGTAGTTAACCTTTCCTCCAAACCTCCTCCCAATCCGAAACCTCTGTCCTATCCAAAGGCCTCACCTTCAGCCCCACTCGCAGATTCACCCAAACAGCCCTTGTCAAAGATTTACTGTCCTACACTCGTACTCTCTGCTGGAAATATCACTTTGCCACGAAGAAAAATGATCCTAATCCTCCTCCTAATGATCCAACTCCCCAAGACACTATCCAAATTGAACCCTGCCTGGAACAGTTCCGTCCTCTGTCACAGCGGGACCCACCTCCTCTTCCTCAAAATCACCCTCTCCAAACCTTCCAGGAATATCTGACTTCCAGCGTTGCCTCTCAATCCTTCTTAAAAATCCTCAATCCTACTCCCAACATCACCACTGCTGAAGCCCAGGCTATCCGTGATCTGAAGGCTGACCGATCCATCTTCATTCTTCCGGCGGACAAGGGTTCTACGACCGTGGTACTTGATCGTCCGGAGTATGTGGCTGAGGGACTGCGTCCGCTTTCAGACAACACTACATACGAAGTTTGCCAAGGTAATCCAATTCGTGATGTCCAGGCGGAGCTTCAAGGAATCCTCAGAACCTTAGGCCCCCTACAAAACCTTTCACCTGACTCCATCAACCTCCTGACCCCACCGACACCCCACACCCCTACATTCTACCTTCTTCCTAAAATTCACAAACCCAGTCATCCCGGCCGTCCCATTGTAGCTGGCTACCAAGCCCCCACAGAACGTATCTCTGCCTACGTAGATCAACACCTTCAACCCATTACATGCAGTCTCCCATCCTTCATCAAAGACACCAACCACTTTCTCGAACGCCTGGAATCCCTACCCAGTCTGTTACCCCCAGAAACCATCCTTGTAACCATTGATGCCACTTCCTTATACACAAATATTCCGCACGTCGAGGGCCTCGCTGCGATGGAGCACTTCCTTTCACGCCGATCACCTGCCACCCTACCTAAAACCTCTTTCCTCATTACCGTAGCCAGCTTCATCCTGACCCACAACTTCTTCACTTTTGAAGGCCAGACATACCAACAATTAAAGGGAACAGCCATGGGCACCAGGATGGCCCCCTCGTATGCCAACCTATTCATGGGTCGCTTAGAGGAGGCCTTCTTGGTTACCCAGGCCTGCAAACCCAAAGTTTGGTACAGATTTATTGAGGACATCTTCATCATCTGGACTCACAGTGAAGAAGAACTCCAGAATTTCCTCTCCAACCTCAACTCCTTTGGTTCCATCACATTCACCTGGTCCTACGCCAAATCCCATGCCACTTTCCTTGACGTTGACCTCCACCTGTCTAATGGCCAGCTTAACACGTCCGTCCACATCAAGCCCACCAACAAGCAACAGTACCTCCATTATGACAGCTGCCACCCATTCCACATCAAACGGTCCCTTCCCTACAGCCTAGGTCTTTGTGGCAAACGAATCTGCTCCACTCCGGAATCCCTGAACCATTACACCAACAACCTGAAAACAGCTTCCGCATCCCGCAACTACCCTCCCGACCTGGTACAGAAGCAAATAACCAGAGCCACTTCCTCATCTCCTCAAACCCAGAACCTCCCACAGAAGAACCCCAAAACTGCCCCACTTGTGACAGGATACTTTCTGGGACTGGATCAGACTCTGAATGTGGCTCTCCAGCAGGGATAAGACTTCCTCAAATCCTGCCCTGAAATGAGATCCATCCTTCATGAAATCCTCCCCACTCCACCAAGAGTGTCTTTCCGCCGTCCACCTAACCTTCGTAACCTCTTAGTTCATCCCTATGAAATCCCCAAACCACCTTCCCTACCCTCTGGCTCCTACCTTTGTAACCGCCCCCGGTGTAAAACCTGTCCCATGCACCCTCCCACCACCACCTACTCCAGTCCTGTAACCCGGAAGGTGTACACGATCAAAGGCAGAGCCACATGTGAAAGCACCCACATGATTTACCAACTGACCTGCCTACACTGTGAAGCTTTCTATGTGGGAATGACCAGCAACAAACTGTCCATTCGCATGAATGGACACAGGCAGACAGTGTTTGCTGGTAATGAGGATCACCCTGTGGCTAAACATACCTTGGTGCACGGCCAGCACATCTTGGCACAGTGTTACACCGTCCGGGTTATCTGGATACTTCCCATTAACACCAACCTGTCAGAACTCCGGAGATGGGAACTTGCCCTTCATTATATCCTCTCTTCTCGTTACCCGACAGGCCTGAACCTCCGCTAATTTCAAGTTGCCGCCGCTCATACCTCACCTGTCATTCAACAACATCTTTGCCTTTGTACTTCCGCCTCGACTGACATCTGTGCCCAGACTCTTTGCCTTTACAAGTGTGTGCGTGCGTGTGTGCGTGCACACACACACACACACACACACACACACACACACACACACACTCACTGTGTATACCCGTCCTTTTTTCCCCCTAAGGTAAGTCTTTCCGCTCCTGGGATTGGAATGACTCCTTACCCTCTCCCTTAAAACCCACATCCTTTTGTCTTTCCCTCTCCTTCCCTCTTTCCTGATGACGCAACAGTTGGTTGCGAAAGCTAGAATTTTGTGTGTATGTTTGAGTTTGTTTGTGTGTCTATCGACCTGCCAGCACTTTAGTTTGGTAAGTCACATCATCTTTGTTTTTAGATATATTTTACACGTGGAATGTTTCCCTCTATTTTTATAACTTGGACAAAGGGTGGGTCATTATTATGCAAAGCCTGTGAAAGAGCATTTCGAAAATGGTGAAGCTGAACAAATGTTCACATGCTACTGCCGTGAGCATCTACAGAAAAATGTTATGACAGTGAAACTGTTATTTGGTGCTGAATGCTTGGGCATCCACATCTTTTAACAGGACATGGAGTTCAGAGGCTTGTCTGCTCTGTAAAGTAAGATAGATGATGATCTGTAGCATCTCTGCTGGAAAAGCACAACACTGGTGCACGCACAAGTATTTCAGAGAGCATTGTACATTGTAGAACACAGAGCCCTACAGCAGACCACCTTTACGTGTTTACATGTTGCCTCATGACAATATCAATAAAGATTGCAGGGACCATTGGGATTCGACCATCGATCAGTGAAAATATGTTTATTCTTTGGGCAAATAAAGTTTTCACTACACTAGGTTGCTGATTGTTGCTACAAACACTGTCATTGAGGTGAACAGCGGCTCACAATGTGCAGCGTGCCACGGATGCAGCCTGTTGGAAGTAGTGGTATACTGTGGGAGACATTCTCCTGTGGTTGCATGGGACCTGTAGTACCAATAGAGGACACACTAACAGCTGTGAACCGCCTGCATTCCTACATGCTTGATGTCTTTCCCGACAGTGATGTTCACTTTTAGCAATATAATTGTTTATGTCTCAGAGCCAGAACCGAGCTACAGGGGTTTTAGGAGCTCTATAGTGAGCTCAAATTGATGTCTCGGCAACCATATTCTCCTGATGAAAATCCTGTGGAACCTGTCTGGGTCAGTACCAGGCACCGTCAAAGTGTGTGCAGATCAGTGGCCCATTATTTATGCGAATTATATGACCTATGTATAGACATCCAATGCCACACCCCTCTGCAAACCTACCATCAAACTGTCAGATCCCTGATCTACATCTACACTCTGCAAACTATCTTGAAGTGCATGGCAGAGGGTAAATCCCATTGTACCAGGTATTAGTTTCTTCCTGTTCCATTCATGTATCGAGCGTGGGCATAAGGATTGTTTAAATGCCTCTGTGTGTGTGTGTGCAGCAATTATTCTAATCTTATCTTCATAATCCCTATGTGAGCGATACATAGGAGATTGTAGTATTTTCCTACAGTCATCATGTAAAGCCAGTTCTTGAAACTTTGTTAATGGACATTCTTGGGATGCATTACATCTGTCTTAGTCTTCCAGTTCAGTTCCTTTAGTATCACTCTCTCCCATGGATTAAACAAACCTGCGACCATTAGTGCTGTCCTTCTCTGTATATGTTCAATATCCCTTTAGTCCTCTCTGTTGTAGCTCCCACACACTTGAACAGTATAAAATAAATTAAATATTCAAAAACAGATACACACAGTCAGTAATGTATTTCATACCAAAGATGGACAAACAATCTGTTAAGCAGGTGATTATAATGTTTTGATTTGGCAGTGTATATGGGCTTTAGCCTATGTCTGTGACAGTAATTGCAACACTTTTACTTACAGACTGGAAATGTCTTCCAAGAGGCTGTTTATAATGAGACCATACAGGTAGTGGAGTTGGAGGAAGGACTTGATGGGGAAACCTTTTTCTTGTATGTCTTTCTCGCTGCCTGTGTTGTGCTTCTGCTTGTTATTGGACAGCAGTTTCTGTATTCTGTTGGTCGCAAACGTGTTGGGAAGAAGCCAGTTATTGAGAAAGGTACTTCAAATCCTAATGATGTGGACTATGACTGGTTACCAAGAGAAACACTTAACAGCATCAGTAAGTACTACATTGCAAGGTACTAATTTGAAGGAGATTAAACATTGGACTATTGAAATTAAACTTCCAATTTTCTTACAGGAAAGTCACCTCGGGTTCCAAAACAGAGTCCAAGAATGAGGAAAGCTAAGAGATCTGCTGGATTTGATGACTGAAATGTTTTTGAGGGGAATGGGAGAGAGGATGTTGTGGATATGCTGCTCAGGTGCTTGACCACCATCAGGAAATAATTTGTCAATACAATGTATTGGTTATCTTAATGATTTTTTTTAAGACACTGTTCCTGTTTTCATGTGCGTTCTAGATTATAAATCTCATTCATCTCTCATGCTGTTAGCATCTCACAAGTCATATTCCATTACATGTTTGTACTTTTGGTATGAAAAGAAGTTGGAATTGTTTGAAAAGTATCAGTAAACAACTTTATAGGGAAAAGGATTAACAATCTTATTTGTGGTTGCACTAGAACGAACTCGTGAATGGATACAAAATTACCTCTTAGTGTATTCTTGGCATGAAATTTGGTTTGAAATTTTTTAATGTAATCTCTTTTGATATATTCCTGTATCTAATTACTAAACCTGGAGTCAAGACAAATACGTATGTCCTGCGTGCTTTTGGAGACAAGTAACAATATTTTCTACCTTGATACTTAATTGATATTTTAAGCATTGATATGTTCTTGCACTTTGTATGGCATACATAGCAGGTAAATCTGTGTAACCACTAGTTCTTTATTTTTTAACTGAGTAGTAGTTTTTGGTGAAGGGCATGTCATGCTAGTTAAGTCGCATACATTTTTCAGGCTGGTATAACTGAACTAGAAGAAGAAAACTCATATTTATATATAGACTGTTTTGTGAATGTAAGGAAGAGGAAGTTGTCATTTTGTGATATTTTAATGTATTGGAGTGTTTCATTGTTTTTTAATTTATGACATTCCATTTTTTATGCTAGACATTGTTTGAATTGAACATTCTTAAAACTTTTTAGTGCAATATTGCCTCCACTCTTTATTGGAATGACATTGAATTGAAATTGACATTTGTGGATGGTGCTTCAGGCAAATAAATCTTGTTGGATGGTTGTTTGATATTTGTTGTTTTTTATGCTTCAGTTCAGACTAAGACCAGAAATATACAGTTGAATTTTGAACATAGTGGAGTAAGGTTGTGAAGAGAATCTGACTAAAAGTTGACTTTATTGGTGATAAAGTTAACTATGGGCTGTCAGAAAAGATTACTGACATACTGGATTGAGGCCATCGGCATCTAGAATGCTGTGCACAGCTTATCAGCCATGCAACAAACTGAAGAAACGAAAAGTGATAGAAGAAACAGAAAGCATTCAAGATGTGGAGAAGTAGCAGACATAAGATGTTGATAGTATTTAACTGTTTCCAGCATCAGTCATAGCCTGTTCGAAAAATTCCTCTCCATTTTATTCTGAGCTCTGTCCAGCTCCACAAATCCACTTTTGTCCAACCTTCAGCTCACTTTTACCTTGCCTGCTATACTCCTGTCAGCTGCATGTCCAGAGGATTTTCTCTACCCTATGCTCACTAAAATTTCTTGCTGAGTATACATCTCTAGAGAAACTTGAGACGTCGGTACATTTGTCACAAAACATTCCTCATGAGACATTCTTGAATCCAAACACACTTATGTCATGATTGTGTAACAGAGCTAAATTTCTCAGCAACACTGTTTTATAAATATCTTCAGTGTTGTTCTTACAGAAAACTTGTAAGTGTTGTGGCCAAACAATTGATTTTGTTACGGTTGCAATATGAACCTGACTGCCTAGCATATTTTATTGTACAATATTTTACCATCATGGTATTTGGTATAAGTATAGTCTTTTGAGGAGAAAGTGATGAAGTGCATTGAGCATGCACAATAAAAAATGTTTGTTTTGCAGAAGTCAACAACATAAATTTGTGACTGATGACTTGTAGTGCTAATGTCTTTATGGGAATGGGGAGTGCTGGATGCACTATTTCGTATTTAGAGGTAGTTAAAAAGTATTGAAATTCAGGAAGGAGGTATGTGTTTTATTATGCCGTAAGTTTCTTGTTCACATCTTACATTTTTTCCTCAGAGGTCTTTTATATGTAGTGCTATTATTCTGTTAATGTAGTGTCACCAGCTACACATTTCATAACTTGTTAATGACCATACACAGCATTGTATACATTTTAACTATTAAAGGTCGGTTTCTGAAGTGACGAAAACAAGGATAAAAGTCTATATTTCTTCAGTAGTGATGACATTACTGAAGTTTGCAAGAGGCACTTCCTTTTTGCCAGAGGTTACAATGAGCTGTTTGAGCATCCATGCAACTGAATAAGGTATGATTTGCGTCCTGTGCATCACATTAATGTTAGACGGAAGCAGTGCAGCTGTTTCTGGAAAAACTGTGGTTAAAATCTGGATGTATAGTGGTGGTTCCAAAGCCCCTAATGTTGGCAATTGTCGTACTTGGTATGCACCTGTAACGAAGGGCAAATGTGCACATTATTTTTTTTACTTCCAGGACTCCTGCTACTATTCTTTGGTCCTACTTCTCTATCTGAAGGAAAGTGGAGTTGGGATTCCATTACGATTAATTTCTCCACAGTGAGTTACCCCTTGTTCAAAATGTCTATAATGTTCTTGTCCTGAATGTCACAATGTGGCTTTATGTAGTAGATGTTGGCTTGCAGAACGCTGTGGAATAAAGCCTTCAGTTTGTATGTGTCCTAGACAATGGAGTGGCTATGTCTTCCACTTTGTAAATTCTTCAGTTCCTTATGCACTAATCTGATGTGAATATTGGTTTTCCAACTTGGTGAAGAACTTATAAAAGACCCTCTAGGTAGGCACTGTGTGTATCCACTGAAAGTGAAAGTGTAAGATTTTCCTTGATACGGTCAGTGGTGAGCTATCAGTACATTGGATAACCAAAATAAAACTAATCTGGAAAATGTTTCCAACTTCCACAGTTAACCAGCATTGTGATGTTCTTGTACTTCTCTGCAGAACACATTCAGATGAGATGACATGCCTTAAAGCATGGCAAACCGAAATGCTAATTAGTTTTCAGTCTATTAAATTTTCTGCGGCTTAGGATACTAAGAATGTTTCCACTTCTAAAAATGGGTAAGATACGTTGATATGTGAACTCTGATAAAAATTAGATTGACTGCAGTTCAGCGAAGATTTCAAAGTAAAATACAGATCTAAAATATTTTCTAAGAGTTTATCTTCCATAAACTGTACTCACTTTTAATTTCACATAAAGATATTGATGTCCTGTATGAAATGGTTTGCTAATTTTCCACCAACAGGTCGTTTGTTGGCATAATACCATGACACATAGGCAAACTATTAATGCTTTGTGCTGGCTCTTGTAGATACTGCATAAAGTTAAATGAGAAGCTGATTGAATGAGCAGCAGGTTTAATCCATTGGCCATGCTGAAGTGCAGTATTAATTCAGCCCTACCATCTTGTCTGTACCATAGTTGGCTCTCCTATACCAGCGAAGATTAGAATCAAATCCTTAACTCATATCATTTTGAAACTAAAAAACTGTTAAAACAAACCCTTAAATTTTCTTTGCTGTGGATCTCCTCAAGGTGAGTAAAACTGCTGGTTTCTAGGGCCAGTCTTCCTTAAATACCATCCCATTTTGGTTGTAACATGGGAATTGATGTCACTCTACTGGAAAGTCTCTGGACCTGCCTGTGGAGGGAGTTGGTACACATTGATATTTGTCTTTTCTAATGTAGCAAATGATGGGCAGGCAATTGAGAGATCTACTGAGTTCCATGAAGAAAGAATTAAATTGATCTTGTCCACACTGTATCAATGTATGAATTGTCACTAGCTCCACCATGTGGCTAAACAGTTATTTAGAAAAGAAAATGCCCAGGTATATATGTTTTCCAATGTTTTATTAGTCCATCTCTTGCTCTCCCCTTCCCCCTCCCACATCTCCTCCATGCCCCCTCTCTGTAAACCACCTCTCCCCCTCCACCCCACTCTGCCAATCTACTCCTCCCCCTTCTCTCTCCACATTATCACCCCCAATCCAGGAGGCTGTTGGTTCTTAGCCCCATAGTATTTATTTCCAGATCATAACTAAAATGTGTACTAAATTTGGTTGAAATGTTCCAGGGATTTAGGATCTATTTGCCTTTGCTTTTGCCTGTGTACGTACATGTTAAATATACACGGGGTTCCATTTACCTGATGAGCGCCTGCCTGGGGTATAGCAGGCTGGCCTCGAAAGCTGTACCTGCCGCTCAAATGGGCCATGTGGGACTGCACTATGCCCCCCATTTTTTGGGTTTTAGTCTAAAGGCCACACAGACAAATGCACATTGTTGGCCAGTGTCATTTGAGTAGTGAAACAGGCATCAAGAGTGTAACAGTGAAGTTTGCAAATGAAACAATGGCAAGAGCAAATAATTAAATACCATTAGGAGTGTTTATTTATGATTCGTATGTGCATATGGAGTCTGCTTGTTCAGAGATCGCTCGAACAGAAGTTTCCAGTTGTTAGAGTTCAGAGTGGTGCTGCAGTTCACAAATTGGTGAACAAATTTTGTGAAACAGGAAGTGTTAAAAACAAGAAGCATGAACAATGATGTACAGTGCTCACAGTAGCTTGTCTCCATGACATTGCATACCGCCTGGGAAATTCTCCTAAAAAAGACTGACATTTTTTGCAGCAGACACAAATATTGTGCACCTCTGTACAGGGATGCTAAACTGGTTGGGCTAAGACCCTATAAAGTATCAGCAGTACAAGAACTTCAACCTGGTGATCCTGCAACCAGGGTTAAGTTTTGTGAATGGGTTTTAAAGCAAGTGCATGACAGGGAAAAGGATCCTTACCTCATTCTGTTTTCAGACAAGGCTTGATTTCATTTGCACGAGTACGTTAATTCCCAAAACTGTTGACATTGGAGTGCAGATAGACCTGTTGGGCTTCATAAGGAGTCCCTCATGATCAGAAAGGAGGGGTGTGGTGTGCAGTTAGTGGTGGTGGGATAATAGGCCCAATTTTTTTAATGACACAGTTAAAAGTGGAAAGTCATGGTGTACCGCAGCAATAGACAAGACGACATGGCATCTGATCACCGGACCATGGAGTGCTTGCTGCCAGGTATCTACTGTGTCGCACAGGCGGTCATCACATAAGTGGAAGACCCTGTAATGCACACAAATTTAACATATTTTACATGAATTTGTACGCATATGTATTTCACCTGTGTTGCCTGCAGTTCCATTTTCTTACAACTCAATGTTTGACATAGTATCTCCTGAACTATGTGCCATACAATGATATAATGTGTAGGTATATCCAGCAGTATATGTGACTGTTTGTGAAACATTTCGTGAATACACTTAGTGGTAACGAAGTAATAAATTAAAACATCATACTTCATGCAGCAGTTTTAGCAGATGAAGAGTGAAAATGCAGTTAGCGATGAACTTTCTCCTTCCATGATTTTGTCATGGTTGCCAGAAGAAAGTTTCTTGAGTTTTTGATATTATGGGTAAAGTTTGTTGCAAGTCACAAAGTGCCCTCATTCTCAAATGCTGGACAGATAAAGTATGGTATTGGCACGTTGTGGCAACACTACTTTTTCACACCCTTCCCTCTGATAGACAGTAGTAAATATGGTAGCCCATGTCTTAGCTTATATACTGAATTGTCTCCTTTCCAGATTTCATCAAAATTGTTCCAAACATTTCAATGTGAAGGTGTAACTAATGCCCACCTCCCCACCCAACTGGTGTGGTAGTGGAGTTATATGGCTTCATATGTGTATTTGAGGTGATCTTTTAGTTTCATAAATACTAAAAACACACATCAAATAATATTGGTTTATTAATGTTTTGTTCATAAACATGACAGTGCTGGGTCGAGCAACTTCGGCATACTGCTGCCCTTCAGTGTCAGGGTTGCCACCTTCAACCTGTGCAAAAATGGTGCAGCGCCATATCAGTTGTTTGCTAAAAAGTGTACCAAGTCTCACACAATCACCTACTCACGTAAGTGGAATTGCCAAAAAACTTGCCTTCAGCTGAGGCTGTTGCTTTTATTGTAAGGTCTAGTGAGGTCATTCCCAAGGTGTGAGACAGGCCCTGTGTCAGAATAGTAATGTCTTTTGGTTCAAAATAAGTATTGGGTAATTTTAACTGGTTGACAGCTAACAATACAGAAAGTTCAGTGCTTGAAAATGACATTTGGAATCCCTCACAAATTTCAGATTCTGGACGCGTACAAATTGTATGTGTTTTTTTTAACAGTGCTGGTATTGTTTTGATTAAACAGAGATAAGTGTGGAAAAGGCTATAAGCATACAAAAAGAGTAGAAAAATGTCAAAATAAAAATTAAACAATGTTATGATACACATGAAATGATTCCATTGATCAGAGGATTACAATCCTGTAATTGGATTTCGTCTGGACAAAGTTAAAGTAAGTTAAGTCTTTATTGAAATTTTAATTAATAGGTAGTAACTTGCAAGTGAAAGAAGTCACCAGCAGTGAGGTACTTTGATCTCCTACTTAGACTGAAGTATACATAAATAGTTTAAAGAGACTTAGCTAAAATGTCAAAATTAAGATGAGCAATATTCTCATACCAGGCTTCGCAAGATTTGTTGACGGAAGCCATCCCCCACAAAAGTATATCATGGCAAGTAAAACATGGATCTGACCTCCAATACATGTTCGTAAATCTGAGGATAATTTCTAAAAGAAAACCAAATATGAAAACCGGATAACTGAATTTAAGTATGAAGATCGATATGGAAAGGGATGGATAATTTCTAGCACTTTCATTTAGTGGCAAAAAGTCTGTTATTTTACATTGGAAACAACTTTTTAAGGTGAATTTGGATTATTTCAAAGAAATTTTCATCTGAAGCACTCTTTGTATTAGGTCGACTGGTTGCAGTTGATCTTGTATTCATAAAAAGTGTGAAGAGTTGAACAGAATTGAGCCAAGCTAGTCAGAAGACTACTCGAATTCCAGAATAAGTGGCATTGTTTAAAGGACATCAGTGAGTGACAGCTATGTGCAGAGAATAAACTGAAATAGTAAAGAACAGTGCAATAAAGTAGGAGCCGTTTTCATTGATCCCAACAAATTTCTAAGTGCAAAGTGTCTTGCCAAAGGTGGTCTACATCTGAATAGGTTGGGCTCAAAAATAATCAGTAAGTTGTTCATAGATACTTGCCAGGTCATAAAAAATGTGGGAAACTGATAAGTAGTGATGGGGTTGGGAAAACTTGTGTAGCATTAAGAAAGACAAAACCAAACCATTATCTGGCAAGAGATGTGCTAAAGCCCATAACTAACAGTCAAAGTAGGTATGTCCTCCTGCGGGCCCAGGGGTTAGAATGGCCTCGAGATATTCCTGCCTGTTGTAAGAGGCGACTGAAAGGCATCTCACACCTTGTGGCCTTTATGTGATGGTCCCCTGCAGGATTTGACCTCCATTCTTCAAAAATTTCCCAAAGAGCGAACTATTTGAGGAAGGGCGCCTCACATGGTGCATTGTGTCCATTGTGCATGGAGATCTTTAGCCCACTTTTTCATTGTGGCATTGCAGTCCTGCTTCTCCATTTCTTGAGCGAGGACACCTTCCCGAGTGCATTTTCCTCCACCAACTATGTGGTGTCGTTTTCTGCGCTGACGAGGACAATGGAATTCTTTGCACCTCATATCCAGCACAGTTGCCAGTCCATTGTGGTGGGGCCACCATGTGCCCTGTTGGTTGTAGCCCCCTGATGTATTTATTTTCTCAATGAAACAGTTTACTGCATCTATGGTGTTTTTCCCCTGCTGAAAACCAAATTGTTTAGAACAACAGAATATTTTGCCATGAAGTTTTGGATTTGAGCAACAGCAAGTTTTTCAAATATTTTAGATAGGACTGGGAGAATAGAAATACGACGATAACTTCTCATCATCTCTCTTGATCCCTTCTTGAATAGTGGTTTGACTTCAGTATATTTCAGTACCTCTGGGGAAACAGCCCTCTTCAAAACATTGATTTATTATTTGAGCTAGTGGGCATGTAATTCTATTGTGTACTACAGTAACTTTAGTGGGATTCCATCCCAACCTGCAAATTTTTTTTTTTCTTAGTGTTGGGTAAGCATTTTCTACATCCTCCACAGAAACTTTTAAGAATTTTGTGAAGTTTTCACCTAGACCAAAGGGATTTACTTTGTTGTGATAATCTGTTACATCTACATCAGACTTTCCTACACTTATAAAGAATTCATTAAAGTACTCTGGTATTTGAGTTGGATTTACAGTAGTATTTCCTTCAATGTCAATTTTTGAAATTTTTTGGTTACAGCCTTTAACACCTGACACAGATTTAATGACTGGCTACACAGCCTGTGTCTTATTTTTATTATTTAAAATTAGCCTGTAATTTGCCACTTGCTTTGCTGCCATGACAACTCTATAAAACCATATTTAATAGTGTCTAACACATTTAATGAAATCAATATATTTATTATATTTTAGTTTTCCGTGCAGTTGCCTTTTCCTTACACTAGAAATTTTTATGCCCTGGCTAATCCACTTTATTTTATTGCTGAAGAGTCTAGTTGGAAATGTTTCATTAAAAACACCAAGAAAGCTATTTAGGAATTTCTCAAAGTTTTCGTCACTTGAGTTACAACGATCAAAAGGCCATGTTTTCTCTTTTAGCTTCTCACTAAATGTTAGCAAGTTTTCTTTGCATAAAGTTCCCACTCATATGAGTTCTCGTACGTGAAATGTTCCTGTCTGTCAGTCTGTGGCAGCTCAATGAACAATGCACAATGATCTGAAATACCTAGATCTAGACAAAATTTATTCACATCTTCGTGTACGCAATCAGTTAGCACATTGTCAATGCATGTTGCTCTGGTAGATTCAAAGAAATTCAATTTGAAACCTTATTTCTTTACTAAGTCAGTGAGTCCTGAAGCATGGCTACTATCACATGTGATATCAATATTAAAATCAGCAGCTATTACAATTTTTTCTTTCTTTCTCTACTAAGGTCTTCTAGCATAATTTGAAACTTAGATAAGAATAGTTCTGTTCCTGACATCCCTGGAATTCTGTGTATTAAGATTATTATAACATTTGCTACTGAGTCTATTATTTCTACACTAAGTCTTCAAACACACATTCTTTACTCAAGTAATTAAAACAGTTTCTGGTCTCATAATGTATATCACTATGTATAAGTATACATGAGCCTCCACGCGACTCGTTTCTTTTGCAAAAGCTACTTGCTAATCTGAAGTGTCCTCAGTAAACCAGTGCTCATTTAAACAAACAACTAATATTTGCACATTCTGACTTAAACCATTTATATGCCAGTTGATAGCATACCTGCATTGGTTGGTTGGTTACAAGAGGGGTGAAGGGACGAAACTGCAAGGTCATCAGCCCCTTGTTCCCGGTAAAATAAATACACAATGGAAAGAAAAGAAATGAGACATACAGCACAATAACCAGAGAAAGGAAGAACCAGATGAATGACAGGACAACCAATACTACTATGGACACAACAGGAAAAGAAAACCTCAGCTAGAGAAACAGGTAGAAGGGTAAAAACAAGAGGGCAGATGACCATGGCTGGCCAACCACGAGAATTAAAAGGAAAAGCCAGCCATTCTACAACACATTAAAGCATCCACCAGAACCAATGACCTCAGCAGTCCGGTTCCATAGTCCCTACCACAAATTCCAAAGAAAATTTTGATCCACCCTAAAAGCATTAGAGTGCAGAACATAAAGGGACAAAGGACATGTGCTAAAACTTAATAGAATGATAAAACCCACCATCACTTATAAAACATAAAACTAAATTAGCTGATGAGGTGTTGTCAGCTAAAATTAATGGCAACAAGTCCAGTAACTGAAGAGCTGGTCGCAAGGCAGCCAAAGAAGAGGCAGGTCGTCATGGCGCAGGAGGTAGCCCTGTGTCACCCAAGCGTGGACAATGTGGAGCCGGCAGAGAACCAGAGTCCCCGCAAGAGGCTGGCATGGAGGACTGCCACACATTAGTAGTCTCCTTAATGGCACGCAGTTTGTTGTGCATGTTGAGGTTATGCCATTTCGTCTCCCAAAGCCGCAAAACAGTGTGGTATAGTACTGAACACAGGTCAGTTGCAGAGAAGCCGATCTCCATAAGTGGTTTCCGCGTAGCCTGTCGGCAAGTTCGTTGCCTGGGACTCCGACATGACCTGGGGTCCAGACAAACACCAATGAATGACTAGACCATTCCAAGGCATAGATGGACTCCTAGCTGGTCGCTACCAAAGGATGACGAGGGTAGCACTAGTCGATAGCTTGCAGGCTGCTCAAGGAATCTGTACACAGAAGAAAAGACTCCCCAGGACATGAACAGATGTGCTCAAGAGCACAAGATACAGCCACCAGCTCAGCTGTGAACACACTGCAGCCTTCGGGCAAGGAATGCTGTTCAATATGTCCTCCATGAGCATACGCAAAGTTGACGTGAGTATTAGCCATCGAGCCGTCGGTGTAAACCACTTCGTGGACTCTTCACATGACGAAAATCGAGAGGAACTGGCAGCAGAGAGCCGCAAGGTTAACTGAATCCTTAGGGTCATGTGAAAGGTCCAGACGAAGCCGCAGCCTAGGTGTACACCATTGAGGTGTACGCGAATGGACCTCAAGTATAGGTGGTAAAGGCAAGGACTCCAGTTTGGAAAGAAGGGATCGGACATGTACTGCAGTTGGAAGCCCTGACCTGGGCCGCCAATGCAGGAGATGAACCGCCGTGGGTGGGAAAAGGAGACAGTGATTCGGATGCACAGGGGAACTACGAATGTGTGCAATGTAACTGGCCAGCAGTTGTGCATGCCTAACCTTCAGTGGAGGGACTCCGGCCTCCACAAGGACGCTGGTCACCAGACTCGTCCTAAAAGCTCCTGTCGCAAGGTGAATGCGACAATGGTGCACTGGGTCTAGTGAATGCAACACTGAGGGCACCGCCGAACCATAAACCAGACTCTCATAGTCAAGGCAAGATTGAAGAAGGGCTCTGTAGAGCTGCAGCAGCTTAGAGCGATCTGCACCCCAATTAGTGTTACTCAGGCAGCGGAGGGCATTAAGGTGATGCCAGCACTTCCACTTAAGATGACGAAGGTTAGGTAGCAAAGTCAATCGGGTGTATAAACCAGTCCTAAGAATGTCTCCACTACAGTGAGTGGATCGTCTTTAAGGTAAAGTTCTGGTTCTGGATGAATGGTACAATGCTGACAGAAGCACATAACACAAGACTTGGCGGCCGAAAACAGAAAACCGTGGGCTAGAGCCCATGACTGCGCCTTGTGGATGGCTCCCTGTAGGCGCTGCTCAGCAACATAAGTACTGGTCGAGCAGTACGAAATGCAGAAGTCGTCTGCATACAGAGGTCAGACAGATGGCCCTACAGCTGCTGCTGCTGCTGCTGCTGCTAGACCATTAATGGCCACTAAAAATAGACTCCATACAGAGCCCTGCGGGACCCCATTCTCCTGAATGGGAGACACCAACTTGGACATAAAAAGTACGAAGTGACAGGAAATTTTGGATAAAAATCGGGAGCGGGCCTCGGAGACCCCACTCATATAATATGGCAAGGATATGGTGTCTCCAGGTGGTGTCATACACTTTTAGTAAATCAAAAAAATGGCAACCAGGTGTTAGCATCTGGAAGAGGCTGTTCAGATAGCAGACTTGAGGGACACAAGATTACCAGTGGTTGAGCGACCCTGGCAGGAGCCAACCTGACATGGAGCCAGTAGGCCATGTGACTCCAGGACAAACCAACTGCTCACTCACCATACGTTCCAGCAGCTTACAAACAATGTCGGTGAGGCTAATGGGCCAATAGCTATCCACATAAAGCAGGTTTTTACTGGGTTTGAGCAAAAGAATGATGGTGCTCTCCCGCCATTGTGATGGAAAGATGCCATCACACCAGATCCAGTTGAAGATGACATGGAGATGTTGCTTGTAGTCAGATGAGATGTTTAATCATCTGACTGTGGATCTGATCTGGCCCAGGAGTTGTCCGGGCAATGTACAAGAGCACTGAGGAGCTCCCACTCTGTAAATGGGGCGTTATAGGATTCACTGTGGAGTGTAGTGAACGAGAGGACTTTCCTTCCAGTCGCCTTTTGAAAGTGCGAAAGGCTGGGGGGGGGGGGGGGGGGTAATTCTTCGATGCAGAGGCTCGAGCATAGTGATCAGCAAAGCGCTCGGCAATCATGTTTGCGTCAGTAGATAAGTTGACGAACGAGGGCACAGAGCTGTTTAAAAGCTATGAGGTGCCCCCGGGAAGGGTGGCACTGTAGAGTTTGCCGATGCTCTTTAATTGCTTCAGCGACCACCAGGGATTGCCTTTCACTGGGGGCACCCTAAAGAACGAGGGATCGTGTTTTCTGTCATAGAAACGATTGTTGTAGTCACCTGCTCAACCATCACATCAATGTTACCATGTGGGGAGATCCAACAGTGACAGCAGAGGTGAAAGTTTCCCAGTCCGCCTTGTTTAAAGTCCAACTGGGCAGGTGTCGATGGGCCTGACACCGGGGCAGTGACAGGAATATAGGGAAATGGTCACTACCACACAGGTCGTCATGTGCTCTCCAGTGGGTAGTGGGAGAAGTCCTGGGCTGCAAATTGATAAATCAATGGCCGAGTAGCTAGCATGAGCCACACTGAAATGTGTAGTGGCCTGAGTATTTAAGAGGCAGAGGTCGACCTGAGATAGTAATGTTTCGACATCTCTGCCTCAGGCAGTAATCAGGGTGCCACCCCACAAGGGGTTATGGGCGTTAGTCTCCCAAAAGTAGGAAAGGTTTAGGGAGTTGATAAATAAGTGCAGGTAATACATTCAGGGATACTGCACCATCTGGAGGAAGTTATACATTGCAGACAGTTATTTCCTGCATCATCCTTATTCTGACAGCCACAGCTTGCTGCGAGAAACTAAAAACTAGCCACAATAAGACATGGCTCTGCTTAAAATTTGACAATTCCGTGAACCACTCAAGGAAATATTATCAAATTCTACTCTTATTGTTTGGATAAATCTGCATTATGATTTTTTATACAGTACCTATATGCGTGAATATATAAACATGTGTGCTGATTTTTTTTTTTAAAGTAAAGGTAACTGACAAAGATGAAAATGCTTTCCTCCAAAAAATATTACTTGACTGAACGCAGTATATTATTTTATTGATTGTGGGAGGCGGAAATGATTTATCAAGCAGTCGCTGTTCACTTACCAGAATAACAGATAAAAACTTTACCAAATTTTAATCAGTTTGAAAAAAAATATGGCAACATTCCAGGAAACAATCGAGAGTTAAATGCGAAACGAACGAAATGTATGGCAATAAAGTGGCTACTTTTTTATCGCAAGAATGAATTACAGCAGAGGTCACTAAATTTTTTTCACGCAGGACCGGTTAACTGACAAAATGATGAAAGTGGGCTGCATCATCATTCTGTACAATATCTATACATGATGATTTAATAAATTTAAGCTGCATGGCAGCCAGGTGGTTCCTGCACGTGTGAAGATCTCCTAGTTCTCTAAAAAACTACATTTACCCTAAACGTAACATTTAAATTTAAGCTGTATCACAAAGCATGTTCAGCGTAATTCAGTACCATTGGCGGGTCAGATAAAATGACGTCGCGGGGCGGATTCGGACTTCGGGTCATACTTTGTCGTCCCCTGAATTATAGCGTCGAGACCTGTCTTGGGGATAATACTCTCAGACGTCACTAGATCGCGGCACGAGTGAAAGTATGAGACTTGTTCTGAATCCTGATTGTGATGTTTTATTTAGTTGCTATTGTTACATATGACTTGAACGCTAGGAGATGCTGCGGTCTGTATTCTACTGTTGCTCAAGCACAGAATTACAGAATGGTTGATGGGGAACAATGACACCAGCTTGGCTGACAAGTTGAACTACGACAAGTACTGGAGGGAGGGTGTTGCCAAGGCAGTATATTTCTCCGTGCTGCCAACCATGGGAATCTAAGCTGCGTACTTTGGCTTTTTATGAACCTCTGCCACTTTTCACCTGCAGTTTGCCTGACTACATTTGCAGTTGGAATCGAACTGACTTTAAAATTAGACAGATACTTAACAATAGCACACATGTGCTATTGGAGCTAGTGGCATACATAGTGTTTCGTGCAGCAATGATGACGATGCTCACCGTGAGGTATGATGGGAAAGGTAGGTGTTGGGTCAGCTGCTTGTTCTACAAAGCCAGTGAGCGGCGGGCAGCCGATATTTTTGGAAGCAAGAGACGTTGCAACACTCTCACGTCAGTATAGAATCGAAATCCGCTATTTATCCAGAAAAAATGGTTGTGTTCTCAGTGGGGCCAATGAGAAATACTGACCTTGATTTATTTATTTATTGTGGCAGTTGACTAATACACAAAGTCACCAGTTCATATCCGGTCCAGCTGTCTCGGTGGACAAGTGAGCGAAGACTCAAAGCAACAGCTGAATAACAGCCGAGCCTAGCACGTTGAAGGTGTGGTGGTGGAACTTTTAAGTTCCATGCCACTCTCAGATGGTGGAAATACAGAGGAGGGGTGCAGTAATGCGCCAACTCTATTGTCAAAGAATAAAGTGGCTGGACGAGAACAGGCCACTGCTTGTAACTGAACAAAAACGGACAGAAAAACGTGGTCATATTGGGCCTGTCGTCAGTCGTAGCCCGAATCTGAGTCCTCCAGGATGGTGAGAGGAACGGGGTGTCGGTGCCAGCACCATGGAACTGTGATGCCAATAGTTTGTAGTTCTGCGACCGTGTCACAGAGGGCGTCCACTTTACTGTATAGTTGGCAAGCCTTACAGCGACTGGTCATCTTGAGAAGAGACGTATTTGTCTCCTCTTGCAGCCTGACAATCCTGGTGAGCGGATGGGCATGAAGACTCAACCTGAGAACTTTGTTCTGTAGGTGCTGGAGCATCAGCATCTGGGACTTACTAATCGTGGCCCACACAGAGAAACCATACGTTAGTGAGGGTAGGACAACGTAGTGATACAGCCGGAGCTTGGTATCTAAATTCCGTTCTCCGCTGGAGAAGAGCGGGTACAAGTTCTTTGTCAGCTTTAACCTTTTATGGGTGATGTATTCTGCGTGGCGGTGGAAGAAAAGTTTCTTATCCAACCAGACTACTTGGTAGCTGGGGCCCATGGGACCTGGACACCCCTGATTGAGATGTTGTTTCAGAGTATAGGGCGCCGTTTAGTGAAATACACAGCCATGGTTTTGGCGGCATTGAGGGGCATTTTATTGAAGCGACACCAGGTGACTGTTTCATCCACTTGCCTTTGGAGGTGAGCAATGAGTTCATCAGGATTCCGGTCGGTCATATAAAGCACCATGTCATTGGCGTATTGCGCCAAATGGCAGTGACAGATGACGGGCATGTCATTGACATAGATATTAAAAAGACGAGGGGACAGCACAGAGCCATGAGGGGTACCCATTGACATGTGGTGTACACTGGAGCGCTTTCCTTCCTGGTGAAGGAAATCATCCACGAACTTAACATAGATGTCACGGATGGGCGTTTGCTTCAGCATCTTATACACCAGTTTGTCCTGCCAAATCTTATCATAAGCGTTCTGTACGTCCAAGAAGACCGCTGCTGTCGACATGCTGGAATTAAAACCCTTGCTGATGTGCTCCGTGATCCGGAGAACTTGCAGTTCAGCGGACAGGTGGGAGGTAAATCTAGACTGTTCAGGACGGATCGTCCCGGCTGCCGCCACAGGCTGGGAAATGCGGTGGAGTATGAGACACTCCAGGACCTTCGCCATGGTGTTCAAAAGACTAATGGGCCTGTTGTTGGTAGGTACCGTAAGGTCTTCAGAAGGCTTTCGGATGGCAATAAGCTTTTCCTGTTTCCACTGTGGAGGGAAAAGGCCACTCTGAAGACAACGGTTCGATAGCCTGGTGAAAAGGACTAGGGGCTTTTGCGGTAGCCGACTTTGATGTTCGTTGACGGTCCCATACAGGCCGGGGGCTGAATTACCTCGTTTCCTCCAGAGGATTCAGAGCACTTCCGCTGCGGATGTAAGGCGAGGGGCTATAAGTGGTGGTCTGTTTCGGAAGGCAGCTACAGCCCTCAGGATATCTTGATCATCCTGGAGTTCATCAGGCATGGGGTCAAGGACGAGCAGCTGGGTTAGGGCCTCAAAGGCATCAGACAGGGTTTCCACCACACGGAGGGTATCATACGTGAGACCAGCGGCCGTCTGGATGTGGTGGTGGGTCTGCAAGGTGGTACGATGCAGGGCTCGGACGACAGCCAGTCTGATTTATGCTGGAGGAGAAAGGTGGACTTCCTATCCTTCCACTGTTTCGGTTTCCAATCCGCTAAGTGGCGACTGAACTCCTGTTGGAGATGCTTCATGCGACGCTTGTCCCGAGGGTGACAGTGTTGCTTCCACCAGCAGCGGTTCTTTTCGATTTTCAGTTTCTGCAAAAGTGGAGGTAAATCATCCAGTGGAGTTTGAGCCCTAGGAACGTGGGAAGTAGAGACTTTTACCACTCGCTGGATTTTTGCCGTGAGGTAGTCAATCGCAGGTATAAGATTGGGCTGTGGTCATCAGATCTAGGTCCAGCTGGGTGCTGTTGTTGAGGAGCCTTGCAAATTTGGCCCAATCAGTAACCGTGACAGTAGATCGGATGTCAAAAAACAATGCAACATCGGTGAGGTGTAGAAGGACTGGGTCATGGTCAGAAGTTAGGTCATGTACTGTTTCCAAAGAAAACTGTGCAGCAACGTGTTTAAAAATGGCCACATCCAAAACATCCAGCTGGCAGTTGGAGCAAACTGGTATGTGTGTAGGAGTGTGTGGGCCATAGACAGACTGCGCCAAGGTATCTTCCAGATCAAGGAGGAGGAGACCTTTGGGATTGGCGACACGAGAATGCCACGCTGGATGTTTGACATTGAGATCAGCCCCAAGGATAAGCTTGTCAAATGACGTCAGCTTGCAGAGGTCAGCCTTAAGGAGTTGTTGGTTAGGGCTCAGATAAGCTGCAGCAAATGTGATGGCCCCAAGAAGGGTGGGGACAGTTACAGCTGTGGCCTCTATGCAATTCAGTGGCTGAAGAGCCTCTTGGTTGTGGACCAACGCTCTGCGGAGGAACACGGCTGTGCCTCCACCACGGATATTGAGCCAGTCAGTTCGATAGCAGACCATGTTGTGTAGGTGAAACTAGTCAGTTGGCTTAAGGTGTGTTTCAGTAACAAGGAGAATATCCAGGTGGTAGTCATGTATATAGGTGTTGAGTTCAGTCTTCATCTGTACTCTCTCTCTACCATTCCACTCCCGAACAGCGTGCGGGAAAAACGAACACCTAAACCTTTCTGTTCGAGCTCTGATTTATCTTATTTTATTTTGATGATCATTCCTACCTATGTAGGTTTGGCTCAACAAAATATTTTCGCATTCGGAAGAGAAAGTTGGTGACTGAAATTTCGTAAATAGATCTCGCCGCGACGAAAAACGTCTTTGCTTTAATGACTTCCATTCCAATTCACGTATCATGTCTGCCACACTCTCTCCCCTATTACGTGATAATGCAAAATGAGCTGCCCTTTTTTGTACCCTTTCGATGTCCTCCGTCAATCCCACCTGGTAAGGATCCCACACCGCGCAGCAATATTCTAACAGAGGACGAACGAGTGTAGTGTAAGCTGTCTCTTTAGTGGACGTGTTGCATCTTCTAAGTGTCCTGCCAATGAAACGCAACCTTTGGCTCGCCTTCCCCACAATATTATCTATGTGGTCTTTCCAACTGAAGTTGTTCGTAATTTTAACACCCAGGTACTTAGTTGAATTGACAGCCTTGAGAATTGTATTATTTATCGAGTAATCGAATTCCAATGGATTTCTTTTGGAACTCATGTGGGTCACCTCACACTTTTCGTTACTTAGCGTCAGCTGCCACCTGCCACACCATACAGCAATCTTTTCTAAATTGCTTTGCAACTGATACTGGTCTTCGGATGACCTTACTAGATGGTGAATTACAGCATCATCTGCGAACAACATGAGAGAACTGCTCAGATTGTCACCCAGGTCATTTATATAGATCAGGAACAGCAGAGGTCCCAGGACGCTTCCCTGGGGAACACCTGATACCACTTCAGTTTTACTCGATGATTTGCCGTCTATTACTACGAAGTGCGACCTTCCTGACAGGAAATCACGAATCCAGTCGCACAACTGAGACGATACCCCATAGGCCCGCAGCTTGATTAGAAGTCTCTTGTGAGGAACGGTGTCATAAGCTTTCCGGAAATCTAGAAATACGGAATCAACTTGAGATCCCCTGTCGATAGTGGCCATTACTTCGAGCTAGCTGCGTTGCACAAGAATGATGTTTTCTGAAACCATGCTGATTATGTGTCAATAGATCATTCCCTTCGAGGTGATTCATAATGTTTGAGTACAGTATATGCTCCAAAACCCTACTGCAAATCGACGTCAATGAAATAGGTCTGTAGTTCGATGGATTACTCCTACTACCCTTCTTAAACACTGGGGCGACCTGCACAATTTTCCAATCTATCGGTGAGCGAGCGGTTGTATATGATTGCTAAGTAGGGTGCTATTGTATCAGCGTAATCTGAAAGGAACCTAATCGGTATACAATCTGGACCTGAAGACTTGCCCGTATCAAGCGATTTGAGTTGCTTCGCAACGCCTAAGGTATCTACTTCTAAGAAACTTATGCTAGCAGCTGTTCGTGTTTCAAATTCTGGAATATTCCATTCGTCTTCCCTGATGAAGGAATTTCGGAAAACTGCGTTCAATAACTCCGCTTTAGCGGCACAGTCGTCGGTAACAGTACCATCGGCACTGCGCAGCGAAGGTATTGACTGCGTCTTGCTGCTTGTGTACTTTACATACGACCAGAATTTCTTCTGATTTTCTACCAAATTTGGAGACAATGTTTCGTTGTGGAACCTATTAAAGGCATCTCGCATTGAAGTCCGTGCCAAATTTCGCGCGTCTGTAAATTTTAGCCAATCTTCGGGATTTCACGTTCTTCTGAACTTCGCATGCTTTTTCCGTTGCCTCTGCAACAGCGTTCGGACCTGTTTTGTGTACCACGGGGGATCAGTTCCATCTCTTCCCAATTTATGAGGTATGAATCAATTGCTGTTGCTACTATATATTTGAATTTGAGCCACATCTCGTCTACATTTGCATAATCAGTTCGGAAGGAACGGAGATTGTCTCTTAGGAAGGCTTCTAGTGACACTTTATCTGCTTTTTTAAATAAAATTATTTTGCGTTTGTTTCTGGTGGATTTGGAAGAAACGGTATTGAGCCTAGCTACAATGACCTTGTGATCACTAATCTCTATTAGCTCTGGATTGTTTGCGGCTAAGAGGTCAAGTGTGTTTTCGCAACCATTTACAATCCGCGTGGGTTGGAGGACTAACTGCTCGAAATAATTTTCGGAGAAAGCATTTAGGACAATCTCGGAAGATGTTTTCTGCCTACCACCGGTTTTGAACAAGTATTTTTGCCAACATATCGAGGGAAGGTTGAAGTCCCCACCAACTATAACTGTATGAGTGGGGTATTTATTTGTTAAGAGACTCAAATTTTCTCTGAACTGTTCAGCAACTATATCATCGGAGTCTGGGGGTCGGTAGAAGGAGCCTATTATTAACTTAGTTCGGCTGTTAAGTATAACCTCCACGCATACCAATTCGCACGGAGTATCTACTTCGACTTCACTACAAGATAAACCACTACTGACAGACACAAACACTCCACCACCAATTCTGCCTAATCTGTCTTTCCTGAACACCGTCTGAGAATTCGTAAAAATTTCTGCAGAACTTATTTCAGGCTTTATCCAGCTTTCTGTACCTATAACGATTTCAGCTTCTGTGCTTTCTATTAGCGCTTGAAGCTCAGGGACTTTCCCAGCACAACTACAACAATTTAAAACTAAAATTCCGACTGTTCCTTGATCCAACCACGTCCTGTATTTGCCATGCACCCTTTGAGATTGCAGCCCATGCCGTTCTTTCCCGAGGCCCTCTAACCTAAAAAACCGCCCAGTCCACGCCACACAGCCTCCGCTACCCGTGTAGCCGCCAGCTGAGTGTAGTGAACTCCTGACCTATTCAGCGGAACCCGAAACCCCACCACCCTATGGCGCAAGTCAAGACGACGAGATCCCTAGGGGTATGGTGATTGTGTGGTGGGCGAACCGCCATTATAATAAGATCTGACTGCGCCCTTCAACCAGGCCGATGACCTTCATGAGCCCGTCCTCCGACCGATGGAGTTTTTGAGCCGTATCTTGAATAATGAATGGCCCTGATGTGGGGCTTCGTGAAAAAGGAGATGACCTGCAGGATTTCTCGCATCTTGTCCCGAAAGGATGTATCTGCCTCCTCAGCTGGGGGTATTTCCCAGCCGGGTTGCCGGACCCTGTGATGAGCAGTCATCGGAGTTGGCGCTGGCAGAGGAGATACCACTCAGACAGGCTGAGCCACTTCAGCAGTTGGGTGTGAGGATGCTGCAACTGGTCTTTTTGTTTGGTGATCATTAGCGGCCATCACAGGAGACGGCCGAAGAACAGGAAACCAAGCCTCGTCAGCAAAGGTGGGCATATGGGATGGAACCGAAGGGGGCTCCTGTGGTGCAATCGCAGAAAGAGGCTGAACATCCCCCATTGGAGGAACCTCAGTTTGCCCCTGGACAAGGGGGGAAATGGGTGACGTCTCGCGGAGGTGGAGGTGGCCGATTCGACCGAGGTTTCTTCCTGGGAGGGCAGGAAGACTTAAGCACCTTTTGGTACACAGGGCAGCCCTTCCAGGTGACCAGGTGGTTGGGGTCATGAGAAGTGCCCTGACATCTGGCATAGGTGGGCTTCTCCGAGGCTGGGGGGGTGCATACCTCTGACGCATGCAGACCTGCACACTTGACACACCACAATGGCAAGGAACAGTAACTAGCAGTGTGGCGCAAGTGCTGGCACCTGCGGCAAATGGAGGGCCCGGCACAGCCTTCATAGGATTCAATGTGCTCTTTAGTGCTCAGAAGATACTGGATTTGGTAGATCCTTTCAATATCATCCCTACTAGAAAGGGAGACCACAGTGTGGGCAATGGGATTAAACTATGGGTTTCAGGGTCCCTCTTGCTGTATTGGTGGACCAAAGGGTCCGTGAAGTTGAGACAGAGCTGTTCGCTCCTGACATCCACTTCCATAACTTCAGGTGGCAAGTTTTTAATGACAATTTTTGTCTTCCTGTCACCAGAAACTTGGTGAGTGTAGAAAGGAATTTCCTGCCATTTGACGAAGTCAAGGACAGCAAGGTAATCCTCTTTGCTATCAAGGTGGTACTGGACATGGTCCTTCTGAAAGACAGCCTGCAACTGGCCACCAATGGGGTGTTGTAGTTCATCGTTCAGCTTTAGGTAATTCTTTGGGTGGTATACCACAATTGGAGGAATTTTCTCCTTCTTCGGTTGTGCAGATGGTGGAGCGAGAGATGAGTTACCAGGAGATAGACCACGTCCATGGCAACATCGAGCGCTGCTTTCCCTTGAGAGGGCGTGGCAGATGTGGAACCACCACCACCATGACGAGCACGTTTGGAGGTTCTGTGATGGCACGGGGTGACAGTAATGAAGTCCTCAGAAGGCCCATCAGGCCGGGTAGACCCCCCCAGGGGGTCCACAACTCTTTTGTGGACACGTGCGTAGCGAGCACGGGACCCCGAGCTAATGTGGCCCTCCTTCCTTTCCAGGCTGCATACCTTCCCTTTCCTCATCCTTCCCCGTCCCCCATCTTGCCCCCCCCCCCCCCCCCTCACCTCTGGCTCTTTCCTTCCCTTTCTCCCCCTCTGGGTATATGGTTTGTGCCTACGTCCGGAGACGGACGCTCGAAACTGTTACAAATTCCTTGCTTTCTACACTTGCAAGTCTTCGTCCTTACTCTGTCCTTCTCTTTTCCTTCCCTCTTCTCTTTGCCCTTTTCTCTGCTGCGGCGTTTGAGACCCCTCTTCTTTCCTTTCCCTTTCTCTTTTTTCCTCCCTGTGCGTGTCTGAAGGCCGACCCACGCACTTCCATGCGTAGCCGGTGACGGGGTAACGCGTAATTCCCCACCCCGGGTAGACAGGTAGGACACGTACTTACCCCTGGTAACGGCCAGGCCCAGGAAGGGGTGATTACCCGAGCTGATACCTTCCGAAAGTGCCGATTGGTCCCTCCGTCCGTTTGTCGGGAGGTGTGACCTGAGGTGTGAACAATCACCTAAGGCGGGAGTGCCCTCAGTGAGGGCCCCCACAAGGGAGGAGCGCGCCATCGGAGACGACGGTAGTCATGGGGGATTCTTCCGCAATGGTTTCCTCACCTTCCACTATGCCTGCTCACAAACGTAAGTTCACTGAGTCTCAGCCACAGACAGTTCTTCCATCGTTTGCCACAGTTCCTTGTTGTTTCTCGGTCTGACGAAGGTCACGACTTCTCCACGGTCAACCCTTTCATTATTCAGAAAGGTGTCAACGCAATTGCAGGTCCTGTAAAGTCTTGTTCCAGATTAAGGAATGGCACCCTGTTGTTAGAAACAAACAGTGCCCTCCAGGCACAAAAATTGCTGCGTACTTCTCTGCTCCACACCTTCCCTGTCCGGGTGGAACCGCACTGTACCTTAAATTCCTCGCGTGGAGTCGTTTATACACGCTCCCTCGATGGATTGTCTGACGAAGAAATTCAGCACTACCTGTCTGACCAGGGCGTAACGGCTGTTCATAGAGTTATGAAAAGGGTTGACACGAACATCATTCCAACCCGCACTGTCTTCTTGACATTTGACAAAGTTCAACTCCCATCGACAATCAAAGCAGGCTATGAGATAATTTCCGTTCGCCCTTACGTCCCAAACCCTACGCGTTGCTATTGATGTCAGCGGTTCAATCACACCAGCCAGTCCTGTTCCAATCCGGCCAAATGTGTTACGTGTGGCAAGGATGCCCATGAGGGTGCTTGTCCACCTCCATCCCCTCGCTGCATCAACTGTATGGGTGACCACGCTGCTTCCTCTCGAGATTGCCCCGTTTTTAAGGACGAAAAGCTCATCCAGGAAATTAGAGTAAAGGAAAAGGTGTCGACCTTTGCTGCTCGAAAATTATTCGCCAGTCGACAGCCCACCGTGCCTCAGACAGGAAAATACAGCACTGTCCTTGCTTCTCCTCGGCCAACAAAGGAGGCGGCCACGCAGGCTTGCGACCTCACCTTTAGTGCCACGGTCGTCAGATCGGCCAGTGCAAAGATCGCCCGTTCAACCTCACCACTTTCGCCTGCCCACTCTATGGCTCACCCTTCGTTGGGTTCTGCTAAATCTCGAGCCCAAAAGTCCGACACCAAGACTTACAAAAAAGAGCATACTCGTGAAGAGTTTTTACGTACCGCAACTTCGCAACCATTGGTTCCTCCTTCATCTAAACATCATACTTCCAAGAAGGCTACAAAGAAACCCAGTTCCTCTCCTTCTCCGCCAAGGCGTGTCCCATCTACAGCACTACCTGGCGGAAATCGCCCTCGGCCGTCTTCTGTGTCGCCGAGGCGCACTGCTGGTGGCCGGTCAACCGGCCGATTGCTGGTGGCAAGAGCTGCTCCTGACCAACCTATGGATCAGGATCTTCTGCCTTCGGCTGAATGCCATTCCATGCTGTCGGTCGCAAGCTCTGAGCAGTCTTTGAGTTGACAGCAACTTTGGTCACATTCCTCCATTTTCTGTTCACCCTATGTCCATTATCCACTGGAATATCCGCGGCATTCGAGCCAACAGGGATGAATTGTCGATCCTCTTACGATCCTACTCGCCGGTCATCTTCTGTCTTCAGTAAACAAAGCTGCGTCCCCATGACCGCTTTGTTCTCCCTCATTTTCAGTCCGTCCGATATGATCTCCCCTCTGTTGAAGGCACTCCAGCACATGTAGGACTCATGATTCTTCTCCATGAAACTCTCCATTATCACCCAATCCATTTAAACACTTCCTTCCAAGCTGTCGCCGTCCGTCTTTCCCTTTCCGGATACACGTTCTCTCTTTGTACTGTATACATTCCATCGTCCACACCAATGGCACGAGCTGATCTCCTTCATCTTCTTGGTCAGCTTCCACCCCCCTATTTGCTGGTTGGGGACTTCAATGCCCACCACCCGCTTTGGGGATCTCCACATCCTTGTCCACGTGGCTCACTATTGCTAGACGTCCTCCACCAAGCGGATCTAGTTTGCCTCAACGACAAATTTATCTCATTTGGACCTTGCGGTCGGTACTGTTCCGCTATCTCGGCGCTTCGAATGGTTCGCCCTTGATGATACACACTCGAGTGACCACTTTCCATGTGTCCTTAGACTGCAGCCTCAACTGCCATACATGCGCCCGCGACGCTGGAAGTTTGCCCAAGCTGATTGGACACTTTTTTCGTCTCTAGCGACATTCGACGACCTTCACTTTCCCAGCGTCGACGATGAGGTCACCCATATTACCGACGTTATTCTTACAGCTGTGGAACATTCAATACCACGCACCTCCGAATTGCCCCGGCGCCCCCCAGTTCCTTGGTGGAACGAGGCATGCCGTGATGCAATACGTGAGCGGCGACGTGCTCTCCGCGTTTTCCGCCACCATCCTACTTTGGCCAACTGTATCCGCTATAAGCAGTTCCGTGCGCGATGCCGTCGTGTCATCCGCGATAGCAAGAAGGCAAGCTGGAAATTCTTTATTAGCTCATTTAACACCTTCACTCCCTCCTCGGAAGTTTGGAGTCGGCTTCGACGGTTCTCAGGCGCGCCTACTTTCTCCCCGGTCTCTGGGCTCACTGTCGCGCATGATACATTCGTGGACCCCGTCGCAATTTCTACCTCGTTGGGTCAGCACTTTGCTGAGATTTCGAGCTCTTCCAATTACCCGCCAGCATTTCTCCCGAAGAAACATGCAGCGGAAGTGCGACCTCTTGCTTTCTCCTCTCAAAATCGCGAAAGCTATAATACTGTTTTCTCCATGCGGGAACTCCAACATGCACTCTCTTCTTCTCGCTCCTCCGCCCCAGGACCGGATGGTATCCACGTCCAAATGTTGCTGCATTTATCAACCCATAGTCTGCGTTACCTCCTTCGCCTTTATAATCGAATTTGGACCGACAGTACTTTTCCCAGCCAATGGCGGGAAGCTATCATCGTTCCTGTTCCGAAACCTGGAAAGGACACACATCTCCCCTCTAGCTATCGCCCCATTTCTCTCACGAGTAGTGTCTGTAAGGTTTTGGAGCGTATGGTGAATTACCGTCTAGCGTGGTGGCTGGAATCCCGCAGCCTTTTAACACCTGCCCAATGCGGATTCCGAAAGCATCGTTCTGCAGTTGACCATCTTGTTGCTCTCTCCACTTATATCATGAACAATTTTCTCCGGAAACGCCAAACAGTAGCAATATTTTTTGATCTGGAGAGAGCATACGATACCTGTTGGAGGACAGGCATCCTCCGCACACTGTTCTCTTGGGGCTTTCGAGGTCGGCTACCCCTTTTTCTTCGCGAATTTATGGCAGAGCGCACATTTAGGGTGCGGGTGAACACCACTCTCTCCCGTACTTTCTCCCAAGAAAACGGGGTACCCCAGGGCTCCGTGCTGAGTGTTGTACTGTTTGCCATTGCCATAAATCCAATTATGGATTGTCTCCTTCCTGATGTCTCGGGCTCCCTCTTTGTGGACGATTTTGCGATCTACTACAGCTCTCAACGGACCAGCCTTCTTGAACGACGTCTTCAAGGATGTCTCGATTGCCTCCACTCTTGGAGCATCGAAACCGGCTTCCGTTTCTCTCCCAGTAAGACTGTTTGTGTTAATTTTTGGCGACGTAAGGAGTTTCTTCCGCCCTCCTTACATCTAGGTCCTGTCAACCTTCCGTTTTCAGACGTCGCTAAATTCTTGGGTCTTATGTTTGACAGAAAACTGTGCTGGTCCTCCCACGTTTCCTATCTTTCGGCTTGCTGTCTGCGATCCCTTAACATCCTCCGTGTCCTGAATGGTACCGCCTGGGGAGCGGACCGAGTGGTCCTTCTCCGCCTCTATCGCACCTTAGTGCGCTCGAAATTTGATTATGGAAGCATAGTCTACTCCTCTGCTCGGCCGTCTATTCTTCGGCGTCTTGACTCTATCCACCACCGTGGATTACGTTTAGTGTCTGGAGCTTTTTACACTAGCCCTGTGGAAAGCCTTTATGCTGAGACTGCTGAACCTCCGCTGTCCAATCGGCGAGCAGTCCTTCTGAGTCGTTATGCTAGCCATCTGTCTTCCATGCCTGCTAATCCAGCCCATGACCTTTTTTTAGACGCCTCCTTTGATGTAGGGTATGCAGGCCGCTCCTCCTCCCTACTACCCCCGGGAGTCCGCTTCCGTCAACTGCTCCATTCTCTTTCCTTCCGCTTTCCTAAAACCTTCTTGACAACTTGGGGTACAGCACCGCCTTGGCTCCGTCCCCGGATCTACCTGCTCCGTGACCTTTGTCGATTTCCCAAGGATGGTACCCCTACACTTGTTTATCGTTGGGCATTTGCTGCTCTATGTGTGCAAATGACGGACGCCACATTTATTTACACCGACGGCTCGAAAACATCGTTAGGTGTAGGGAGTGCCTATATTGTTGGCGACACCCCAAATCACTTTCGGCTTCCCGACCAGTGTTCGGTTTATACTGTGGAGCTTTACGCTGTTCTCCAGGCTGTCCACTACATCCGCCGCCATCAGCGGATACAGTACGTTATCTGCTCAGATTCTCTCAGCTCTCTCCTCAGTCTCCAAGCTCTTTATCCTGTGCACCCTCTGGTCCACCGGATTCAGGACTGTCTGCGCTTGCTCCACCTGGGGGGCGTCTCGGTGGCATTCCTCTGGCTCCCGGGACACGTTGGTATCTGTGGAAATGAGGCGGCCGATATTGCAGCCAAGGCTGCAGTCTCTCTTCTTCGGCCAGCTGTTCCATCGATTCCTTTCGGCGATCTACGGAGCGTTTTATGTCGTCGTGTTGTTCATTTATTGCACGTGCATTGGTCACCACTTCCCCATAATAAATTGCGGGAAGTGAAAGCTCTTCCTTGCGCTTGGACCTCTTCCTCCCGAACGCGTCGTCGGGAGGAGGTAATTTTAACTAGACTCCGGATAGGGCACTGTCTTTTTAGCCATCGACATCTTTTAAGCGGCGATCCTCCCCCACTCTGTCCCCACTGCTCTCAGCTGTGGACGGTAAGACACCTTTTAATTGAATGCCCCTATTTTAATCCGTTACGCTCCCGTCTACAGTATCGCCTGAGCTATCATCGATTTTAGCAGATGACACGCGCTCAGCCGACCGCGTTCTCCAGTTTATTAGTGCCAGTGAAATGACATCAGTCATTTGAAGCTTTTTTTGGGGACAACCAACCCCTTTCTGTAGTGGATTTTTAAGCCTTCCTTCTGCTTTTAGTTTCTCCAATTTTATGACTTTGTTCCCATTGCTGCTGGTTTTAAATTTCGGTTTTTTACTGTTTCCTAAGTCACGGGCTGGGCGCTAATGACCATAGCAGTTTTGCGCCTTAACACCAAAACAAAAAAACAAAAACAAAAACAAAAACAAAAAAACAAAAGCCGGGTAGACAGAGTAGATGCAGCAGCACTCGGTGGGGAGGCAAATTGGTGGAGTGTTGGTGGGGCTGATGGCGCAGCCTGAGAAGAGAGATCAGCAGTGGGACCCACATCTTTGACCGAAGCAGGTGTGGCTTCCCCTGGAAGGGTGGCATCAGAGCCGGAGCCATCACCACTGCGACGAGCAGGTGTGGACAAGTGGCAGGATGTACAGTGACGGCATGTTCGGACAGGGGTTTTTAACATGTCCACTTGTGGAAACAGCACAGCCTTAAGCCTGATAAAATGGTGTGATGGTAAAACATCCGTCACTGTGCGTGTGGCTGTTGACCTGTTAATTAAATTATCACAAAGAGTGGCATTCTTTAACACTGCAAGTAATTCAATTACATTTTTGTTGTTGTTTGTGGTCTTCAGTCCAAAGACTGGTTTTTTGCAACTCTCCATGCTCCTCTACCCTTTGGAAGCCTCTTTATTTCCGAGTAAGTACTGCAACCTACATCATTATGTTACACTGTCAGGAATAAATTCATACACAAACAACATACAATTACAAAAATACACATATAACTGTAACCAAACAATTACCAAGGTCAATCTGTTACGTTTTTTGATAGAAAAATTGAATGCAAGTTTTACTTATTATTATATATGTCAGCCACAGGATACAGTAGCTAAGCAAACACAAGTGAATGATTTCTAATGTTAAGAAGAAAAAAAATCCTAAATCACCATATGAGAGGCAGTCAAACGAAAACCGTACATCCTTCACAACAGGACAGTTTTGTTTGCATTCAAAAGTTATCATCACATGCATTTACATTTATCCAATTGAAATACGAGATGATCAATTCCTGTTTCATAGAATGCGGTCCTTTGCTGACAGATCCATAACTGCACCCATTCTTACACCTCCACATCTGACTGAAAGCATTGTCCATGGATCTCTTTCTTCAGGTCACCAAATGTGTGAAAACCACATGGTGAAAGATCTGAGCTGTACAGAGGATGTTGCAGTACTTCCCAACCAAATCACTGAAGTGTAGCCTTCATCTGATTGGCAGTGTGGGAGCAGGTGTTCTCTTGCAAGAGGATGATTCCATACAACAGCATTTTGACAGCCTGAGGGCAACTGATAAAGCCAGCAATAGAAATGTCCCACATCTCCCATGACAATCCAGTCCAAAGCTGTCACACAAGTTCTGGTAAGATCATGGTGACTTTCTTTGCCTGTGGGGCCCTCTGCTCATCTAATTCCTCATGCGTGGAATCGAAATCAGTGCACGGCACTATGAAGACACTTCGCATAAACTGTGACTTGCCATAAAGTCAAAACGCTTAGAAATTCTGTTGGACAGAATCACCCTGTTGCACAATAACACCTGTTCCCAAAGCGCCAATTGGACAAAGGCAGTTAAGCGATTTGGTTGGGAAACATTTCAACACCCTGCATACAGCCTGTAACATTCACTGTGTGGTTTTCACATCATTAGCAGCCTGAAGAAAGAAATGCTTGGCTGTCGGTTGTAGTCAGATGAAGAAGTGCAAGAATGAGTGCTGTTGTGGAACCATCAAAGGCCAACTGGTTTGTACGAAGTAGGAATTGACCATCTTGTCTCTCAGTGGGATAAATGTCTTAATGTATGTGGTGATTAATTTGGACTGGAACCTTTCCAAGGTCCCATTGTGCTGTCGTTAGTTTTCATTGTGACCTTTTTTCAGTCTTGAACTCTGACATACATGCTCTCTTCCTTTTTCATACTGTGTACAGTTTGTGTTGTTACATTCTTATGTTCCTACATTTTCTTTGACTAAGAGTACATTAATCTGGATGCATTTGGATAAGGATTTTTTACTGCAAAAAATGAACAAAACTGTATACCAAAGATCTTTTGGATTTAATTTGTCACCTGGCAAACCTCTCTTTGAGTCTTAACTAAGACTAAATCACCAATTTTAAAACATGTTGTCATATTCTCCCATCATGCAAGGCTTTTCTATCACTTGCATGTTCTCCATGCACTTTCCAACCAATATTTCCTCTTCTCAACATGTCATTATTGGGCTTAGATGGGAGGTAGGTGAGCAACATGTTCTGTTATTAAGTTTGCCATTTTTTTCTTTTTTTGTGTTACTTAAAATGGGAAAATCCTGTGGGTGTGTGATGCAGGCTTCATTACATCCTCAAAACTGGATTAGAACTGTATACAGGTGGTGGGCTTTTTGCTACAGTTTGTTGTGCACAAGTGACCAATTTCCATCATATATCTGTCCGCAGGGTTACTGGCTGGGTAATATTTTTATTTATTTATTTATATTTATTTATTTATTTATACATATAAATCTCTTTTTCAGTACACACATCGTACACATGACATTGGACAGAAAACATTTTTATCTATTTGTTTTTCAAACATCAAACATACATTATTTAAATTTTTATCACAAATTGGATCTATACAGTTAATAATTACAGTTTCTTTAAATACTGTGTATTTTTAACTTATTTTTACAATTAAAGATAGAATTTCCATTTTTTTGTGGATGAGATACTGTGAGATTAAATAGTAGCAGCTTTTCAGAAAGACTTTTTAAAGCTCTGTAGTTCAGGAAGAGATTTTATATGTCTTGGTAATCTGTTGTATAGTTTTGTCCCTGAATGATATACACCTTTTTGGCATAGCGTGGTGGTACAATGATTAACATGTATGTCACTGACTGATCTGGTACTGTAATCGTGGATACTTTTGTTTTGAGGAAAAAGGTTTTCTTTTCTCAGTATACTTTTTTTTTTTTTTTTTTTTTGACATGCATAAGTACTTCCAGTATGTAAATGCAGGGATGGGATAAGATCTTTAGCTCTTTAAAGAAAGGCTTGCATGGTTTTCTTGGTGCTAACTTGTTTCATTATTCGTATAACTGCCTTTTGTTTCCTGAAAACTGTTATGGCCTGGTGTACATTCCCACAGAAAATAATACTGTACTTCAGTATTGAATGAACACAAGCAAAGTTTACAGCCCTAACCATTTCTGCACTATTATTGTTGCAAATAATTCTTACTACACAGCTCATTTTTGCTAGTTTTGAATTTAGGGATGTGCTGTGAGTGCTCCATTTAAGATTTTCCTTGGTATGAATCCCAAGAAATTTTGTTTCATTGATGGCACTAATGATTTGGTTATCTATACATATAGATTGTGCCACATTTTTATTTTGATCTGTGTGGAAATTCATGAGTACCTTTTTTTGGGATTAAGTATTAGCCTGTTTCTGGTAAATCATTCAGACACTTCTTTTGTAATATCTGTTGCAGATGCAGTCAGATTATCTTCTTTACTTTCTTCAATCAATAGACTTGTCATCTGCAAACAGTACAGGTTCAGAAACCCTAACAAGTGATGGAAAATTATTCATGTATACTAAAAAAAGGTGACCTAAAATAGAGCCCTGTGGAACACCATGACTTAGTGCACATGGTTCTGAAAGGCGTACATGGAGTTCATTTCCTTCCATGTGCTTAATTTCAGTTAAGTGAGCACAATATTCCAGATATGATTTAATCCACTGATTTGGCACACATCTTACACCATACCATTCAAGCTTCCTCAGGAGTACAGAATGAGCAGTCACATGAAAAGCTTTTGTTAGGTCCAAGAATAAACCTGTGGTATATCTGTGGTTGTCCACTGCATTTAAGACATGGTTTATCAGGTTGAAACTGGTTGTTTCAGTTGATCGCTGTGGTCTGAAGCCATGTTTACATCCAGAAATATTATTATCATCGTCAAAGAATGTAGTTAGTTGTGAAAGGAATACTTTTTCAATAATTTTCGAAAACCCTGACGGTAGGGACACAGGCCTATAGTTACCCTTACATTTATATAGGGATATTACTTTTGCCATTTTCTGTTGCTGTGGGATGACACTATCTGATAGAGAAGAATTGCAAATGTCTAATACAGGGAGAGCATCTGTCTTGCTGTTATTTCTATAATGTCATCTGGAATATCATCAATACTAGGTGAATAATTACTCTTCAGTGAGTTAATGGTCTTTAGGAGCTCTGTTGGGCCTATTGGACTGAGGAACATGGATATATTATTTACTTCAATAGCTGAAAGTTCTTTCCATGTCGTGTTACTTGGATTTCCAAATTTTCCAGCAACAGTTGCATAAGAATTGAAGCTGTTTGTAACTGCCCTTGGGTCAGTGACATTCTTCCCATCATGAAATATCATAAATTTTTCTGAGTTGTTTTCTTCCATGACAGATTTCCATAGGGACTTAGTTTTACTGGATGACTTCATGATATATTTGCCATTTTCCTTAATTTTTACCTCTTTTAGGACACATTTCAAAACTAGCTTGTATTTTCTAAAATAACTAAGAAATTCTGGACTGCTGTCAGTTTTTGATTGCAGAAAAAGTTATGTCAAAGTTATGCTTGAAAATGTGCAAAAAATTTTCCACCTTTTCATTGGTAATAGGGGTATCATATATTCTCTCCAAGACTGTTCACTGATTAGATACCGGAAGTATTTAATATTTTTCTGACTATAAATTCTTTTATGGATAATATTTTGTACACTGCTCAAAATGTGATTTACAGGTATGGTTAGTAATTGTGAAAAGTGGCACTATAGCCGGTATCAGAGTTTTCTGATGTACACTTGTCCATGTTTACACACAGCTGACCAAGGACAGTGACACTAGTTTTTGTTGCATGTGTTGGAAAGCTAACAGGCAGACAAAGATTAGTAGAGATATCATAGTTGTTGGAGACTGGAATGCAAATTTCCTAATGAACTCCAGAGGCAGAATAGATCTTGAGAACTTGATATCCTCATATTTCCTCATATAATCTAGCTTTTGTTGTAAATTTTCCCACCAGAATAACTTTATGAACAAAATCATTAATTGCTAATGTACAGGGCTGTTACAAATGATTGAAGCGATTTCATAAATTCACTGTAGCTCCATTCATTGACATTTGGTCACGACACACTACAGATACGTAGACAAACTCATAAAGTTTTGTTCGGCTGAAGCCGCACTTCAGGTTTCTGCTGCCAGAGCGCTCGAGAGCGCAGTGAGACAAAATGGCGACAGGAGCCGAGAAAGCGTATGTCGTGCTTGAAATGCACTCACATCAGTCAGTCATAACAGTGCAACGACACTTCAGGACGAAGTTCAACAAAGATCCACCAACTGCTAACTCCATTCGGCGATGGTATGCGCAGTTTAAAGCTTCTGGATGCCTCTGTAAGGGGAAATCAACGGGTCGGCCCGCCGTGAGCGAAGAAACGGTTGAACGCGTGCGGGCAAGTTTCACGCGTAGCCCGCGGAAGTCGACGAATAAAGCAAGCAGGGAGCTAAACGTACCACAGCCGACGCTTTGGAAAATCTTATGGAAAAGGCTAAAGCAGAAGCCTTGCCGTTTACAATTGCTACAAGCCCTGACACCCGATGACAAAGTCAAACGCTTTGAATTTTCGGCGCGGTTGCAACAGCTCATGGAAGAGGATGCGTTCAGTGCGAAACTTGTTTTCAGTGATGAAGCAACATTTTTTCTTAATGGTGAAGTGAACAGACACAATGTGCGAATCTGGGCGGTAGAGAATCCTCACGCATTCGTGCAGCAAATTCACAATTCACCAAAAGTTAACGTGTTTTCTGCAATCTCACGGTTTAAAGTTTACGGCCGCTTTTTCTTCTGCGAAAAAAACGTTACAGGACACGTGTATCTGGACATGCTGGAAAATTGGCTCGTGCCACAACTGGAGACCGACAGCGCCGACTTCATCTTTCAACAGAATGGTGCTCCACCGCACTTCCATCATGATGTTCGGCATTTATTAAACAGGAGATAGGAAAACCGATGGGTCGGTCGTGGTGGAGATCATGATCAGCAATTCATGTCGTGGCCTCCACGTTCTCCCGACTTAACCCCATGCAGTTTCTTTCTGTGGGGTTATGTGAAAGATTCAGTGTTTAAACCTCCTCTACCAAGAAACGTGCCAGAACTGCGAGCTCGCATCAATGATGCTTTCGAACTCATTGATGGGGACATGCTGCGCCGAGTGTGGGAGGAACTTGATTATTGGCTTGATGTCTGCCGAATCACTAAAGGGGCACATATCGAACATTTGTGAATGCCTAAAAAAACTTTTTGAGTTTATGTATGTGTGTGCAAAGCATTGTGAAAATATCTCAAATAATAAAGTTATAGTAGAGCTGTGAAATCGCTTCAATCATTTGTAATAACCCTGTATTTATTGACATAACCAAGATTGATGGTATAGCTGTCAGGCAAGTCCTGAATGGTCTCTCAGACTTTGATGGACAAAGACTCACCATTAACAGTTCAAGTATTTGTGAGATTAATAGTGGTCCCAACTGAAAAATTACTAGGAAATCTACTCATGAAACGATTGAGATCTTTAAATCACGTCTCCAAAATGTAGACCGGGGTCCAGTATATAATGTAGAAAATCCCAATTCCAAATCCAACCTTTTCAGTAATGAAGTGGCTCTAATATTTGAAAGTACTTTCCCAAAAAGAATATATAAAACCCATACTAAAAAATCCACCAACAACCCTTGGGTTACCACTGGAATTAGGATTTCTTGCAAAAAAATCAGATGACCCTAACCTTTTAAATAACTATAAAAAATACTGTAAAATATTGAACAAAGTCATTCAGAAATCAAAAAGTCTGTATCTGTGCTAAAAAATTAATAACTCCACTAATAAAATCAAAACTATATGGGAAGTGATACGAAATGAGACTGGTGCAAATTACCCCCAACAAGACCCAAAATATTGCTCTTAACAATGAAGGTAAGCTAGTTCAAAATCAAGATATTGTAGCTAAAATCTTTAGTGAGTACTTTTTAACTGTTGCTGAGAAAACAGCAAGCAAAGGCTTATGTTGCTAACAAGAGATCTATACACACATAAAATAATAGTTTAGAGGCTATTTATTTTTATTTTATTTATTTTCAAGGTCCATGGATCCTTGACGCTAATGTATCACTAGGATGTAGAACGTGTCAGGTTATTACAGTAATAGCCACATGTAGATGATAATGAGGCAACCAGTTTAACATATATAAACAGATACATGAAAAAGGACATCCACATGTCAAATAATTACACACAAAAATTCACATAACACAGATAATAGATGATTGCATAAATAATAGTGCAGTAATGACATACATGATTACATAAACAAATTTAAAGTAATTCATCTAAAAAATATTCGGCCAACAAGTGATATGCTAATCTACATAATCAGTTCTATTAGAAATGCATGAAATTAAACACAAATTCAAGAAGTATTACACATTATCAAAGAATTCCTGTAAAGAATAGGATGAATTATCCAAAAGATTAAGTTTTATCTCTGTTTTGAATTTAGTAAGATCCCCAATGACTGATTTGATATGGACAGGAAGTTTATTGAACACTTTTATACTTGAATAATGAACTCCTTTCTGTACGATGTTGAGATTTTTTAAATCTTTGTGAAGATCATGTTTTCTTCTTGTTTTGTGATCACGGTATGCACTATTCATTTTGTAAATTGCATAATTTTTATACACGAAGCACATATAGTGACAAGATGTATTGACAAGGCATGGTGAGGATCCTCAGCTGAAATTTCTGCAAGAAGATCTAGGATGCACCCTACTCATAATCCTGATAACTCTCTTCTGTGCAACAAAGACTTTATTTGCTTGTGGTTGATTTCCCCAGAATATGATGCCATTTGTCGTAAGTGAATGGAAATAACAAACTGTTGTGACTCGCCGATCATTCAAAGCGCCGCCGCGCAATTACGCGCGTCCTCTACGTGCGGCGCTGTCTGCCAGCCATGCAGCAGCTGCGCCACCTAAGCGGCCAGCAGAGCAGCGGCCGCTAGACTGGGACTCAGTGCTCATTCGAATGCTAACGTGTACACACGTCTTACTTGTCAACTTACTCTGTGACTTATATGTGTTGTGTCATTCTGAAATATATTTGTTAAACTTGACGTTATAACAATTGACGACGAGGTAGTGGATTTTTCCTTCTCACCCTTGACCCACAGGGTTCCATGGCTACTGTCGAGCAACTATTGCAAAATCTCCTTGAACAGCAAACGCTTCTAACAGCGGCGATTCGCGATTTCGTCGTGGCGTCAAATGCGGGGCGTTTCTCGTCGTTGGCTGTACCTCCTTTTCCTCCTTACGACGAGACGGCGGAAGACTGGTCTGATTATGAAAAACGTCTTAGACAGCACTTCTTGGCATTTCATGTCACGGACGAACAACCATGTAAGTCTCTGTTCCTTTCCTGGATTTCACCTCAAATGTATCGGTTGTTGTCGCAATAGCTCCTTTGAATGATCCTGCATCTTTGTCCTTTGCTGAAATGTGCTCACTTCTGTCTATTTTCAAAAGCAAACGCATGTGGTAGCCTCTCGTGTTGCCTTTTATCGTTGTCAAAAACAGCCACATCAATCCTGTCGCGCTTGGGCTGCTGAACTTCACGGCCTCAGTCGAAAGTGTCAATTTGTTACTGACGTTCACAAAGAATCCTATGCCGATTCCATGGTACGGGATGCTATTATCCGGTCGGCGCCCGACAAAGAAGTTCGGCAACGTGCTCTTCGGTTGGCGAATCCGACTGTAGATGAAGTTCTCTCCATTGCGCAGTCTTTTGAAATTTCTCGCGCCGCTGGGGCGCAAATAGAGGCGTGGGGTGATGTCGGGGAAATACAACCTCTGTGCTCTGTTGACGACGCGTGCCGCGCGTCCCCGCCGACCGACGTGGCCGCAGTGCGCTCCCGCGCGCAGCCTCGGCCTAGCCGTAAACACCCGCTGAGAAACTGCAGCAAAACCCCCGGCAACTTCCTTCATGTCCGCGGTGTTTTACGAAACATTCACGCGAGGATTGTCCCCAACGTTGGGCTGTGTGTCACAATTGCAAAAAGAAAGGTCATGTGTCTTCCGTTTGCAAATCCGACCACATACATGATGTTCATGAACACGACGCTGATTCTGATTCTGTGTTGTCTGTCAATTGCACTTCTTCCCTTTCAGGGAAGTTATTCCTCACTGTCCAAATCCTTGGTCGAGATGTTCGCATGCAAGTGGATACCGGTTCAGCTGCCACTATAATTAATTCTCAGACGTATCTTCAGTTGGGTTCTCCACTCCTGTCACCTGTCACTCGCCAATTACGGACGTACAATAAACAGAAGATTTCTGTCTTGGGACAGTTTAATGCTGAGGTATCTTACAAATCCGTCGTTCGCACTGTTCCCATATTTGTGGTCGACCAGAGCAACACAGAAAATCTTTTTGGTTTCGATGCCTTTCGCGTTTTTGGGTTCTCCATAGATGACTCTGTCAATATTGTCTCTGATGCTATTCCTTATGCTCAACTGGATTCCTTGTCGACGACATTTTCGTCCCTTTTTTCTCCTGGGTTAGGCCGTGCAAACGACTTTGAAGCTCATATCACGCTCAAACTCACTGCTCGGCCTAACTTTTTTCAGGCTTGGCCCATTCCTGTGGCCCTTCGTGATCGGGTAAAACGGGAGTTGGATCATCTCACTACTTCAGGGGTCTTGCTTCCTGTCACTTCCAGTGAGTGGTCCCCTCCTGTCGTCGTCGTTGCAAAGCCAAATGGTGATATTCGTCTCTGTGGCGATTTCAAAGCCACTGTAAATGCTCAGTGCCTCATTGACACTTACCCTATGCCCCGTCCTGAACAACTGTTCACTAAACTTGCTGGAGGCCAGTATTTTTCTAAAATTGACCTGTCAGAAGCTTATCATCAACTTCCTCTCGACGCTGCTTCCCGGCAGTTTCTGGTCCTTAACACGCCTTTCGGCCTCTATCAATACCAACACTTGCCATTCGGGGTTGCTAGCGCCCCTGCTCTCTTTCAGCGATTCTTGGAACAATTGTTGCTCCCTGTCCCTGGGTGTATCAATTACATGGACGACATTGTTGTAACTGGCTCCACCACTGAAGAACATCTTCAAAATCTCCGCACACTTTTTCATGTCTTACAGACTGCCAGTCTTAAGTGTAATCTTCAGAAATCACAATTTTTTCAGGCATCTATCACGTACTTGGGGTTTCAACTCTCTCGGGATGGTATTCGTCCGCTTCAGCAAACTGTCACTGCGATCGATGCCCTTCCTCGCCCTACATCTGTTAAGGAACTGCAGGCCTTCTTGGGGAAAATAGTATGCTATCACAAGTTTTTACCATCTGCGGCTTCGGTGACTCAGCCGTTACATCGCCTGTTGCATAAAAACGTGCCTTTTCACTGGTCCGCGTCATGCGATGCGGCTTTCCAGAAATTGAAGACTATGCTGAAACAGGCCCCGTGCCTGGCTACTTATCGACCTGGCCAACATCTTGTTCTTGCCACAGACGCCTCTCAATACGGGGTCGGTGCAGTCCTTGCTCACAGTTTTTCTGACGGTTCGGAACAACCCATTGCTTATGCCTCCAAAACGCTCACGGATGCCCAACAAAAGTATTCTCAAATTGAAAAAGAAGCTTTGGCCATTATTTATGCTCTTCATAAGTTTGGTGTTTTTCTCTACGGCTCAAAATTTCATCTTGTTATGGATCACAAACCAATTGTTTCCTTGTTTCATCCATCAATGTCACTTCCCGACAAGGCTGCACACCGCCTCCAGCGTTGGGCTCTTTACTTGTCTCGTTTCAATTATGAGATTCATTTCCGGCCAACGGCTCAACATGCAAATGCTGATGCTGTCTCGCCTTCCCATGGGTCCTGATCAGGCATTCGATAGGGATGAACTTTTGTGTTTCCACCTGGATGTTGCCGAGCAGCGGGTTGTGGACGGGTTCCCCATCACTGGGGACAGGCTGGCAGCTGCTACGAGTTCTGACCCTACCATCTCCCGGATTTTACGCTGTATTCAGGAGGGTTGGCCAGATCGCCCGTCCGCTAAGACTTCTGATCCATTGTGGAACTACTACGCTTTGCGCTACCGCCTCACGCCTAGGGATGGTGTTATCCTCCTCTCCACTGACAATGCTTCGCCGTGTGTCGTGGTACCTGCGTCTTTGCGTGCTTCAGTCTTGAGCCTCCTTCACCAAGGGCACTGCGGTGTGTCTCACACAAAATCTCTGGCGCGCCGTCATGTGTACTGGCCTGGCATCGACTCTGAAATAGCACACATGGTCGCTGCCTGCGGCCCTTGTGCGTCACAGGCCGCTGCCCCGAAGTCATCTTTGTCAACGTGGCCTTCGCCTGAGAAGCCCTGGGAGTGCAGTCATGCTGACGTTGCGGGACCCTTTTTAGGTACTTATTGGCTCCTCGTAATTGTCACATAATCTAACTTTCCTTTCATTGTCTGTTGCACGTCGCCTACCACCGCGGCAACCACCAGTGCTCTCGCCCGCATTTTTTCTTTGGAAGGCCTCCCCTCTACTCTTGTTACTGATAATGGTCCGCAATTTGCCTCTTCCGAATTTGTGGATTTTTGTGCTCGTCACGGCGTTACGCATTTCACGGCCCCGCCGTTCCATCCACAATCCAACGGTGAGGCTGAACGACTGGTCCGCACATTTAAGGCTCAGATGCGGAAACTTCTGACTTCTTCTGCTGCTGCTGATGATGATGTGCTTCTCCAGTTTCTGGCGTCTTACCGTTTCACCCCATGGGCGACCACAGCCCGGCTGAGCTCTTACATGGCCGACAGCCCCACACGCTACTTCATCTTCTGTGGCCTTCCACCTCACAGCCGCGGTTGCCTTCACTTGGCCGGTTCACCGCCGACGACCTCGTCTGGGTACGGGGATATGGCAGGCGGCCAAAATGGAGCCTGGGCCAAATCTTAAGACACCGTGGCAGACGCCTGTATGAAATCCAGACAGACACGGGTGTTGCTGTGCGTCATTTGGACCAGCTTCGGCCTTGGGTGCCAGCAACGCCTGTTCCGAATGCCGCTACACCACTTTTTGCCCTACCTGATGCTCGTGATCTTGGCATCTCTCAATACTCACAACACAGCCCTCTCACCGTCATCGCGATGCCAGCTCAAGAACGGACGCCACCAGGAGATGTGCCCATGGGAACTGGATGACCATCCTCTGTCAGAGCAAATCTACTCGTGTCCTCCTCCAACGGACACCGACACATTGCCCATGTCTCCTGTCATATCAACTGGACTTGCCGCAATGGGCAGATTGGTGCAGGGGGCCCCAGCAGATTCGACCCCTACATCTCCTGTCATCTCGACCCGTTATCATTGGGGACACTTCCGTCTATACGGGAAGCCTCCTCCTCGAGACTTTACGGCGAGTCAAACAACACCTATGGACATTAGCCATTTCCTGGACACCTCTATCAAGACCAGTGCAACAATTTCAAAGGGGGGAAAACTGTTGTGACTCGCCGATCATTCAAAGCACCGCCGCGCAATTACGCGCATCCTCTATGTGCGGCGCTGTCTGCCAGCCATGCAGCAGCTGCGCCACCTAAGCGGCCAGCCGAGCAGCGGCCGCTAGACTGGGACTCAGTGCTCATTCGAATGCTAACGTGTACACATGTCTTGCTTGTCAACTTACTCTGTGACTTATATGTGTTGTGTCGTTCTAAAATATATTTGTTAAACTTGACGTTATAACACAAACATATGCTGTTTTGATTGTTTCCATGTCACAAACAGATGCAATTGAATGAATGGCAAATGTTGCTGAATTCAGTCTTTTACATAGGTCAGTGATGTGGACAGACCAGTTTAGTTTGTTATCAATATGTAAACCCAGAAATTTGGAAGACACAACTTTCGCTATTTCTTTGTCTCCACATTTTATTTTAACATTTTCCAATTTGTTTTGTTTACTGTTTGCAACTGAATGAAATGAGTCTTCTTGATGTTGAGGGACATACCATTTGCAGTGAACCAATCTAGAACTTCTTGGAATATAGTGGTCGCAGTGTTCTCTAGGCTGCAGTTGGGTACCTTGTCAATCATAATGGTTGTGTCATCTGCAAATAGGGTGAAGTGTGCTTCTTGGGTCACACACCATGGGAGGTCATTTACAAAGATTAAGAAAAGTAAGGGACCAAACACTGAGCCCTGCAGCACTTCACATCTTAATGTACCCCAATCACAGCTCGTAGGTGCCTTTGCACAATTGTTTAATACTACCTTCTGATTTCTGTCATGTAGATACGACTCAAGACACTTCCCTATTTTATCTTTTAAGCCATAATGCTCAGCCTTTCTTAGTAGAATCTTGTGATCTACACAGTCAAATGCTTTTGACAGATCACAAAAGATTCCAACTGGTGACATTTTCTTATTTATTGATTCAAGGAGTTGGTTGACAAATGAGAAAATGGCTCGTTCAGTTGAAACACCCTTTTGGAATCCAGACTGATTTTTATTAAGGATGATATATTTATTAATACGAGCCATGATTCTATTGTACATAAGTTTCTCAAGGAGTTTTGAAAGACATGTTAACAGTTAAATTGGGTGGTAGTTAGAAACTTCTGCTTTATCACCCTTTTTGAAGAGTGGTTTAACAACTGCAAATTTTAGTCTATTAGGGACAGTACCTTGATTTAGAGATTCATTAAATATGTGACACAGAACTTTAAGAATATATTTGTGGCAATGTTTCAGTACTTTGATAGATACATTGTCCACACCAGTGGATTTTTTGTTTTTCATTTGGCATATCACCTTCTCAATCTCATTAGCTGTGATGTAGGGTACATACATCAGGCTAATTTTTCGATACACTGCTTTTTGTAGAAGGTTAATGGCTTCATCCATAGACCCTTTACATCCAATTTGATCCACTGCTGTCAGAAAATGATTGTTGAAGATATTGGCAACTATTTCCCGTTCATCTATCATGCTTCCATTGTGACACACTTGGATACTGTCTGTCCTCTGAAACTTTTCCTGTCTTCTCTTTTACCACCTTCCAGACTGTTTTTATTTCATTATTTGATCTGTCAATTCCACATTTGATAAACACACTCTTGGATTTTTTTAATAACATTCTTTAGGAAGTCACAGTACAATCTCTAGTGTTCCATATCGTAAGGTTTATCAGAATTTCTGAGTGAAACACAAAGCATTCTCTTTTTTCTCCATGAAGTTTTTATTCTCTTAGTGAGCCATTGTCTCCTACAGTCATTCCAGTTTGGACTTTTTGAAATTTTCTTAGGATTAGGAGATACAGCTTCAAAAAGGGTAACAAATTCATTTAGGAAAAGGTTGAATTTATCATTTACATTTTTAGCCTGATATACTGCCTCCCAATGTAACTGCTCCAAATGCCTACTGAGGTTTCCAGATTATCACTGTTGATTAACCTGTATCGTCTACTGATAGAACTGCTCTTGTTAGCAGGGCTTACATAGTGTATTTCTAATAGCTGCCCATCATGGTCAGAGAGACCATTTAAGATTTTTGGTACAAATATACCGGGTGATCAAAAACTCAGTATAAATTTGAAAACTTAATAAACCACGGGTAATGTAGATAGAGAGGTAAAAATTGACACACATGCTTGGAATGACATGAGGTTTTATTATAACAAAAAATAAAATGTTCACAAAATGTCCGACAGATGGCGCTGGACAGCTAAACGTAAGTGACCGCGCATGACGATCATATATACACTCCTGGAAATGGAAAAAAGAACACATTGATACCGGTGTGTCAGACCCACCATACTTGCTCCGGACACTGCGAGAGGGCTGTACAAGCAATGATCACACGCACGGCACAGCGGACACACCAGGAACCGCGGTGTTGGCCGTCGAATGGCACTAGCTGCGCAGCATTTGTGCACCGCCGCCGTCAGTGTCAGCCAGTTTGCCGTGGCATACGGAGCTCCATCGCAGTCTTTAACACTGGTAGCATGCCGCGACAGCGTGGACGTGAACCGTATGTGCAGTTGACGGACTTTGAGCGAGGGCGTATAGTGGGCATGCGGGAGGCCGGGTGGACGTACCGCCGAATTGCTCAACACGTGGGGCGTGAGGTCTCCACAGTACATCGATGTTGTCGCCAGTGGTCGGCGGAAGATGCACGTGCCCGTCGACCTGGGACCGGACCGCAGCGACGCACGGATGCACGCCAAGACCGTAGGATCCTACGCAGTGCCGTAGGGGACTGCACCGCCACTTCCCAGCAAATTAGGGACACTGTTGCTCCTGGGGTATCGGCGAGGACCATTCGCAACCGTCTCCATGAAGCTGGGCTACGGTCCCGCACACCGTTAGGCCGTCTTCCGCTCACGCCCCAACATCGTGCAGCCCGCCTCCAGTGGTGTCGCGACAGGCGTGAATGGAGGGACGAATGGAGACGTGTCGTCTTCAGCGATGAGAGTCGCTTCTGCCTTGGTGCCAATGATGGTCGTATGCTTGTTTGGCGCCGTGCAGGTGAGCGCCACAATCAGGACTGCATACGACCGAGGCACACAGGGCCAACACCCGGCATCATGGTGTGGGGAGCGATCTCCTACACTGGCCGTACACCAATGGTGATCGTCGAGGGGACACTGAATAGTGCACGGTACATCCACACCGTCATCGAACCCATCGTTCTACCATTCCTAGACCGGCAAGGGAACTTGCTGTTCCAACAGGACAATGCACGTCCGCATGTATCCCGTGCCACCCAACGTGCTCTAGAAGGTGTAAGTCAACTACCCTGGCCAGCAAGATCTCCGGATCTGTCCCCCATTGAGCATGTTTGGGACTGGATGAAGCGTCGTCTCACACGGTCTGCACGTCCAGCACGAACGCTGGTCCAACTGAGGCGCCAGGTGGAAATGGCATGGCAAGCCGTTCCACAGGACTACATCCAGCATCTCTACGATCGTCTCCATGGGAGAATAGCAGCCTGCATTGCTGCGAAAGGTGGATATACACTGTACTAGTGCCGACATTGTGCATGCTCTGTTGCCTGTGTCTATGTGCCTGTGGTTCTGTCAGTGTGATCATGTGATGTATCTGACCCCAGGAATGTGTCAATAAAGTTTCCCCTTCCTGGGATAATGAATTCACGGTGTTCTTATTTCAATTTCCAGGAGTGTAAAAGGAGCTGTAATGAGAGAGAGAATCAGATGCGCCAGCAGTCACACCATGTTGACACTACCTGAAAAGGTGCTTTTAGTGAAGCTGTATTATCAGAACGGGGAATATGCTAGTTCAGAGTTATGATCCTATCATCATAGGAAGGGGATTCAAATGGGTAAAGGTCTGTTGACAAATGCAGCTGTGGCGAGAATGATTTCTGAGTTCGAAGCCACGGGTTGTTTAGACGATAGACCCCGTAGTGGCCGACCGAGCACAAGACATAATGCTGCTGAGACAGTTCAGGAAGAAATGGAGACTGTAGCGGGTTCGTCTATGCACGGGGAAGTCAGCGCTCGCGCAGTTGCACGCCGCACCGGCATACCATACACTACTGTTTAGTTGGCACTTAGGCATACCCTCCGATGCTATCCGTACAAAATCCATCGGCATCATGAACTGTTACCTGGCGATTTAGTGAAGCGGAGGACATTTGCGGTGTGGGAGTTTCAAAAGATGGCGGAAGATGATGATTGGTTGAGTAATATGTTGTGGACCAACAAAGCTCATTTCATGCTCCGAGGGTCTGTCAACGCCCACAACTGCAAAATTTGGACTGCTGAAAATCCTAGAACTGTCGTGGAAACTCCATTGCATGACAAGAAAGTCACGGTATGGGTTGGATTTACCACACCTACTGTTATTGGGCCTTTTTTCTTCGAGGAAATGCATGATTCTGGTTTTGTAACTGCTACCGTGATGGGTGAGAGGTATGCCGATATGTTACAGAATCGCATCATCCCCATCCTGGCTGATAAACACCTGCTGGAACGTACGATGTTTATGCAGGATGGCGCTCCACCCCATATTGCTAGACGCATGAAAGATCTTTTGTGCACATCGTTTGGTGATGATCGTGTACTCAGCCCCCACTTTTGTCATGCTTGGCCTCCCAGGTCCCCAGACCTCAGTCCGTGCGATTATTAGCTTTGGGGTTACCTGAAGTCGCAAGTGTATCGTGATCGACCGACTCTCTAGGGATACTGAAAGACAACATCCGATGCCAATGCCTCACCATAACTCCAGACATGCTTTACAGTGCTGTTCACAACATTATTCCTCTCCCCCCTGCGGGTCCGGGGTAAGAATAGGCCCGAGGTATTCCTGCCTGTCGTAAGAGGCGACTAAAAGGAGTTTCAACCGTTTCGGCCTTCCATGTGATGGTCCCCCTTGGGGTTTGACCTCCATTTTTCAAAATTCTACAGAAGTACGAGCCTTTTGGGGAAGGACGCCTTACGTGGTGTACCACTGGTCCTCAGTGCACTAAGACCTTGGCACTCAGCGTTGTACCGGCATTGTAACCATACACATTATTCCTCAAATTGGGCCTAAACGCCTGATGGGTTGTACAAGTTACGCCCATAGTGCGTCCCCATCTGCACCTACGATCATGATGGACTTTCCATGGCACCAGAAATCCAGCACAGTAGCCAGCCCATTGTGGTGGGGTCGTCATGTACCCTCTAGGTTGTAGCCCCCTGACAACACAGGGATCGTACTGCCGATACCTGAGCTGCACCCTCCCCACGTCGGCCAAGGAGTAGATGCCCGTCTCCTTGGGGCATCAGGACTCCCAGCAACGGTCATCCTGCCAGGTGGCCCTTGCTGAGGCTGGGTGGCGCCCATGGGGAGAGCCCCTGGTCGGAGTGGGTGGTATCGGGGCGGACGTTTCGCAGATGAAACGTCAACACGTATCAGGTCGCTCTGTGGCCGAGTCTTTCAAAAGGAAAGGTACTGTTTCTAGTTCTGGTTCTCCTGCCCTTTCCCCCTTGGCCACTCCCTGGGAGGAGGGACAGGCCCGCCGGCTTGGGGCGAAGTACTTCCCCCGCTATTCGGTCTGTTCTCGAACCGATGGGGGGACATTCACCACCTCCAAGCCCATGTTCTTTGTTCATCACATTGAGGACATCTTCGGGGAAATCGAGGCTCTTAGTAAAATGCATTCGGGGTCCTTTCTTATAAAGACCACCTCCGCCACACAGTCGGCGGCGCTCCAGGCGTGCGACCGCCTAGGGGACATCCCAGTGTCCATTGTCCCGCATCTGGCACTAAATAGGACGCAGGGGGTTATTTTTCATCGGGACCTCCTGCTGCAATCTGATGAGGAGCTCAGGGCCAACCTGGAGCGCCGAGGCGTGCATTTCGTCCGGCAAGTCCAGCGCGGCCCCAAAGACCGTCGCATCGACACCGGGGCCTTTATCCTCGCCTTCGAGGGGGACGTTCTCCCGGAGAAGGTAAAGGTGATGTGCTACTGGTGCGACGTGCGACCTTACGTCCCGCCTCCTATGCGCTGTTTTCGGTGTTTGCGCTTTGGGCACATGTCGTCGCGGTGTGAGGCTGAGCCCCTTTGTGGCGATTGTGGACGTCCTCTTCGTGAGGAACATACATGCACCCCACCACCTCGGTGCGTTAATTGTCCTGGCATCCACTCGCCTAGATCCTCAGACTGCCCCGCATATCAGAAGGAGAAGGAGATACAAGAACTCAAAACTTTGGATCGGCTCTCTTATTCTGAGTCCAGGAAGAAGTATGACCGCCTCCATCCCATGCCGTTGACCACTTCGTTTGCCTCAGTTGTGTCCACTCCTTCCGCGGTATCCTGTCCCCCCTCCGCCTCCTCCCCCTCCTCCCCCCATCCGGGGTCTCTGCCTCCGCCTCCCAAATCCCTCTCTTCCAAATCCTCCTCCCCCGTGGCCCCCGCCCCCTCTGCCCCGGGGACCACCCTTCCTCCTCCTCCTCCTCCTCCCCCCCCCCCCCCCCGCCGCCTGAGAAGCGATCCTCTTCTCAGGCGTCCATCGGGGAAACGTTCCGGACCCCAGCTTCCGAGGTCCGGCGTTCCAAAACGGACCCCGCACGTGAGGACCTTCTTCGGGTCCAGCCCACCATCCCTGTACCTCCTCGGACTTCCAAGAAGGCCTCCAAGAAGAAATCTCTATCCCCCTCTCCACCCCGGCGCGTTTCGTCTGACGCTCCATCCGTGAGTCGCTGCTCCCGGCCGTCCTCAGTTTCGCCGGGACGCTCTGCTGCCAGGCGCTCAGCTGGCCTCTCGTCGGCAAATGATGCTGCCCCTCCTACACAACCGGGGACAGCGGCCGCACCTGGCGACGACTCGATGGAACAGGATCCGCCTCCCGCCGGTTGTAGCGTTGTTCCCTCGAAACCTGGCCCTCCGCGGCCGTCGAGGTGACCAGCTCTTCCCCCGTCTCGTTCCCCCTCTTTTTTGACTAGCGATGGCCTTGTTACATTGGAACATAAGAGGTATTCAATCTAATCGGGAGGAATTACAACTGCTCCTCCGCCTGCACTGTCCGCTCGTCCTTGGTCTCCAGGAAACCAAGTTGCGCCCGACTGACAGTATTGCCTTTACCCACTATACCTCGGAGCGGTGTGACGTCACCCCTGTGTACGGTATCCCAGCTCATGGTGGGGTCATGTTGCTTGTTCGGGACGATGTCTATTACCGTCCCATCCCATTGACCACCCTACTCCAAGCAATAGCTGTCCGTATTACTCTTTCTGCTTTTACTTTTTCAGTTTGTACCATCTACACTCCATTGTCATCTGCTGTTAGTCGGGATGACATGATGCACCTGATCGTTCAGCTTCCCCCGCCGTTTTTATTGTTTGGCGACTTCAATGCCCATCATCCCCTTTGGGGCTCTCCTGCATCCTGTCAAAGAGGCTCACTCTTGGCGGATGTCTTCAACCATCTCAATCTTGTCTGCCTCAATACTGGCGCCCCGACTTTCCTCTCGGACTCTACTCATACCTACTCCCACTTGGACCTCTCGATATGTTCTACCACTCTTGCCCGTCGGTTCGAGTGGTATGTCCTTTCTGACACCTATTCGAGCGACCACTTCCCCTGTGTCGTTCGTCTCCTACACCACACCCCATCCCCACGTCCTTCGAGCTGGAACATACCGAAAGCTGACTGGGGACTTTACTCCTCCCTGGTGTCCTTTCCGGACCACGATTTTCTCAGTTGTGACAGTCAGGTCGAATACCTCACGGCTGTTATCATCAATGCTGCCGAACGTTCCATTCCTCGTACTACCTCTTCTTCACGTCGCGTTTGCGTCCCCTGGTGGAATGAGGCTTGTAGGGACGCTATCCGTGCTCGATGACATGCTTTACGCACCTTTCGCCGCCATCCTACGTTGGCGAATTGTATTGGATACAAACGACTCCGAGCGCAATGCCGTAGAGTCATCAAAGACAGCAAAAAAGCTTGTTGGGCCTCTTTCACCAGCTCCTTTAACAGTTTTACTCCCTCTTCTGTCGTATGGGGTGGCCTGCGCCGGCTGTCGGGCATTAAGGCCCACTCCTCGGTACCTGGCCTGACCTCAGGTAATGCGGTCCTCGTTGATCCTGTGGCTGTCTCCAACACCTTCGGCCGGTTTTTCGCGGAGGTTTCAAGCTCCGCCCATTACCACCCTGCCTTCCTTCCCAGGAAAGAGGCAGAAGAGGCTCAGCGACCTTCCTTCCACTCGCTGAATCTGGAAACTTATAATGCCCCCTTTACTATGCGGGAACTCGAACGTGCGCTTGCACTGTCCCGGTCCTCTGCTCCGGGGCCAGATGCCATTCACGTTCAGATGCTGGCACACCTTTCTCCGGCGGGCAAAAGCTTCCTTCTTCGTACCTACAATCGCGTCTGGACCGAAGGTCAGGTCCCCATGCGTTGGTGTGACGCCGTCGTTGTTCCTATACCCAAACCCGGGAAGGATAGACACCTTCCTTCTAGTTACCGCCCCATTTCTCTTACAAGCTGTGTCTGTAAGGTGATGGAGCGCATGGTTCATGCTCGGTTAGTTTGGATTCTTGAATCTCGACGGCTACTTACCAATGTCCAATGCGGCTTTCGTCGCCGCCGCTCCGCTGTTGACCACCTTGTGACCTTGTCGACATTCATCATGAACAACTTTTTGCGAAGGCGCCAAACGGTAGCCGTGTTCTTCGATTTGGAGAAGGCTTATGATACCTGTTGGAGAGGAGGTATCCTCCACACTATGCACAGGTGGGGCCTACGCGGTCGCCTGCCCCTTTTTATTGATTACTTTTTAACGGATCGAAAGTTTAGGGTACGTGTGGGTTCCGTATTGTCCGACGTCTTCCTCCAGGAGAACGGAGTGCCTCAGGGCTCCGTCTTGAGCATAGCCCTTTTTGTCATCACGATCAATCCAATTATGGATTGCATTCCACCTAATGTCTCAGGCTCTCTCTTTGTCGATGACTTCGCGATCTACTGCAGTGCCCAGAGAACATGCCTCCTGGAGCGCTGCCCTCAGCGTTGTCTAGACAGCCTATACTCATGGAGCGTGGCAAATGGCTTCCGGTTCTCTGAAGAGAAGACGGTTTGTATCAACTTTTGGCGATATAAAGCGTAAAGCGTTCCTTCCGCCATCCTTACATCTCGGTCCCGTTGTTCTCCCATTCGTGGAAACAACTAAGTTTCTAGGGCTCACGTTGGACAGGAAACTGTGTTGGTCTCCGCATGTCTCTTATTTGGCGGCCCGTTGTACACGTTCCCTTAATGTCCTCAGAGTTCTTAGTGGTTCATCTTGGGGAGCGGATCGCACTGTCCTGCTTCGCTTGTATCGGTCCATAGTCCGATCGAAGCTGGATTATGGGAGCTTCGTCTACTCGTCTGCTCGGCCATCCGTCTTACGCCGTCTCAACTCCATCCACCATCGGGGGCTACGTCTTGCGACCGGAGCCTTCTACACTAGTCCTGTCGAGAGTCTTTATGCTGAAGCTGCCGAATTACCATTGACCTACCGGCGCGACGTACTGCTGTGTCGGTATGCCTGCCGGCTGTTGTCTATGCCCGACCACCCCTCTTTCCAGTCCTTCTTCGCCGATTCTCTTGACCGTCAGTACGGGTTGTATGTGTCTGCCCTGCTGCCCCCCCGGAGTCCGCTTCCGTCGCCTGCTTCGACAATTGGATTTTGCCCTCCCTACCACCTTCAGAGAGGGTGAGAGCCCGACACCACCTTGGCTCCAGGCTCCGGTTCATATTTATCTCGACCTCTGCTCACTCCCGAAGGAGGGTACTCTGGCTGCAGTGTATTGCTCACGGTTTGTCGAACTTCGTGCTCGACTTGCCGGTCACACCTTTATTTACACCGATGGCTCCAAAACTGACGATGGTGTCGGCTGTGCCTTTGTCGTCGGGGCCGCCACCTTTAAATACCGGCTCCTCGACCAATGTTCGAGCTTTACGGCCGAGCTTTTTGCTCTCCATCAGGCCGTTCAGTATGCCCGTCGCCTGCTTCGACAATTGGATTTTCCCCTCCCTACCACCTTCGTATGTACTCTGCTCTGACTCACTCAGTGCTCTTCAGAGCCTTGGAGCTCCCTATCCGGTCCATCCCTTGATTCAACGGATACAGCAGTCCCTCCATTCTTTCACTGATAATGATTCTCCTGTCAGCTTTCTGTGGGTTCCCGGACATGTAGGAGTGCCTGGGAATGAGGATGCGGATGCTGCAGCCAAGGCTGCAGTCCTCCTGCCTCGTCCAGCCTCCCATTGTGTCCCATCATCTGACGTTCATGGGGATGTTTGTAAGAGGCTTGTGTCGTTGTGGTGGCATGCTTGGTCATCCCTCCAAGAAAACAAGCTCCGGGCAGTAAAACCGCTCCCAACTGCTTGGACAACCTCCTCCAGGGCATCTCGGCGAGAGGAGGTCCTTCTGACCAGGTTGCGGATTGGGCATTGCCGGTTTAGCCACCGCTACCTGCTCTCCGGTGACCCAGCCCCGCAGTGCCCTTGTGGTCAGGCATTGACAGTGCACCATGTTTTATTGTCGTGTCCCCGCTATAGTCAATCTCGAGTTGTCCTGTCCCTGCCATCTACTTTACCGGATATTTTAGCTGATGACGCTCGAGCAGCTGCTCGTGTTCTGCGTTTTATAACTTTGACTGGCTTGTCCAAAGACATCTAACCTTTTTACTTATTTTATCTGCATCTTTGTCAGGTCTTTCTGGTGTCCCCCCTCCCCTTGAGTTTTACTAGATTCCATGTGCTCTAACAACAGTGACTGGGCACTAATGACCTCAGTAGTTGAGCGCCCTTAAACCCCACAAAAAAAAAAAAAAAAAAAAAAAAAAAAACATTATTCCTCGACTACAGCTATTGTTGAGGAATGAAGGTGGGCACATTGAGCATTTCCTGTAAAGAACATCATAACATCATCTTTGCTTTGTCTTACTTTGTTACGCTAATTATTGCTATTCTGATCAAATGAAGTGCCATCTGTCGGACATTTTTTGAACTTTTGTATTTTTTTGGTTCTAATAAAACCCCATGTCATTCCAAGCATGTGTGTCAATTTATACCTCTATCTACATTATTTCATGATTTATTAAGTTTTCAAATTTATACTGACTTTTTGATCACCTGGTATTTTCGATTCTATTATTGTCTACAAAAATATTGTCAATCAGACTTGTACAGTTCTTTGTTACTCTAGTGGGGATCCAATAACTGCCCTCAGATTGAAAGAATTCATTACATTCTCAAACTCTGTTCTATTATCGTTACAGGTACAAAAATGTACATTAAAATCACCAAGCATTATTATTTCTTTGGTTTTTGAATACAAGTAAGTTAAAAGTGATTCTACTTGCTTGAGGAATACACTGACCTTTCCTGAGGGAGCTCTGTAGACAGCAATAACATAAATAGGCATTGTATTGACAAGGACTTCAATGCAACAAGCCTCAAAATGTTGGTCAACACAATATTTTTTTTACATCTATAGATTTGTACACTACATTATTTCTAACATACAGTATCACTCCTCCTTTGTCCATTTTACTTCTAATATAAAAAGTTGCTACGGTGTACTTGTCTAGTTGCAGCATTTCAATCCTTTCCTTCATATGATGTTCAGTAAAATGTAAAACATGGGTATTGTTTATTGCATCACTGTCATAAATGCAAACAGACAACTGGTCCAGTTTATTCCTTAGACTCATTATATTTTGATTAAATAGGCAAAGTTTGTCATTTCCTAAGCTCTTTGATCCAATGGCACTTCTTTGTTGTGAACTGCAATTAGAGATTATAGCAGGTCTACCTGAAGGTATCTGCCTTATGTTAGTTTTGGAACTGAGGTCGGGTACCAAAAATCCTGCAGAGTTGTATGTTTCCTGGTCCTTTTGGAACTGAGGCCGGGTACCAAAAATCCTGCAGAGTTGTATGTTTCCTGGTTCTTGTGCTTCTTCTGTTTGCTTCTGTTGCTGCTGATGATGGTGAAGCTGCTGAAAAGTCTTTCACTGTTGAAGACTGAGGAGGGGCCAATACTGATGAAAGGTCCTGAGCCACTGATGAAATATCAACAGCAGATGGAATATTTGAATCTGCTGCTGACGAACACAGGGGGATGGTTACTGCTTCTGCTGCTAGTGAGGTTGGTCCCATACAAGGAACTGTTTGGTTCATTTTCTCTTTGCTTAAAACAATTTCGTTTACCATTTTACATATAAAGTTCTTTCCTTCATAATTCAGATGCATCCCGTGCCCGGTATGCTGGTATCTGTCCAATTTGCCTATATCAAGGACACTGCATTTTGCGAACAAAGAACACATTTGTTTTATTTTCATGTTAGTTTTTCGTATTTCTTTGTTGACACAAGAGTGATACATCGAGTCATATCTGTGTGGTAATGTTGAAACAGTATTACGTTGTTCATTTCGTTCCAGGAATTTCTTTATCACCATAAGGCAGTTATCTGCTTCATTTTTTGCGACAACGTTTGAACCCGCAATACACACCACAGTCATTTTTTCTTAGCAATTTGTCATGCAGACTGAAGCCAATAATATTTTTTTGTTGTTGCTCTGGGCTTAGCAATACTTGTTGCGTAGCATTTCCTGTGTACTTCGAAAAGTTTTGCCATGGATGTCGGTTAAAAATGATACACTGCTTTCATAACCGCTGTTTTACATTTTTGTTGATAGTGTTCTTTTCATTCGTTTGATTTTTACATGCAATGGATGGCCTACACACTTTTTCACTGTCACTCTTTTTCCCTAATGCTGGATTTTGACTTTGTTTCAACTTTCTGTCGACATTCTTGGTTAAAAAGTCCATTTTTACTTTCCGGCATTGATTCAGTTCCTTCACTAACAGAAAGAACATGAAATTTGTTTTCAGCTGCCAACTGATCGGTGTTTTCACTCGCTGGTGATTTTTTAATGATCGGATTTCTGTTTTTATACAATATTTTCAACCACTCGTTTGAGTTTTTATGCAGAAAAGAGCTACACTTTAGTTTGGCTAACGGCACACACATTTCCTTTCTAAGTTGCGACATCTCACTACTCAGTGAGATGATGATTAACTGCAGACTAGAGACACGCCCATTTAGCTTAACTATTTCATTCCTACAACTAGCACACACTTTACTTTTACCATCATTATTTTCGTTTTTCGCTGGAACACTCGTCAAAGAACACACAACAGTTCTGCCATCATTGATTGCTCTTATAGTCCACATTTTCTTTTACATATATACAAGTTCCCCCATGTTTTGATTCCGTTCTACAAAAGCAGTTTGCAGGGTTAAAATGCAATATTTTTAAGTATTGAAAATACTCAGTTTGTAATCAATGCTCACAAAAACATAAAACTGAAACATTTTTCCATTCACTCTTGAGGAGTATATTTATTTCAATGACTTTGTTAATGACTGTACATTCTGGTGTACAATCTTCAGTGCGTTTTTGCAGTTTAATTCTGCATCTCTTTTTTTTGTGATACAGTCTGTTTCCCTAAAAAATTTCTTTCTTCCTTTTTATAAGCTATCGCATGGTACAATGATTTTAAAACATCTCTTATCCCATTCATCCAACAAAATACTTCCATCTATGTATTTGATATAAATTATGATCTATTATCTGTCAATAATGCAGTTGGTTTTTCCAGTGTGTGGAAAAATAGTCTCTCTCCAATTTTTCACTCATAACCATGCTTCTTGCTTACCTGAGTGCATAGAACTTGATAAATTTTCAAGATATATCAACAGTTACAAGAATATATTGGAATCTTTCATTTGATTTAGGGTTTAGGCTGAGGTGTGCACAATTCCACTGCTACCACACTTAACAGCTTCTCAAGGATAATACAGTGCATATTTTCTTGGCCTGCTTCATTTGCCCTCTTTACTTTCTGACATCTGTCACATGTGGAGGTAACAGGTTCCAAACTCTTAGCCAGCCGCTGGTGGCTGAGTGGTTCTAGGCGCTTCAGTCTGGAACCACGTGACCGCTACGGTCGAAGGGTTCGAATCCTGCCTCAGGCATGGATGTGTGTGGTGCCCTTAGGTTAGTTAGGTTTAAGTGGTTCTAAGTTCTAGGGGACTGATGACCTCAGATGTTCCAAGTCCCATAGTGCTCAGAGCCATTTGAACCAAACTCTTAGCCATATTATGAAACTAGGCTTTTCTTGTAGCTTCTGTATGCACTCCTGTGGCCCACAGTGACCATAGTTTTCATAAATGTACATTGTCTACCCAGAAAGTTCTGAAACGGATTTTGTTTCTGATGCTTAAGTGCCTTCAGTGCAGTAACTATGGTGGCAGCTTGAGCTATCAACTGGAAACAACACATGCACATTCGATTATTAGCTGTCAGCAGGCAGTGTTAAGTAGCAGACGTGTGGCCACCGTGTGTCGACATTCTTTTTCCACAAATCATGATGGAGCAACTGTAAATCATTGTTCAAGATATTCTCCAGAATGCTTTGAAGAAGAGAAAGAAGAGTGCAATGTTTGTCATGCACACCTTGACACCTGAACAGAAAAAAATGTGTGGCTGCATGCCACAACTTGAAATAAAAAGTGTGGGCAATTCTTTTCTGGAAAAATCATCATGGGGTGACAAGTCTTTGTGTTATCAATATGAGTCTACAACAAAATGACAGAGTGCAGTATTTCACGTGAAGGGTCAATGCTTTGACAGCATTCAAGCCAGTGTAAAGTCAAAGAATGGATAGTATGTGTTGGAATATTTGTTCTGTTGCAAGCAGGCAAAACAAAAGGCCTGTTCCACATTTAGCTTTTGTCCATAAGTTTTTCCAGAAAAAACTAAACACAAGGAAGCGCACATCATGCAAACATGGCGACTATGTCTGGCAGCTTTGACTGGAATGCAACTGTAGCATGTGTGTGTGAAGTGTGCTTTCTTTCATAACAATGTTGATATTCAAGCCAGTGTGACACACAAGTTAGAACAACATCCAAAAAAGAACTTTGCTGACAGTGCTGTGTGTTGAACTCAAGTGAGAGGGAGTATGTAGAACACCTGACAATAAAACCAGCATCTTAACTTTTCTCTAATTTTTATTAATCCAGACTTGAAACTTCCTGGACTGATGACGTACACAGTCAACACATTTCTCAAGGAAACGTAACTTCCAGTCAACACCTTCCTCATTTTTTCTTTTAAGTAAGATTCACTTATAAATCATAAAATTTCTTCATCTCCATGACCTTTTATGCCAGTACTGCTTTTAACTGATTTCCAGTTAGGGTCTGTAGTTTGCCTTCTTTGCAAGTATTGGCACACTTCTCTTATTATCTTTTACTCTTTCACATCTTTTATGTACATTGTCCTAAGTCCATTATCTGTATCACACCTTTGACAGAACTGCTTCTCCCTTACTGGAAGCCTTGATAAAGCAGCAGCTATCTTGTTCTCACACCCTTGTATATATTCAATTCTGTAATTGAATTGTTGTAGGAATGAGGCTGATCAGGTGTCCTGTCCTTGAAACAATATCTATTCTCGCAGATAGCTTAATGCTTAATGCTCTGAGTCCACAAGTGAAATGTTCTAAATTTAAAGAATGCCTAATATTTTGACAATAACAATGACTTCTCTCTTGCTGTCTACAACCTCTCTTGCTTTGCCAATAACCACTAGAAAAAAATATTGTCTGGTGCTGAATCTCTGCATTTAATTCTTTATTTTGGAACAGTTCTGCACCAAGACCACAAAGACTTAGTCTGTCTCTAAACAAAATGACAATGGAAGTTCTAGCCTATGAAGTAATTTTCTTTAACACCAATCTATGTTCAGCTAAAAGCAGCTTCATAATTTGAGTTCCACATTCTTGCACAATTTTTTTAAGCAAGTTGCTTAAATTGGAGGAACTGAGACTTTGCCCTTTCACAGATTTTCTGGAAGATCTATACATTTCTGAAAATAATTTAGCTGCTTCCCATTTATGGCTGCTGGAAGTTGTGAAATTGCTTTTATTTTATCCTCCAATCTGGCATAATTCCCGAACTAGTTATTACATGTGCCAATAGTTTTATTTCTTGCTTCATAGAAATTTGCATTGTGCAAGCTTCCAAGTCATGTCCCCAATTTTAAGGGCTTCAAATGCCACTATAAGGCCAATGAAGTGTCATGGCAATTGTATGTTTTTATCAGGATTATGCCAAATAAATGACTGAGTTTGGTATTAATTCAGGCCCTAACACAAAGTCTAAGACTTGAATAAATTCAGCTACAAAAATATTTAACCCAAAAGGAACATCAATGTAGTGGTAATATCTACCAACATAGAGGATTACAGTGTACTTCCAAGAACCACAGCCAATGGCACTTGATGGAAAAACTGACAATGTGAATCTTGTATTCTCAGAGTTACGAAAGCAGTTTTCCCATGTTTTCAGGATAGTGTGTGTCTCTTATAAATATTGCTTTTTCAGTTGGCTAGCACCTAAAACTAATCTGAGCCATCCTTCTTTCCAACAACCACCAGAGGATTGTTGTATTTACTCATGCATTTCTCTATTATTCTACATCTCTCCATCTTTTCCAGTTCATTTTCCGCAGGAGGCCTTTTTACTAGTGACCCCAAATATGGTTTGATAAAAATGGGGTATGAGATTTCACTTTTATACAATATTCATAGTTATTTCCTTGACCTTGTCTATCAGAAAATACATTGTTGTAATGTCATATGATATCCCTGAATTTTTTCATCTGCTAATTCCATGGCTTTCATTAATCCTTTCATCAGTTATTTTTGCCATGTTCTCATCTTAGGTTGATTTCTAAATTAAAATCTCATCTGAAAAATATTGCTGCAAGCTGTGCTGTATATCCGTAGTTGAGAAACAGCCTAGGTTGTCATCAACATCTGGCACTGGGCAGACATATTTTTTTGAGATTTTGACAAACTGTCAGTAGCTGGTGTAGAAATACCATGTGCCATCCTCCTTCTTCACAAGGACCACGAGAGAGGACCAATGACTCTTTGAGGGTTCTACGATGTCATCTTGCATCATCTTCTCCATTTCCCCAAAATGATGTGTAGTTCACCCTTCAACATCCTGTACAAGTATTGGCTAATTGGTGGATGATACCCAGTGTTAATATGGTGTTTTACCGTGGGCCACTTGGTCTGTCTTTTCTCCATTCCAGATTTGAAGATGTCCAAAAACTGGTGCAGAATGGCTAACACTTGCAACATTGTTTCTTGATCAGGCAGGATCCTGTTGGCAGCTCAACAGCAACTTTCTTTGCTTTATTGTCTGTGGTGGTAGTGAAGCAAAATTCTTTGTTGATGCCACTGAGGTGCACATCCTGGACTGGTTTGGCTGTTCCTGCACACTACCTTTAGGGGCGATTTGTGGCTGCTCATAGTAATTGGTAATTAAAAGTTCTGCATGATCACCATGTGGCAAAGCAAGATGGGATATTCTTTCTTCCCGTCTTGTTTTGTCATTTGCCTACTTAAATTCATTTTTTTCATTTTTGAACTAATTACCATTAATATACATGAGTATAATCTGTATTTTCATAAAAGAGAAAGGTTGGCCCTCAGTTTTAAAGAATACACCACCAGATCTAATTTTGTTCTTAGTTTTATGTATGTAATTGATTTTCTAATTTATTTTGACTATTCTTACTTAGTATCTTTTGTTATAGGGTGAAATCAGTAATTGTGTCATAACTTAAACTCTGTTGTTGACGTATAAACAAATATAAATTCTGTATTAATTATAAACATTTGGGAGACTAAACAATAGCATTCTTAAAGGATCTATTTGGCTCTATTCGAAAACTTTTTAGCAAAACCAGCCCTTCATTAATTCCAAAGTAATTAACAGTTTTGTCAAAAGTGTTGTTTCTGTAACTATATATGTTAATTTCATGATTTAAACAAATAATTCGGCGTAACTCTTGTAGGAGAAGAAACTGTTAAAATAACAAATTTTTTGATGTATTTAGTTAATTTAATGAGTTAAGTTTTAATGGTAATTTCTGTAAATTTAACTTTAAAGAATGTGCAGTTTCAGTACCTGTTATTATGATGATATATAAGGGCCCGATTTTTGGTCCTGAGACAATCAGGCCACAGCCGAGTTTCAGACGAGGAGCCTGTGTTGTTTAGAACAACAACAATGCTTCAACTTAACTGTGAAATAAGTGTTACACAATTAGGCCATGTGTAAAAACAATGACAGTGACTGTGTGACTGTTTCCATATGTACCTTTCTATTCCAAAATAACTGCGAATTATGTGGTTAGTATGTGGATGTTCACCTGCAAAGTATTAAGCAGGCTTATCGAAAGTTTAACAATAGTGCACTGCCCATATTAAATGTGTATGTGGGGGGTTGTGAAAAGTGAAAGTAAGTATTGGTGAAATGCAAATGTGCATCAGTTGGCTACATAATTTACAATGCACGGTACAGCACGTACACCCCCTGTTTTTTCAGCCAGTACGTTTACACCGAGGACAACAAGTGTAGGCGAACCTCTACAACCTGCAATAAGATCTTTGTGGTATGTAGGTTTCTTTTGTGAGCCGAATGGCTTTTTGCAATCAACAAAAGCTTCACAGTTTAACTGAGCATATGGATTGATGACTGGAATTTGTAATTGGCAGAGTGGGACTACACATTTTGAAAGTATCAATACAATCATTTTAAGTCAACAGAAGTTTACAGTACCTATATCATGTATTGTATTTATTCATAGAAAATGACTTTCAGCTATATTATGTCCTCCATCCTCAGCAACTGTAGTCATATATAACGAAATAATAAGCAATCAGTTCCATAAAAGAAATTTAATTTCTTTATCGGTTTCAGGCATTTAGTGCCCTTCCTCAGAAGGTTATACCTATTGCATTATTTCCGAGTGTCAACAGTAGGATGCATACAGCAGAATGCCACAGTCACGTGGTTCATAATGTCTGTACAAAATTAGTATGAAGAAGTGAAACAACAAGTGCAGACATCATGCTAGAACTGGAGATAATCAGCTGATTAGCTCCTGTTCTGGCATGATGTCTTGCCCATTCCTCCAGATTGCTGCTTGCATCCCACGTGATGTTGCATTCCACCCCAAAATGCTGGAGTTGGCAGTCCTGTGGGCATGAGGTGTGCTTGCTTTGTGTGTGTGTGTGTGTGTGTGTGTGTGTGTGTGTGTGTGTGTGTGTGTGTGTGTGTGTGTGTCTTTCCTGATGAATGCTGTGGTTGAAAGCTATATGTCAGTGTTTTTTTAAATATATATGTAATGTAGGCACAAGTATACACAATTATTATTTAGACCAGATTCCACAGAGTTTTATTATCCCAGTTATAGTCTTAGATCAACTGACTGCAAAGATTTAGTTAGTCTGCTTTTAAAATTATTTTTAAAAGTTATGCCTAATTGAAAATTCTGTTACTGTACATAAGGGGGAAAACATTTTGAGCTGACAGATAGATAGGATAATTTTACACCACTCACTAGAAAGACTGATATTCAGACTTTACTATAAAGTATTTTGATTTCACTGAAACAAATTAACAGATTATTAATGTTAAAGTACAAATATGCCAGATTATCCACTGCGAATTGAGCCATTGGGCTTGTTAGATCCCAACTTTTACCACCTTACTTTTATTGCTCTAAGTTTCTTGAACCTTCACTTAGAAATTAAGCCATTAATTAAGAATTAGCTAAAATTTGCATAAATGATTATAAAGCACTTGTGCTTTGAAATGCATTATTCCCAACATACGTGCATAACATGGTTCAACAAAATTTGTATTTTCCCAAACCATCACATATTTTGTAAACAAGATTATCATAACATACAGCCTATCTGAATTAACAATAGCTAAACTAGCTCTTTTTTGAGACAATATGCAGTTTCCAAAACCATATTATGCTCTTATGCCCTCATTCCAAAACAGTCAGTCCTGAATGGGCTAGTAAACAAGCAACACCTATGTCTAAAAATCTGTGCTAGTCATTCATAGTGATAACACCATGTAGTCAGTCTGTGATCTATAAGCAGTAGTATATCACCTTGTCATAAAGTCTGTTTTTCATTACTATGATTAACATCTCTTTGTAAACATAATGCCAATTCTTGCTGAATCTCTTTGTTCAAAATTTGGTTTGTGGCTAAATATTGATCATGCAGTACTTCAAAAACTAACGGCAACTTGTATTCTGTTAATGGTTAAGTTACAACTGTATACACCTATGTATGTTATTATCAGTCATCATGCAGCTTACTGAGTCCACTAACTATGTAATTTGAAGCGGATATTGATGTTCACCTGTGAGATTTTATATGATAAAGTGCACTGCATTTGCCACTATTATAATGTGTCGTAGGACTGTGTGCATGTCTGCCTTTAAATAACTATTAATGTGAAACTTGATCTGGTCATTGTAATATTTATGGTGATAATAAATGTGACAAAGCCACATTAATCGAAAACTTATGTAACATACATTGGCATTATTCCTGGAGCTGTTCTCCAAGACCTTAATTATTGAGATTCAAAGGGGTTAATGGCTAATGCAATTACACACTGTTGCAAATACTACCTATCATGACATTCACATATAGCACAGCAAAGCAAGACACTACAGGCTTCACATTCTTCTTTCTGCTCCAAGATCACTATTTAGTATTTATCATTTCTGATAGACTCTTGGGATAATGTTAGCATATTCTGGAATATTCAATGTTTGTATAAATACCAGTATTCTGGAATATTTTGTGTTTGTGTTAACAGTCACTCTCTCCATCCAGGTGGACGATTCTGTTGTAGCTTTACACTGGTGTTTGTAACTCAGCTGTTGCAATACACCCTGTAATATCAAAAGCCCTGCAGGAATGGGGAAACCTGAATATTCCAGTAAGGTATGGGTGAGGTGATCTGTGTTTTATGGTGTGTACCAAACGTGGGCACCATCCTGAAACTGGAAATCTTGAATGTAAGTCTATTTTTTTAAATGGAGAGGGGGTCATGTGATATATCAAATAATATCAGCATTTCCTGGCATGTTCATTCCTGTAAACAGATTTGGAGTAACAGTTATGGTTCAAAAGTTACAATACATTTTCGTTGGAATTGCAGGCTGGAATGTTCTCCATAAAGGACTATCATTTAATGTGTTCAGCATGATATCACTCTCGGTCAACGCACTTTTTAAGGTGCTAAATCCAGTTGTCATGCACTTGGAGAAGGATTTCTGCAGAAATGCTGGCCACACTCTTTCAATGTGTTGCTCAAGATGGTTCTCTCTTTCTTATTTTCTATTCATATATGAGTTGCTTTAAATACTTGTGAACCTTCATTTAATATAGTGGTCTCCATGAAATTAACAACTGCCTGAGGTGCAATACTGCTAGTTTTCTGCAAATGAGTCATTTAATGTTCAAGAGTAACTACACTGTCTTTGACATCAGTTTCAGGAAAATATTTTTGTATATTCCCTTCAGTAGTTTTCAAAGCTTGCCCAACTTCCCTATCCAGCATATTACTGCATAATTCAGCAGATTTGTCAACCTTTTTGTCTTCCTGGACTGACTTCCTTCTGCCTTCCTCATATAAAAATCCATTACTTCCAGTTCCTCAGTTACATGTTTCAACTCGCTTCCTATTTCTGGAAACTCACTTCCATCAACTTCTCCTGTATATTCCAACCCTAATCCCTCCTCATTACTGGTTTAATTTGTGTTGTGCTTTGACACTTTATTATTCCTCAGAGTCTTGCAATTCCATAGTATTCTATCTTTGCCCAATTAAAGAATATAGAAATAACCCCTTCTGCTAGATTTATGTCATCCACCTCATGTTGCGTATTTAAACTTTCCTTTCCAGTACATTATATCATTTAATAGAGTAGTCACACAGCAAACATCTACAGCCTTCACACTTTGTCAATTCAATAACTGACCCATTCAATTTTAAAAATGCAGCCACATAAACTTTGTATTTTATTCTTCTAATATTTCAGTCAGATACCTTTAGCTGTCTTCAGAGTGACCTGACAGATTGAAACAACAGTATTCACAATGATTGTGTATGTGGTATTTAAAATGAAGGAACAAGTGCTGTAGCTTGTCTGTTGACTGTTTATGCAGAAGGCTGAAAGGTATATGGCCAAAAAATGTTAGGAGAAGTAGAAACAGAGTTTGTTTGACTGCACTCCCAAAATTTAATTGACCATCTACAGCCTGTTCTGCATCACACGACAAACTGGTAGACAGAACACGACGACTTAATTTGTAATACTCTTGGCTTATGAATCATTTGCCTCTATTGCCACTGCGTTGTGGCCTTTATTTGAAGCAGTCATCAGCTTCCCATGTTGTTTGTGTACTGGACTTCCCTTTCAGTTGTTTCTAAGTTTTGGTTCACAAATCCACTCCCTTCACCTCCTTCTAAAGGCCTGTTTCCAGTTGTAATGTGCTGGAGAGGGGTAGGGGGAAGGGGGTTTTGGGTGGGTGGAGGGGGGGGGGGGGAGGATGGCAAAATTTTGTAATTGAAATATTCAATACAAGGTTTATGTTCAATTTTCAGTGTATGTTTGTATTTGTGTTATACAATACCATTGATCACACAGTGATTATTTGAGTTTTTGTGGTTCACAATTTACAGGATCATTTGTTTTGGGGATATTGTTTTGCACAATATGTAAGTGTAACATTTTGCAATAAAAATTTATTTATCTCATCATTTATTGAAAACAAAAATGGTTCTTAGAAGCAAAGAGAAAGCCTGATTAATCTATTCTACACTCTAATGTTGTCTTGTACAATCTATTAAATGTGGATTGTACGAATTCTGAAGTTGTAAAAATTTGATTACCAACCATTCCAGATAGAAAATTGTTATTATTAAAAATACCTGATTAATATATTAATATAAGATAATTGGTTCCTGTGAAAAACATTTTCTTAAAGGAATATTCATAGAAGATTTAAAGTAACCACAATTATAAAGTCTCGGAAGTTTAGTCTTCTATATGTAATTAATGAAAATACTTACTTGTGAACTGCACCATGTTGAAATCTTATCAAGATCTGACTGACTATTTATACAGCTTCTTTCAGATAGTATTTCATTATAGATAACTGCATCATCTGCAAAAAGCCTGATTTTACTATTAATATTGTCTGCAAGGTCACTAATATACAACATGAATGGCAAGCATCCCAACACACTTCCCTGGGGCACATCTGTAGTTACTTCTACATCTGACAGTGACTCTCCCTATCAGAAAATTCTCAATCCAGTCATAAATTTCACTTGTTACCCCATATGATTATACTTCTTATAATAAAAGTAGGTGTGATACTGAGTGAAGTGCTTTTCGGAAATCAAGAAGCACTGCATCTACTTAGTTACCTTGATCCAGATCTTTCAGTATGTCTTGTGAGAAAAGTGTGAGTTGGGTTTTACATGATCAATGTTTTCGGAAACCATTCTGGTTGGCCATTCTGTTCAAAATATCTCTTTATGTTTGAGATCAGAATATGTTCTAAGATTCTACATCAAATCAATGTCAAGGATATTGGACAGTAGTTTTGTGGACCACTTCTACTACCCTTCTTGTAGATGAGTGTGACCTGTGCCTTTTTTGAAGAACTGGGCACTGCTTTCTGTTTGAGGGATATATGATAGATTATAGTGAGAAGAGGGGCTAACTCAGCCACAAATTCAATATAGAATCAGGGCCTTGAGCTTTGTTCAGTTTTGATGATTTCAGCTCTTTCTCAACACCACTGACACTAATACTTATTTCATTCATCTTTTTAGTGGTACGAGGATTAATTCGGGACAATTCTCCTGGGTTTTCCATTGTAAGGGAATATTTGAAAATGGGGGGTCAGCATTTCAGCTTTTGCTTTGCTAGCCTCAATTTCAGTTCCTATCTCATTCACTAGGGGCTGGATGCTAACTTCGGTGCATCTAACAGCCTTTACATATGACGAGAATTTCTTTGGATTTTGTAAAATGTCATTTGATAATATTCTGCTATGGTAGTCATTGAAGGCATTTCTCTGTTGACAGCCAAACGTGTTTCATTCAGTAGCTCTCTATCAACTTCTCTATTGACAAACTGCCTATTGGCTTCTGTCTCGGGTTCTTCGGCCGACGTTCATCTAATGATTTTTCTGACGTTTCGCCAGCACGAGTGGCTGGCATTGTCAAAGCTTCACCCTCCATTGCCGGTGGTGAACTGGAGGCGAGCTCGCGGCCGCAGACTATATGTACCTGGCGCGCCAACGTCCTCGGACGTTGACGCGCCAGGTACATATAGTCTGCGGCCGCGAGCTCGCCTCCAGTTCACCACCGGCAATGGAGGGTGAAGCTTTGACAATGCCAGCCACTCGTGCTGGCGAAACGTCAGAAAAATCATTAGATGAACGTCGGCCGAAGAACCCGAGACAGAAGCCAATAGGCAGTTTGTCAACAAGTGGCCACGAAAGCCTTAACAATTTTGAACTTCTCTATTCTTTCTTTTACACCTATTATGCAGTAATCTCTGTTTTTTTCCTTTTTTCTTTTTATTTTATTTTATTTTATTTTAGAAGTTTCTTTACAGTGAATGTATATCATGGACGTTCCAACCCATTACAAACTATTCTTTTGGGTACATATCTGTCCAGTGCATGGTCAACTCTTCTTTTAAACTTGAGCCAGAGTTCATCTACATGCACTTAACCTGTGCTGAAAGTTTCAAATCCGTCATTGAGATAGACGTTACTGATATTCTATCTAGTTTACTGAAAATATACATCTTTTTGCTTGTTTTAGTTGTCCTTTGTACTCTGATAATCATCGTTGCCACAATTTCATCATGGTCACTGATAGCAGTTTTGATGTGGGCAACCTCGAAAAGGTCAGGCCTATTTGTTGCCATTAGATACAATATATTTTCATCATGAGTGGGGTTCCTAACTATCTGTTGTAGGTAGTTTTCAGACAAGGCATTTATAAAACTTCCTGGCAGACTAAAACGGTGTGCCGGACCGAGACTCGAACTCGGGACCTTTGCCTACCAACTACTCTACCAACTGAGCTACGCAAGCACTACTCACACCCCATCCTCTCAGCTCTAATTCCGCCAGTACCTCGTCTCCTACCTTCCAAACTTCACAGAAGCTCTCCTGCAAACCTTGCAGAACTAGCACTCCTGGAAGAAAGGATATTGCGGGGACATGGCTCAGCCACAGCCTGGGGGATGTTTCTAGAATGAACTTTTCACTCTACAGCGGAGTGTGCGCTGATATGAAACTTCCTGGAAGACTAAAAGGGTGTGCCGGACCGAGACTCGAACTCGGGACCTTTGCCTTTCGTGGGCAAGTGCTCTACCAACTGAGCTACCCAAGCACGACTCACACCCCATCCCCACAGCTCTAATTCCGCCAATACCTCATCTCCTACCTTCCAAACTTCACAGAAGCTCTCCAGTGAACCTTGAAGAACTAGCACTCCTAGAAGAAAGGATATTGCAATCTCCTTTCTTCCAGGAGTGCTAGTTATGCAAGGAGAGCTTCTGTGAAGTTTGGAAGGTAGGAGACGAGGTACTGGCTGGTGGAATTAGAGCTGTGAGGACGGGGCGTGAGTCGTGCTTGGGTAGCTCAGTTGGTAGAGCACTTGCCCGCGAAAGGCAGAGGACCCGAGTTCGAGTCTCGGTCCGACACACCGTTTTAGTCTGCCAGGAAGTTTCATATCAGTGCACACTCCGCTGTAGAGTGAAAAGTTCATTCTAGAAACATCCCCCAGGCTGTGGCTGAGCCATGTCTCCGCAATATCCTTTCTTCCAGGAGTGCTAGTTCTGCAAGGTTCGCAGGAGAGCTTCTGTGAAGTTTGGAAGGTAGGAGACGAGGTACTGGTGGAATTAGAGCTGTGAGGATGGGGCGTGAGTCGTGCTTGGGTAGCTTAGTTGGTAGAGCACTTGCCCGCGAAAGGCAAAGGTCCTGAGTTCGAGTCTCGGTCCGGCACACCGCTTTAGTCTGCCAGGAAGTTTCATATCAGCGCACACTCCGCTGTAGAGTGAAAATTTCATTCTAAAGGCATTTATAAAGTTTCACATGATGTCTTATCATGTCCACCACTAACAAGATTGTAATTTTCCCAGTTAATTGTTGGAGGATTAAAGTCTGCACCAATGATTACAGAATGACTGGGGAACTTATGCTCAAATGAACTGAGGTTTTCTCTGAAGTGTTTGGTTGCACCAGGAGATGAGTCTTGTGGGTGATAGAAGGATCCTATTATCATTCATTCATTCATTCATTCATCCATCATTCACGAGTTATCATTCAGTCATATAGGCGTCATTTTATGCCCACCCCCAATACTGAGTCTTGCTCAAACAATCTTACATGTAGCTTCAGTTCGTATCTCAGTATATTTGTGAATGCACATTACAGATTGTCATCAAGAAACGTGGTACACATTTGTAGCAAAGAATATGATATTAAGTTATAAATTTTATGATACAATGCAATGAATAGAAGAAAATTACATTCATCAACATTTTTGTGTATCATATTGCACAATGCATTTAAATATAAGCACAATTACTGTTAATGAATCAATTAATCATCTGCAACACAGCAACACTCCATCTGGTTACAGGGGACAGCAGCAATCTGAAACACAAAACAGGTGACACAAAGTATTCTGAATGGTGCCGACTCTTAACAATCAGCACTTGGGGCTGGTGACCAACTTCTATAGCTCGCCCGTTGGGGACTTAAAACATACTAATGTATCAAAATTACCAATTAATAATAAGCTCAGTACATATATATGTACATATGCAGCCCAAGGTGATGCCCCAGAATGTCAGTATTGGCTCCTGAACAAAAAGGTTTGATGATCACTGCTTTAAAGCGAGTTGCAATCTCTGCACCACTCTGATATCTTATCAACATCTGACTGAATATGCATGCAGCTTTTTTCAGGCAGTATTTCATTATAGATAACAGCATCATCTGCAAAAAGTCATAAGTTCCTATTTAATTTCTCTTTGAAGTTATTAATACAAAATATGAACAACAAGGGCCCGACACACTTGCCTGAGGCATACATGAAGTTACTTCTACATCTGTTGATGACTCTCCTTCCAAGATAATGTGCTGTGTCCTTTCCTTTAAGAAATTCTCAAGGCAGTCATGTATCTCGCTTGAGACCTCAACTGACTGTCCATCTGATAATAAACATATGTGTGGCATTGAGTCAAATTCATTTTCAAAGTCAAGATACACTGCATCTACCAGATTACCTCTGTGATGGTTCAATTCCATCACATCTGTGAACCAGCTCGAATAGCCACTCAATGGCTATCATTCGCTCTACACATTTATGTGCCACTTTGAAGCTGTCTTCCCTCTAAGAACTGCAAAGAAGTAGTACCAGAGCCATACCAGCAAACAGTGGCTCACAAAAGGAATAAAAACATCTTGTATGACTAAAAGACTGCTTTACGTTTCTCTCAGAAATACAAATGATCCTAAATAAGAGCTCATTATAAAAGATACTGCAAGATCTTTAATGAAGTTCTGATAAAGGCAAAAAGTATGTTCATCAAATCAGAAATAGATAGTTCTGGCAACAAAATAAAAACCATCTGGGGTATTATTAAAAGAGAAACTGGTAGTTACTCAAACAATACAGAAAATATTGAAGTTAGACATAATGGGAATATCATTGACAAAGGTGAAAATGTTGCAAAAATTTTCAACAAGCATTTTTTGACTGCAGTGGATAAAATAGTTTGTAATGGTTCTATAAATGAGGCCCTGAATCTTTTACAAAGAAGTGGACTTAGTGCAACACCCCAGATTAGCATGCCTCCTGCCACTGTTGAGGAAATTAAGAAGATAATAAGGACCATGAAAAACAAAAACTCATCTGGTACTGATGGTATTTCCATCAAAGTGTTGAAACACACACACATTTTCATTTGTGAAGTCCTGTGCCACATCTTTAATGAATCACTGACTAGGAATTGTCCCTGATAGACTTAAATATGCAGTGGTGAAACCATTCTACAAGAAGGGTGACAGAAACAAAGTAACCAATTATCGTCCTATTTCACTCTTAACTTGTTTCTCCAAGATTCTCGAGAAACTTGTACACAGAAGGATTCTTGAACATCTTAGTAAATACAATATTCTCAATAAAAGTCAATTCGGTTTCCAGAAAAACATCTCAACAGATGATGCAATGTATTCTTTCACCAATGCAATTCTTGAATCAATCAATCAATCAATCAATAATAAAATGTCTCCAACTGGAATTTTTTATGACCTTTCTAAGGCGTTCGATTGCATGAACCATGAGATTTTTCTGAGAAAGGCAGAATTTTATGGGTTAACTGTAGAAGAAGGGATGTGGCTTGCCTCCTATTTAAAGGACCGGAAACAGAAAGTCATGGTAAACGGCACTAATGGGGAACCAGTGTCCTCTTCTTGGGGCACAATAAACTGTGGAGTCCCACAGGGCTCTATTCTGGGTCCTCTACTTTTCCTTATTTTCATAAATGACGTTCCAATGTGTACAAGGGCTAAGATAAAATTTACTTTGCCAATGACACGACGATTCTGGTAGACAATTCAACAAATACTAATCTTGAGATCACTGTAAATGCAATTTTTCAGGAGACCTTTAACTGGTTTATCTCTAATGGATTATCACTAAATTTTGAAAAAACTCAATTGATTCAATTCCATACAAGCCAAAATATTGAAGGTGAGATTAATGTAAAATATAATGATGGGAATTTAGCAAGAGTGTAGTCAACAAAGTTCCTGGTTAATAGCAATCTAAACTGGTCCTTACACATTCCTTACCTGTACAAAAAAACTAAGCTCAGCAATTTATGCTATTCGTGCGATTGCTTCCTTCAGTGACTTAAATACTTTGAAAGCTGCCTATTTTGGCTACTTTCACACCCTGATGGCCTATGGAATTATATTCTGGGGAAACCAGCCAAAGGCAAACAAAATCCTCATAGCCCAGAAAAGAGTCATTAGGATTCTGTGTGGTGTAAATTACAGACATTCCTGCAGGAAACTCTTCCAAGAGCTGAGAATACTCACAACAGTATCTCAGTACATTTTCTCTCTCATGTGTTTCTTGTGTAAAAACCATTCCCTTTTTGAAATGAATAGCATGTATCGTAACTATGACACTAGGGTAAAAAATGATCTACATCTTGAACAAAATAATCTGAGTAAGGTGCAAAAACGAGTACACTACTCTTGCATAAAACTATTCAATGCTCTCCCTCTGGCAATAAAAATGTCAGTTACTGATCCACCTACTTTTAAAGATGAACTTAAAAAGTATCTTCTAAGTAAAACCATTTACTCACTGGACGAATTTATGTATGAGAATATGTGAATTGATTTTGATCTATTGTAAGTCTGTTCAATGCAGTTTGTAACTTTTTACAAAAAACAAGTTTTGTAAACATTTTTTCCATGTAATATATTATTCATTGTACAACCTATTATTATAAACAAATGTCTCAAATCTATGTAAATGGCACATTCTACGCCCAAGCAATTTATCGCTAATAGGTCTACAGAACCCAAATGAAATAAATAAATAAAAAATACTCCGCAATCAACACTTACGTGCCTCGCAGAGGGTGAATCGAACCATTTTCATACTACTTCTCTACCATTCCACTCTCGAAGGGCGTGTGGGAAAAAGGAACACCTAAATCTTTCCGTTCAAGCTCTGATTTCTCTTATTTTATTATGATGATTATTTCTCCCTACGTAGGTGGGTGTCAACAAAATATTTTTGCATCCGGAAGAGAAATTTGGTGATTGAAATTTCGTAAATAGATCTCGCCACAAAGAAAACTGACTTTGTTTCAGTGACTGCCACCCCAAGTCGCATATCACATCAGTGACACTCTCACCCCGATTGCGCTATAACACGAAACGAGCTGCCCTTCTTTGCATTTTTCGATGTCCTCTGTCAATCCTACCTGGTAAGGATTCCATACCGCGCAGCAGTATTTCAACAGAGGATGTTGTTTTTGTGGTCTTCTGTCCTGAGACTGGTTTGATGCAGCTCTCCATGCTACTCTGTCCTGTGCAAGCTTCTTCATCTCCCAGTACCTACTGCAGCCTACATCCTTCTGAATCTGCTTAGTGTATTCATCTCTTGGTCTCCCTCTATGATTTTTACCCTCCATGCTGCCCTCCAATACTAAATTGGTGATACCTCGGTGTCTCAGAACATGTCCTACCAACCGATCCCTTCTTCTAGTCAAGTTGTGCCACAAGCTCCTCTTCTCCCCAATTCTATTCAATACCTCCTCATTAGTTATGTGATCTACCCATCTAATTTTCGGCATTCTTCTGTAGCACCACATTTCGAAAACTTCTATTCTCTTCTTGTCCAAACTATTTATCATCCACGTTTCACTTCCGTACATGGCTACACTCCATACAAATACTTTAAGAAACGACTTCCTGACAGTTAAATCTATACTCGATGTTAACAAATTTTTCTTCTTCAGAAATGCTTTCCTTGCCATTGCCAGTCTACATTTTATATCATCTCTACTTCGACCATCATCAGTTATTTTGCTCCCCAAATAGCAAAACTCCTTTACTATTTTAAGTGTCTCATTTCCTAATCTAATTCCCTCAGCATCACCCGACTTAATTCGACTACATTCCATTATCCTCGTTTTGCTTTTGTTAATGTTCATCTTATACCCTCCTTTCAAGACACTGTCCATTCTGTTCAACTGCTCTTCTAAGTCCCTTGCTGCCTCTGACAGAATTACAATGTCATCGGCGAACCTCAAAGTTTTTATTTCTTCTCCATGGATTTTAGTACCTACTCCAAACTTTTCTTTTGTTTCCTTTATTGCTTGCTCAATATACAGATTGAATAACATCGGGGATAGGCTACAACTCTGTCTCACTCCCTTCCCAACCGCTGCTTCCCTTTCATACCCCTCGACTCTTATAACTGCCATCTGGTTTCTGTACAAATTGTAAATAGCCTTTCGCTCCCTGTATTTTACCCCTGCCACCTTCAGAATTTGAAAGAGAGTATTCCAATCAACATTGTCAAAAGCTTTCTCTAAGTCTACAAATGCTAGAAACGTAGAAACGTATGTTTGCCTTTTCTTAATCAACAGAGGATGGACAAGTGTAAGTCTCTTTAGTGGGTTTGTCGCATCTTCTAAGTGTTCTCCCAACAAAGTACTATCTTTGTTTTGCCTTCACCACAACATTATCTATGTGGTCTTTCCAATTTAAGTTGCTTGTAATTGTAATTCCCGGGTATTTAGTCGAATTGAGAGCCCTTAAATTTGTGCGAGTTATCGGATTTCTTTTAGTACCCATGTGGATGACCTCGCACTTTTCTTTGTTTAGTGCCAATTGCCACTTTTCGCACCATACAGACATTCTCTCTAGATCATTTTGTAATTGGAATTGATCATCTGATGATTTTTACTAGACAATAAATTACAGCATCATCTGCAAACAATTTAAGGGGGCTGCTCAGATTATCACCTAGATCATTTATATAAATCAGGAACAGCAGAGGTCCTATGACACTACCGTGCGGAACGCCAGATGTCACTTCTGTTCTACTCGATGATTTACCGTCTATCACTATGAACTATGACCTCTCTGAGAGGAAATCACGAATCCAGTCACACAACTGAGACGATACTCCATGTGCACGCAATTTGATTAATAGTCGCTTGTGAGGAACGGTATCAAAAGCCTTCTGGAAATGTAGGAATATGAAATCGATCTGAGAGCCCTTGTAAACTATTACTTCTTGGGAATAAAGAGTTAGCTGTGTTGCACAAGAATGATATTTCCTGAATCCCTGTTGGTTATTTATCAATAAGTCATTTTCTTCTAGGTGATTCATAATGTTCGAGTACAGTATAGGTATGCTCCAAAATCCTACTGCAAATTGAGGTCAGTGATATGGATCTGTAATTCAATGGGACATGGGTTACTCCTATTTCCTTTCTTGAATATTGATGTGACCTGTGCTACTTTCCAATCTTTAGGAACAGACCTTTCGCCAAGTGAGCGGTTGTATATGATTGTTAAGAAAGGCTCTATTGTGTCTGCATACTCTGAAAGGAATCTGATCTTTCTTGAATATTGGTGTGACCTGTGCTACTTTCCAATCTTTAGGAACAGACCTTTCGCCAAGTGAGCAGTTGTATATGATTGTTAAGAAAGGCTCTATTGTGTCTGCATACTCTGAAAGGAATCTGATTGGTATACCATCTAGACCGGAAGACTTGCCTTTCTTAAATGATGTAAGTTGTTTCGCAACACCTAAGATATCTACTTTTATGTCACTCTTGCTAACAGGTGTTCTGGTTTCGAATTCTGGAATATTTACTTCGTCTTCTTTCGTGAAGGAATTATGGAAAACTATATTTAGTAACTCCGCTTTAGTGGCACCATCATCGGTAACATTTCCATTGCTATTGCGCAGTGACGGTATTGACTGTTTTTTGCCACTTGTGTACTTTACATACGACCAGAATCTCTTCTGGTTTTCTACCGTATTATGAGACAATGTATCATTGTGGAAACTGTTAAAAGCATCTCGCATTGACGTCCGTTCTAAATTTCGAGCTTCCGTGAAACCTAGCCAGTCTTGGGGATTTTGCGTTCTTCTGAATTTGGCATGCTTTTTTCGTTGCTTCTGCAACAGTGTTCTGACGTGTTTTGTGTACCACGGCGGATCAGTCCCGTGTCTTATTATCTTATATGGTATGAATCTATCTATTGCTGTCGATACTGTATCTTTGAATTTGAGCCATATCTGGTCTACACTTACACATTTAGCTTGGAAGGAATGGAGACTCTCTCTTAGAAAGGCATCAAGTGAATTTTTATCTGCTGTTTTAAATAGATATATTTTACTTTTATTTTTGGTGGTTTTGGTTGATATGCTTTTGAGCCTCGCTACAATGACATTGTGTTCACTAATCACTGTATCCGTCATGACGCTCTCTATCTACATGGATATTCTGCAAATCACATTTAAGTGCCTGGCAGAGAGCGGTGTCAGCAAAGTATTTTCGCATTCGGAGGAGAAAGTTGGAGAAAGTAGGAAGGATGTTTTCTAAACCCATGTTGACTGTGTGTCAATAGACCATTTTCTTCGAGGTATTTCTCAATGTTCAAACACAATGTATGTTCCAAAATCCTGCTGCATATCGACATTAACAATATGTCCCTGTAATTTAGTGGATTACTCCTACTACCTTTCTTGAATGTTGGTGTGACTTGTGCACCTTTTCAGTCTTTGGGTACGGATCTTTCATCGAGTGAACGTTTGTATACATATGGAGCTAATGCATCAGCATACTCCGAAAGGAACCTAATTGGTATACAGTCTGGACCAGAAGACTTGCTTTTATTGTGATTAAGTTGCTTCACTACTCTGAGGATATTTACTTCTACGATACTCATGTAGGCAGCTGTTCTCGATTCGAATTCTGGAATAGTTCCTTCGCCTTCTTTTGTGAAGGCATTTCGGAAGGCTATACTTTGGCAGCAATATCTTCGATAGTATCTCCATTGCTATCGCGCAGAGAAGGCATTTCTTGCACACATACGACACATACAGACAGAATCGCTTTGGATTTTCTGCCAGGTTTCGAGACAAAGTTTCGTTGTGGAAACTGTTATAAGCATCTCGCATTGAAGTCCGCGCTAAATTTTGAGCTTCTGCAAAATGTTTGTTTCGTTGTTAACAATTTTCTAACTCGTTTTGTGTACCAAGGAGGATCAGCTCTGTCGTTTGTTAATTTATTTGGGATAAATCTCTCAATTGCTGCCGATACTATTTCTTTGAATTTAAGCCACATCTGGTCTACCCCTATATTATTAATTTGGAATGTGTGGAGATTGTCTCTCAGGAAGGTGTCAAGTGAATTTTTATCTGCTTTTGTGAAAAGGTATATTTTTCGCTTATTTTTCGAGGGTTTGAGGATTACAGTATTCAGTCTCGCTACGACAACCCTGTGTTCACTAATCCCTGAATCGGTTTTGATGCTCGTTATTAACTCAGGATTATTTGTTGCTAAGAGGTCAAAGTGTGTTTTCACAACCATTTACTATTCGCGTGGGCTCATGAACTAACTGCTCGAAATAGTTTCAGAGAATGCGTTTAGCACAATTTTGGTTGATATTTTATGCATGTCTCCGGAACTGAACATGTATTTTCGCCAACATATCGAGGGTAAATTCAAGTCACCACCAACTATTATCGTATGAGTCGGGTACATGTTTGAAATCAAACTCAAGTTTTCGTTGAACCTTTCAGTAACTGTATCATCTGAATTGGGAAGTCAGTAAAAGGATCCAATTATTATTTTATTCCAGTTGCCAACAATGACCTCTGCCCATACTAACTCACAGGAAGTATCTACTTCAATTTCACGACAAACGCCGTTAGATTCTTCGCAAAAATTTCGGCTGAGCTTATATCTGACTTTAGCCAGCTTTCAGTGCCTATAACGATTTGAGCATCAGTGCTTTCTATTAGCGCTTGGAGCTCTGGTACTTTCCCAACACAAGCTACAACAATTCACAACTGTTATACCAGTGGTTCCTGTATCTACGTTTTCCCTGTGTTCAACCTGCACCCTTTGTGACTGAAGCCCTTCTTGTGTTTCATGAGACCCTCTAACCTAAAAAACGCCCAGTCCACGCCACACAGCCCCTGCTACCCTTGTAGCCACCACCTGCATATAGTGGACACCTGACCTATTCAGTGAAACCCGAAACCCAACCACCCTTTGGCGCAAGTCGAGGAATCTGCATGCTACATGGTCACAGAACCGTCTGAGCCTCTGATTCAGACCCTCCCCTAGGCTCTGTACCAGAGGTCCGCAATCAGTCCTTGTCGACTATGCTGCAAATGGTCAGCTCTGCTTTCATCTTGCAAGCAAGACTGGCAGCCTTTACCACTTCTGTTAGCCACTCGAAACCAGAGAGAATCTCTTCTGATCCAAAGTGACACACATCATTGGTACCGACGTGAACAACCACCTGCAGTTGGCTGCACCCTGTGCTCTTCATGGCATCCGGGAGGACCCTGTCCGCATCTGGAATGACTTCACCTGGTATGCACATGGAGTGCACATTGGTTTTCTTACCCTTCTTGTCAACCAAGTCCCAAAGGGGCCCCATAACGCGTCTAACATTGGAGCTCCCAACTACCAATAATCCCACCCTCTGTGATGGCGTGGATCTTGCAGGCTGAGTGGTTTCCTCTGAAACAGGACAGGCGACAGCATCTGGCTCAGTGACAGTGTCAGCCACAGACAGCACTTGGAACCTGTTCGTCAGACACACTGGGGAGCCTTACGTGCGGCCACCTGGAAAGTCTTTCGCCACCTGCTTCGCCCTGAGGTGACCTCCCACTCGACCACAGGTGAGGGATCAGCCTCAGTGTGAGCAGTAACTGGGTTGGCCACCGGTGAGGACCGATTGGAGGACTCTGATGTGCTGCACGTCCATGGGATGCCCATGGCGCGCAGGATTAGGCGAGCGGTCTAAGGCGCTACAGTCATGGACTGTGCGGCTGGTCCCGGCGGATGTTCGAGTCCTCCCTCGGGCATGGGTTTGTGTGTTTGTCCTTAGGATAATTCAGGTTATGTAGTGTGTAAGCTTAGGGACTGATGACCTAAGCAGTTAAGTCCCATAAGATTTCACACACATTTGAACATTTTTTGGATTCCCACAGCTGGCACACAACAGTGGTGCCCACCCACTGCTGCCTCAAGCTGTGTAACCGAAGCCACCACAGCTTGAAGCTGAGAGCGAAGTGTCACCAACTCGGCTCGCATCTGCACACAACAATCGCAGTCCTTGCCCATACTAAAGACCGTGGAAAACTAAACTATGTAGATAAATGGACTATCGGCACGTGCAGCGCAACTCTACTGTAGACCCTGACGAAAACGTACGAACTGTGTCTAATAATACGCAGATTTTCAAAAATCTAACTACCGAAGTACTCAGGTGGAACTAAATAATTCGCCCGTGATTAGGAACTTATAATACGTCACAAAATCGGTTTATTTTCCGATGCAAACGAAAACGCGAGAACAGTGGCTATTAGATATTAAATTTACATGCAGAAACTCAAGAAACTACACTATTAAAGCACACCGATGATATAATAAAATTCGCTCCTGGTTAGGAACTCGTAAATATCACAAAAGTGGCTACTTTCCTGTTGCTGCATCTGTCTCGGTCAGCTACTACTGCCTGACTGATCAGGATTATTTGTGGCTAAGAGGTCAAATGTTTTCGCAACCATTGACAATAAGTTTGGGCTTATGAAAAAATTGTTCAAAGTAATTCTCAGAGAAAGCATTTAGTACAATTTCAGAATATGTTTTCTGTCTACCATAGGCTTTGAACATGTATTTTCGCCAACAAATCTAGGGTAGATTGAAGTCTCCACGAATTATAACTGTATGATGGGTACCTATTTGTAATGAGATTCAAGTTTTCTTTGAACCGTTGAGCTATTATATCATCTGAGTCCGGGGGGGGGGTGTCGGTTGAAGGAGCCAATTATTATTTTGATACGGCTGTTGAGTATAACCTCTACCCATAGTAATTCACAGGAACTATCACACACAAACACACCACCACCTACTTTATTTAATCTATCCTTTCTGAACATGGTTTGCGCCTCTGTAAAAATTTCGGCAGAATTTATCTCTGGCTTTAGCCAGCTTTCTGTTCCTATAACGATTTCAGCTTCAGTACTTTCTATCAGCGCTTGAAGCTCTGGTACCTTTCCAATACAGCTATGACAATTTACAACTGCAATACTGACTGTTGCTTGGTCAATTCTCGTCGTTTCTTAGCCCGGTACCATTTGAGACTGGAGCCCTTTTTGATATTACCTGAGACTGTCTAACTTGTGCATGAGTTTCTTTGGGTTGTTGGGTTGGGTTGTTTTGGGGGAAGACACCAAACTGCAAGGTCATCGGTCTCATTGCATTGGGGAACAATGTCGGCCGTGCCCTTTCAAAGGAATCATCCCGGCATTTGCCTGGAGCGATTTAGGGAAATCACAGAAAACCTAAATCAGGATGGCTGGACGCGGGATTACACTGTCTTCCTCCCGAATGCGAGTCCTGAGTTTCTTTGTTTCTTGTTTAAGATGCTCCTAACAGGTTTTTTTGCAATGTAAATATTCTTTTTTTATTTTTGCTGCTGGAATTTCCCCAAACAGTAATTCCATATTGCAGGCTTGGGTCAAATAGAGCATGGGACACTGTTCATAGAAGCTCCTTGTTGGCATAATGTGCAAGCTGCTTCATAACAAATACTGCAGTGCTTAATTTACAGCAAACATTATCCATATGTTGATTCCAATGGAGCTTATTGTCAACTGTAAACCCCAAAAATTTAATAGTGGTAACTTCTTCCAGTCTTGTTTCATCTATGAATATATCTGTGTGTTCTTCCTTTTCTCTGTTTGTGAACACCATGAACATTGTCTTTTTTAGATTTAAAATTACTTCATTTTGTATGAGCCACTGAGCTGTATAATTTATTGACATAAATGCACTCCTTTCCAGTGTTTCCAGATTTTTTCCTTCATTCCTTAGTGTCATGTCATCTGCATATAGTATTTTTTTATCTTTCTCACTGACATCAATATTGTTTACAAGTAGGTTGAACAGAAGTGGACCAAGTACAGATCCTTGAGGCCCTCCATACTTAATGTTTCTGATATTAGATCTGCATCCAGTTTCTGTTTCCACATACTGCTTCCTGTTGCTGATGTATGATCTTATCCACTGGGTTGCATGCCCACAAATACCATAGCTTTCAAGCTTTTCAATAAGTGTAGTATGGGTGATTGTGTCAAATTCTTAAGACAAATCCAGAAACAGAGCAGACACAGAATTTCTTTTGTCTAATGTATCTACAACGGATTCTGTGAGGCTTGAGAGGGTGGTTTCTGTATATTTCCCTTTTTGGAAACCATCCTGTGCTGGAATCAGAATACTGTGCTTCCCCAGGAATGTGGCCACCCTACTGTGTATGAGCATCTCTGGTATTTATGAGAAACCAGAGATTAAAGATATTGGTCTGTAGTTACGTGGATCATGTTTGTCTCCTTTCTTAAATATTGGTCCACTTTGCTTACTTTTAATTTTTCTGAGAACATTCCTCCTCTAAATGAGCAGTTTGAATATCAAAAAGAGATCTGATTATTTCTTCATTCATATATTTTATTAAATAATTTGATACTTCATCTCTTGCAGACTTTTTTGGTTTTAATTTCTGGATTATTTTTATGAATTCTGTTTTTGTCACTGGTTCCAGGAACATTGCATGGGATGGTTGGCCAAGTGTTTTAGCCTGCTTCAATGACTGAGAATTTCTTTCCCCTTTTAAATTCTGTACGGCATCTATACAGTTGTTGTTTAGTATATTAGCAATTTTTGTTACCACCTGTAGCTATGTTGTTATAAATACTAATTGATTTAATAAAATTGCTGTTTTTTACACTTTTTGGCTATATCTTTCACTGTTGACTATATCCCATGTTGTTTTACTTTATTGATCTGAATTTGCTGTGGCTCTGTTTTTTGAAATGGCTTTTGCTTCTCTAATTAATTGCCTGTACTTCTGATATTGTTTATGTGTCTCCATATTCCCTGCTTGTCTGAGTTCCTTCACTCTAGTCCTGAGTTCAATTATTTCTTTCATAATCCATTTGTTACTGTCACCCTGCTTTTTCTGACGGGCTACTTTGGGGAAGATCACATGAAAGTGACTCATTAATGTGTTAAGAAATGCGTCATACTTCACATTTGTACCTTGTGCTCTCATTGTTTCAGTCCATTCTTCTTTCCTCGGTGTAGTTTTGAAAATGTTCATGTTTTGTACATTGATAATCCTGACTTCTTTCTTATCTTTCATTTATTCTGTTTTTGAGCTCCTATTTATGTGGATGTGAATTATTAACCCATGATTGTCAGAGATTGCTGTCTAGAACTTTTGCTTCACATTTACTATTTGATGACAAGCATTACTGAAGAAGTTTTAATTACATGTGCTTTAAGCTTTGTCATGTTTTCATTTGTGCATGTTGGGTATGGTGCAAGTACAATATAAATGAGGCATGACATTGTATGGTAAGCTTACACTATATTGAACAAATGCATACACAGGCAAAGACACACAACTGTACAAACGGATGCTAATATCGAACTGAAGTCTCTGGTCAAGTCATAGATACTGCACTCACAGCCCATCAGTGATGTAGATCATAGTGGGTGTGTCCCTCTCACCCCACCATATCTTACACCAGTCATGTTTTTAAGGAGTATGTTGTGTTTAGAAAATCAAGTTTAAGGGTATGTGCTAATGATGTAACATAATAAGTTCTACTGAAGCAAGAAATCTGATTTTTAGATCACATAGATGAGAAAAAGGCTTGTAAAAAAATGTGTGTGAAATCTTATGGGACTTAACTTCTAAGGTCATCAGTCCCTAAACTTATACACTACTTAACCTAAATTATCCTAAGGACAAACACACACACCCATGCCTGAGGGAGGACTCGAACCTCAGCTGGGACCAGCTGTACAGTCCATGACTGCAGCGCCTTAGACCGCTCGGCTAATCCCACGTGGCCATAAGGCTTGTAAAGATAGTAAAATTTTCTGATGTTGGAGTATATATGTACTGAAATTGATTGTGGTTTAACTATGAGTACACTGTATAAAGAATGATATGCTGTATGAAGCTGATGGGTTTAAGATTATGTTGAGATGATAATTTCTGAAGTAGTCTTTGTGAATGTTGAAGATATCATAATGATATTGAAGAAATGTCGATGATGTTGATCATATATATATATATATATATATATATATATATATATATATATATATATATATATATATATATATATATATATATAATAACTCAATATGTGATTACTGTGGTCCTGATAATTGAAAGAAAAACATGAACAAATGCTAAATGATTATTATAATAAAAGGGTAACTTTGCACAATAAAAATGATGGAAGTGTGGGAACTCTGAACAATAATATTGCTGGTGAATGATGTACATGTTCTCTTCTAGAGCTATAGTTAGTATACTCTGTGCCTTTGTATTGAACAGACATTATTTATTGTACTAAGTGGATTAAAACGGTGTGTAAACAACACAGCATGTTTACTAATAATTTGCTATTATTTCAGCTACACTGTGAAAACTGACTACAATGGTGACCCTGCATCATAAATACACAATTCATATTCGCAACAGTGATCAACCACATCCATGCCGCACTTACTACTACATTGTCTCACTGAACATTTGACATTCACTGATGCGAGTGCTGTGGATGCATGAAGTAACAGTGACTACTGTCGCAGTGAACAGAGTGAACATTTTGATCAGCCTCAACACTAGTCGTGTGTCTTGTGTGTTGACAATGATGACTTGCAACAATAGTTACTCTACAGGTCGGACAACAGGAACACTATATAAGTGCCCCTTGTATGCATCAACACAGTGCCTTCACTATATAGAAAATTACGTGTGACAATCTGCACCTCGACTGACCACACTGTAAGGGGTCCGTAGGCCCTTACTGTAAGTTTGCACTCGGCACAGGTCGATAGGGCAAACAATCGATAGTGTCGTGTTGCGAGAGCGAGTGTAGAGTTGAAGTCAGTTCCCAGGTTGCGGGCCGAGCCATGTGGAGGCCTGTTGCTGTAATGCAAGGTTTTACTGACAAAGGGAGTGGCCATTGCCGTGGTTTAACCCCTTTGTGTTAGAATAATACGGGAAAGTGAAGAAGTATAATTACGAGAGTGATCAGTGATTTTTTTCTGTGCCGATATTTTGGTTTCGCGTCTACCGCACCGGCATCATTTGGATTGCAGTGTTGGATTGTGTTAGCGTGTGACGATAATGAATAACGAAGAAGCCTGTGCTGAGATTAGCCGTAATTAAATATGTATGACGAAGGCAGTGGCTGTCTCCTTCTTTTTGTGTTTTTGAGACGAATATAGGTTCTTGATTAGTGAAGCTGTGTTGTTGTTCTTCTTGTTACCAGACATTTCATTATTACAGCATCTGAGAAGGACAAAATGGAATGTAACAACTCCATAGCAGTCAATTCCGATTGCCAGCCCCATTAGGTACACGGTCATATTAATTAATATTTATTTGGGCTGCTATCAGATCCGATCGGGTCGAGATAAAAATATAAATCGAAGGTGTTACACCCTTGGCTTACCGTGAAAGGACAAGAGCAATTTTCGGACGAATAGTAAGAACAATAGGTAATTTTACCTTGCTTAACGCAAGAAAATATTTTTCCAATGTTGGATCGAGACAGAGCATAAACTTTAAAATCGTGACGAGAAACAGTGCATTTTGAACAATACGAAGTAATAGCATCTTACGATTATGACTGAACTTTTTTTTTTCTTGCCATATTAGATAAGAATAATAGTGTCGTTAAACTGTGTTGTAATGTGCAAACGTGTAAATCCGCACGAAAAACTGTGAAAAGTGAACACCAAAGAAAGACATGTGTGAACTTTAAAATAGCAAAACGAGCCAAGAATTCGTCACGAAAGTTTTAAAGAAGTGTTTAGTGGTAATATTGTGACTGGAATTGCCTTTTGAATAGTAAAAATCGGGCAAATTTATGTGGACCTATAAACTGTTATGCAGGCGACAATTTATGTGGCGACGCAATTGTTGAGTGACGTCACGCAGACCCGTGTAGCAGCTGCGCCAAAGAGCTTCGATCTGCGAGGTGATTTCACACGTCATCCCAACTACCTGTGCAAGGAATAGTTCAAGCACAGACGCACTACACCGACGGTCTTCAGCGTGACTTCGAGACACCGAGCGCCGACCCGGCATCTAGCAGCCGAACTACAAACTACGCCCGCCTGCAGCGCCACGGAGCGGCCGACGGAGAACTACGACGACTCGCCACAGATCTTCAGCGCGACTTCACGCGGCTCTGGCGGCAGTACAGCGCCACGCCCACTTCAAACATCAAAACATCGCGACTCGTGGTAACGTCAGTTGGTGAGTGAAGACGACTGGTTGGCATAACATTAAATTATAGTGTGCAGTCTTCGCGGTAAATAAACAATTGTAAACTGAGTTTCACATTAGGAAAAGTGCCCAATTACAGTAATTTCCGAAAAGTTTGCGAAACATACTCTGAAATATAGCATACTTATTGATGCATGCTGCGCTGTCTAAATGGTGATTATACAGATATGCTCATTGTTTTTGGGGATTTTACATTTATAGATTTTATGAATGGTGTGATTTATCTTATTTAAAACATTTTACATAAACTGTGTATGTGAGAATTGATATTTGAGTGATTAGGTTTTGAGAGTTGTTATGTTCAGTACTCATGCATATTGTATCAATTTTGGGATTAACTGAAAAATACTTCAGGTACTGTTTGATTAGTTTCATGGTAATTAGGAGTGTTTTGGGTTACTAGAATTTATTTTATATTATTTGCCTGTGCATTAAAAATAAACCAAACATGTCTACTGAAGATAAGCAGGTTTGTGAGGCAGTAGTTGAAAGGAAAGGGATAGGACAGGAAGACAGAGATGATTCAGGAATCAGTGATTATGGATTGTCATTAGATAGCCCATTAGCACATTCAACTAGTTATCCCGAGACACCGGGACAAACGACGAGAGATAAGCCAGTTTCAGAGGATGCAGATATACGGTCGATGTTGGCAGCCTTGCTAAAAGAAGCTAGAGAAAGGCAAGAAATCTTCCACAAATCAATAAAGGAAGGTTTACAAAAATCATTAAAGAAAGGTTTACAAGAATTTAGAGAAAGCTTAGGAAAGTCATTTAAGGAAACTATAGCACAAGAGATCAAAACATCGCAGATGAAGATGGAATGTATTATGAAGAAGGAAATGCAGGAGTTACCAGAACGACTGAAGATGAACATCGACGAGGGAGAGAGGAAGCTACAGAAGAGCGGAGACCAAGTCCAGGGAGACGTGGAGAAGATGGAAGGAAAGTTAACAAAAAAGATAGAAGACGATGTTGAAGAAACTAAAGCCGAATTGGGAGAAAGGATCGACGAAGTGGAAACAAATTGCAATCATCAAATTACCGAGGTGACGCAGATGCAGAAACAATGCAATAATGCGGTTAAGGAGATAGGAGATAGGCAAAAACAACTGGCTGTCAATCTGAGAAATGCTATAGCCGTGCAACGAGAAGAGGATAACCAGATGGTTGCAATGGAAGGTGAGGCTTTCACTTGGGGAGTCAAGAAGAAGGAAGGGACTACTAGTTATGATCAGTTTGAAGGAGAATTCTTGAAGAAATACTGGTCCAAAAGTCATTAGTGTGCAGCACTTGAGGACCTACTACACCGCAAGTCACTTAGTACATGGAGAGGAACGTTGAGAGAGTTTGCCGAACATTTGTGACCTTGGAACAACCCCTGAGTGATGACATAATGATATCAGCGATAAAAAGAAGAATGAGCCGGAGAATGCAAGAAACTGTATCCGGGAGCCCAATTAAAGATAGGGAGGCCTTGATGGAGATACTGGAACAGTTGGAATCTGTTCGATCACAGGAACACAATCAAGCTAATGATCCAAACCGAGAGGGAAGTAATGACCCAAGGAATCATTTTAATCATTCGTCTGATTATAGAGGAAGAGGTGGAGGGACTGGAAAACTGAATGACACTGCAGGTGAGGTCCGGTCAAGAGTGAGAGCTACCAGGACCCGAATAAACCTACTAAGATATATTTAGGACATTTAGTTGTTGAACGGACATTTGAAAAAGGGGAATGTTTATTTGCATTGTATTTTCTGATGTATTGTAACTAGAACTTCATATTTCATATCGACGATTACCTGAGAATGGGTGTAAAAAAAACCTGTAACAAATAATTTGTAATATAATAACTCATATGTCATGTGTTCACGTAATAATTTTTGATTATATGTTGTGTGTTTCATTCACTATGGACTATAGAGGACTATTGCTGCTTGATTAAAAAAAAATTGTAATTTGGACAATGCCATGTTTATGAGATGTAATAACCTTTTGTAGAAATTATTGTGGAGGCAGCCCACTACCGGAGTCGAGGGATTATTTGGTGAATTGTAATTTCATTAATTATTTACACTGTGTGTTTTGTTCAGATGTAGCAATGTCTAATTCCCTTGCCGATTCTTTTACGCCAGAGGCTCCAAAGAAGTTTTCGAGGGCGGGGATGTAAGGGGTCCGTAGGCCCTTACTATAAGTTTGCACTCGGCACAGGTCGATAGGGCAAACAATCGATAGTGTCGTGTTGCGAGAGCGAGTGTAGAGTTGAAGTCAGTTCCCAGGTTGCGGGCCGAGCCGTGTGGAGGCCTGTTGCTGTAATGCAAGGTTTTACTGACAAAGGGAGTGGCCATCGCCGCGGTTTAACCCCTTTGTGTTAGAATAATACGGGAAAGTGAAGAAGCATAATTACGAGAGTGATCAGTGATTTTTTTCTGTGCCGATATTTTGGTTTCGCGTCTACCGCACCGGCATCATTTGGATTGCAGTGTTGGATTGTGTTAGCGTGTGACGATAATGAATAATGAAGAAGCCTGTGCTGAGATTAGCCGTAATTAAATATGTATGACGAAGGCAGTGGCTGTCTCCTTCTTTTTGTGTTTTTGAGACGAATATAGGTTCTTGATTAGTGAAGCTGTGTTGTTGTTCTTCTTGTTATCAGACATTTCATTATTACAGCATCTGAGAAGGACAAAATGGAATGTAACAACTCCGTAGCAGTCAATTCTGATTGCCAGCCCCATTAGGTACACGGTCATATTAATTAATATTTATTTGGGCTGCTATCAGATCCGATCGGGTCGAGATAAAAATATAAATCGGAGGTGTTACAACACACAACACCAACAATGGCCTTCCACCCCCCTCCCCCTTGCTACTGTCAACTGGCCTCCTTCTGATCACACTACCACTAACACCAACCTCAATGGCATAATTTCACCTGTCAACTGTGGTGATTATCCTTCATTTCAAATTTCCATGGACTTGCCTCAGGCACCGTTCTGTATCGAGGCGGAACAGCAGCAACTGGCAAATGATCTCAGCACCATTTTCCATCATCACCACAGTCCGGCGGACAGTACAGAAACTACTTACCACAACATGCAACATGCACACAAGCTGACAGCACACTATGCCCCCTCACCAGACCAAACATTAAGCTCCCGCTGTTCCATGTGGATGACGTGATGTTATGGTTTGCTACAGCCAAATGCTTTTTTGAACACTGAAACATTATGGATGATTCAGAAAAATTCATTGCTCTACTGTCACTTAGGTGAGTACGCTGAACTAGTGAGTGATGTCATGCTGTCACCGCCACACTCCAATAAATATGAGATGGTGAAACAAGTGATTCTGAGAAGACTCGCACACCCACCAGAGGAACTATATCAAGTGATGTACGAAGAGTGTGTTGACAAAGGCACTCTGTCACAGCTGTGGTGCCACCTCCGACACTCGACTGACACAGAGGTCATCAGTGATCACACATTTTAGACTATCTGATTCACAAGTTAGCTGACTGTGGTCCAGACAGCACTGATAGTCACGAGCAGCAACTGATTGGAGATAGACTCAAACCGGCTGACAGAAATATGCCCTCGCATGACAGGTCAACTGCTGTCCAGACGCACTGCCGCATGATAAGAAGCCACATCGGAACATCAATTCACCACAACCCACTACACCACAACAACTGAACTGTCTCAGCACTATTAATGTTCAGCCATCACGATGAACAACCATGGCCGAATTGGACAATGCTGACACTGTGTGCTGGTACCACTGCAAATTTGGTGATAAGGCACAAAAATGCCAATGTCCATGCCAGCATCCATATCCCATCGGTGGGCAGGAATAGGCACACACGCCTGCTATGCTACAACAAGTCGACTTCTGGTCACAATCACACCGACAGGAGGTGGATGCATTTTCATCACTGATGTCATAGATAACACCCAATTCCTGATTGATACAGGGTCCAATGTCAATATACTCCTGCAACATCTCGCCTCGGTGGAATCCACCTTGGAACCTCTGCATCTCCTGGCTGCCAACAATGTTCCTATATGGGTATGTGGCACCACAACCACAACAGTGACTCGCCAACAGAGTATAAAGTACATAGACTTTCTTCATAGCCAATGTCACGCAACCAGTTCTCAGGGTGGATTTCTCGCAACACTTCAAACTTTACCCTGACTTGCAACAGTCTGCATTGTACCACCACAACATACACACACTGTCATCAGGGTCGCACCTACTTGTACTGCAATATCAGGATATACCACTGATGGTCCACTGGTCCAACCCCCCAAATCAGTGCTACCTAATGAAACAAACCTTAACTGCACTGAACAAGCTAACTGCAAACCTATTACAGCTCCTGGATGCATGTGTAGAAAGCCACTCATTGCGCCTATGACTTCTGTCACTTCCACAAATGCTCAATATGGCCTGCACTACAATCAAAGCATTAAAGCAGCAATGTACACGCCAGTCTATGGGAACCACAACCTCCTCCTTGGCTGTGCGAGAACCACGCCCACCACAGCCAACCTGGCTGGACAAGTTTACACAGGTACGTAGTTTGCGCTCTGTCTTGCCTGCCTACCCAGCCCACACCAATGTCCCCTCAATAATGTATTCATGTGCCACGTAGAATGGAATGGTCCATAGGATTAGCACTACACTGGGACCGGTGGCATAACAAGGTGCATAGACTAGATCGTGAAAAAGCAATAGTGCAAAAGAAGCAGTTGATCAAATGATGCTGTGTGGTGTGCTTCGACAATCGGACAGGCATGGGCCTTGCAAATAAAAGGGGTTCTGAAGAAAGATGGATCGGCCTGTGTTTGTAATGGTTATTGTACACTGAATGGCTGAACCTTACATGACTCCTACCCACTACCAAACATTCAAGACTTTATCCACAAACTAGCAGGGGCTACTGTGTTTTCCATCTTTGATTGAAAGAAAGCATACTATCAGATTCCCATTTTAACAGCCTCCTTTGTTATGTACATTGGATGACAGTTAATTGTAATAAATGTTCATGGGGTAACTAAATACAGTTAGCCTGGTCTATTGGTAGTTTTAAAGAAAAAATACTCACTTTGTTTTTTTTAAGGAACTCCTTCAATATGTTGCTGGAAACCAGGTTCTCTTGTAGGTTGATGTGTTTGTAGAATAATGTAGATGACAAAACTGATTTGTACGTTATTTTCATTTTCAATAATCCGACATGTCTTGCTGCCATAAATTTACAATGTTCACTCAGTGAAATACATTCTATTTGTGCGCAACTCTAGAAAACTTTACATTTCTTCTTCCTTCCCACCACACACACATGCAAGCCAATGGCGTCCATTTAACATCATTCCAAAGTACATCATTAAAGATATATTCATACTAAGATCGAAACATAGAACATTGAATCGAAAATAATTTAAAAAGAAAATGAAATTCACTCAGCAGTACAATGCAACAATTGAGATTATATACACACTCCTGGAAATTGAAATAAGAACACCGTGAATTCATTGTCCCAGGAAGGGGAAACTTTATTGACACATTCCTGGGGTCAGATGCATCACATGATCACACTGACAGAACCACAGGCACATAGACACAGGCAACAGAGCATGCACAATGTCGGCACTAGTACAGTGTATATCCACCTTTCGCAGCAATGCAGGCTGCTATTCTCCCATGGAGACGATCGTAGAGATGCTGGATGTAGTCCTGTGGAATGGCTTGCCATGCCATTTCCACCTGGCGCCTCAGTTGGACCAGCGTTCGTGCTGGACGTGCAGACCGCATGAGACGACGCTTCATCCAGTCCCAAACATGCTCCCAGGAGCAACAGTGTCCCTAATTTGCTGGGAAGTGGCGGTGCGGTCCCCTACGGCACTGCGTAGGATCCTACGGTCTTGGCGTGCATCCGTGCGTCGCTGCGGTCCGGTCCCAGGTCGACGGGCACGTGCACCTTCCGCCGACCACTGGCGACAACATCGATGTACTGTGGAGACCTCACGCCCCACGTGTTGAGCAATTCGGCGGTATGTCCACCCGGCCTCCCGCATGCCCACTATACGCCCTCGCTCAAAGTCCGTCAACTGCACATACGGTTCACGTCCACGCTGTCGCGGCATGCTACCAGTGTTAAAGACTGCGATGGAGCTCCGTATGCCACGGCAAACTGGCTGACACTGACGGCGGCGGTGCACAAATGCTGCGCAGCTAGCGCCATTCGACGGCCAACACCGCAGTTCCTGGTGTGTCCGCTGTGCCGTGCGTGTGATCATTGCTTGTACAGCCCTCTCGCAGTGTCCGGAGCAAGTATGGTGGGTCTGACACACCGGTGTCAATGTGTTCTTTTTTCCATTTCCAGGAGTATATATATATATATATATATATATATATATATATATATATATATATATATATATATATAAAGAAAGATGATGAGACTTACCAAACAAAAGCGCTGGCAGGTCGATAGACACACAAACAAACACAAATATACACACAAAATTCAAGCTTTCGCAACAAACTGTTGCCTCATCAGGAAAGAGGGAAGGAGAGGGAAAGACGAAAGGATGTGGGTTTTAAGGGAGAGGGTAACGAGTCATTCCAATCCCGGGAGTGGAAAGACTTACCTTAGGGGGAAAAAAGGACAGGTATACACTCGCACACACACACATATCAATCCACACATACAGACACAAGCAGACATTAATATTTGTGTTTGTTTGTGTGTCTATCGACCTGCCAGCGCTTTTGTTTGGTAAGTCTCATCATCTTTCTTTTTAGATATATTTTTTCCACGTGGAATGTTTCCCTCTGTTATATATATATATGTTGTTTTGTAGTACAATAATTTTATGAAATTTGTTTTTCTAATCACAGGGGTTAATTGTGTTATCACGACATATACTACTATATAGTAGGAGTTTAAAACATTACAAATAAGATTGAAAAAAGGATAAGATCATAAATTTGTGAATATACATGGTCCAAACTGCTTATTGCACGTTACACATCCCCTGAGAGTTTCCCTCGCATTCCACTGCGATGCAAAGTCTTGCAGGCGTGCATGATGTTTACAAATTTGAAAATTAGAACATGCAGTAAAATGGGTGTTTTTGAAATATTATCATAGGTTTCTGTGGTCTGAGTACAGCTTCCAGGGTATTTCCTACAACATTTTGCAGTGTATCAGCTCCAGAATCCAATGTTCCCTAATCACATATATGAAATATTTTATGTGAAAATTGCAAGATAGACAAGGATCTCAGAATTTGAATCTAAAAATTTAATTATGCTGTTGAATTTTGTACAAATACTAATTAGCAACATACTAATACTAAGACAAAACTGTAAAGCAAATATTAATGCATTAGGGGTAACAAGTCTAAAATTAACACTCAACAATCAGGAAATTTTTACTTGGATGCAGAAAATAATAAGATAAATGATTTTTTCTCTTATACACTTGACTTGCTAAAGTTACTCAACTATTTGAAAAGTTAATATTATTTTGAAAACAGTCTTTTGCGTTACTTTCATCATAACTGTAAAATATGATACCACTGCAATATTGAGATTACGATACTGAATTCATTATTGAAAAATGCAATACCATATCTCATGAGCAAGTCCTCTGTGCCTTTTTGGCACTATCATGGCTTACAATACCACTTTACATTGTCAATAGTTCATGAAATACTGTGTGCAGCATAGACACTACTAAAATATCAAAGCATTTGATAAAACTCTGTGTGCTACATAAGCATACTCAGTTCCAGGATACTAGATTATATGTATAGTAGTTCAAATATAAGTCCTGTGTGCTAATATGGCACAACTTCAATTGGGAATGTCATGTTGTGTGTTTAAACAAACTCACAGCCAAGTTCTCTATCAATTTGGTTCAACTCATGGCTGAGGGTACTTTACAACATCAATGAAATAACTTACATTTATAAGCACTGTGGTGATTGTTCATGTAACATGTCATGTAACTAACACTTAAAGCACAAAAATGAAAATGTTCTCCCCAGATCTTGGGGTTGTCTGAAATTTACATACCATTTCTGGTTGAAAATTCACTTAAAACTAGATAGGATTGGAAAATGCCCACTTAGGTAATACACAAAATTATATACTGTTCAAAGATGATATTATGTATCAGTTTTTTGGGAAACAAGTGCCCACAGATTTCAATAACTCTCCTGATATCTTTTACACACTTAGGTGAAGATAAGATTTGTCTGTTTCAGAGTTCTGTGTCGTAGACACCTATGTAAAAATGCATGGTGCCTTCTGCACTGTTTACAAGTAGTTCAAAGACAAAGAATAGTATATGTATCTTACTAGTTGTCAGTATCTTCAAGGTATTTAGAAAAATGATAAAATGTTATGCAGTTTTTTATGGGATGTAGGCATAGTATTCAATGGCAAAGTAGTCTTTGTACCTGTTAGTTTCATTCAAGAATCACCCCCATACTCATAGTTGCTTACATAAATAACAAAACATCAAAGAAAATATGCAATAGCACTAAGATATTTACAATCATTGAGTGGGCTATTCCTGTGTTGAAACACTTAAAAAAAGAATTTATGTATAAATAAATGTTGATCATTACATGTTTCAATAAGTTACTGTATGGCTGTAATACTTGGTGCACATCAAGCACAAAACAAATTCAGTATAAAGTTCCCCATCTAGGGTAAAATGTTTCAAAAACTTAGTATATACCTCATCATGTTTTCAGGAAAGCAACACAATAACTCCACCTCTCATTAGATTTTCAGAAACAGTAACGAAACATACAACTTTGAACATGGCTTACATTTGCAGCAACCGTATACACAAATTTGAAAAATATGTAAAAATCTGCCACCCGTTTCGTAGGTTTTCTATATTCCTTGACCAGGTTTCATCACCTCTAAGGGTGACTTCATCAGAAGGTAAGGTAATTACCTAAAATGAATATGTCAGATTAAATATCTTATCTAATAAAAGTTACATTAATGTAAACAAGTGTAAAACAAATAGTACTTACATGAAGAACATATCGTCAAAGATGTAGAGTGATTTAAGAGCCGAGTTGCTCAAGTCATACGTTAAAATATAAAACATAATGTTCTTCAAAAAGTCAAACATTAAAACATAAGTAACACCAGTGTGGTGTGAGGAGACTGCCAAATAAAAGTAATGTAGGGCGCGCCACAAGTGGGCCACTAGTAACGTGAGCAAAACAATTTTGTATATTACACATTTTCTGAAGTAAATCATACATATAGCCAATTTGGCTTTTAACAAAAATTAATTTTACAAATTATTGAGTAACATTTATAAATGAGCTTCAAACAGGATAAAATAGTACAAAGTTCGCTACGTTTTACGTAGCACAGGTAGAACCAGAGTTAAATATGACTGGAACTACATACGTAATGAAGAACATCAGTTCATTACATGACACAAAATTTGAAAAGAAAGCTTGCATAACTAGGGCACAGAGGTCATCTGGTGTGTTAGTAATGAGCGTAACTTAACAGGGGTAAAATAATGTTTCTGAAAAGGAAGAGAGAACCTGAATTATAAGTATCATAAAACTGAGAGCACTGGTTTGAAATAATTAAAGAAATTTCTATTTTTCAACTGTACTTGTTCATTCAATATGTCATCCTTATTTGGTGTGTGCCTGAAAATTTCAAGTTTTTCCAAGACATCAAGTTTTCTCCCTTTCTTTTCTCTATGCAGAATTGTCATTTCATATAATTCTTTAGGGTTATGCCCTGTTATGAAAAGATGTTCTGTAAATGTTGAATTGTGCACATTAGTGCCTTTTTTCCCTAAAAGATGTTCTTTGTATCTTACGTTGAAAGCTCTGCCTATCTGTCCAAAACAAAATGCTGGGCATGTATTACAGGAAATTTTATATACCCCTGAGCCATGTAAAGGTTCGTTTGAAGCTTTTAGATTATGAATTAAATTTTTTTGTAAATTATTATGTGTGGAGAAAGCAACCTTGCAGCCATATTTTTTAGTTAACAGACACTGAATCCTATACGATATGTTACCTAAAAAGGGTATTGAGATGTACTCTTTATCATTATTATTAGTTTGACCAGTACCTAAACTGGTGACTCTTTCTTTAGTTTTTTTCTTTAAGGATGTTTTCCACTAGAGGGGGTTCACAGCCATTATTAAATTCTATTGTCTTAATTACATCAATTTCTTTCTGCAGTTTTTCTGGTGATAAGGTAGTAACCACGGCACAGTGAATTGCTGAATGAAAGAAAGTTTTCTTATGAGATTGAGGGTGCGTCGAGTCTGCGGGTATGGTATGATCAGTACTCGTGGGTTTTCGAAAAATGTCAAAAATTATTTTATTCTCTATTATCACCAACTTCATATCTAGGAAATTTAATTCGCGGCATTCATTTTGTAACTCACACATGAAAAAAATTTAATCTGACATATTCATTTTAGGTAATTACCTTACCTTCTGATGAAGTCGCCCTTAGAGGTGACAAAACCTGGTCATGGTATATAGAAAACCTATGCAACCAGTTGGCAGATTTTTACACATTTTTCAAAAAAGTAATGAAACAGTTATATGTTTCAAGTATATAGTCTGATACAGTAAGTACTTCAATCCACAAAGCCTTTTGAATACTAAATACATCAACCATAAAGTGTTACGGTGTGGCATCCTGACTTACCTTGTATGGTTCAATGTAAGTATAAAAAATTTCATAAGTTCAGGAATAAACAGTTTTCACTACTCATTACCTTCCAACAGTGTACAAGTATGTAGTGGTGTATAGGTACAGTTGTTAATTTGTTAAAACCATTCTCCAGTTTACTTCCTATTTTCAAGTGTCATGTTCTTAACATTAATTACCAATAAGATGCTTAATCACTATTGAGTGTACAGATTACTGACATGTTGCCTAATTACAAAAGATGTCACTTCACATAGAATCAACCTTTCTGCATAAATATAACTCAGTATTTACTTGCATCTGTTATTTCAAATTAAAAACAACTTGCGTTACAAACCTTGCTGACTACGTGTGTATTCATAAACTTTCTCCACAGCAAAAAAAAGACAAGTTCCCTAACCAGTCCCAACCTAACATCATTTTCCTCATTACATCAGTAATACATCAATATTTCATTAAATACATCAAATATCTCCTCAGTGCATCAACATAATAACTCCAACTCAGAACCTCATAATATCAAAATAATATCAAAATCAAATCAAATCAATCAAATCATCTCATTACTCCACTAAATACTCCATAATAATAATAATCTCCTAAGAAAAATCACCTGCTTCACATTACATAATAGATCAACCTCACAAAATAACATCACATCAGAGCAGACCTCACAACTGGTATAGTCTTTCTTCTAACAATAGAAACAGACATTACACTATTTACTTGTTTTATTATTTTACTGTATGTATTCATTGCGTTGCTTGCACAACTTGTTACTCTATACAATCATTTTACTTCAACTTAAGGGTCAGAAAGGTAACATTCCCTAGAATCATTTCATTACATTCAAATACACTTCACTAAGCAATTGTACTTTCACTTGTTACATTATGCAAACACTTTGAAAACTAGTGCATGACACTAAATACCTCAGGTGTACTCTTCTACTAATCGCTATATATACCATATACTTCCTCAAAACTTACCAAACACTGTTTATACACTGCATACTAATGTCATTACTCCTGCAGTTATATAACCTTTTACATTTACATGTTTACTGATTACTCAGGGTGTTGAACATAATTTGATATACTTGTACGTATTGTAAAATTCCATTAACTTACCTTTTTGGTATAATCAAAAAACTTTTCTTTTTTTTTCACTACCTAACTTTTTACAAACTAATGACAGGATAGGAAGAAGGATAGGTGACATCGCCACTAAATTTTCCCAGACGTATCTTGGGACTCCCTACTTGTCTTATGCAAATTTTGAAAACTAAGGTTCTTTTCTTCAGAACTGGTCTACAAAATCATCTGGCCCATAAACTAACCCCATTTGAATTCTTCCAGGTAGCATTCTATTAAGTGCATCTATTTGAGTTAATTCATCAAAAGGTAGTTCTAAGTGTGCAAGTTTCATGATCTGGTCTTTGCAAAACTCTTTCATACCCCCTCTCTGCTCTCTGTACATTGGACCATTTAAAAACTCACTCTTTATCCTTGCCTGTTCAGTGTCAGACCAAAACTTTTTCAAGAAACATTTTTCAAACTCATCTATGGATAGATTGCTACAGTCATGTTGGTTGACCCATGACAAGGCTTTCCCTTCTAATGATCTTTTAATAAAATTAATTTTTAATCCTTCACTCATACCAAGGAGAAAACTATTATGTCAATGTTGTATAAAATCTACTGGATGAAAATGTTGGTCACCAGAGAAACATTTTAGTGGCATTGTAGGATAGCTTGGGTGTCCAACATTACAGAATGTTTTTAGATAACCCTCATCTTGTAACTGTTGTACTTGTTTTTTGATAAAAGTGACATCACTATCCAAGCCTTACACATTCGAGTCTTATATTGGCTATCTTCTGAACTTTTTCATCTACATTTAAGGCAACACTGTCTATTTTTTTTTCATTTAACTTAATTACAAAGGTTATCACTTGTTTACTATTGTCTCCAACAGCATCTTTACATCTAACTTCAACAGCACCTACCTCAGATCTTCAGGAACAGTCAAGCGTTAAAAGGTTGAGACTGAATGTTGTGTGAACAAAATACAATGACATTTATGCAAAATCATGATTGAAAATTATGCCAGAGTAGTACATGTGTTCCACCAAGGCTTTAGTAACCATTTATTGGATATGTTGTTCAATATACATTTCTCAAATGGTTACAATGTGAATCAACAAATATTACAGTTCTTTGTTATGGGAAACCAAACTTGGCTTAAAAACTAAACTCTGTACTTTTATTGTAACAACATTTATTAACACAACAAGTAGAATAAATGTGAAAACATTGTTTGCTAAGGAAAAATTTATAGTGAGTCAGGTAATAACACTTTGTCATCTAAAAATTATTGCCATTTTTTTGTACAGTTATATCAATGAATACAGATATAAAACATCTTACATTGCACTTGCCAATACAGATGACACTTCTTATCTATTTCTCTGAAAAGGTGGCTCTCTATTTTTTGCTTAAGTGCTAAATGCAGAGGAGAATTAAAAGTTAGTGACTCATCATTTGTCTTTGTTTTTCCTCTGTGACCAATGACCTTAGTATCAAAACATTCAGAACAAGAAACATTTACTACATAGCTTTGAAGAGTCTGTTGGGACTCTGTCATTGACAGTGGGTGCCGCAGATAGAAAACTTTCTGACTTGTGACTGCAGCCTGGAATGAAATACTGCAGGAACTAGGATTTAATGTGCTTTATGCTTGCCATGAACTTAGACATGTATTTATCTTGCGTCAGTTACAGAGTTATAAGTTCGAGGATGGCTTGAAAAGTCTGGTAAATTTCCATTAAAGAATGGAATATTTTTATTGCACCTTCATGCTGATTATTCTGAGAATCATATAAAAATGAAGACAATCAATTTTTGATAGAATAATTTAATTGGACAGAGAAAAAAAAGACTCACCTAGCAGCAGCAGCAGAACACCCACATAAAATAACGTTGTGATCACGCAAGCTTTTGGAGCCAGTGGCTCCTCCTCCAAGCAGAAGGATTGAAGGGGAAGGAAGAGAGGTGAAGGAAAAGGACTGGAGAGGTCTAGGAAAAGGGGTAGATTTCGGGAAAGTCACCCAGAACTGCAGGTCAGGGGAGACTTACGACACAGGACGAGAAGAAAAGACTGATTGTTGGGGTCTGCATTTGATGAGGTTCAAAAATCCGAGAGCTTAAAGGTGGAAGACATGGTAATATGTAGGACAGAGATTACTGCCTAAACATCATGCATGAGTTAATAAGACTGAAAATCTAAGGAATTTCTAAGTAACAGAGGTGGGAGTCGGGCAGTGAAGAATAGGTAAGACAATGAAAGGTTTAGAAAACTAAAATGGAGTGAAGAAAAGAATAGTTGCTGTGAAGAAATGCTGAGACAGAAGCTGACAAGTTAAGGCCAGGTGGGTGGTTAGAACCAAGGACATGTTGTAGTGCTAGCTCCCATGTGGGTGTCTGAGAAAAGGGTGTCTAGGGGAAGAATCCAGATGGAGCGTATGGTGAAACAGGTGCCAAGATCATGATTGTTATGTTTTAGAGAATGCTCTGCAACAGGCTATTGCTTGATGCCAGTATACACCCTCTGCCTATGTCCATTCATCCTAATTGATAATTTGGTGGTCGTCATACCAATGTAAAAGGCCAAACAGTGTTTACGTAACAGCTGGTATTTGACATATGTCATTTAACAGGTGGCTCTCCCTTTGATAGTGTATGTTTTGCCAGCTACAGGGCTGCTATAGGTGGTGGTAGGAGTCTTGTGTCGGGGATGGTCACTTGGGTAGTTTCTGACAAGAATATTACAGAGATTGAGAGGGTGACAAAAAGCTATTCTAGGTGTGGTGGCCAAAATTTCAGACAGAATGGATCTCATTTCAGGGTATGATTTTAGGAAGAATTTCAACAATGTACAGCATACAGTTCATTGTTGACAGTCATCTGAATTGATCAGTGTGGTAACTGTGATTGAAGATGAAGAAACCCGAATTTTGTTGTGTTATTAAACATTTTCATTTGAATAGCTGGACTGCTGCACAAATAAAAGCAACACTGGATGACGTTCACATGGACTTTGCACCATCATTGAAGACCATTTACTTTTGGATTAATAAATTTAAAGGTGGTTAGACAAGCACTGAAGATGAAGCACACTCCAGCCGTCTAATAGAGGTCACCCCAAAGAAAACCATTGAGGGATACATGATGTAGACATCTAAACTGTGTGAGTGCATAATATCCTGCATGGAGAATTGGCTATGAAGAAGCTGTGTACAAGACGTGTGGCACAATCTCTCACAATTGACCAAAAGCGCATGTGACACAACATTTCAACACAACATCTGGTGATGTTTAATCACAATCTGCAAGACTTTTCGTGCCAATTTATGGTTGTTGATGAAACCTGGAGCCATCATTACACAACAGAGTCAAAATGATAGTCAAACCAATGGACAAAGGCTTGTGAAAGTGTATCAAAGAAGGCAAAGACCATTTTGTTAATTGGTAAGGTGATGGACACTGTTTTTAGAGAGTCACGTATAAATAACACTCATAGATTATCTGTAAAAAGGCATAACCATAATTGGACCCTATTACGCTTCAGTTTTGGATTGTCTGAAACTTACATTGGCTGAGAAAAGATCAAGGCTGGCATGCAGAAAAGTGCTCTTTCAAAAGGACAATGCACCACCCCATACATCAGCGATAACAATGGTGAAAGTGCATCAATCAGGTCTCAGATAAACAATGATTCCGACAAAGACTCGCAGCAACTACGCTGCGCCAACTGCCTATGTGCAGCTGGAACCAGACAGACTGCATTCAATCAATGCTGAGCTTGACATCAGTTCCGCCACTGGGAGGCCATGACCTTCAACCGACCACAACAAACCATCATGTAATTGGCAACCATAGTGTCTGCTGACATTCCTGTATGGGGACAGTTCTGCTGGTTTCACATGCAGGTTGGTGACCTGGCATGCAACTGCCTGGCACACAACTCTGTGATTACCCAAAGGAGACATGCAGTCTGCAATCGGCATTCCAGATTGTGGCGAAAATTTAAGTCAGCTCACCTTGCAACATTTTGATGAAACATCTTGCACCATCACTCTTCGGCAGAGTTGCAGACTCTACATCTTTGACTGCGTACATAGACAACATTTTCTCGTTGACATGGATTCACCCCCTGGACATTCTCCAGTGACGAGTTACCTAGATGCCATCCAATACTGTGTGGTAAATGATTCTTGTATTACCATCTACGGATCTGGGTCTCATACCTTATATCTTGGCTTTGAGGAATTGTTTTCATAGAACTTCCTCATTGTAGACATCACTGAACGAGTCCTCAAAGCTGAACTCCTCTGTCACTTCCATCTGTCACTGGATTTAGTGTGCAGCACACTACAACATCAAGACAGTGGTCATTACATTCCTGATGGCATTGGTTATGGTCACTTCAACCACTGCAGGTTTCTACTAGCCTACTTTTCTCTTGGAAGGCATGCAATATCAGTACATGTGTTATAAACACCAACGATATGTGCACGACTGTGCCACATTGCTGGCCCAACCTCAAGAACTCCCAGAATGTTATGTTGGACAGGTTTAGAGTCGTTGCGTCTTTTCAGTGAAAATGAAATGATGTTATGAATCATTTACACAGTGTTGGGTGAACTCCCTACAACACGATGCCACCTGGTCTATACTCTGAAGCAGCAATCTTATCTGTTGGCTTCCACTGACTCCAGTGCATCATCTCAGCTGGAACACTGTACAATAGAGACACATTCCACTGTATCACATTGCCACCACATACAACCCAGGTTAGTGATGTGCATCCATAGAAGTTCCTTTTGTGTTGACTTCCATCACACAGTCATGAGTACATTTCACACTATCTGCTATATGCAAAGGGATGGTTCACAAGGCTACCGCCACTTAGGGCTCTCCTGCCTGCCACAAGCCATGGCAGTTATCACCAGACAAGCTATGTGTAGCAAAAATGACTTTACAATCTACTACAAGCCAGAACGACATGACCTTCTGACAGTTCATGGGTTTCTCCTGTCAAATAAGTGCCCAAGGTATATGATATTGTTAGGTTTTGTGGAGGCTATAGGGCCTTGAACACCCAACCAAACATTGATACCTACATATTACCAAATTTCAAGACTTCACCCACTGTGTCATTGTTGCTTCGGTTTCCAGCGCTTTCAGTTGCAAGACGGCACACCTGCAGATACCAATGAGAGAAGACGACATTCTAAAGATGGCCACCATCATGACCTTCAGTTTATAAGAATTTCTGTAAATGCCTTACAGCCTCAAAAATGCAGCTTAGACCTGTTAACGATTTATTGATAGTACTTTGTTCAAGCTCACTTTCTGCCGTGCTTATTTAGATGGCATACTAATTTCTTTCCGTCCACAGGCGGCGCATGAGCTGCTTCTGAAACAAGTCCTCGATGCACTTACTGACAAAGCCATCATCATTAATGACGGCAAGTATCAACTCTGTCGCTCCAGAGTGGTCTTCCTTGGCCACCTGGTCGATGCCGCTGCTTCAACCTATGCCACAATGAACCGAGTTTGTTAAGCAACTATTTTGATGGCAAGATTTCCATGAACTACACCATTTTCTCCGCGTGAATAACTTCTGTCACAAATACATCCCTAATGCTGCTGCTATCCAGGTACTGCTCACGGAAGTTTTGTCTGGCAAGAGCATGAGCAGTAAGTGCAGGATAGAGTGGACTCCACGTACCAGTATACAAGACGACTTTGCCAAAATTGAAGACTGCTTCACACGTGCCATGACTTACAGCACACCCTCTCCCTAATGCCAACTGATGATTACGTTAACATGAGTGACTTAGCCATCTAGGTGTTTCTGCAGCGCGAAATATCGGGTATACAACCACCAATTTGTTTTCTTTTCTCATAAACTTGGTAGACAAACGATAGTGAAATATTAGCAGCATATGGGATGGTACACCAGGTTTAAAGTGGAGGGCAAAACCCTCATTATTTACATAGGCCACCGACTTTTGGTGGACTCGATATGCAACCGTTTGAAAGCTTCCAGTCCTTGATAGTTCTGTCACCTACACTATTTTGCACAATTCACAAGTGATATCGACGTCTCGATGGAGCATATAATGTTTCCACACACTATCTGTCTAGAATAAATGCCCTCTTCAGACACACATCGACTACGACAAATTAGAAGACTCGCAGTTCCAAAAGCGACAAATTATGGACCTCCTTCCTCCTGTCTCCCTTACAGAAGTCGTCTATTGTGAGTCGCTCGTTCAACCTGCAGGTAGCACTGACAGAGATCTCGGAACTCACAATCTTCGTCACATGAATCAAACAGTACATCACGTGGTTCAGGAAATCACCTCCACAGACACATAGTTCTCCGAAAATCTTCGTCCGTCAGGCACTATTAGGCTGTGATTAGGCCTACATCATGCTCAGAGATGACATATCTGCCCTGTACTACAGCCACCTCACACCTGCCCTCACAGACTCCTCAGGTGAGGAACAAACCCTTCCGATATATTGCTTTATGGACAACGTTTTAAAACGAGATTATACTAGATGTGACATCATCCATACCAATGATGTACAAACCACTCCAACTGACAATGCTCCCCCAGTCCCTCCACACCCGGATGACAAGCCACACAGCTTGAACACTGACAACACTTTCGTGTTCCAGATGGATGTGTAGCACTTCCTGCTAGATGAAATTCAGGCTAAAATAATGATTTCCATGTGGTTGTGGAACATCAAGTCAAGAACGGATTTGTCATCCAACATTTCTATCGTAATATAAAAATCTCGAGCAAAATGGATTCAGTATCATGATTCTTGCCTGAGTGCTTTCTCACCACAGGATATCACAACGGCCTGCAACCGATCCTGCAGATCCTGATGTCGTTGTCCCTGACCCTCTGCCATGCCTACACTCTAGTTCGAACCATTGATAATCATTGAGAATCGTTCTTCTTTTGGCTGACATTGTAGAGCTCCACCTCACCTCAACAAGCACCATCTATAAGCCATGAAGCAGGATCGAGGTCATTGTGCCCCTGTTTTCAATGAGACCACCACACGGTTGGACATGTGCACAAGCGTGAAGATTATCACAAATGTGATAACCCACAGCTGTCTCCTCTTTCAGTGTTCTGTACTCGTGAGGGGGGGAGGCAGCTCTGAGTGGACTCCGCCGGTGGCAACAGCTGCCACAGAGAGGGAACTGACTGATGACAGCAAGCAGCCTGGTGTGGATTAGCTGAGGAATTAGGACTCAGCATGCTTTGTGCCTGCTTTTGACTTGAACGTGTATTTGTCCAGTGTCGATTACACAATAAAGAGCAAGTTGTCTGGCCCCTCTATCCCACTGGGCACTCCGGGCACGTGCTCAGGGCCCTGCGATCGACAGTGTACCCCACTGCCACATCACCAGACGATAACCGATATTAATTAACGAAGAACAAATTTATTTCGAAAAAATCGAACCATAGTGACTGACTACAATACCTACTTGCTTACAAGCTTCGCGCAATGCACAGTTCTGCACGGAGCGAATAGCGACGTAAAATTAAATGCGATCGACCGACTTAAATAAACCGACTCGACGATAAGGAAATCCCCTGAAGTTGTCTGCAGTGTGACGTTTGATTTGCCCAAAGACTTTGTAAAAAATAACTAGACTCACTGATGGCGCTGCAGTCGCGGGATAATTTGAACCTTCGGCTGGACGCCATTATAGTGGTTGTAGTCTGATGTGTTGTGTTGTATTGTTGTTTATGAAGACCCTGATTCAACGTTGTCTATTTGTTGGGGCGTACATACAGTATTTGTTACTCGTAATTCTACTGTCTGTACGTTCCAATCAAAAGAAGTACAATGGTGAAGAGTTGTGCAGCGATCAATTGTACAAATAAATTCGAGAAATATTACATTTCACAGGTATGCGGATATTTTAAGTTGTTTTGTATGTCAGTGCACTTGCTTAATAAATATTTTTGTAACACGGTATTACCATAATGTTTTTTTTTTTTGCATCTATTTGCAGGTTTCCTTTCTCAAAACCACAGCTGTTACAAAAATGGTTACACGTTGTCAGGAGGCAAGATTTCCGACCGCCAGAATACCATTTTATATGTTTCGATCGTTTGGAAGAAAGTTGTTTCCTTGCAAATTACGTAAATCGCTGAAAGCTGAAAAATAATGCTATTCCATCCATCTTTCGTTTTCCAAACCATATACAGTAGAAGGTAAATTTTTCTTTGTGAACCATATTTTATTTTAACTATAAAAGTTTTAAAGAGGCCAGCTATTCAATTTGTCCGCTCTTCACAGTCGACCATTCGTGCAGTTGTGGGGGCCTGTTTTTTCCTGTAGTTATGCTCTGAGGTATTCTTTGATTAAATCGCCGTTTGCCTGTTTTTTTTGTGTTCGTGACTATTTTCGGTGTAAAAATAAATACTGAATTATAATATGATGTGTCGATCTGCAAAAAGGAAAAAAGTTGTACATCAGAAGGAAGTAATTGAAAAGTTACCAAAATTAACAGCATATTTTACTACTACTAATACTGGAGCAACTTATGTAAGTAGCAATCAAATAATAAATGAGTCGTGTCGATCACAAACTACGGGGATTTCCGAATGTTCATGTTCTACGCCAGTTTCAGATTTCTACCAATTTAGGAAAAGAGATTGAATAAGAAAGCGACTGTTCCTATGATGAAAGTGCAACAACTTTGGTGATTACACAAACACCGACAACTGTGCCAGCTAACCAACAGTTTTCCAACCAGAAGAAACATTACACGATCCTGCTGATTACTTTCATGAAATTTTAACAGAAAGAAATCGCGAAATTTTAATTCTTAAGGGACTCGTGTATTTTCAATCTAAAGAATCTTAATTTCCTGAGACATCTACAAAGATGGTACTAAATCAGTAACTAGGTATTTCAACAAACCATTATTTATTCGCATACTAAAGAACGATGAAAGTGTCGAAAGAAAATGATTGTTATACACGCCTTCCAAATACTCTGTATTTTCAGAATGAGATTTTCACTCTGCAGCGGAGTGTGCGCTGATATGAAACTTCCTGGTAGATTAAAACTGTGTGCCCGACCGAGACTCGAACTCGGGACCTTTGCCTTTCGCGGGCAAGTGCTCTACCACTGAGCTACCGAAGCACGACTCACGACCGGTCCTCACAGGTTTACTTCTGCCAGTACCTCGTCTCCTACCTTCCAAACTTTACAGAAGCTCTCCTGCGAACCTTGCAGAACTAGCACTCCTGAAAGAAAGGATATTGCGGAGACATGGCTTAGCCACAGCCTGGGGGATGTTTCCAGAATGAGATTTTCACTCTGCAGCGGAGTGTGCGCTGATATGAAACTTCCTGGTAGATTAAAACTGTGTGCCCGACCGAGACTCGAACTCGGGACCTTTGCCTTTCGCGGGCAAGTGCTCTACCACTGAGCTACCGAAGCACGACTCACGACCGGTCCTCACAGGTTTACTTCTGCCAGTACCTCGTCTCCTACCTTCCAAACTTTACAGAAGCTCTCCTGCGAACCTTGCAGAACTAGCACTCCTGAAAGAAAGGATATTGCGGAGACATGGCTTAGCCACAGCCTGGGGGATGTTTCCAGAATGAGATTTTCACTCTGCAGCGGAGTGTGCGCTGATATGAAACTTCCTGGCAGATTAAAACTGTGTGCCCGACCGAGACTCGAACTCGGGACCTTTGCCTTTCGCGGGCAAGTGCTCTACCACTGAGCTACCGAAGCACGACTCACGACCGGTCCTCACAGGTTTACTTCTGCCAGTACCTCGTCTCCTACCTTCCAAACTTTACAGAAGCTCTCCTGCGAACCTTGCAGAACTAGCACTCCTGAAAGAAAGGATATTGCGGAGACATGGCTTAGCCACAGCCTGGGGGATGTTTCCAGAATGAGATTTTCACTCTGCAGCGGAGTGTGCGCTGATATGATGGTACTGGCAGAAGTAAACCTGTGAGGACCGGTCGTGAGTTGTGCTTCGGTAGCTCAGTGGTAGAGCACTTGCCCGCGAAAGGTAAAGGTCCCGAGTTCGAGTCACGGTCGGGCACACAGTTTTAATCTACCAGGAAGTTTCACTCTGTATTTTGTTTTTCATGCTGCTTATTTAACCCTTCCGATGTAAATCTATGCTCTCCGAGTGAATATAATGATTGGAAGCACACTAATCACATAATTTTAACACATGAAAATAGCTCAGTACATGACTTACCTGGCACGAAGTAAAGCAGTTGGTAGAACAGATACAGACTTATTATATCAACATAAAAAAGTAGTGGATTACTGGAGAAATGTACTTAAACGGATTGTAGCTGTTGTAAAATTTTTGGCATCAAGAGGGCTTCCATTTAGTGGCGATAATGAAATCCTAGGATTTCCCAACAATGGAAATTATTTGGGATGTATGGAATTATTGAGTGAGTTCAATACATTTCTTGCAGATCACTTACAAAGATTTGGAAATCCTACAAAAGGTAACACTTCTTATTTATTAGCGAATATCTGTAATGGGAAAATTGTAAATGAAGTTAAATTAGCAAATCATTTTTCCATTAGTGTTGACAGTACGCCCGATCTGTCTCGTGTTGACCAGCCAACTTTTATAATCAGATACGTAAAAGACCGCTTTCCTGAAATTTATACCTCTTAAAGACCATGAATATGGGAATTTAACTGAAACCATGTTGAATTTTTAGCGAATCATGATATTTCCATAGAAGATTGCAGAGGACAAAGCTACGACATTGCTTCAAATAGGTCGGGGAAGTATACTGGTCTACAAGCAAGAATCAAGGAGAAATGTGAATTTGCCACCTTTGTATCAAATGGAGGACATTCACTAAATTTGGTAGGTGTCCAGGCTGCTGAGTGTGTATCAGAGGCGACAAAGTTTTTTGAAATGGTTTTTCGCTTGAAAACTCTGAACTCCAAAGAGATGAGACAAAGTTACGAAGAATTTGAATATTAGAAATATAGCACTTCTGGAAAGAAAACAAAATTGAAAACACATTTACAAATGTAGAAATCACATTGAGAATTTTTTTAAGCATGATGGGAACCACCGGCAGTGCGGAATGCTGCTTCTCCAAATTGAAACGAATAATAAATGAATGAAGAAGCACAGTGTTTCAACAGAGATTAATCAGTTTATTACTGATGTCCATAGAATGTGATATGCTCAAAAATATAGATTTTGAGAAAGTGATTAATGAGTTTGCTCATCTCAAATCTAGAAGAGTAGCTCTTCAGTCAACATAGATTTTTGACCAGTAACCTGTGAATGCTGTGGATTATATTATCTATTTATTTAATGTGGCTAAAGAAATAAAAATATATCTAGAACCTCACTTATCTTCTACTTTGTCTATGCTAACAAAATGGTGTTCTGTCAATATCATAGGGGCCGCATTATCCTAATGTGCGCAGGGCCTCCAACTGGTTAAAGATGGCTATGCATGTTGTACATGTTACCTTTATCCCATTCTGGGGTAAAATACACAACTCATTTGCCTTAATATATTACCTTTTTAAAGCAAGAGTCGGAACATTCCTTCACAAATTCGTCAGTGTGAAAGCATTTTCCAGTATTAACGAATACACAAAAAATATATCGCTTATTTCTTACTGTAGTCAACGGAAACAATAATAATAATAATCTCACACACTATAGCGATTCACTGAATGTGACCCCCTGAAAGGATTCAATATGATCGAGCAGCGAATTAATGATGAGGACCTGTATCACACCCAAGGCATCAATGAGATAACATTAAATCAACATGTTTTACAGTCTTTCAGTCTCCTCCTCAACGTGGCCTGGTAACAGCTGTGGTACATTCACACTGCAGGAACACAATGAGTGGCGTCTGAGGTCGAAGTACCTTCTGTTGCCCACGCTCAGCTCTGCGGCCTTGGATGTAGCGGAACGGCAGTCTGCAGATCCCCACAGCGTAGTGTGACAGTGGACATACGTTGAAGCCTCAGTGCTCTTGTATAGTGTGGTTCCACTTAGGTCTGACCCCAGTAATTTGCATACTCCTGATGCCTGTCGTGATAGTGAGAATGTGGAAGTCCCGACAGCAACACACAGGACAACCTGAGGGGCAGTCCCATCGTACACCAGTAAGGTGGTACACACACATACTCCTGATGCCTGTCGTGATGGTGAGAATGTGGAAGTCCCGACAGCAACACACAGGACAACCTGAGGGGCAGTCCCAGCGTACACCAGTAAAGTGGTACACACACTGATAAGAAGTGTTGGTATCGGCACCCTGTTCCCAAGTCGAACAGCTTGTAGTCAGACGGGTTAATTCGTCAACCATGGAAGATCTGCTTGGCCCCATGTTCAGTCAGTCACCATTGTGACTGGTGTGAGTGGCATCACACAAAGTTGAAGTTCCCTCCACAGTCGGACGGCTGCGAACTTGTTCAAGCAGACTCCAAACTGGCAGCAGCTGGCAACACTTTATCATATGTCACCAGGTCATTCTGCAACTGATGGAGCTGGCCTTCCTTTGGTATCAGTGATTCAGGTGGAATGAGCAGACTCTTAACCCTGAGTGGAGGTGTATACAGTCATTCCTTCCCACATGGATGACTGAAAGTGCCCCAACTTTTTGAGACTGTCAGCGTTCTCTGCTGGACTGATGTTCAGTTTCAGAGCTTCAAAGAGTTCTTTTACACATTCTTGCGTGGTTGTTAGGTGTGGTTACTCCATACTGCCTCATTAACAGAATGTCATTAAACCTCCTCTGCAATGATGTCATCGTACTGAATCAGGCTCTCCTAACGCCCTCTCTCATACAGTCTGTGGCAATGTACTACATCTTCATCTACATCTACATCTACATCTACATCTCTACTCTGCAATTCACATTTAAGTGCTTGGCCGAGGGTTCATCGAACCACAATCATACTATATCTCTACCATTCCACTCCCGAACAGCGCGCGGGAAAAACGAACATCTAAACCTTTCTGTCCGAGCTCTGATTGCTCTTATTTTATTTTGATGATCATTCCTACCTATGTAGGTTGGGCTCAACAAAATATTTTCGCATTCAGAAGGGAAAGTTGGTGACTGAAACTTCGTAAATAGATCTTGCCGCGACGAGAAACGTCTTTGCTTTAATGACTTCCATCCCAACTCGCGTATGATATCTGCCACACTCTCTCCCCTATTACGTGATATTACAAAACGAGCTGCCCTTGTTTGTGTTCCAGCCCTCCCTCCCCCCTCCCTGAGTGTTTATGTTGTTACAAAATCATTGTGTGCCATGTAGACGCTCTGTGTCTGGACGTCATTCAAAACAGCTCAAAAAATTTTATTTTTCACTCTAATACTATTCTACTGTCCGACATCCCCCCATCCTTTATAAAATTCATCCAGAATTTTTGCACTCAGATCCTCCCTCTTATTAAATACTATGCATGTTCACATCTTCATAATTATTTCGCCCATCATAGGTTATCTTTCCCCTCTAACTAAAGCTAATTTCACAAAGCATGATCTCTTACATGTAATTCCTTAATCAATTGTACTAATGCCCAGATGATTCTTAACCTTTTATTTATTAATGTGTAGTTCTATGACTCGACTTAATTATTCCGTTTTACTTCCTGTCACATTACTAATCCAGGCAAGAGCTAACTGATGCACAGGCAATTCTGGATGTTGTCTAATCTTTTGCTTTGACAAAACTCAAATTACCCAAATGGTTATCAGAATCACTATTGTACCGAAAGCTGAATTGCTTCTATTCATAATATTGTTATGCTGCTTCTCTCTGTACTGCTAGATCTGTTGTGACATCTGTTCTGCGGAAATCTGCCCCTTCTGTGATGCTATAAATTTATCTAATGAGTGAAGGATATATTGGTTTAAGGCGTTGTTCAAAAAGGTCAGGCTCTGAACTGTCAGTAATTATTACAGTTTTCTGCCCAAAGCAGGAAAAGGTGTGTCACGTCATGTTGTACCATTATTCATTGCTGGAAGGTTGTTCTGGCTATGTCACAAATTGTACCGTTTATTAGGATGCCGTTTTCCCTTAGTTCCATTCTAATCAAATCCTCTGGCTCTCCATCTTGTAACAATTCATAATTGTAACGTCTGGAGCGAGTACTGAGTAAATCCAGTGCAGATGGAATCAGACTTCCAAATTCTTCCTAGCTGCCCATGCTGACATACCACCTGAGAGAAAGGAATGTCTTGTCACTTTCCCTCCCAAATTTGAAAAGCGTGAGTGCATAAGAAAACACAAGTGAACGATGTAATAACACCAGGTCCTAACCAACACAGAAAAAAACAAGCAACAACCCCCAGAAACACAACTACTTCAAGGTGCTGGTAGCCACTCTTGAAATCTGTGGACATGAAGTACAAGGGGCATTCAGTCAATAATGCAACACATGTTTTCCCAGCCAATTTCAGTTGAAAAAATGCTGTATTTGTTGTGAAATATTGTGGAATATCCCCACTTCAGCCCCTATAGTTTCATGAAGTTCTGATTGGTGGAGCGGCTATACATAGCCTTCAAAATGGCACCTGTAATGTAGGTGTGTTCTAAGCAGAGAGCTGTCACTGAGTTTCGTTTAGCAGAAAACCAGAGCATAGCAGATGCTCACAGATGCTTGTAGCATGATTACAGAGGCCTGGAAGTGAAAACAAAAAACACAATGAATTGTTAGGCGAGGCATCTGTCATCATCGCAAAAAGGTAGTGTAAATCTGTCTGATCTCCTGCGTGACAGCTGTGACTCCTGCGATGTTGGAACATGTGGACACTCTTATATAAGATGATCGATGGATCACAATCAAACACCTCGCTGCTCAACTGGACGTCTCTGTTAGTAGTACTGACACACTTATCCACCAATTGGGGTACTCACTGGTATGTGCCTGCTTGGTTCCTCACCACCTAATGGCAGACCATAAAGAGCAACAAAAGGCCATCTGTGTGCTACGAGACTGATCATGACAATTTTTTGTCAAACATTGTCACAGATGGTGAAATAAGAGTTCATCACTATAAATTGGACACAAAACGACAATCCATGGAGTGGCGCCACACAACCTATCCTCTGAAGAAAAAGTTCAAAGACGAGCCCTCATCCAGTAAAGTAATGGTGATGATTTTCTGGGACTCTGAAGGAGTTATTCTGTTTGATGTCCTCCCTCATAGGGCAACGATAAACTTTGAAGTGAATTATGAGACTCACAGGAAGCTGAAGAAATCACTTCAACATGTTTGTCACCAAGAAAATGCAAACAAACTTCTCCTTCTCCATGAAAATGGAAGGCCTCACACAAGTCTGCACACCCAAGAGGAGCTTATAAAACTTTATTGGACTGTTTTTCCTCAAACAGCCTGGATCTTGCAGCTTCTGACTTCCATCTGATTGGCCCAATGAAGGATGAACACCATGGGAAGCAGTATGGAGATGATGGGTAGGTTATTGACACAGCAGGATGTTGGCTCTGATGTCGAACAATACAGTAGTACCATGTGGGCAAACAGACCCTCCCAGTTAGGTGGCGTAAGGGTGTCGCATTGAAAGGGGATTATGTTATTTGTACCTGGAAGAGTGGGGAGTAATATCATGTATTGGAATCCTGAAAGAAGCTAACGTTCTTTCATAAAAAATATGTACATTACTTATTGAATGCCCCTTGTATCTACACTCATCCAGTTTGTTGAGTGTTTCTGTAATGTTAGGCATGGTATATGCATCAGTGATAGTGTTGAAGTAGTGATAATCGCAACAGAACCTATATTTCCCGGTACTGTCCAATGACTTTCTTGGTACATGATAACACTTGCGCCCCAGGGGCTACCACTATGTTCAACAGTCCCATCAGCTAGCTGTTGGTCGATGATTTCCTCCATCAATGGTTGTAAATGCTTTAGGAGACTGTAGAAACCATGTGGCTTTCTATATACCAGAGTGTTACTTCCTGTTGGTATCCAGTGTCGTATTATAGGCGTCGCTGGTAACAAACCCATTGGATTGAGGAAATCGGTGAATTCCAAGTCTTCCCTATCTTTCCCTTGCAGATGTTTAACTTTCTCACATATTGCAGAACTGCTAATGGTATGTTTGTGGCTGCAGTTGTCATGACGTCTCAATACTGTCTTACTCTAAGACACTCAAACGGGCAACCATTAAGCCCTTTAGTTGGCTGTAGATGTAGGAAACATGCAGCAGTCCTCAGCAATTGGGGAGCGTTGTTGAGTTGTAAAATCTAACAGAAAGAAGAAGGTTCTGCTGCTAGACAGTTTGCATGGCAGAGGTGTGGGCTAGCAGCTGCATGAACTATTGGGGAGTGAGTACCAGGTTACCAGCATTGTCAAGCCTAGTGCAGGGTTGGCTTAGGTGACTTAACATAGGGGAGTTATGTAGGAATTTCACGAAAGAGGATCAGGTAGTGATTGTGAGTGGATCTGGGAATAGTCTTGATGGGGACAGGGAGTATGATGCAGGTGGTGACCTGGTAAATATAGCTACTCAAACTGCTGGCACTAATGTGCACTTCATGCAACTGTTTCAGTGTCATGATCGGCCTCATCTTAATGCTACTATTAGGCATGTTAACATGGGACTGAAGACCACGCTGATGGCGGAGGGCATGGCTCACATTGCAGTGGTGCCAGTTGAGTCTATCAGTAGATCCGGTTTTGCTAGGTGTGGCCTGCACCTCAATAGGTATGGGAAGGGGAGGCCATCACAGCTTACAGGTGACAGTGTAGTGGGCGGTGACAGGATCGCTCATGGAAAAATTCCTGTAGTAGTTGGTGTGAGAGCTGCATCATTTTTAGATTGAAGTCAGCTGATAGGTATCCCCGCTTAAAGAAAGCCCCTACAACAAAGGAATCACCTTCACGGGAAGTCAGGTACCCAAGTCGTGAACGAATCAGGGATTTTCACCTGCCTCGAGATGACTGGATGTTGTGTCATCTTCATCATCATCATTCATCTCCATTACAGTCGGAGGAAGGCAATGGCAAACCACCTCCGCTATGACCTTGCCTAGTACAGCGGTGCGGGCCTCCCGCATCGTCCCTTACGCTCTGTCAAGGAGTATGGGACTTTATTAACATCATTTTATTATTTATTTATTTTGTGTTCTGGTGATCCATGTTGTGACAATATCACAGGATATGTAACGTGTCAGAAATGTATGATAGCACATAAAAACAAAAATAAATGATTTCATATTACAATAACTTATGTTCTACCACAGAAAGCCAATTTTGAGAGATAAATAAATATTACAAAATAATAAGTGTTACGGAAAGGAAATATTGCAAAATATGTGTTTACAGTAAAGAATAGTCAGGATTATAAATGCAGATTTGGGCATATATTTGCAGTTAACAGTACAAGAAATGCTAAACACTGTAGTTCAGGAACTCTTCTATCGTATAAAACGATCCTTGTACTTATAAAAGGGAACTGCTTTAAAGTTTTTTTTTTAAACAAGAGCTCATCTACCAAATACTTAATTCTTGAAGGGTGGGCGTTAAAAATCTTACAGTCAGTGAAATGGACTCCTTTCTGTACCATACTTAGATTTGCCTATTCATAGTGGATATCATGTTTTCTTCTTGTCTCATGACTATGATTCTCACTATTCAGTTTAAAAATGGATTCTTCTTTCCTTATGAAGCACATCAAAGAGAATATATATTGCACAGTAGATGTAAGGATTCCAAGTTTCTTAAAAATTAGTGCATATGGCTCTAGGATGGACTCCACACAAGATCCTTACGGCTCTTTTTTGTGCACACAATACTTTTTTAGCCAGTGACTGAGTACCCCAAAATATAATTCCATATGTCATAATAGCGTCAAAATAACCATTATGGGCTGACTTCATGGTTTCCATACTTCTGTAAGAAAAAATAATGCATAATGTGTAAGTTGCTGAACTCAATGTTTTGCATAGATCCAAGATGTGGTTTGACCAGTTCAGTTTGCTGTCAATATGCAAGCCTAGGTATTTCGTGGTATCCACCCTGGTTATCACCTGCTCACCTATTTTTACTACTATTTCTTCATCTTTAAATGTTGTGTGGAACTGAACCTAGTTTGTTTAGTGTAATTTAAAGAAAGGCTATTAATGTTAAACCAGTTCATTGTTTCACTTAAAGCCATATTTCCTCTTTCCTCAAGTTTATCTACTGACTTAAGTAGTTTAGTGTCATCTGCAAAAATGATGACTCTACAATATTCTGTACAGAGAGGCAGATCATTTATTATGATAATAAAAAGTAGGAAGCACAGAACTAAGCCTTGGGGGGCAGTTCACACGTGATGGTACCCCATTCTGATAGTTTTTTGTTGATAGATTCCAAAGCTTTGCCAGCAAATGCAAAATTGCATCTTCTGTTGACAAACCTTTCTGAAATCCAAACTGACTTTCACCGAGGATATTTTGATCCCTGAGATGCGTAATTATCCTGGCGGAAATTAGTTTCTCTAGAACCTTTGAAAAACTTGTCGGTAGTAATATTGGCCAATAGTTGGCAGCATCCGTCTTATCTCCCTTCTTATACAGCGGTTTTACAACTGCATACTTAAGCTTCTTAGGAACTATTCCTTGCTTAGGTGATGAATCAAAAATGTGGCAAAGGAACTTACATGGCTGCAGCAGTATTTTAATAATTTGTTAGAAATATTGCCAATTCGAGTAGAGTTTTTACTTTCCAGGAATTTAATAACTCTTTGTTACCTTCATGTGTTGTACTGAGCTAGATACTGTGGCTTACAAAAGGTTGATGGCTTGGTTCATGGAGCCTTATAAACCTATTTTTTCCATTACTGTTAAAATGTTTGTTTAAAGTTTATGCAACTATTTTTGGATTGCTAACAAGATGACCCTCACTTTTTATTTGGATATTTTCACTACAAACTGTATTTCTCCTTGTTTCCTTCTTTACAAAATTCCAAACGGTTTTTACTTTATTGTTCAAGTAATCAATTTCTGGCTTCAAGCACATGTTCTTTGCTGCTTGTGTGGTCTTATTTAGAGCATCATTGTAGAGTTTATAGTGCCTGCTCCTGTTGTTGTTGTGGTCTTCGGTCCAGAGACTGGTTTGATGCAACGCTCCAAGCTACTCTGTTCTGTGCAAGGTTCTTCATCTCCCAGTACCTACTGCACCCTACATCCTTCTGAATCTGTTTAGTGTATTCATCTCTTGGTCTCTCTCTACGATTTTTACCCTCCACGCTGCCCTCCAATACTAAATTTGTGATCTCTTGATGCCTCAGAATATGTCCTACCAACCGATCCCTTCTTCTAGTCAAGTTGTGCCACAAATTTCTCTTCTCCCCAATTCTGTTCAATACCTTCCCGTTAGTTATGTGATCTACCCATCTAGTCTTCAGCATTCTTCTATAGTACCACATTTCGAAAGCTTCTATTCTCTTCTTGTCTAACCTATTTATCGTCCACGTTTCACTTCCATACATGGGTACACTCCGTACAAATACTTTCAGAAAAGACTTCTTGACACTTAAATCTATACTCAATGTTAACAAATTTCTCTTCTTCAGAAACGCTTTCCTTGTCATTGCTAGTCTGCATTTTATATCCTCTCTACTTCGACCATCATCCGTTATTTTGCTCCCCAAATAGCAAAACTCAATTACTACTTTAAGCGTTTCATTTCCTAATCTAATTCCCTCAGCATCACCCGATTTAATTCGACTACATTCCATTATCCTTGTTTTGCCTTTGTTGATGTTTCTCTTATACCCTCGTTTCAAGACACTGTCCATTCCGTTCAGCTGCCCTTCAGGTCCTTTGCTATCTCTGACAGAATTACAATGTCATCGGCGAACTTTAAAGTTTATATTTCTTCTCCATGGATTTTAATACCTACTCGGAATTTTTCTTTTGTTTCCTTTATTGCTTGCTCAATATACAGACTGAATAACATCGGGGAGAGGCTACAACCCTGTCTCACTCCCTTCCCAACCACTGCTTCCAGCCGGCCGCTGGTGGCCGAGCGGTTCTGGCGCTACAGTCTGGAACCGCGAGACCGCTACGGTCGCGGGTTCGAATCCTGCCTCGCGCATGGATGTGTGTGATGTCCTTAGGTTAGTTAGGTTTAAGTAGTTCTAAGTTCTAGGGGACTAATGACCTCAGCAGTTGAGTCCCATAGTGCTCAGAGCCATTTGAACCACTGCTTCCCTTTCATGCCCCTCGACTCTTATAACTGCCATCTGATTCCTGTACAAATTGTAAATAGCCTTTCGCTCCCTGTATTTGACCCCTGTCACCTTCAGAATTCGAAAGAGAGTATTCCAGTTAACATTGTCAAAAGCTTTCTCTAAGCCTACAAATGCTAGAAATGTCTTTCCTTAATCTATTTTCTAAGATAAGTCAGTACTCACGTGTTCCAACATTTCTACGGAATCCAAACTGATCTTCCCCGAGGTCGGCTTCTACGTTTTTCCATTCGTCTGTAAAGAATTCGCGTCAGTATTTTGCAGCCGTGGCTTATTAAACTGATAGTTCGGTAATTTTCACATCTGTCAACACCTGCTTTCTTTGGGATTGGAATTATTACATTCTTCTTGAAGTCTGAGGGTATTTCGCCTGTCTCATACATCTTCCTCACCAGATGGTAGAGTTTTGTCAGGGCTGGCTCTCCCAAGGCTATCAGTACTTCTAATGGAATGTTGTCTACTCCCAGGGCCTTGTTTCAACTTAGGTCTTTCAGTGCTCTGTCAAACTCTTCACGCAGTATCATATCTCCCATTTCATCTTCATCTACATCCTCTTCCATTTCCATAACATTGTCAAGAACATCGCCCTTGTATAGACCCTCTATATACTCCTTCCACCTTTCTGATTTTCCTTCTTTGCTTGGAACTGGGTTTCCATCTGAGCTCTTGATGTTCATGCAAGTTGTTCTCTTTTCTTCAAAAGTCTCTTTAGTTTTCCTGTAGGCAGTATCTATCTTATCTCTAGTGATATACGCCTCTACATTCTTACATTTGTCCTATAGCCATCCCTGCTTTGCAATTTTGCACCTCCTGTCGATCTCATTTTTGAGAGGTTTGTATTCCTTTTTGCCTGCTTCATTTACTGCATTTTTGTATTTTTTCCTTTCATCAATTAAGTTCAATATCCCTTTTGTTACCCAAGGATTTTTATTAAAAATGTTCAAATGTGTGTGAAATCTTACGGGACTTACCTGCTAAGGTCATCAGTCCCAAAACGTACGCACTACTTAACCTAAATTATACTAAGGACAGCCGGCCGAAGTGGCCGTGCGGTTAAAGGCGCTGCAGTCTGGAACCGCAAGACCGCTACGGTCGCAGGTTCGAATCCTGCCTCGGGCATGGATGTTTGTGATGTCCTTGGGTTAGTTAGGTTTAACTAGTTCTAAGTTCTAGCGGACTAATGACCTCAGCAGTTGAGTCCCATAGAGCTCAGAGCCATTTGAACCAACCAACTAAGGACAAACACACACACCCACGCCCGAGGGAGGACTCGAACCTCCGCCGGAACCAGCCGCACAGTCCATGACTGCAGCGCCCTAGACCGATCGGCTAATCCGCGCGGCGATTTTTACTAGCCCTCGTCTTTTTACCTTCTTGACCCTCAGCTGCCTTCACTGTTTCATCTCTCAAAGGCGCCCATTCTTCTTCTTTTGTATTGCTTTGCCCCATTCTTGTCAGTCGTTCCCTAATGCTCTTCCAGAAACTCTATACAACCTCTGGTTTTGTCAGTTTATCCAGGTCCCATCTCCTTAAATTCCCACCTTTCTGAAGTTTCTTCAGTTTTAATCTACAGTTCATAACCAATAGATTGTGGTCAGAGTCCACATCTGCCCCTGTAAATGTCTTACAATTTAAAACCTGGTTCCTAAATCTCTGTCTTACCATTATATAATCTATGTAATACCTTCTAGTATCTCCAGGCTTCTTCCATGAATACAACTACATGCTCCTACTGGGATTATTTAATCTCCTGCTGCTGCATATAGTTCTCTTCTTCAATGAAATTTTCACGCTACAGCGGAGTGTGCGCTGATATGAAACTTCCTGGCAGATTAAAACTGTGTGCCGGAACGAGACTCGAACTCGGGACCTTTGCCTTTAGTGGGCAAGTGCTCTACCAACTGAGCTACCCAAGCACGACTCACGCCCCGTCCTCACAGCTTTAATTCTGCCAGTACCTCTTCTCCTACCTTCCAAACTTTACAGAAGCCCTCCTGCGAAACTAGCAGAACTAGCACTCCTGAAAGAAAGGATATGTGGAGTCATGGCTTAGCCACAGCCTTGGGGATGTTTCTAGAATGAAATTTTCACACTACAGCGGAGTGTGCGCTGATATGAAACTTCCTGGCAGATTAAAACTGTGTGCCGGACCGAGACTCGAACTCGGGACCTTTGCCTTTCGCGGGCAAGTGCTCTACCAACTGAGCTACCCAAGCACAACTCACGCCCCGTCCTCACAGCTTTAATTCTGCCAGTACCTCGTCTCCTACCTTCCAAACTTTACAGAAGCCCTCCTGCGAAACTTGCAGAACTAGCACTCCTGAAAGAAAGGATATGGGGAGACATGGCTTAGCCACAGCCTTGGGGATGTTTCTAGAATGAAATTTTCACTCTACAGCGGAGTGTGCGCTGATATGAAACTTCCTGGCAGATTAAAACTGTGTGCCGGACCGAGACTCGAACTCGGGACCTTTGCCTTTCGCGGGCAAGTGCTCTACCAACTGAGCTACCCAAGCACGACTCACGCCCCGTCCTCACAGCTTTAATTCTGCCAGTACCTCGTCTCCTACCTTCCTAACCAGGAGGGCTTCTGTAAAGTTAGGAAGGTAGGAGACGAGGTACTGGCAGAATTAAAGCTGTGAGGACGGGGCGTGAGTCGTGCTTGGGTAGCTCAGTTGGCAGTCTGCCTTCGGCAGTGACACAGTGCGGACCGTGTTGCCTGCCGGCCGCGCTGTGGTGCGCGTGCCTGTTTGTTTACGCCGGAGCAGCTTCGTGTGTGCAGTGTTATGAGTCTAGAACGAGATGGGACACTCGTACAGAAAAACGACCTTGAAGTTCAGTTTTGCGAACGACTATACACGACCAAAGGCACACGAGATCGAACGTTTCTTAAGAGAAGAGGTAAAAATCGATCCACAGGAAATCGTGGGAATCAATTTATCGATCGTTTCAAGCGTCGTCAATGTCAAGCTTATTGACGAGGCTGCTCGCGAAAGACTTCTACAACGATCGCCGAACGGGTATCGTTTCTGTCATGCCGACGGGAATGTTGGTGTGGTTACGGTCGATCACGCGGGAATGGGGATCCGCACTATACGAGTCTTCGAACTTCCGTTCGAGGTCTCGTCTGAACTTGTTACCGACGCCTTTCGACCATACGGTACAGTTCTATCCCATGTGGCCGAAAAATGGACGAGTTTTACCACGTACCCCGTTTTAAATGGGGTGAGACAAACACGGATAGAACTGCGAAAGCACGTCTCCTCTTATTTGTACATAGGAGGTTGTCGAGCGATTATAATCTATGATGGGCAACCTCGCACTTGCTCGGGGTGCGGGAAAGAAGGTCACGTCCGCTCGGAATGCCTCCAGCGACGTTTAGTGCAAACCCCACGGGATGACGTTCAGACACCACAACAGATGACTGTCTTACCGTTGACCTTTGTGGAAGCCCTGAGAGGCGACGTGAGGGAGATTTACGATGAGCACCAGCAGCTGCCCCCTATAGAGAACATGGACACCAACGGACTGGAACTCAGACCACCGGTTCCACCATAGAAGACACACGACACCACACAAGAGATGCAGCTGACGGCCGCTCCAGGCTCATCCGTGGTGGCTGCCAGTGCTTCCACCGAGAGCGTGATAGGCCAGGCCCAAGACGGAGGATACGCAACCCAAACGGCCAATGCGGAAGCAAGGCAACGGAAACAGCGTTCGCCGAAGAGAAGAAAGAAGCGTCGACTGACTTCTGCTGACGATAGCCATAGTCCCGAGGGGACAGTGAATGACAACGACAGTATCGACCTGAGACCAGTGGATTCAACAGATACCGAGATGACGGTGCAGGAATTACACAGCGACGATAACTTGAATTCTCCTGCTGGTGACCGGAAGGCAGAAGTGGAGATGACAACTGTCCAACATCAGAGCGGTGACAACGTTGCCTCCCATCCTTCGACCAGTTCCGGAAATATGCTGGGGGACTGGGCGCAAGAAATGGACCAACGGGAACAGAATGAAAATACGAACGCGACGATTGAGGATAGTCCCGGCCAGAGGCCGGGAGGGGTCGGGAAATGTTGAACAACTTAGTGTGGTGAGGAGCGCCGGGGGTGCAGATAGACGCTTAATGACACCGCCCTCCAACTGATGAACACACAGCAGGCGTACCGCATTGCAACGATAAACATTAATGGCATTCGGACACCGCTTAAAATTCAAATGCTGAAAGATATGTTGCGCGCTGCGGCCGTGGATATTGTACTCCTACAAGAAGTGCGTTTCACATCGCCGCCAGAGTTCTACGGCTACGAGGCACATTATTCAGTGCACGATGAAAGTGGATGCGGTGTGGCGATTCTCACCAGGGAAGGAATAGGACTGGAGGACGCCATGTCTCTCCCTTCGGCACGTGGCATAGCGATCACTGTCGACGGCGTTCGTTTCATCAATTTGCACGCGCCATCTGGCTCCACAAAACGAAGAGAAAGGGTGACATTTTACACCGAAGAGATAGCACCGTTGTTCGCTGGACACTATGATAACTATATAGTGGGCGGCGACTTTAATTGTGTCGTCGGCAAAAAGGACCAAGTACCTCATTACGTGCCATGCCTGGAACTGCGTGCGTTGATTACCGAAATGGCGCTTCTGGATACCTGGGAACTGCAGCATGGCGACAGACCGGGTTATACGTTTGTAACGGGACACTCGGCGAGTAGACTTGATAGAGTGTATGTGACACGAGCTCTACGGACGGCGATACTGGATGCCGAAATCTGGCCAGCGGCTTTTACGGATCATATGGCGTACGTCTGTACGATCTCACTAACGCGTCAGAAGATATGGCGGAGTAAGGGTCCCTGGAAAATGAATTGTGCACTTTTACGTGACGCTGCATGTCGCCGGTCGATAGAGGCGGCATGGGAGACCTGCGTTCGCCGCCAACGAGCATACACCTCAGTTCTCCAGTGGTGGATCAAATGCGCAAAACCAACGTTACGGAGAACGTTGATACGATACGGGCAGGACAAATCGCAGTGGAACCGCACGACGGCTGACTTTTATTTTACAGCCCTGAGGGAGCTGATGACCCAACAACCATCGCCGGAAAGGCACACGGCCATGCGCAGGATAAAAGCCAAGTTATTACAGCTGACGCGACTAAGAATTGAAGGTATAATGGTCCGGGCGAGATTGGCGGACACAGTTGCTGCCGAAACCCCCTCCATGCACCACGAGGTACGTGAACGCCAACGACGACGCAGGACATTGATGAGGGAACTAATCTCTGAAACTGGCCAGCAAGTTGTGAACAAGCGTGATATTGCTCATGTGTTTACTGACTATTTCCGCCAGTTATATGGACCTGTACAAGTGAACCACGAGACACTACATGATGTCATCTCGGAAATGCCAGATAGAGGACCACCACTGGATGCAGAGACTTTCACCACAACGATAACAGAGGACGAGCTGACAGACGCAATTGCCAGGGGGGCTCCAAACAAGTCCCCAGGACAGGATGGCTTCCCAATTGAATTTTACCGCGCCTTTGCATACCTCATGGGACGGAACTGGATTCAGATGTACAACGAACTCCTGTTACCACAGACTGAGATACCTGCCGAGTTCACGGAGGGTATCATCATCCCAATACCCAAACCACGCGGTGGCAGAAGGCCAGCAGATTATAGACCACTCACACTCTTGAACTGCGACTATAAGATTTTCGCGCGCATCCTTGGGGCCCGCCTACGGTCTTCAATTTCTGATAGACTCCTCATAGATCAAACTTGCCTCGGCGGTAAGAGTAACGTACATACAGCGCTCGGTGACTACCGAGATATCATCGCATTAGCAGCGGCATGCTGAGTGCGTGGACCACTCGTTGCTATTGACTTCGATCATGCGTTCGACAGAGTGGATCATACCTTTTTGCATGCGGTGATGGGCAGATTGGGAATCCCACAGGCCTTCATTCTAGTGATCATGCGACTGTTACACGGCGTGCGATCAAAGGACTCGGTGAATGGACGGGACACTGACTACATTGTTATTTCAAGGTCAGTTCGTCAAGGTTGCCCCCTTTTGATATTTTTTGTACGCAATGGCTTTGGAACCCTGTCTAACTGGTCTCCGAAGACGGTTGGAGGGAGTGCCGTTGCCACTACTGACCTTTCATTGCCGCGCTTATGCTGACGATGTGATGCTGGTGGCAAGGACAGGCGACGAAGTATTACGGCGTTGGCATGGATACAGCGATACGGGATGGCGGCAGGAAGCGTGCTTAATCTACAGAAATCGCGCTGCATGAATGTCGGTCGTGGATTACAACGGGGGGAGGAAGGCCCGCTCATGTTAGTTAAGACCATAAAATGTCTAGGTGTTACATTCCACACGGATGTGCAGCGGACAGCAGCGGATAACTACCGACGCATATTGAAGCTGATGCGGACAATGGTGATGTTACAGAAATTAAGAGCGTTGGATATGATTCAGAGGGTGACCTATGTTAACGTATACCTATCACTGAGACTCACTCACGTAGCGCATGTCCTGCCTTTAACACGCACAATGGCATCACGTATACAAGCAACTTTCGGAACCTACGTGAGTGTGGGACACCTGTTTAAGATCCAATACACAACGCTTACGCTACCACCTGGAGAGGGTGGACTTGGTCTAGTGAACGTATATGAAAAGGCACGGGCGTTATTCGTCAGTACGATTTTCCTACGTGGCGCGGTCAATTTTGCAATATCTCGGGTGCGTTGGCCGATGTACTAGCGCCCACTTCAATGCTGCCCCCAGTCAATGTGGGACATATTTCACCGAAGCTGTCACATTTCAAGTCTTTTTTTTTGGAGCTTAGCTATGTCAGAGATTCCTTCCCAACAACACGACTACCGACGACGCGAGATATATACCAACTCTTACTGCGCCGGTGCCCCAGGAATACCCTGGAAAAGAAGTACCCAGACAAGAACTGGCGACAGATATGGCGCACTACACAGAACGTTTACCTCCCAACGTCGGTACGCTCAACATGGTATGTGGTGGTAAATAGGAAGTTCGCAACGAATCAACGGCGGCACGCGATTCATTTGGCAGACACTCCACTATGTTTAGGCTGCGCAACAGTGGACACTGATGAACATCGTTTAGCATGTAGTGGGCCGGCTCCAGTGTGCCACTTAGCACAACAGATATTGGCGTTCATGTTACGCTCCGTCCCTCACACAATTTCGTCAGACACAATTTTTTTCCCCCAAGAAACTTATTTTCCGGTCCAAAAAACCAATGTAGTGACGTGGGTACGGGGAATGGTGGTGGGCTACGTGTATAACGAATCGGAAAAGGATAAAATTGATTTTTGGCATTTTCTCCTGGATGGACACACGAAGTTTCAACAGCATAAGAGATATGGGCAAGACTTCGCTAATTACTTGCGACTTACATTTACCGACCCGCCGGCCAGATGGTGTGTGACGGGTGAGAGATGAGATAGACGAAGAAGCCGAGATAGACATCGATCACACTTACGGACCCTTAGTTAATTTCGAGAAGACGACCCAGTCTTACACCAACGTCTGGGGAACGGGTCGATAGATGGCTCTCTTGCTCTATCGAACGTCGGGTCGTGAGCAGGTGTCGCCCCCGATACGAATTTCATATCATTGCTACAGGAGCATGTTTCTTTTGTATCTGTACTATCCGCAATGTCTTCCTGCCTTTCATTTGGGCATTTTCAGTTTTCTTCATTTCATTAATTAATTAATTTTCTAATTAGCCACTATTTGTCAACATATGGACATTGTAGACACAATTTATGCGGTAGTACAACAACATGTATGTCAGCAAAGGTGGTAAGCCTGACTTTGCAAAATAAAATTAAAAAAAAAAAGAAGCGTGTTCGGTCAGAGGGTTAGTTGCCCTCTGTAATAAAAAAAACTGAGTAAAAAAAGGCGCTGCAGTTATGGACTGTGGGGTAAAAAAAAAGATGGAAAGAGCGTCTTCCATGTATGCAGGAGATCCCGGGTTCGAGTCCCCTGTCGGGGCACACATTTTCATCCGTCCCCGTTGACGTGGGGAAGAAAAAACAAAAAAACAAAAAAGTTGGTAGAGCACTTGCCCGCGAAAGACAAAGGTCCCGAGTTCGAGTCTCGGTCCGGCACACAGTTTTAATCTGCCAGGAAGTTTCAGTTCTCTTCTTGTTTTACAAGAAATTTTGATGACTTTCGTAATCTAAGGCTTGTTTCCGTATTTTAACAGGTTTTCTCTCACTGACTTTTTGGAATGGTTTCTTCAAAAAGTCTTGTAACTTCATTGATAAATATATTAAATTTTGAGTTAACACCAATTGCAGCATACACGGGAGACCAGTCCATTGGCTATAATTGCTGATTGAAGCTTTCAGTGGCGTGTTCGTTTATAATCCTAAAGTTTTTCCATATGAAATTTTCTTTCCTTTGTACATTTTTTGGTTTAGAGTGAGGAATTGCCCTTCATGATCAGAGAGGCCATTTATAATATTTTTCACAGTTAAAGTATTGTAAATATCCTTATCTACAAATACATTATCTATTAAAGTGCTAGAACCGACTGTTACTCTTATTGGAGTGTCCACCACTGGTACTAAGCTGTAACAGTACATTAGGTATCGCTTCTATTTTCTATCAAAAAATCCACATTGAAACCACCCACAACAATCGTTCATGTAGTTTTCCTACATAAATGGGACAGAAATGATTCTATTTGTTTCAGAAATACATTCACATTTCTAGCAGGTGTCCTGTAAATACCCAGAACGATAACTGTTGCACTGTCTGCTGTTAACTCGATGCCACACACCTCAAAATGCTGTTCATCACAGTATTTGCTTAAACCTTGAGATTTATACACTACTTTGGTTTTTACAAATATTGCAACTCCACCTTTTCTCATAATAGATCTGCAGTAATGTGCTACTAAACTAACGTTCTCAATTTGTAGCATATACAGGGTGGTCCATTGATAGTGACTGGGCCAAATATCTCACGAAATAAGCATCAGTTGAAAAAAATACAAACAACGATACTCGTCCAGCTTGAAGGGGGAAACCAGATGGCGCTATGGTTGGCCCGCTAGATGGCGCTGCCATAGGTCAAACGGATATCAACTGCCTTTTTTTAAATAGGAACCCCTCATTTTTTATTACATATTCGTGTTGTACGTAAAGAAATATGCATGTTTTAGTTGGACCACTTTTTTCGCTTTGTGATAGATGGCGCTGTAATAGTCACAAACGTATAAGAACGTGGTATCACGTAACATTCCACCAGTGCGGACGGTATTTGCTTCGTGATACCTTACCCGTGTTAAAATGGACCGTTTACCAATTGCGGAAAAGGTCTATATCGTGTTGATGTATGGCTATTGTGATCAAAATGCCCAACGGGCGTGTGCTATGTATGCTGCTCGGTATCCTGGACAATATCATCCAAGTGTCCGGACCGTTCCCCGGATAGTTACGTTATTTAAGAAAACAGGAAGTGTTCAGCCACATGTGAAACGTCAACCACGACCTGCAACAAATGATGATGCCCAAGTAGGTTTTTTAGCTGCTGTCCCGGCTAATCCGCACACCAGTAGCAGACAAATTGCGAGAGAATCTCAAAAACATCGGTGTTGAGAATACTACATCAACATCGATTGCACCCGTACCATATTCCTGTGCACCAGGAATTGCATGGTGACGACTATGAACGTCGTGTACAGTTCTGCCACTGGGCACAAGAGAAATTACGGGACGATGACAGATTGTTCGCACGCGTTCTATTTAGCGACGAAGCATCATTCACCAACAGCGGTGATGTAAACCGGCATAATATGCACTGTTGGGCAACGGATAATCCACGATGGCTGCGACAAGTGGAACATCAGCGACCTTGGCGGGTTAATGTATGGAGCGGCATTATGGGAGGAAGGATGATTGGCCCCCATTTGATCGATGGCAATCTAAGTGGTGCAATGTATGCTGATTTCCTAGCCGCGCGGGATTAGCCGAGCGGTCTAGGGCGCTGCAGTCATGGACTGTGCGGCTGGTCCCGGCGGAGGTTCGAGTCCTCCCTCGGGCGTATGTGTGTGTGTCTTTGTCCTTAGGATAATTTAGGTTAAGTAGTGTGTAAGCTTAGGGACTGATGACCTTAGCAGTTAAGTCCCATAAGATCTCTCACACATTTGAACATTTTTGATTTTTGATTTCCTACGTAATGTTCTACCAATGTTACTACAAGATGTTTCACTGCATGACAGAATGGCGATGTTCTTCTAACATGATAGATGTCCGGCACATAGCTCGCTTGCGGTTGAAGCGGTATTGTATTGCATATTTCATGACAGGTGGATTGGCCGTCGAAGCACCATACCATGGCCCCCACGTTCACCGGATCTGACGTCCCCGGATTTCTTTCTGTGGGGAAAGTTGAAGGATATTTGCTATCGTGATCCACCGACAACGCCTGACAACATGCGTCACCGCATTGTCAATGAATGTGCGAACATTACGAGGCCGGCCGGTGTGGCCGTGCGGTTAAAGGCGCTTCAGTCTGGAACCGCGTGACCGCTACGGTCGCAGGTTCGAATCCTGCCTCGGGCATGGATGTGTGTGATGTGCTTAGGTTAGTTAGGTTTAATTAGTTCTAAGTTCTAGGCGACTGATGACCTCAGAAGTTAAGTCGCATAGTGCTCAGAGCCATTTGAACCATTTTGAACATTACGAAAGGCGAACTACTCGCTGTTGAGAGGAATGTCGTTACACGTATTGCCAAATGCATTGAGGTTGACGGACATTATTTTAAGCATTTATTGCATTAATGTGGTATTTATAGGTAATCACGCTGTAACAGCATGCGTTCTCAGAAATGATAAGTTTACAACGGTACATGTATCACATTGGAACAACCGAAATAAAATGTTCAAACGTACCCATGTTCTGTATTGTAATTTAAAAAACCTACCTATTACCAACTGTTCGTGTAAAATTGTGAGCCATATGTTTGTGACTATTATAGTGCCATCTATCACAAAGCGAGAAAAGTGGTCCAACTAAAACATTCATATTTCTTTACGTACTACACGAATAAGTAATAAAAAATGGGGGTTCCCATTAAAAAAAAAAAAAACGCAGTTGATATCCGTTTGAACTATGGCAGCGCCATCTAGCGGGCCAAGCATAGCGCCATCTGGTTTCCCCCTTCAAGCTACACAAGTTTCTTTCTTTGTAGTTTTTTCGTTTGACGCTTATTTCGTGAGATACACTCAAGCGCCAAAGAAACTATTACAGGCATGCGTTTTCAAATACAAGGATATGTAAGCAGGCACCATAGGGAGCTGCGGTCGGCAACAAGTGTCTGGCGCAGTTCTTGAATAGGTTACTGCTGCTACCATGGCACGTTATCAAGTTTTAAGTGAGTTTGAACGTCAGCGGACGAGCGATGGGACACAGCATCTCCGAGGTAGCGATGAAATGGAGATTTTCCCGTACGACCATTCCATGAGTATACCTTGAATATCAGGATACGGTAAAACATCAAATCTCCGATATCGCTGCGGCCGGATAAAGTTCCTGCAAGAACGGGCCAATTACGACTGAAGAGAATCGTTCAAAGTGACAGAAGTGCAACCCTTCCGCAAATTGCAGCATGTTTCAATGCTGGGCCATCAAAAAGTGTCTGCGCCGCGCGGGATTAGCCGACTGGTCTGGGGAGCTGCAGTCATGGACTGTGCGGCTGGTCCCGGCGGAGGTTCGAGTCCTCCCTCGGGCATGGGTGTGTGTGTTTGTCCTTAGGATGATTTGGGTAAAGTAATGTGTAAGCTTAGGGACTGATGACCTTAGCAGTTAAGTCCCATAAAATTTCACACACATTTTTTGAAAAAGTGTCTGCGTGCGAACCATTCAACGATACATCATCGATATGGGCTTTCGGAGCCGAAGGCTCACTCGTCTGCCCTTGATGACTGCACGACACAAAAACTTTACGCTGGTCCTGTCAACATCGACCCTGAACTGTTGATAACAGGAAACATGTTGCCTGGTCGAACGAGTCTCGATTCAAATTGTATCGAGCGGATGGACGTGTACGGGTATGGAGACAACCTCATAAATCCATGGGCCCTGATATCAGTTGAGTCCCTCCACGTCGCGTTGCGGCACTTCTGCGTACTCGCGGGGGCCTACACGATATTAGGCAGGTGTACCAGTTTCTTCGGCTCTTCAGTGTAAGATGACACATTGCAACAGAGGTCAATGGTGGTCTGTTGCACACCATTAAAAGTGGGGTACGTCTGGAACCGCGCCAAGTGTTCAGCAGTATGACCATGTACAGTGCGATAGGGGTGAAAAGCCGTGATAACTTCTGCCAGGAGCTCAAATGCTAGTTCAAGGTGCGCATGCCCAAGCCAGCACGGTTGACAGTAACCACGCCGAGATTGCCGTCGGCGTGGCAATTCGGTATCACGAAATATTCGTTCACACGCCACGTCATTGACGACTTTTACGTACAAAAAAATGGCTCTGAGCACTGTGGGACTCAACTGCTGAGGTCATTAGTCCCCTAGAACTTAGAACTAGTTAAACCTAACTAACCTAAGGACATCACAAACATCCATGCCCGAGGCAGGATTCGAACCTGCGACCGTAGCGGTCTTGCGGTTCCAGACTGAAGCGCCTTTAACCGCACGGCCACTTCGGCCGGCTTTTACGTACACCATGCTGCTTAAGATGGACAAATGGATGCACAAAATGTCAGACGCTGGGAATTTAGCTTCATCGCACAGGAAGCGTTTCACTTCCAAAGCCTTTGGTTGGGTGTAATCGTTACAAAAGGTGAATCATAGTGCTGTTTTTCGGAAACGGTTGGCCATGGCTCTAGTACACGGAAGCGAGACATAAGTGAAGGCTGCTGAAAGTAAACAAGAGTGAGCACGCGCGCTCCACGGGCGGAAACACACAGCACATTCGCGTTTCACGACTGCTAAATGGCTCTGAGCACTATGGGACTTAACATCGGAGGTCATCAGTCCCCTCCACGACTGCTAAAGCCAGGCTGCCCCTTCACCAGGGTAACTTAAAAGCACAGCAGAGCAAAGATGATGTCAGCGCACCCAAAGGGATGCGATCATGATCAGTGGGGTTGCTGGCACACGATGACTCTAGAGAAGGGTTTAACCGTCCTGGGGGTGTCAGCAGTGTGAAAGATTGTCAAGAACGTCATCCTCTTGCTCATCGCACTGCAAGCTATGGTTTTCTACGGCAAAATGTGTGGGAATAATCACCGCAAGGAAAGGGGTGGTTCCATTGACGTCCTTTGTACCACTTCTTGCTGCTTGTTAGTGTGGATACTATGCGGCGGTGTGTTTGTAATGTTTCCCTAGGCTGGCCGGCCGCGGTGGTCTCGCGGTTCTAGGCGCGCAGTCCGGAACCGTGCGACTGCTACGGTCGCAGGTTCGAATCCTGCCTCGGGCATGGATGTGTGTGATGTTCTTAGGTTAGTTAGGTTTAAGTGGTTCTAAATTCTAGGGGACTGATAACCGCAGCAGTTGAGTCCCATAGTGCTCAGAGCCATTTTTTTTTCCCTAGGCTGTCTATGAGAAAACAGCTTGATTTCAACGCTGGGAATCCCGGTTCCGGTCTCCATCGCAAAGGCGTCAAAAGAAGGGGGTGAAATGTGGGTAAGACGTGGTTTGACGTCCCTCTAACCGAGCGACACATCTACGGTGGCGTAGGTCAGAATTGTGGTGAAATTTAGAGCCAGTGTGACACCACTCACTAACCAACCTTGCACCTCAAATAAACTTCTGAGCTCCAACCTTTTTTTTTTTTTTCGTACGTGTCGCACCTTCCTGTTGAATCGCCTCTGAGCGCGAGGGTTACCCCGCAGGACGCAACACTTTTGCATCATGACAGAGAAAGGTTGTAGGCACATTTGAGAAAAATTTAAAAGTTCTGCTTCGCAGTGGGAGACAATTGTGGGGGTGGGGTTTCGAAAAAATGACCTTTATTTATAGTGTTGTGCAGTGTGCTACAGCAGGTGAATTATTCAGCGATAGGCTATTATTTGTGAGCGACACCTTAAGGAGCCGGCCACTGTGCCCGAGTGGTTCTACGCGCTTCAGTCCGGAAACGCGCCGCTGCTACGGTCGCAAGTTTGAATCCTGCCTCGGGCATGGATATGTTTGGTGTCCTTAGGTTAGTCAGGTTTAATTAGTTCTAAGTCTAGTGGACTGATGAACTCAGATGTTAAGTCCCATAGTGCTCAGAGCCATTTAAACCATTCTGGCACCTTAAGGTTGGTTGGTTGGTTGGTTGGTTTTGGGGAAGGAGACCAGACAGCGAGGTCATCGGTCTCATCGGATTAGGGAAGGACGGGGAAGGAAGTCGGCCGTGCCCTTTGAAAGGAACCATCCCGGCATTTGCCTGGAGCGATTTAGGGAAATCACGGAAAACCTAAATCAGGATGGCCGGACGCGGGATTGAACCGTCGTCCTCCCGAATGCGAGTCCAGTGTCTAACCACTGCGCCACCTCGCTCGGTGCACCTTAAGGAAGTCATTGTGAAAGGCCTACCTCATATTTGCATTTCAGTTACTCAGTATACGATTTCATTATCAGATTCTACTGACTTTCATTGGTCTTAGTTTCCCTGCTCTCCCTCTTGTTTAACTGACTCATTACTAGACAACAGAACAATGTAGTAGGAGAAGCAGTCCGACGCCAGTTCGGTCCAGGGACAGAAATCAGCAGGTGATGATCTGTCAGGGAACAATGACTGTTAGAACATCTCCGAAAACCTTTTATGCACTCTTTGTATAGTCTGAGCAAAAATAAACCAGTTACATCATCTCGAAGAACGACCATGAAAGTGTCATCAGAGACATTCGAGCCCACACAGAGGCCTAGCAGAAGTCGTTCTTCCCCCGCAGCCTGAGCGACAGGAATAGAGAAGGGGTGAAGCCTCAGTGGTACAAGTATCCTCCGCCACTCACCGTAAAGTGCCTTGCAGTGAATAGACTTTGGTGCACTTACCAATATCTGCTTAACCAAAAACTTTATGAGTAACTTGCACGCTGAATTGCGATGATTAGACTGATCATTTGTGTACTACCTGTTATTTGCCTGTTGTGTAACGTTTTTTGTCGCTGAGGTTTTGCGCCATTTGGTGGAAACTTTTCCGTCGGCGATGGTATCGAGCGGGGCTTAAAACGTCTAACGTGTTGCCACAAGGGCTACGAATATCGGCGATTGCTCGTGTCTGATAAACAACACTAGGCAGATGATTCAAATAATACGCTATTTGTGGTGCTTTGCTGTGCATTTATTTAAACAAATATTGATGTAGTGCGCCCTTGAAAAGTCACAATTTTGTATGGTAACTCAATGTAGTTAGATGAATGGTTTGTGCTTGAATACCGTGCGCAAGTGCTGATACATGTGTGTAGTGTACTTTTTCTTAAAATTGCAGTAGTAAATGATAAAGTTTAACTGCGTTGATAAAATTTGGTATTACTTGTAATGCTGTGGTTGTGGTCTTCAGTTCGGAGACTGATCTGGTGGAGCTCTCCACGTTAGAACATCCTGTGTCACTTCCTTTATCTCACAAGGGAACCTTCCCATCGCACCCCCCTCAGATTTAGTTATAAGTTGGCACAGTGGATAGGCCTTGAAAAACTGAACACAGATCAATCGAGAAAACAGGAAGAAGTTGTGTGGAACTATGAAAAAAATAAGCAAAAATATACAAACTGAGTAGTTCGTGGTAAGATAGGCAACAACAAGGATAGCCTGAGCTCAGGAGTGCCATGGTCCAGTGGTTAGCGTGAGCAGCTGTGGAACGAGAGGTCCTTGGTTCAAGTCTTCCCTCGAGTGAAAAGTTTAATTTCTTATTTTCAGACATTTATTATCTGACAAACTCTTATGTTTTCATCACTTTTTTGGGAGTGATTATCACATCCACAATAAAACCTAAATCGGGCAAGGTAGAAGAATATTTTTACCCATTCGCCAAGTGTACAAGTTAGGTGGGTCGACAACATATTCCTGTGACGCACATGCCGTCACCAGTGTCGTATAGAATATATCAGACGTGTTGTTTACCTGTGTAGGAATCGGTTGACCTATGACCTTGCGATCAAATGTTTTCGGTTCCCATTGCAGAGGGCACGTCCTTTCGTCTACTAATCGGACGGTTTTGCGGTGCGGTCGCGAAACACAGACACCAAACTTATTACAGTGAACAGAGACGTCAATGAACGAACGGACAGATCATAACTTTTCGAAAATAAAAAAAGTAAATTTTTCACTCGAGGGAAGACTTGAACCGAAGACCTCTCGTTCCGCAGCTGCTCACGCTAACCACGGGACCCCTGCGCTCGTGAGCTCACATTCTGCTTGATGTTGCCTATGTTGCACATGGACTACTCAGTTTGTATATTTTGCTTATTTTTTCATAGTTCCACTCAACTTCTTCCTGTTTTCTCGATTGATCTGTGTTCAGTTTTTCAAGGCCTATCCACTGTGCCAACTTATAACTAAATCTGAGGAGGGTGCGATGGGGAGGTTCCCTTGTCAGCACAACTACTACAACCAGTATCTACTTCAGCCTGTTCTCTGTATTCAAACCTAAGTCTCTCCTCACAACTGTTACCGCAGTACTTCCCTCCATAACTAAATTAATTACTCCTTGATGCATCAAGATATGTCACGTCGACCGTTTCCTTCTTTGAGTGAAGCTACAGCACAAATCACTTTTCTCCGCAGTTTTATGACGTAGCTTTCATTAATTAGCTGCTCTATCTACTCATATAATCTTCAGAATTGTTTTTTAACACATTAAAAAAAATTATGTTCTGCTTCTGTCACCGATGTTTATTGATTACGTTGCGCTTCCGTATAAGGCTACACACCAGACAAATCCTTCCAGAAAAGTCTCTCTAACACTTAAATCAATAACCGACGTTAAAATATTTTTTCAGTAACTCATTTCTTATTATTCACCAGCTGCATATTATATCCTCTTTACTGCGGCCATCGACAGTTGCTTTGCACCACGCTCTCCGAGTCGCCTTTCCACGGTTCGCGCGGCTGCCCCCGTCGGAGGTTCGAGTCTTCTCTAGGGCATTGGTGTGTGTGCTATCCTTAGCCTAAGTTAGTTCAAGTTAGAATAAGTAGCGTGTAAGCTTAGGGACCGATGACCTCAGCAGTTTGGTCCCACAGGAACTTACCACAAATTTCCACTTACTTTGCACCCCAAACAGCAATAAGCATCTACAGATACTATATTAGTGTCTCATATCCTTCCGGATTGCCTGATTTAGTCCGATTACACTCCATTATCCTCTTTTCACTTTTATTGACGTTCATCTGATATCATCTTATCAAGAGATGATCCACTCTATTCAACTGATCTTCCAAGCTCTTTGCCGTCTCTGATAGAATTGCAATGTCAACGGCTAATGTCAAAGTTTTCATTCTTGCCTCTGAACTCTAATTCCTATTCGGAATTTTCTCTTACCTCCTTTACTGCTTGCGTTATTGGCGGATTTAATAAGATGAGAAATGCTTGCGTTATTGGCGGATTTAATAAGATGAGAAATGGCTCAAATGTCGTGAAGTAACTACACTGTCGTGGTCTTCCAATCGGTCAGTTTTGTTTCCTATTAACGCACAGTATTTCTCAAAATTTTTCCATACGATATACCGGGTAAGAAAATTAAGGCAGGCCAAGCAAATATATCCAGAACGAGTAAATACACGGATATGTAATTTTCTCTAAGCTACAGCGGACAGTGTGGCGAATTTTATGACAAAACAAGTAATTTTTAACGTTTATACCTGCCGATTTATGGCAACAAACTCTCTAACGGAACAATATACATTTTCTGTGACTCTTGAAAGAGCGTTCGTTGAGGACTTCGGCGACATGACACGTGTGGAATTTGAATGTACCAGGATACCAGTGCTCCAAACCAAACGGCAATCCAGCGCTCGTCCAATGCATGTAAAAACTACTCAGGCTAACAAAAGAAATCTACATGCCAGCGATGATCATAGATCACTAATTGTCAAGAGCAGCCACAACTCATACCTGAGTGTAGGCGCGTAGGTACAGCTGAACTGGTCCAAGGGGAATAAGTTAAGGCCAGCGACGAAGAACCGTTTTCTGCTACCTTTAGAGACAACGCGGGGGAGGGGGGGAGGGGGGAGGGGCAGAGGAAGCTACTATCTAATTACCAGCAGGACCCAGACTGACCGAGGAACAACGTCGGCCGGCGAGTATTAGCCATTATGCTCCACTTTTTGGATGCTTTCATATTCGGAGTGTAGAAAAGACAGATCAAGCGATCCTCGGTAGAATATTATAACACTGGGATCGTCCACCAGTTATCCAACGCTGGTATATGGTGCCGCCAGCTGAATTGTGAATAATCCGGAAAGAAGTGGAGAAGATATTGCAAGATGACATCACTGAAACTTCAGAGAGTCTTTACTCCTCTCCTATGGTCTTTGTGAAGAAGAGGGATGGCACAACAAGTTTCTGTGCCGACTATGACGACAGAACAAATTAATGAATGAAGACGTCTACCCATTCTGGTACACCGATGGTACCCTAGACAGCTTGAGAGGAGCGAAGAATTTCTCAACTGTGGACACAGATTATTGGCAAATCAAGGTCCATGATGATAACTGGGGAAAGACTGCCTTCATAACTGCTGACAGCCTCCATCTGTTGAAAGTTGTGCAGTTTGGGCTATGTGGAGAGGATGTTGTAAGATGACATCACTGACATCATTGAAACTTCTGAGAGTCCTTGGTCTTTCCTATGGTCCTTTTGAAGAAAAAGAATGGCACAACGAGTTTCTATGACGACTGCTGACGACAGAACAAATTAATTAATAAAGACGTCTACCCATTCTGGTACATTGATGATACCCTAGGCAGCTCTAGAGGAGTGAAGTATTTGCCAGCTGTGGACACGGAGACAGCTACTGGTAAATTGAGGTCGACGTTGATATCCGAGAAAAGACTGCCTTCATAATTCCCTGACAACCTCCATGAGTTGAAAGTTATGCAAAATGGCTCTGAGGACTATGGGACTTAACATCTGAGGTCATCAGCCCCCTAGACTTAGAACTACTTAAACCTAACTAACCTAAGGATATCACACACATCCATGTCCAAGGCATGATTCGAACCTGCAACCGTAGCAGCAGCGCGGTTCCGGACTGAAGCGTCTAGAACCTCTGGGCCACATCGGCCGGCTGAAAGTTGTGCAGTTGGGTTACGTAACGCTGCAGCCACCATTCAAGAGTATGACGGACAACCTGCTTCGACACCTTAAATGGATGATGTGTCTTTGCTATCTGGTCGACATTGTCGGTTTTTCGAAGACATCTGAAGAACATCTAAGCTGTCTGTCAGTCGTGATGAAATGTGTTCAGACTGCTGGCCTCCACCTGAATCCGAAAATGTGCCGCCCAAGAAACACAAATAGCGGGGAGCTTAGTGCTTGGAGTCCGTCCTGATCCAGAGAGAATGAGAGCAGTTACAAATGTTACGATTGCTCGCTATGTCCATGATGGATAAGTTTTTCGAGGATATGCTGATGTTAGCCTACTGACGACTCTTAAAGGACTTCTGTACTAAGGCGCGTCCCTTGCAGGAACTACTACAGTGAGACGCCAAAGCTTTTCGGAATGAGGTGCAGAAAAGATTATTCTTTGTCCTAAAGGAGGCGCTAACATCTTTCCCAGTCCTAGCATTGCATGACGAGAATGCCAGAAAAGAATTTCACACTAACGCTAGCCATCATGGGATGGGTGCAGTTCTTGTACAGATCCAGAAAGTTGGTGAAAAGGTGATAGCTTATGTTTACAGAGTACTAAAAATGGCTCTAAGCACTATGGGACTTAACATCTGAGGTCATCAGTCCCCTAGAGTTAGAACTACTTAAACCTTTCTAACCTGCGGACATCACACACATCCACGCTCGAGGCAGGATTCGAACCTGTGACCGTAGCAGCAGCGCGGTTCCGGACTGAAGCGCCTAGAACCACTAGGCCTCATACAGAGTACTCTCTAAGTCTGAGAGAAAGTACTCCATAATCTAGAAAGAGAGCCTTGTACTTCTCTGGACCAGTAACGAGTTCGAACTATATTTATTTGCAAAACCGATCACCATTGTGAGGGATGACGATTCTCTAAACTGGCTGACTAGCTTGAAGGGCCCATGAGGTGGACTGGCGATATGGGCACGGAGACCACAGGCATACGCAGTCACAGCGGTTTACAGAAATGCACTGACTGCCTTTCAAGGAATCCTTTATCGGAACACAGCAGCGTGAGCAGAATCTCAGTCAGCGTTGCAGCGTTACTGCTGGAAACAGGAAAGAAAACCATAGAAGCCTTGAAGAATGAGAATTCGACCAAACGAGGATTCCAATTAATAATCGAAATGTTGTATAAGAGGAACTCTGATACGATGGGGCGAAAATGTTTGCTGGTCATCCCAGCTAATCTTTCGCCAGCTAAGCCGAAGCTTTTCCGCGACACATCAAAATATGGTTACCTAGGAAAATTCTAGACATAATCAGGTGGAGCCATCAATGGCCAGGTCTTGGACGATTCATTAGACACTATGAGAACCTCTGTAAAGAATGCCAGTGATGGAAGCAGCAGCCGCAACTAACTCCAGGGCATCTGGTACCTATTCCACCTGCAACACCACCATTCCAGTTGGAATCGACCTTCATGAAAAGTTCGTCATATACTTTGTAGAAGACGTCATTTTGAAGTACATGGCACCCTGTTTGATGATCTCTGATTGTGGAAAAGTTTTCCGATCAGGACTAGTATCAGAGGTAATTTCATGTTTCTAAATCACTCTCAGGATGACAACACCCTAACATCCACAGACCAATGGTCTCACAGAAGTTTTAGTAAGACAGACAGATATACTCTCTATGCACGTTAATGTTGATGTTGTAATTCATCCTGGCATGACATTTGTTTGCAACACAGTGACGCAAGACAAAAAGGCTTTATACGGTTCTTTCTGCTTCATGGTCCTTAGGCAAAGACGACAAGGGAACACTGTTTCCGTGTCAACCAGACGATACACTCGGGTTGACTACGTGAAACACCTCATTACCAGGACCGTCCGCCCCCAGTAGCTGAGTGGTCAGCGCGACAGAATGTCAATCCTCAGGGCCCAGGTTCCATTCCCGGCTGGGTCAGAGATTTTCTCCGCTCAGGGACTGGGTGTCGTGTTGTCCTAATCATTATTTCATCCCCATTCGCGAGCAAGTCGCCAAAGTGGCGTCAAATCGAAAGACTTGCACCTGACGAACGGTCTACCCGACGGGAGGCCCTAGTCACACGACTTTTACATTTATTGACCAGGACCAAAGAAACAAGGCAACTGACTCACTTATGGACCCTGGACGCCCAAGAAATAGACCAAGAGCACTATAACTCCAAACACCGGCTAGTGAGATAAGGCCCAAGATATTTGGTATGGAATTTTACGCCAGTGCGGAAACTGGGACTGTCGGAAGAGTTACTAAAGCGCTACTTTGGGCTGTATGGCATCCTTCGTCACTTGTCGGAGGTCACATATGAAGTCAAAGGTTATTACCCTTTCTGAAGAAGACTACAGAGCAGATACATTGAAGCCCTGCTACACTCCTGAAGTGCAGATCGACAATGTGAGCTTCTTATTCCAGGAAACTGAAGGCTTTCTTGACGATCATGACGTTTCGATTGGAAGGGTACCTTTGATGCTGGTCGTAATGAAGAGGATGTGACAACACGACCAGAACCTGAGGGTCTGCCAACACTCCCATACAGAGGATCACTGATAAGATCTAGATCCAGGGTGTCGTCATCCGCTCCAATGAGGACATCTAGAACAGTGATTCGCTGTTTCTCCAGGAGAGTGAGCAATGCCATGGCCTTTGCTGTGTCAGGTGTGGTGCAGTGGCAAATTTTGTTGGCTAATGTGCTTCGGGTTGCCAATTCAAACCCAACCACCCCCAGGTGTTTACAATTTTGTATTTGTACCTTCTTGGGGATCCTCGCACCTTTTTATGTTTGTAATCTTTGTATATTCTGGAATATTATAGCTGAATTCTTCGTCCAGAAGGACTGATCTGTTCTGTTCTGGCTGTACGTTGACGTTCGTAATAAATGTGCTTTCAGCGCTAAGTGTTGTGCTTTATTGACGAGCCTGCTCTCGGTTCAAAAAATGGCTCTAAGCACTACGGGACTTAACATCTGAGGTCATAAGTCCCCTAGAACTTAGAACTACTTAAACCTAACCAACCTAAGGACATCACACACATCCATGCCCGAGGCAGGATTCGAACCTGCGACCGTAGCAGCAGCGCGGTTTCGGACTGAAGCGCCTAGAACCGCTCGGCCACAGCGGCCGGCTCCTGCTCTCGTATTTCGATGTGAGTGTGGTTATGATGACAATATCCCTAAAACTTTTTCTATTGCTCAGAGTTATCTTATACGTAGTTTTTGATTAATAGCCTGTAATTTATCTTCAATTCATTTTCCCTATACATGCAATTGTGTGTTGTTACTTACATGGCACACGTTTACTTTGTCGTGTGTGGCTTGTGTGAATGTTTCTTGTAACTATGCAGCATACGAGATTTTTTTTTATTTTCCTCGAGTATTGCACGTGTAAGCCTGTTCAAAGTTAGTTTCATTAAAAAAACATTTATAAGTTATGTGGTCCCCACATAGTACCATTCTCTGAAGCACTTTGAAAGATATCCATCAGATATCTTTCATGGCATTTAACCTGTCTTTGTCATCGTTTCTACCTCTCGCTACTCAGTTGTTCCAGTAGCAGCCCTCAGATAAGGTGGTGTGTGTTGATCTGTTCATTGGATTCATATAAGAAGTATCAGCATTATTGCTACTCTTTGTATCATGTGTGTACGTAAATATAAAGGCTTCATAGGGTGAATGAATGTACTTTCATTTCTACTTTCGAGCTTCCGTGTCTCTGCAGAGATGAATGCATTTTAAAGTATGTTTGAGCTTGTTTTCTTTGGGTGAAGGAAATCATATTCTGCTAAGACGGTATGCCAATCCTAGAACATTAGCGCGTGGACAGAGAAGTTACCTGTACAACTTGTTGGGGGATGTAGGCAGTGGGTGTTCCGAGAAGTTGGTCAGGGCGCACTAACCGAATTTCAGGCAATTTTTACCCTCCACAGCCGTGGAAGCCAAAATCGCTTGGACACGGCTCTTGCGGCATGGGGACTCGGTAAGACAGAGGTGGATGTACACCACTCTTCATTTGGTTGGTATCGTGTGGGTATTCGAATTCTTACTTCAGTGCGTGATTAAGTTGGACAATCATTTTTATTTCAGTGCTTAAATTTTATTCGAGGATTGTGTGTTTAGATGTACACAAATCAGACATTTAGGAGAAATTTTGGTTTTTTCACGTGATTGCTTTTTGTGGTGATCGCACAAAGGAAGTGGATATGTGTGTAAGGTTTATTGCAATAAAACCACTCTTACAGTTAATTCTTAGGAATAATTAACGAGAACTAATGCGCTTCTCGCGATATCGTAAGAGAGAGTTTTTTTTTTTTTGTGTTACCGGACATCGAAATTGGAAGTCTTCATGCTTTTGTACGACAGTTTGCAACGTGTGCCACAGTACACATTACAGTGAATGAGGATCAATTGTTAGAAGAGCTTTCGATTATTCAGATTATGCATACGGTACGAACTATTGTGCATTTTGTATCGGAATTTTAGTCGGTTTCTTTGTGATAGTGCAGTGATGAACGGCCACGTGTCCATCAGACAATTCACCGGCGTCCACAATACCAACTGTGGCATAGGATACTTTCTCGTGGTTATCCATCAGTTGTGTGTAATACTGAGAGATGCTTAAACCCGCGGTTTGCTGTGACATAACAGTTATCGGGAACTCAGAACTTTCCATTTGGTGATGTGGCAGGTACTCTCTGTCCTCGTTTCATGACACTGCATGCCGTAGAACTATAATGGAGTAGTTATCCCGAATCATTCACTGAATACGTGTTCCTTGCCCAGTACCCTGATAACGCTCTAGGTGGTCGTCGTACTCGTGTCCAGAAATAACATGTGCCGCTCCCATATCCAACGTTGTGTTACTGTAAATTAATAGCGGGAATCAGTTTTGTTTCTTTTACACTGTTGGCCGCCACACTGTTGGCCACCGTAAATGCAACACCAAGAAAGACAAGAGGTAGCACAACATGATTTATTTTGTAGATAACATGTTGACCAAGTATCAAATGATTACGTTTACAGACGTCTGTGACATGTGGTTCCTGCCAGAATCAGTAGCCAGATTAGCCGCCATTGTTGGAGATCACCGCTGCCACACGTCTCGGCATTGAGTCAAAGAGACGTTGGATGTGTTCCTGGGGTACAGCAGCCCAAGCAGCTTCCACACGTTGCCAAAGATCATCTGGTGTGGCAGCTGGGGATGTAATCTGGGTCACTCGTTGAGCAACCATGGACCACATGTTTTCTATCGGCGAAAGATCCGGAGAGCGAGCCGGCCAGGGAAGCAATTCAATCTGGTTATTGACGAATAACCTTTGGACAATGCGTGCCACGTGTGGTCGCGCATTATCCTGTTGAAATATGGCTGTGGCCGAGCCCTGAAGGTAAGGAAGGACAACTGGCTCCAGCACCTCGGGTATGTAGCGCCGGCTATTTAAAGTACCGGCAATGCGTACTAGAGGCGTGCGAGAGTAATATCCAATACCGCCCCATACTATAATACCCGGTGCAAGACCAGTGTGGCGGTGCATAATGCAGCTGTCCAGCATCCTCTCTCCACGGTGTCTCCACACTCGAATCCGACCATCGTGGTGCTGCAGACAGAAGCGTGCCTCGTCAGTAAAGACAACGTCATTCCATTCTGCCGTCCACATCCGTCTGCCATCACACCATTGGCGACGGAGACGTCTGTGGTTCTGCGTCAATGGTAGACGAAGCAATGGACGTCTTGCGGACAGACCACTCTGCTGTAAACGGCGTCGAATGGTACGCGCAGACACTGGATGATGCGTTACAGACGCAATGTGCTGTGCTATGGTTCGGGATGTCACTGAGCGATCCGTCACTGCCATGCGCACAATTTGCCTATCAGCACGTGCAGTGGTGCACCGAGGTGAATGCGATCGACCACGTCGGTCCGTCGTACCCTCCTGCATCCAACGGTCACATATCCGCATTACAGTTGTTTGGTTTCGTCCAACACGACTAGCGATTTCTCTGTATGATAATCCACAATCTCGGTAAGCCACTATCCTTCCTCTGTCGAACTCTGATACTTGATCAAAAGATGTTCGCTGTTGTCTACGAGGCATAACTGATCGTCGTGTGAAACAACCACAAGGTAAACACACGTGCCGAACGTACACTCGTCGAAATCGCCAAGCCTTAAATGGCGCTATGAGGTGGCGCCACAGGCGCGCGTGATGTGCGTCTGCGCTGAAATTCTAATCAGTTGCATATCTCATCGCTGCAAACCCATGGTGTAAATTTCACTTGATTCGGATGCTTCCTTCAGGGTGTTGCATTTACGGTGGCCAGCAGTGTAAAATGTATGTTAATGGTCTAACGTATCGTGTCTACGTAATAATGAATAAACCCCGGGTGTGGGTTCACGATAAACCCTGTATGCTATTTCACGGTTCCCTAATCCTATCACTATCCAGATTTAATAATTTGAATATTGAATCCCGAATTATTTGAGTATGTGTTTGATTCTGGTACAGTAAAGTTTATGTATGGATACCGATGATCATCCAAGTCACAGAGCTATCCTCAGAGGCTACGAAGAGTTATAATCAAAATTGTTTCCCTTGTAGGTCATCAGTCAAATACCTATCCTCGATAGCTGGTTCTCGTAACCTTAACTTTCATATTCGTGGAAGTAATTTAGGCCGGCCGCGGTGGTCTAGCGGTTCTAGGCGCGCAGTCCGGAACCGCGGGACTGCTACGGTCGCAGGTTCGAATCCTGCCTCGGGAATGGATGTGTGTGATGTCCTTGGGTTAGTTAGGTTTAAGTAGTTTTAAGTTCTAGGGGACTGATGACCACAGAAGTTAAGTCCCATAGTGCTCAGAGCCATTTGAACCATTTTTTGAAGTAATTTAGATGAAGTTTAAATTCACGAGCAACCACAGTGCGTTCCCCTTTTACTTATACACGGCTGTGTGTTCTCCTGGCAACCTTTCTTTTATATATAGCGATCCTACTACTTCCTCAATAAGCGGATAGTTTATACGTAACGATCCTGTCATAGCAGGTAGGTTATACATACAGATACCGCCATAGCAGATACGTTATGACTTCGTCTTCAGAATGACACTATATATATCTCGCTGAAAGTGAAGCGAGGCTAAGGAAATAGTTGCCATGTGAAAATGTGATGTAACGGTGCTGGGTGTGTGTAACTTAAACACTTATTTCCAAGCCAAAAAGTATCAATGAAGTAATGCTTGAAACAGTAAAAACATTTTCATTCAAAAGATACCAGACCAAAGTTGCTTTCAGTTATATACCTGAAACTGAACCGATAACAGAATTCCGTGCACGTGTGGAATTTATGTTCTTGTAATCTTCATTTTGTACTTCGTTTTAGCGTAGCTATCCACAGAAGTATATCCTATGCAAACTCCATCATTTCTGCATAACTACTTCACCTTATGTAGAAAACTACACACAAGGTGCTGTTGGCTAAAGAGAACAGTGTCTTTGGGTAAATAACGTAGTATGTCATCTGAAATTACTAAGTTTGTTCCACCAGTGAGATACCAGTTGTCCTCCGGTTCGAGCGCATCTTAGGGAAGTAAGAGACGAGGAATAAAGGGAAAAAGGGTGCAGGGTGTGGACCAAGATGATAAAGTAATGAAAACTGTCTCTTCTTTCAAAAGTAAGCAATATATTTTCATTAAGCTCTCACATAAAATATATTTACACATTTCATTTACAGGCAGACAAATTTAAAACAGCTGTAATACGTAATATCTGTGTCATTATTTTATTTTGAGAACATGAGTCAACTTTACATCTTCACACTTGCGCCAATACCCCATTCTTTGAGGGAACAGACAATTTAAAATAAAAAGCAGAAGTTAACATACAATGACGGCATTCCGCTTAATCCTCCTTATGCTCGTCAACACTTCAGTAACATCGTTCTGAGACAACTCGAATTACTGTATAGTTCAACAAGCTAAAGAGTTTCGAGATGGGAAATGTACATCAAAACGGCATCTTCCATTCACAGTTTCCACAAAAGACGAACAAATATCTATGACACTGTAAATTATCATTTTAACAGAGTTCATTGTTTTTCTGTGGTCATGCAGAATGAATAGAATCGAAAGGTGCGAGGTAATAATGCACATAAATGTTACATTAATAATTTTGAAAAAAAAAACACAAATAATAGTTGACACTTTGTATCTTCATTTTAAGATTACTCTTCATACGATAAATCTTTAAAAAATGAGGGAAAAGGTACGATAAAATGGAAATACTTTATTTACATTTTCCATAAAATATGGACGAATCTGGGATATGATTTGTATCTTCATTTTGATACACCTCATCAGTTCCTTGTTGTCGGGCAAGCTAAAAAATATTGGAAGGTACAAGGTGAAATGTATTTACTCCAAGCATGGTCAATGCGCTGAGACCATAGGAGCCCTCATTCTGAGACAACTCGTCATTTCCCCAGGGTTCGGCAGTTTATATAAACATTGGAAGAGAGAATATACTACAAACAATAAATGTTCTGTATCCACAAATTTTGTATTATCTTTTGGGAAAACTTGCCAATTGTTCCGGAGGGAGTGTGGGGCAAGAGTGCAGTCGAGATGAAAACAAATAGAGTCCATTTGTCACACAGTATGTAACACTACCAAGTAAACAGTCTTATGGCACTTACTCGTACTCTCACAACCAGCTTACAACTAAACTATACTATAGTATAATAATAATAATAATAATAGTGGACTACTCTAGCTGACTCTAGAAGCGCCGCGAGGGCCAAAGAGGTGCGGGGTGGTGTGGGGACGGCGCCCACTGGTCTGGCATGACACACACAACGACGCCCCGTGGGGCCAACAAATAAATAACGCTCGGCCCTTGGTCGCTCAGTCTTCTTTGGTTGTGGTAACGGCGGCCGGCCCTTCGCCAGCCCTCGGACGGCCCTTCCACGCCGCAGGACTCGGACCACGCCCTTCGCAGAATGTCCTTGCGAGCTCACAGCTACGGACGGCTGTACTCGCGAGTAACGACTACATAAAACAAACTCTCTCGCTGTCTAGGAAAATATTAAAAAGTCTTCGAAGTGTTAATTGAAGATAAAAAATACTTTGCCTTCGCTTTTTAAAAAATAACATTTCCCTTTTTTTTTTTAAAAAAAAACAGCCTTATATGAACTTTGGTTAGTCGTAGTTATGCGTATAATGTATGTAGGTGTGTGTTTTCAGGTAGAGATGAGCAATACTGTGGGAAGCCTCTGAGTTGCGGTGTGGGCGGCGCCGCCTCAGCCGTGTGGGCGGCGGTGCCTGCGCGCACACTGCGTCCGGCAGCACTCTCGCTCCTCCGCCTCCTCCTCAGGGGTGGCGGGGGCGGCGCCGGGGGCGGCGGACGCGTCCTGGAGGCGCGCGCAAGTCGCTGCCTTGCACAACTTGCGCTGGCACTGGATGTGGCCCGCCTGAAACAGATGAGAGGAGTTTGTTTTTATGCAGCACTGGTGAGTCTGCAAACTCTACATTCCGTTTTCACACATGCCTGCAGGCGTACAGTCTTATAACGTCATTTTTTTGGAAATTTCAGTGCTCGAGGACTGCGTATCTACCTTTATGCGGATCCATGTGTGGCAAGCCCTGAGGCCTGGGCCGTTGTAATTTTTGTAGTGGTCACTTGGGATGTCAGGCTGTTAATGCTTTTCACTGAGGTGACAAAAGTCCATGAATCGTCGAAAACGGTCTCCAAGTAGCCTAACATAACCATTTCCAGTCAATGATCGGCTCAGTTGGACCAGAGGACTGAATCCATTCCACAGCTCACAGGGTTATGGAGCCACCAACAGCTTGCACAGTGGTCCGTGGTTTTGTGGGGTCTCCACCACAGTCGAACCCTGCCATCAGCTATCACCGACTGAAATCGGGACTCATCTGACCGCGTCACGGTTTTCCAGTCGTCTAGGGTCCAATCGATATGGTCACGAGCCGAGGAGGAGGAGGAGGAGGAGGAGGAGGAGGAGGAGGGGATTAGTGTTTAACGTCCCGTCGATAACGAGGTTATTAGAGACGGAGCGCAAGCTCGGGTGAGGGAAGGATGGGGAAGAAAATCGGCCGTGCCCTGTCAAAGGAACCATCCCGGCATTTGCCTGAAGCGATTTAGGGAAATCACGGAAAACCTAAATCAGGATGGCCGGAGACGGGATGAATCGTCGTCCTCCCGAATGCGAGTCCAGTGTGCTAACCACTGCGCCACCTCATCTACATCTACATGATTACTCTGCAATTCACATATAAGTGCTTGGCAGAGGGTTCATCGAACCACAATCGTACTATCTTTCTACCATTCCACTCCCGAACAGCGCGCGGGAAAAACGAACACCTAAACCTTTCTGTTCGAGCTCTGATTTCTCTTATTTTATTTTGATGATCATTCCTACCTATGTAGGTTGGGCTCAACAAAATATTTTCGCATTCGGAAGAGAAAGTTGGTGACTGAAATTTCGTAAATAGATCTCGCCGCGACGAAAAACGTCTTTGCTTTAATGACTTCCATCCCAACTCAAGTATCATATCTGCCACATTCTCTCCCCTATTACGTGATAATAAAAAACGGGCTGCCTTCTTTTGCACCCTTTCGATGTCCTCCGTCAATCCCACCTGGTAAGGATCCCACACCGCACAGCAATATCCTAACAGAGGACGAACGAGTGTAGTGTAAGCTGTCTCTTTAGTGGACGTGTTGCATCTTCTAAGTGTCCTGCCAATGAAACGCAACCTTTGGCTCGCCTTCCCCACAATATTATCTATGTGGGCTTTCCAACTGAAGTTGTTCGTAATTTTAACACCCAGGTACTTAGTTGAATTGACAGCCTTGAGAATTGTACTATTTATCGTGTAATCGAATTCCAACGGATTTCTTTTGGAACTCACGTGGATCACCTCACACTTTTCGTTACTTAGCGTCAACGGCCACCTGCCACACCATACAGCAATCTTTTCTAAATCGCTTTGCAACTGATACTGGTCTTCGGATGACCTTACTAGACGGTAAATTACAGCATCATCTGCGAATAACCTAAGAGAACTGGTCAGATTGTCACCCAGGTGATTTATATAAATCAGGAACAGCAGGGGTCCCAGGACGCTTCCCTGGGGAACACCTGATATCACTTCAGTTTTACTCGATGATTTGCCGTCTATTACTACGAACTGCGACCTTCCTGACAGGAAATCACGAATCCAGTCGCACAACTGAGACGATACCCCGTAGGCCCGCAGCTTGATTAGAAGTCGCTTGTGAGGAACGGTGTCAAAAGCTTTCCGGAAATCTAGAAATACGGAATTAACCTGAGATCCCCTGTCGATAGCGGCCATTACTTCGTGCGAATAAAGAGCTAGCTGCGTTGCACGAGAACGATGTTTTCTGAAACCATGCTGATTACGTATCGGTACGAGCCAAGGAGAGGCGCTGCAGGCGATGTCGTGCTGTTAGCAAACGCAATCGCGATGATCGTCTGCTGCCAAAGCCAATTAACGCCAAATTTCGCCGCACTGTCCTAACAGATACGTCCGACGATCGTCCCACATCGATTTCTGCGGCTATTTTACGCAGAGCCGCTTGTCTTTCAGCACTGACAATTCTACGCCGACGCCGCTGCTCTCTGTCGTTAAGTGAAGGCCATCGGCCACTGCTTAATGCCTGAAATCTGATATTCTTGGCACAGTCTTGAGACTATAGATCCCACAATGTTGAATTCCCTAACGATTTCCGAAAGTGAATGTCTTATGCGTCTGGATGCAAGTAGAATTCCGTGTTCAAAGTCTGTTAATTTCCGACGTGCGGTCATAATCACGTCGGAAACCTTTCCACATGAATCACCTGAGTGCATATCACTATTTCGTGACTTTTATCACCTCAGTGTACGTAACGACACGGCATGAGTAGTATTCTTCACCTGCTCAGGTGCGTAAATGTTATATTTGTACATAGTGATTTCTTATTCTGGTCCGCAGCTAGTGGTCTCGCGGTCGCCTTCTCGCTTCCCGAGCACGGGGTTCCGGGCTCGATCCCCGGCGGAGTCAGGGATTTTCACCTACCTCGACATGACTGGGTGTTTGTGTTGTCCTCATAATTTCATCATCATTCATGAAAGTGGCGAGGTTGGACTGAGCAACAGTTGGGCTTTGTACAGGCGCTGATAACCGCGCACTTGAGCGCCCCACAAACCGAACATCATCATCTGATTCTGTATTTCTGTATTCGTACGCGAATGCACCTCGAAATGCTTAGTTTTATGTATGAAGGTGGTCATCGTTGACTACAGTTAATAACCCGATTGATAAACATTTTGGTCCGTGACGGGATTTATATTATAAACGAAAATTAGCCACGCTCATAACTAGCAATGTCAATGTCATTTTCAAATTGGAGACCATTACGTATATTAAATGATTTATTTGTGAGTTTCATGTTACAAATGGCACAGAAAACGTTGCCAGTGGCATACATGGCAAATGTGAGGCCAGGTGATGTGACATGTTCTCTACGAACGCTAAGATTCCGCGGGGCGTCCTTCTAGGCCTACGCAGCAAATCAGAATTTGCGCAATTGTGGCGCCAGCACTCCAAACTGCTGGCTTCTGTTTTCCCCTCCGCGATAAGCGCTCTACATTTAGAGAAGAAACACTCATGTTAACTGCCACCGTTGTAAGTACAGCGGTAGATAAAGTTATCGCCACGATCTTAATGTTACTGATCCTTAATTTCTGTAATCAGCTCCCTATATCTGTTGTGTATCTGCCTCTCATAAGTAATGCTCTACCCGGTCACTACGGCAACAACAGAAATTTGTGTTAGAAAATAGCAGACGGAAAATAATAATGTACCTAACGTCAAAACGTGAGAGGTCACAATAGAAAGGAAGTCAGACTTTTAGATGAGAGAGAGAGAGAGAGAGAGAGGCTTTAGTCAGATACTGGAACAGACGAAGAAAACTGTTTTGATATACAAATTTAGAGGTGTCAATTTTGACTCATAACTGAGGAAGGTATTTCCGAAACCGTATGCCTGAAGCGTAAAATTGTGTGAGAATGAAACGTAGACCGTGGGGATGCCAGAGAGAAAGAAACATGAAACATTTGAAATATAGTGGAACAGAAGGTATTAAATGAAGAGGTTCCTGAAATCGTAGACTATTGCCAGAAAAAGAAGTAAAGAAATTTGATAGAGCATTCACGAATGATCAGCTTGGCAGTGGGAAAAATAGATAGGAAGAACTGCGACATATCAAGATATATAAGACATATTCAGTGACATGATATGAAAGGAAATATTATAGTTGATATCATTCAAGATGCAATGACTTGAACTGATATCAATCTGGTAATGCTCAGAGGTCCTGAACTTGAATCTGTAAGAACACACCCCCCCCCCCCTTTTCAGAAACATCCTCGTTGCTACTCACCCGCCTTTGTAGAGCACATTAAAGATGTACCTGTACAGAGACGAAATGTGACGAGAGTCCCAGGACCTGCAGCTAGGCTATGCTGCTGCCCTAGCCCCTGCTAGCAGGTATGTGCCATCGAAGAGGTGTCGGAAGGTTGCCTACTTGCGGCACCTAGTACTCCATCACCGATTGTGTCTGTAGAGGCACACTGTTAAAGCGTGCAACAACTCTTAACAAGTGGCACCGAGGATGTTGTCGTACTGGGTGACCTTGATCGTTGACCATTTTATTCATGCACGGTCAGTGTCGCACGTCTTCATGATCACACCATCACCCCACAGGAGGGTGCTAAACAGGAGGGCTGAAAAAGCGTAAGCACATGTTGATGCTTCAGATCACATTCAGATTTCGTCGAATGGTTTTGACCGATAGCTAGTGGTTCCAATCAGTACACCAGATCAAAAATCGCGGTTAAAATGCTATCCAAAGGGGTGCGATAATGGCACACGAAGTCCTTAGAGAACGGTTGAATCGTCTTGGGAGTGGGGTTGTCTACAGTGTCAAAGGTTGTCAGAAACGTCCTACTGTTACTCACTGCACTGCGAACTGTCGTTTTTGACCAAGAAATCTGTAGGTTCAAATGGCTCTGAGGACATCACACACATCCATGCCCGAGGCAGGATTCGAACCTGCGACCGTAGCGGTCGCGCGGTTCCAGACTGTAGCGCCTAGAACCGCTCGGCCACTCCGGCCGGCTAAATGTGTCGGAATCGACGGCAAAGGAAAGACGTAGTTTTATTGACAACCTCCATACCACCTCCTGAGGCCCTTCCGCATCGATTCAGAGTGGCTGTGTGACAAACGTTTTTATCAGCCACTCATAAGAAAACAGCGTGATTTCAACACACGGTTCTGACGTCCATCACAGGTGCCTCACAAGAAGGGGTGAAATGTAGGTAAAGATGCGTGTGTGATGACCTTTCCATAGTGTGATATATCCATGGTAGTGATGGGCAGAAATGTGCTGAAATTTGACGCCAATGTGACGTCATTAACCCACCTTATACATCACACGAGCCTTTGAGCTCTGGCCTTTATTTCTGATGTGGCGGAACCTCGCTGTATGAAGCCCGAGGTTGCGTCGCAAGGCTCCACGCTTTTGCACCGTTGCGGAGGAAGGCTGTGGGCACCTTTGAGGGAAATTTCAAAATTCTGCGTCGAAGTGGGAGACAATTACGGAGATTCAAACAACTGATCACTTAATTGTGTTGTGCAATGTAATTACGTAACTTAATTTTGTCGAAGATAACAGACTCTCTTACCCGGCAGCCGCTTCCTGGACTCGGTTAGGCGCGCCGGCTCCGGATCGAATCCGCCCGCCGGATTAACGACGAGGGCCGGTGTGCCGGCCAGCCTGGATGTGGTTTTTAGCCAGCCCGTGTGGCCGAGCGGTTCTAGGCACTACAGTCTGGAACCGCGCGACCGCTATGGTCGCAGGTTCGAATCCTGCCTTATGCATGGATGTGTGTGATGTCCTTAGGTCAGTTAGGTTTAAGTAGTTCTAAGTCCTAGGGGACTGATAACTGCTGAGGTAAAGTCCCATAGTGCTCAGTGCCATTTGAAGCATTTTTTGTGGTTTTTAGGCGGTTTTCCACATCCCTCTAGGTGAATACCGGGCTGGTCGCTACGTCCTGCCTCAGTTACACGACTTACAGACATTTGAAACACATCCGCACTTTTCCATGATGTACACTAGACGCAGACAGATGGGGTACTCTGATTCCGTCCTGGGGGTACGGGATGGCGGCAGGAAGGGCATCCGACCACCTCTTCAAATTAACATGCCACATCCGATTTAGCCACGTGAACCCTGCGCAAATGCGGGACAAAGGCGCAAGCGATAGATAGATAGATAGATAGATAGATAAACAGACAGTCTCTTGGGTATTCGTACGGTGAGCTCGGCCTAAGTCCGCTGTAAAATAGGTACCGTCTATGATGTAGGTCCCATATATCCTGTGGCAGAATTTCTGTTTGTAATGTTATGAAGTGCCAATGAAACCTTGACTCAGATCTGAGGGCTTGCTGAGATAGCCTAATGTTTAAGGCGATTACTCACTGTAGCCACCAGATCTAGGTTCCAGTCCTGGTTGAGCACAAAATTACGCTGCTTCAGATATACAAACTGATGACGTTAAAAGTATAAGTGGAATTTGTGTGGTCGTGTGCAGAGTATGTTGCTGGAATGAGCGCGCCAGGAGACACACGCGGCTCACCTTGCAACGGCACGTGACGCACTTCTCGACGCCGAACGGCTGGATGCGCGGGTGCCAGCTGCGGCCGTCCTCGAACACCTGGTGCGGGGCGCGGCAGCCGCCGGCGGCCAGCACGGCCTGCGGGTCGGGCTCCGGCTCGCGCTCCGCCCCCGCCACCGCCACCGCCCCCGCGCCGCCCGGCTCGTCGTCAGCAGTGTCCGCCGGCGGGCAGACGCGGCAGCAGGCGCGGGGGTCCGGCCTGACGGGCCGCCGGCCGCTGCAGTCCAGCGCGGGGCAGCGCCGCCTCCAGAAGCGCACCTGCAGCGTCACCGCCTGCAACACAGCGCAGCCCTGAGGGCCTGAGCGGCTAACACGGGCACAGCTGTCCATCTAGCGCCTTCTAGAGGCAACAAAAATTTGATTACATATACAGGGTGAAAAGTATTTAAACTGACAAACTCTGGGAGGTTGTAGGGGACATCAAAACAAATATTTTTCCCTAATGTCATTTTTTCCTATGAAGAGTATTTAAACCGGTGGAGGCCGTATTACGCTCTTCAGTTGTTAGAGGCCGTATCACGATCTTCAGTTCTAGGCAACTGCTGTCCACCAGTGTAGTAGTGCATTGTCTCTGTTTACTAGTGGAGCGATACACCTGGAGTGTGTACACTGATATGGTTGATGCGTATTACGTAGCGCACCATAACGGACGACCTGCACAGCGGATTTATCAACAACAATATCCTAATCGCCGTATCCCGCATCATACGACCTTTGCTGCTGTGTACCAACGTCTGCGTGAGACCGGGTCATTTAGCAGATTACCTCGATAGGGACTCCGTCGCACGGTAAGAACGCTGCAATTTGAGGAAGCTGTCTAGCAGCATGTGGAGCGGTATCCTTCAATCAGCACTCGTGCAATTGCACATAACATGGGGACGAATCAGACGAATGTAAGAACAGTCCTTCGAGAGCAATTGTTACGTCCATTTCACTTACAGCGTGTCCACAACCTGGAACCAGTTGATTATCCACCCAGAGTACAGTTTTCGCAGTGGTACCTGGGACACTGTGAAATGCATCCTACATTTCCATCCTCTGTGTTGTTTACCGATGGAGCAACGTTCGGGCGTGATGGAGTCTTCAACATGCACAATTCGCTTGTTTGGAGTGAGGATAACCCACATCCCACAGTTACTAGCGCTCATCAAGTGCGGTTCTTCGTTAATGTGCGGGTCGGTGTATTTGGAGACTGTTTAAATGGGCCGTATCTGCTACCTAGCCCATTAAATGGCAGGCACTGTTACAATTTTCTCGCCAGAGCATTGCCGGAAAACGTCCCGCTCCCTACAAGACAACGCATGTGGTTCCAACATGACGGGGCGCCGGCACATTTCAGTCGTCGTGTGCGTCGATTCCTGAACCGACGGTTCCCAGAAACGTGGATTGGCAGAGGTGGTCCTGTACCATGGCCTGCTCGATCCCCCAATATGTCCCCTCTGGACTTTTTTGTTGGTTTAATTAATTTGTCGCCAGAGAAATCTTCCTCTACCGGTTTAAATACTCCTCATAGGAAAAAATGACATTAGGGAAAAATATTTGTTTTGATGTCCCCTACAACCTCCCAGAGTTTGTCGGTTTAAATACTTCTCACCCTGTATAGCTCAGTATATGTATGTACCTGTAAAATTAGCAGGCCCTGGACCGAAGTGAGCCAAATTTGACACACAAACTCTTTGGCCCATGAGTACAAACACAGCAGGTTTTATAACGCCCTAGCTCCAATATTTACAGGGATATAGACATGCGTGTTTTTTAGGTTCCTTGCTGTATAGGCTATCCTGCACAACGTGTGTATTGTGTGGGAGTAATAACGACCATCCTTATCGACCTATTTTGCCAGGCAGCCCCCTCTGTCCCTACCCATCCCCTCATGCCTTCTCTCTCCCTATCCATTACCTCCTGCCTCCCTTTTCTCTCCACCTTCTTCTCTATCTAACACAATCCCTGACATGCCCATCCACATGTGTAGCTGTAGCGCCTGTAAAAGATGTTGACATAAAACAGGCTGGTATTACTCCCACAACATGCATCTCATGTAGCACAGGTTATATGCCATGGGCGTGGGAAACCTTTTTTGCCCTATGACACGTAGGTTGCCATGCAAAGCAAGCTGATAAGGCATGCTGATACTACTCCAACACAGCATGTCTGTTGTGCTTTGCAGCCTACATGGAAGGGGCTAGAAAACTGTTTCATGCCCATGACGTTTAGGCTGCCCAGCAAAGTAGGTCGATAAAACAGAGAGAGAACAGGAGGAGAAGATGAACAGAGAGAATAGCTGGAGGAGATGGATGGAAAAAGTAGTAGCAAGAGGAAATGGGTTGAGAGGTGGAAGGAGGAGACAGACAAATAATGAGGTGTGGAGGTGACGGGCAGTGAGGGCAGATGAAGAGATACACCTAGATATGTGCACCGTATATGTGAAATACATGTTAGGTGAAACCATGGGTAATGTGCTAGTATGTTATAAAATGCATGTACGTTTCACATCAGCTCCTAAACTAGTGGACCAATTCACCCAAACTTGGTCCACATATCATTTACTATCTGGAAAGAAGCACTGCATGTGTAAGAACCATCGACCCATACTTTACATAGGGGGGTAGGGGAGATGCATGAGGTGAAAGCAGGGTGATATATTATTGTTTGCATAAGAATAATATGTGGGTAATATACCCCTACTGAAAACCCCTAGATGTGATGACAAGGAGCTGTCACATGCAATAATATTCGACAGTCGACAGTCACTGATATTAGAGTCGAATCAATAGTTTTTGAAGTCGCTAGACTCATTGGTGACAGTTCTGATGAACTTCCGCCCCCTAGGTGTGTGTGTGTGTGTGTGTGTGTGTGTGTGTGTGTGTGTGTGTGTGTGTGTGTGTGTGTGTGTGTGTGTGTGTGTATTTGGAGGGGGGGGGAAAGAGTTGTACAAAGACAGTGATACGAAAGTTGATCTCTCTAACGTTTGAAGCAACTTTTATCAAAATAAGCACATGTTTTACTTGGAACCTGGAAAAAAAACATTACAGTAAGCTCTCTTTGCAGCCCTGAGGGTGAGGTAAAAATCTATGACGTAAAAGTGTAACTGAGGAATGTCTGGAGCAATTTCAACCATATTTGAGATATAAATGACTCATTTTTTTGTATAAAAGTAGCATGACATCCGTACCACACCTAGGGATGGGGATGAGAAGTGGATGATACGTGAAAATGTTGTAAAACGACCTAGTGGTATTTCCTCCCTGTACTTTGTTGATTTGAAAACTTTAGAAGTATGAAGTGAAATTGTTATTTATGCTGTTCAGTTTGTCAACCACGTCACGAGGCTGAGCACTGCATCGAGCCATTAATTTTGTCAATGTGTTTTTGGACCTAATATCACGCCACAAGGCTGAATATAATAAATAAATTTAACATCTGCTCCAGAGTCATATGGTGTAAGACAGCAGTCAAGTACCTATGTGTGATATAAGCATATTCGGGCTGAATTGCGGGTAAAAAGCTAGCTTTATATAATTATTGACAGAATTTTAAAAAAATTATAAAGCTGTTGTAATCTATTCAGCAAGGGATATAATGTTACATTAAAGATTTAGAATAGTAAGTCACGTATTAAAGTTAGAAAATTTTTATATGTATGTAAGCAGAGTAAATCACGATGTGCAAATTACTCAGGCTATACTCATCCAATGGTTGAGAATGAGAGTACTTAGGCACCTGCAGCGAACTTTACACATAATTTCAAACCTTTTCTAACCTTTTCCTCGTTGATTCGCCCCCTCCCTCCCATCACACACACACACACACACACACACACACACACACACACACACACACAAATTAAAGCAAAAAACCGTATCACTTACTACATTTCCACTGCTTATGCAGTTAATCTTCAGCATCAGACACAACGTTCTAATTTATTACTTATTTGCTACTGATTCTATTCGCAGACAGTATACATATAACCTGCTGAATATACCTGCAAAATTATATCGTTATACGATACATAGTTCAGGAGATATGACGCCATAAACACTGGGATGAGTTTTGTACATGAGAATTCGATTCTTTAAAGAATAATCGTGAGAACATGAGTTTCTGATGCTTGTCGATAACGTTCATATTCTACCAGTGTACCAGTGGTTCACAAAGTTGGATCACTTCTCTATAGGCTCTTTTTATTCGAAGTTTCGATTTATTCTGGAATTAGTTCCTTCATGAATGCCTGTGCAAGAGGACTTTCGCTTCATGCCACTCCCAAGCACTCCAACTGGAACAGTAGAAATCGTATAAAAATGATATAAAATACGGATTTGTATACTCTGCCACCCACAAACTTCACTTATTTGCAAAAGCATCATTTATGTACAACTGATGTCTCATGACTAACGGACGTAAAGTCTTCAGAAGCAAAAGCCTCAAAAGAAAAAAAGACTTACAACAGACAATCATTACCGGCAAATTCGCAAGAGCCATAAATAAGGTATTATTTAGCTAAAAGCTAAACATTTAAATGAAACAATACATGTAAGTACATTTGGTATGGACAGAGCTAGGTATCCTAAAATAGAAGATGCTGTGTTGTCTAACGGTCTTCCGTTATTCCTCATCCAAGTGCTAGTATGGAGTTTCAACAAAATGATTAAAACACAATAGGACGAAACAGTATGCACATTTCACAAGGAAACAATGTGGTCATGTTAAATCATTTTCTGTGTAACTTCCTGGCAGATTAAAACTGTGTGCCCGACCGAGACTCGAACTCGGGACCTTTGCCTTTCGCGGGCAAGTGCTTCGTGCTTCGGTAGCTCAGTTGTTAGAGCACTTGCCCGCGAAAGGCAAAGGTCCCGAGTTCGAGTCTCGGTCGGGCACACAGTTTTAATCTGCCAGGAAGTTTCATATCAGCGCACACTCCGCTGCAGAGTGAAAATCTCATTCTGGCATTTTCTGTGTATTCACACGGCAGTAGCCCATTACCAAAAGACACAATGATCACTTAATGCGGACTTTTGTCAGGAGCTCTTCCTCTCCACTTTGTTTTAATCCTGTCACTCAAACTCCACATTTAAACTTCGAGCCGGCCGGTGTGACCGTGCGGTCTAGGCGCTTCAGTCTGGAACCGCGTGACCGCTCCGGTTGCAGGTTCGAATCCTGCCTGGGCATGGATGTGTGTGATGTCCTTAGGTTAGTTAGGTTTAAGTAGTTCTAAGTTCTAGGGGACTGATGACCACAGATGTTAAGTCCCATAGTGCTCAGAGCTATTTGAACCATTTTTTAAACTTCGATGATGAATAAGGGACGAACGTAAAATACAGCAACTTCTATTGATTGGCGACTCCATGGAGTACTTTGTGCACAACGACCATATATGTTAAATTAAAAGGAAGGTCAGCACTGGCCGTAATATTTATGTTTTACTGATATCAGAATCTATTTTCGATCACATGGTGATCATCTTCAGTGCTGCACAAAATAAACTCAGACACTGGTATCAAGTTATCAATAACCAAAACTGAGAAGCGATCACAATAACTGAAGCTTCAGTTATGTACAACTGAAGCTTCAGTTATTGTGATCGCTTCTCAGTTTTGGTTATTGATAACTTGATACCAGTGTCTGAGTTTATTTTGTGCAGCACTGAAGATGATCACCATGTGATCGAAAATAGATTCTGTTATCAGTAAAACATAAATATTACGGCCAGTGCTGACCTTCCTTTAAGGGGCTCCGGAAAGGCTCAGAAATCATGAAAAGTTCAATTTTTACTTTTTTGCGTTTTCTGAATCTGCAGACTATTACCTTTTAATAGATATATAATTTATTCAATTCCGAAGACTACAACTATTTTTAAATTTTTTTTGAAATGTGTTCTACATGGGCGTGACCCACTGTGGCGCTGTTAAACTGCTGTCAAATGGTGTTATTATTAACGTCCGTGTTCATCAGGTACATTTTAGTGATGTGAGATAAAGTATGTGTTGTGGCTAACCTGTGATGGTTCAATATGTATCGCTGGTGTGATTGTCGATTGTTTCATGTTTATTTACTCTGTCGTTATCTCGAAAATATTCATAATTAATTCTGTTTCTTGAGTCTCTGTTTTGTTGAAGTATAATAATGAGTAAAAGTAAAGTTATTAGAAATACTCTGAAGGCTTTTAAGAAAAGGAGAAATGTTGGAAAGCCAAAGGTATGTGTTATTACTGTAAACAATAAAGACGATGAAAATCCCCAACATAGCTTGTGTCCCAAAGAAGAAGACAGTTGGTGTAAATATAACAAAGGATTGCTAACTGGTGAAGTGTACACTCATAAGCATAGTCTGCCTCATGCAATAATGGAGGTGATAAAACCTATTTTCAGAGACTTAGCAGCACCTGAACTGTTGAAAAAGTGTATTCACGGAAAAACTCAAAACCCCAATGAAAGTGTAAATAGTGTTACATGGTCGAGAATCCCCAAGACTGTATTTGTTGGAATAGAAACACTTCACTTTGGTGTGTATGATGCTGTTGCGACTTTCAATGATGGCAACATTGTAAGGTGCAAGGTATTTAGAAATATGGGAAAGAAGATAGGTTCTAACATGGTACGAGCGATGCTTGCTTTAGACAAGGAACGCCTTCGGGCTGCAGACAGGGCTGTAAAGAGTCTAGAAATACAAGCAAGAGTAAACAGGAGGAGGAACAAGAGGAAGCTGGAGGAGGAGTTTGCAGAGGATGGAGATAATCAATCCTATGGACCTGGAATACACTAAAAAGTTAATCCAATCTTTGTCGCTCGATTCCCAAAACTTTTATTTTCTCATATTAATTACATGTTTTCTAAGGATCTTCCAAACATATTTGTTTCAAACTTTCAGTAAATGTTACACAGTACCTCCTGCATAATTTAACACAGCCTTTTTCCAAAAAACTGTATATTTTTGAATATATAAATAAAAAATTGCAAAAAAATGTGAATTTTCATTACAATTGAAAAAAAAATCATCTTTAATAACTGAACTAAAATTTTGTAAAATCCCTGTGTTAAGTTGTAGCCCATATTCCAATAAATAATCTGTAAAAAGTTCAACTTCCTACCTCAAATACTTTGTGAGGAAAGATGTACTTTATAAGCGTTATTTTAACATTGGAAGTATAGGGCGTTCCGGAGCCCCTTAAATTTAACAGCAACTTCTGTTTTGAGAAGTATGACTCTACGGATGCTGCCTATGCGTTTGTTTGTTTCATACAAATACGTAACTTTTTTTCCGAATAATTCCTCATTTACGACTCTTGTGAATCTGCTGCTAATAACCGTCTATTACACGTTATTGCTTCTTCAGCAAGTTTTGCTTCTGCGGTCTTCTGTAACCTTCAAACATTGATTGTACACAAATGCAGAGTTTTGCAAGTAAATGGTGTAATACAACACATGTCCGTATTTTAAAATAATTTTCATTCGATTTGTGTGTGTTTCGGAGCGAATGATTGCTGTTGTCCTTCTCACCACTTCTTCCACATAGAATGAGCAGAATCGCCGCAAGCATTAAGCAACTTACCGATCCACGTGCGGGGGTATCCTCTTGTCACGCTCAAGCTGTTATCTGAACATTTTGTTCTCTCTGCTATCTAGTTTGTATTAAAAGCGGAGCACCGTCCGCATTACAGAATAAGTAGGGGACAGCTGGGAAAAGTGGTCAGGCTAAGATATTCCTAGTAAACTGGATTAGCAACACACATAAATGCACAGAAATAAGACATTATAATTTCAGACATGAGCGGACGAAGTAACCATTTACTTTTAAACTCAAAAATAAGGGATGAAAAGCTGTTTTAACAAAAAACTAAATATATTTTATTAGGAATATGATTCTAATTAAATTATTTGCTCTTTTAACAAATAAGCCTAAAAGTCAATGTGTTTTGCTCAACTCATGTACACAGTTCGTGGGCTTAGAGGGAGCACAATTGACACCAAATCCACTGCTGTTGTACTCATGTGGGAGGGCACCTGAATAATTAAAACAACCGTCTTAACTTTTTTCTGTTTTTTGTTAATACGGTCTCGAAACTTTTTGGACTGACGGGGTAGATACACAATATAAGAATATTGAATTTATTTATGCATTTCTTTCACATCAAATGTTTATTGGCTGTAGACCTTCTCTCATATCTCACAAGTACTTTTTGTCAATAATGTTACACCGGATACAAATGCATTGTAAATACAGGGTGTTTCAAAGTATTTGCGACGAATGTCTGTGGGTAGTAGATCACGTCATGCGGAACAACGTTTGTTTGCGACAAAATGTTCGTTGACGGTTCCCAACGGCTTTAGCTGTCCTTTCATATTTTGTAACCCTGCGACGACGAGATATCCCGGAACTAGCAGGGTATGTTAACAGGTGCGCAGCATACAACCTACAACAGTTAACTGACTGATTTTCAGCAAGAAAATCTTAACAATGAGTGTCTAAGTGCAGAAAAAAAATTGGAAGAGGATCAGAGACATCAGTTTTCATCGGCGTACCGCCTTTCACGTGGAACAGATGCCTGGATGATAGGCAACACGCATTGCATATGAAGGCCGCAGGGTCCAAGGTCCTGCTGCCTCTCACAAGGGGACAATCAGATCTATTCATCGTGGATTTTGATGAGTCCGGTATGTTGTAGACGAAGTTGTCCTGAGTTACTGTCTAGTGGCCTTTAATGCGATGGTTCCTAGTTTCGGAGAAAATCGATGTTTTATGCGTGCGTTGTATACCTGCAACATTAGTAATGTTTCGACCACGCGGAAGTAATACGGTGGGTGAGATTCACAGCCATCGTGCTGTCGCTACAGGTTCAAATACTACCAGTGTTCTCTCTTTTTTCCAGTTTCATCGTAGAGAGTATCATTAAATAGTACATGTCATGCAAAATTATCGTTTTCGCCGTAGTAATTTCATTAACAAAGCAGTCATTACAGCAAACTCACTTCAAATGCGCATTCCTTTTGCGATTCACAATTGAAATTCTGAGCGTTTGGACAACGTTCGCTTGATACGCGGGGAGGATAGACAGAGCAGAAGCTATCCAGTCAAATCTTTGTAGATGAAAGAAAAGCATCATCTGCACCATAAGAACTATCTCGTCCAAATGTACTCTACTTTGCTACCAACGTGGCGCTTATTTTTACAAGGAGGTTAAAATTTTCACGAAATAAATTCAAAATGCTCCCAGCTTGCTGAAGACTAATAGAGAAATCGCTTCCAGGGGAAATTCCATGAAAAGTAATTCTTTAAGCCTGCATCAATTTAGTAGACCTGCTTTCACAGGAATAATCAAATATGCGTGGTTTGTTTCGAAGTTAATTGAAGAGTAAACGAACTCCGTTCTCCAGTATCACCTCTGAAAAAGGCATTAGCTTTCATTAAGTGAAAGAGATGTTCTACAAATACGTACTTCGAGTGCTTCTACAACAAATACCATCCAGAATTCTGTTCTAGCGCAGCAGGCGATGCAAGCGATAACGAGTAAGACGGTTCTGTAGTCTGTTCTATAACAAATGTAATACACATTTGAAGAATGTTTGATGCAATGATTCATTTATTAATTAAATTACTACGGCGAAAACGACTATTTTTGAATAATTTTGCTGACATTTACAATTTAATGATATTCTGTACAATTAATTTGAAAAAAAAAAAACCAACAACAACAGGATTTGAACCTAGATCGCTAGCGCGGTAGCCGTGAACATTACCCGCTGAGCTACTTCCGCGTGGTCAAAATATGGCCAACATTACAGGTATAGGAGATACGCATAAAACTTCAAAATCGAGTTTTTCGGAAACTTGAGACCATCGCATGAAAACCACTAACCAGGTCTTCAGGACAGGTCCCTCTACAAGATACCTCAGACTCGTCAAAATCAGTGATTAACAGGTATAGTGGTCTCCTTGTCAGAGGCATAACCAGCCTTAAACGACGTCTAAAGTCTCTGGGAAGTATTACCGAATATTTTGTCCCCGGCGAAAGTTGTTCTCCAAGATGCGATCCACTACACATACACGCATGTCGCAAAAACTTTGAAACACCCTGTGTAGGTAATGTATAAAATATGGCACATAACATGGAATAAGATAATCAGATGTGCAATCGTGAATAGGAAACAAAACAAACATTTGGTTCTGGAACGTATGGATTTACGAGACAAACTATTAAATTTTAGTTCTTGGCATGTTCAGCTATAATGAAAACTTTGTTACGACATTTGTGACCGGTCTTTCATGTGCCTCTCAATGTAGACCGTGTGTGAAACAGAAGTTATTACAGCTGACCTACTTTATGGATTTACACGTCTGAAACACTGATGCTGCAGAGTAATACGAGGGTTATATGAGAAGCAGCAGAAACAGATGTGCTGGGGATGTGGTGGGTGCTGGGAGAGTATTCGTAAGTGAGGACGGTGTCGTAGAGTGCAGAGTGGATTAGATAGTGACTTCACACGAGGCTTTTGTAGAGTGGAGCAGATACTCACGTCACAGGAGACGGTGACGCAGGTGTCGAAGCCGTGCGGCGGCACGTAGGGGTACCAGGAGGAGCCGGCCGCGTGGAACTCCCCGGACACGGAGCAGCCGCGCCGCACGCCCCAACGGCTCTCCTGGGCGCTCGTCTCGTCTGCACAGGGCAAACGCAAACACTGTGTCTGTGGCACAAACCATCGGAGCACTCGCCATGCTTCGGTATACTCCGAAGTCTGGTTTTTAAGGTAATCAACCAGTCCAAGTTTGTGGCTAAACGTTATGTCAGCTTACAGTTTTAATTATACAATGGGAGGCTACTTTCCAACATCAAGGGAAATCAACAAGAGTAATCGAAGAGTCATGTGAAAAAGGTAAACTTAACCACCCTTGTTTATGAGGAGAGGATTCAATTCAGCTGTGTAAATGGTTAATCGCTGCTACCACCACCACCACCACCACCACCAACAACAACTATCACTAACCAACAAAATGGTTCAAATGGCTCTGAGCACTATGTGACTTAACTTCTGAGGTCATCAGTCCCCTAGAACTTAGCACTACTTAAACCTAACAACCTAAGGACATCACACACATCCATGCCCGAGGCAGGATTCGAACCGGCTACCGTAGCGGTCGCGCGGTTCCAGACTGTAGCTCCTAGAACCGCTCGGTCACTCCGGCTGGCACTAACCAACACAACTGGTATCATATCGATACCCTGATCGTGATGCGAAAATATTCTTGATGATGAATAGAGCGTATGTTGGCTGCTCATTAATGATGCGGTTGGTTGCACCACCACCACCACCACCACCACCACCACCACCACCACCACCACCACCACAGTGCTCATCAGTGCCATTATCATGATCATTATGGTACAATATCATCGTGATATTGATACCATCTATGAATATACAAACACGCTCTGTGAGAGCTACACTACTGGCCATTAAAATTACTACACCAAGAAGAAATGTAGATGATAAACGGGTATTCATTGGACAAATATCGTAATTTCCTATTTAACTTCGTTTAAGTATTTTACCTGGCATGTCTTCAACATTGACAATTATAACAATCGTGTCTATGCATTGTCCAGTCTGGTGTCGCCTACCTCCCATGTAACTGAGGGTCGCTAAATTTTTAGCGTGGAACAAACACTACGGTTCGTCTAGAGGCGAAAGATAAAAAGGCACCATCTATGAATATACAAACACGCTCTGTGAGAGCTACACTACTGGCCATTAAAATTACTACACCAAGAAGAAATGTAGATGATAAACGGGTATTCATTGGACAAATATATTATACTAGAACGGACACGTGATTACATTTATACGCAATTCGGGTGCATAGATCCTGAGAAATCAGTATCCAGAACAACCATCTCTGGCCGTAATAACGGCCTTGATACGCCAGGGCGTTGAGTCAAACAGAGCTTGGATGGCGTGTACAGGTACAGCTGCCCATGCAGCTTCAACACGATACCACAGTTCATCATCGAGAGTAGTGACTGGCGTATTGGGACGAGCCAGTTGCTCGGCCACCATTGACCAGATGTTTTCAATTGGTGAGAGATCTGGAGAATGTGCTGGCCAGGGCAGCAGTCGAACATTTTCTGTATCCAGAAAGGCGCGTACAGGACCTGCAACATGCGGTCGTGCACTATCCTGCTGAAATGTAGGGTTTCGCAGGGATCGAATGAAGGGTAGAACCACGGGTCGTAACACATCTGAAACGTAACGTCCACTGTTCAAAGGGCCGTCAATGCGAACAAGAGGCGACCGAGACGTATAACAAATGGCACCCCTACCAACACGCCGGGTGATACGCCAGTATGGCGATGACGAATATACGCCTCCAATGTGTGTTCACCGCGATGTCGCTAAACACGGATGCGACCATCATGATGCTGTAAACAGAATCTCGATTCATCCGAAAAAATGCTGTCTGTGATGCAGTGTCTATGGCAACCGCACCCATGGCCTCCGAGCTGATAGTCCATGCTACTGCAAACGGCTACGAACTGTTGGCGCAGATGGTTGTTGACTCAGGGATCGAGACGTGGCTGCACGATCCGTTACAGCCGTGCGGATAAGATGCCTGTCATCTCTACTGCTAGAGATACGAGGCCGTTGGGATACAGCACGGCGTTCCGTATTACCCTCCTGAACCCACCGATTCCATATTCTGCTAACAGTCATTGGATCTCGACCAACGCGAACAGCAATGTCGCGATACAATAAACCGCAATCGCGATAGGCTATAATCCGACCTTTATCAAAGTCGGAAACGTGATGGTACGCATTTCTCCTCCTTACACGAGGCATCACAACAACGTTTCACCAGGCAACGCTGGTCAACAGCTGTTTGTGTATGAGAAATCGGTTGGAAACTTTCTTCATGTCAGCACCTTGTAGGTGTCGCCACCGGCGCCAGCCTTGTGTGAATGCTCTGCAAAGCTGGTCATTTGCATATCACAGTATCTTCTTCCTGTCGGTTAAATTTTGCGTCTGTAGCGCGTCATCTTCGTGCTGTAGCAATTTTAAAGGCCAATAGTGTATTTTTGTGGATCGACATCAGTTCACACATTGAATTGTTTACTATTGTGGAGCCACATGGTGCACACGGAGGTCACACACTGAAATTGGCTGCCCACTGGCGAAAAAATAGGGTTATTTTTTCGCCAGTGGGCAGCCAATTTCAGTGTGTGACCTCCGTGTGCACCATGTGGCTCCTCTAAGATACTTTTGAATTACAGGCAACTGCAGCCGGCCGAAGTGGCCGTGCGGTTAAAGGCGCTGCAGTCTGGAACCGCCAGACCGCTACGGTCGCAGGTTCGAATCCTGCCTCGGGCATGGATGTTTGTGATGTCCTTGGGTTAGTTAGGTTTAACTAGTTCTAAGTTCTAGGGGACTAATGACCTCAGATGTTAAGTCCCATAGTGCTCAGAGCCATTTGAACCACAGGCAACTGCAAATATGAGGGTAGAATGGCAGAGGGACTGTATGATGTTGCCAGCATGCTGACTGACGTCGAGACCTTCTGAGGAGGACAAACTGAGAGCCAGAGCCATCAGCAGACTGAAGGCAGGATAGATTCGGACAGAAGTGACCGAATAACTCACACTTTCATCAACCACAGGCCCAGTATCGAGAGAGCACGTCAGGGGTCTCCTGAGGACAGCCCCCTACACAAAAGAGTATTTGTTGTTATGCTGTCGAAGTGCTAATAGCGTGACCGAAGTCAGCTATGATGTAGCCTTGCTGTAGCTCACAGAAGCATGGATTGCGTCGATAATGAACTTAGGAAGCTCCGTGAAGGCGGTACATGCCTACAGCAATCATCTACACATAAATTGTCATCACTTGTACAAAAAGGAAGAGAGCATGAGGTTTAACATTCAGCGGATGACCCGAGCATTAGAATTAGTACAAGCTCGAATAGGGCAGATAAATGTAAGGATACGGTTCATGTGCATTTCAGAGGGTCTATCCCACAATTTACGATAAGTGGCTTAAAGAAACCGTCTCCGGCCATCCTGATTTAGGTTTTCCGTGATTTCCCTAAATCGCTTCAGGCAAATGCCGGGATGGTTCCTTTGAAAGGGCACGGCCGATTTCCTTCCCCATCCTTCCCTCACCCGAGCTTGCGCTCCGTCTCTAATGACCTCGTTGTCGACGGGACGTTAAACACTAACCACCACCACCACCGCTTAAAGAAAGCATGGGAAAGCTAAATCTAATTCTCCAATACATTAATAATAAGGATTTAAACGCGGTACAATACTTGGATTGGACATTTACTGCATCAGTCTTGGTACACTGTAATAACAGAAGAGATAGCAGAGGGACGGTGCAAATGAGGAAAGCCACGATAAAAATCTTAGTTGACTTCAATAAATAATGAACATTTTGGCAAATAGAACGACTACCTGTAGCATTATTGTCAATAGACCATGACGCTGTTCATCAAGTGTAATGTTTTTATACAGCTAGAACGACTTTGTCTCATAAGCTGGGTGTGCCCAACTAAACATAACTTATGGGCATGCATGTTTTCTCGGCGAATTTCGATGATGAAATCTTCTTGGGTTATCAGCCTAGTCAAGGCGTCGTTCTGAGGTAACGTTTCGGCAAGTTTCCTACTCGTCATCTTCAAGCGAAGTCCTTCGCCTGAAGATGACGATTAGGAAACTTGTCGAAACGCTGGTGCAGAACTGAGCCTTGACTCGGCTGATAACCCGAGAAGATTTCATCATTAAATAGAACTTGTTTCCTGGTTGAATTTCCACAATAGTAAACAATTCAATGTGTGAACTGATGTCGATCCACAAAAATACACTATTGGCCTTTAAAATTGCTACAGCACGAAGATGACGCGCTACAGACGCAAAATTTAACCGACAGGAAGAAGATACTGTGATATGCAAATGACCAGCTTTGCAGAGCATTCACACAAGGCTGGCGCCGGTGGCGACACCTACAAGGTGCTGACATGAAGAAAGTTTCCAACCGATTTCTCATACACAAACAGCTGTTGACCAGCGTTGCCTGGTGAAACGTTGTTGTGATGCCTCGTGTAAGGAGGAGAAATGCGTACCATCACGTTTCCGACTTTGATAAAGGTCGGATTATAGCCTATCGCGATTGCGGTTTATTGTATCGCGACATTGCTGTTCGCGTTGGTCGAGATCCAATGACTGTTAGCAGAATATGGAATCGGTGGGTTCAGGAGGGTAATACGGAACGCCGTGCTGTATCCCAACGGCCTCGTATCTCTAGCAGTAGAGATGACAGGCATCTTATCCGCACGGCTGTAACGGATCGTGCAGCCACGTCTCGATCCCTGAGTCAACAACCATCTGCGCCAACAGTTCGTAGCCGTTTGCAGTAGCATGGACTATCAGCTCGGAGGCCATGGGTGCGGTTGCCATAGACACTGCATCACAGACAGCATTTTTTCGGATGAATCGAGATTCTGTTTACAGCATCATGATGGTCGCATCCGTGTTTAGCGACATCGCGGTGAACACACATTGGAGGCGTATATTCGTCATCGCCATACTGGCGTATCACCCGGCGTGTTGGTAGGGGTGCCATTTGTTATACGTCTCGGTCGCCTCTTGTTCGCATTGACGGCCCTTTGAACAGTGGACGTTACGTTTCAGATGTGTTACGACCCGTGGTTCTACCCTTCATTCGATCCCTGCGAAACCCTACATTTCAGCAGGATAGTGCACGACCGCATGTTGCAGGTCCTGTACGCGCCTTTCTGGATACAGAAAATGTTCGACTGCTGCCCTGGCCAGCACATTCTCCAGATCTCTCACCAATTGAAAACATCTGGTCAATGGTGGCCGAGCAACTGGCTCGTCCCAATACGCCAGTCACTACTCTCGATGATGAACTGTGGTATCGTGTTGAAGCTGCATGGGCAGCTGTACCTGTACACGCCATCCAAGCTCTGTTTGACTCAACGCCCTGGCGTATCAAGGCCGTTATTACGGCCAGAGATGGTTGTTCTGGATACTGATTTCTCAGGATCTATGCACCCGAATTGCGTATAAATGTAATCACGTGTCCGTTCTAGTATAATATATTTGTCCAATGAATACCCGTTTATCATCTACATTTCTTCTTGGTGTAGTAATTTTAATGGCCAGTAGTGTAGCTCTCACAGAGCGTGTTTGTATATTCATAGATGGTTCCTTTTTATCTTTCGCCTCTAGACGAACCGTAGTGTTTGTTCCACGCTAAAAATTTAGCGACCCTCAGTTACATGGGAGGTAGGCGACACCAGACTGGACAATGCATAGACACGATTGTTATAATTGTCAATGTTGAAGACATGCCAGGTAAAATACTTAAACGAAGTTAAATAGGAAATTACGATGGAACCCAAATTGCAGCAATTATAACTGTGGATTAACACGTGTAAGCGCGTCTTTCGTGTTCTGCACCTTGGAACAATGGCATATACATGCCTACGAGCTCACTAGCTTCAAAACATCACTATTTTGAGATGAAGGAAGGATAGGAAACAAATATTTATGGCGTATGAGGCCTTTAATGACCATTGTGTATAATGCATGAGATAGTCGTCCACTTGTGTTGAGTTTCAATCTTCGCCGGCCGAAGTGGCCGCGCGGTTCTGGCGCTGCAGTCTGGAACCGCGAGACCGCTACGGTCGCAGGTTCGAATCCTGCCTCGGGCATGGATGTGTGTGATGTCCTTAGGTTAGTTAGGTTTAACTAGTTCTAAGTTCTAGGGGACTAATGACCTCAGCAGTTGAGTCGCATAGTGCTCAGAGCCATTTGAACCATTTGAATTTGTTTCAATCTTGAAAAATATTTCACTGTGATGTTTACAGGGTAGATTGTCTACCCTTTGGGTTTAGATGATTTCGTTGGTGTATGAATCGCCAGCAGAAACTGAAGAGGAACTGATGGGAGGCTTCTGGCTCGCTGTATCATTGTAAAGAGTGAAATGGGAAATTTAACAGACCATGAGGCAAAACTCTGTGTGTCATTATAATGCATGAAATAAGACTGATGGTCGTCACTTGGAACAAATGCTACAAGCTTTACTTGCTGCTATAAGGCGTCAGTTTTTTATTGACATAAAAAACTAAGTATTCATTTCCTACTATAAGTTTCTTCTCTCAAAGTACTTATTGCAGATTCTCTGCTGCCTAAGTAATTGTGACTTTAAAGGTTTGGGGCAATCTGTATAAGGGAATCCTTTGCAGAACGATATTAGGCTATCATCATCCAATCGTCATGACAAGCACCTATTGTTTAGTATCGTCGTCAGCCATTTAAATATGGTGGGTGATTGTTTTGGTGCAGTGAAACATTTTTTTGAGTTTGTTGGTTTGATGCAGCTTGCGATGGTTCCTCTCCAGTGTCAACCTCATAGTAGTGCTTACACCTAGCGTCCTCAGTTATTTGCTCTATGCATTCCAGTCTCTATATTTCCCTATAATTTTTAGCCTCTGCTGCTCCCTGTAACACCTACGTCATTATTCCCTGATGTTGCAACACCTTTTTCTTCCTCCTTTCCCTTCTTCTATTTAGTATTTTCCAAAAGTTCCTCTTCTCGACGATTCTGCAGAGAACTTCCTCAGTTATTATCTTATCACTTCATTTAATTTTCAGTATCAAAATCTAATATCACATCTCAAATAGTTCGATTCTCTTTGTTTCTAGATTTATAATGTAATGAGACGGTACATCATATGGTCAAAAGTATCGAGGCACCTGTTAATTGACTTCAATATGGGTTGCATCCAGTCTTTCCCATAATGACAGCTTGACCTCCGCTAAGGACACTTTCAGTCATGTGTCCAAATGTCCCAAACACTCCCATGGGATTGCTACACCCGAAATCACTCGTTTCCGGTCATACACTCTCCAGTGGCATCGCTCTTTACACGACCTCAAGCGACACTTTGCACTGACAACAAAATGGGTGGCTTATGAGGAGCTGTTCGACCATTGTGGTCCATTTTTAGGCTCCTTAAGCACAGTGATGGTGCTGTCTGGACCGTTGGCAGAACTTTGGAACTCGTGAATGATTACTTTCACAAATTTTTTGCGGTTCTTACAACCACCCTTTCCAAAGGTTGACGGTCCCAGTCTTTCAGTATATGAGGTCGGCCTGGTCTTGGTTTGTCTGTGGCTGTTCCTTCGCGTCTCCACTTCGCAGCACCATCATTAATAGTCAGCTTGGGCAGGTTTAGAAGGGTTGGAATGTCCCTGACGGATCTGTTACTGAGGTGACATCCAATGACTAATCCACGTTCGGAGCCTCTGAGATCTCCTGAATGACCCATTCTGCTGTCACTGCTTCTCCACTGCCTCCTTTTAGAATGACTAGTCCAATCCTTCTGATGTCTAGTGATTAATTTCTTATTTCATAGTTGTGTTCGGATGCTTCTGATCGTAGAATGTACTGATTATGAAATGTATCCCAGAATTTATTCCGAACGAGTGCTAATGAGAACTGTGACATGGAATCTGTCAGACAAGAAGCAACCACTGGTGAGGTACCTGTGGTGGGCTGGATGCTGCCCATCGTGGGTGGACGATTGGTTGCCCGATCACTTGTACCAAGAACGTTTTCTTCGGTTACAATGCATGGTCTTATGATGGAAGGAATTAATAAAATCTTCTGGGGCTTTCAGCCGCATCAGGTGGCTAAAATCTTCTGGGGCTTTCAGCCGCATCAGGTGGCTAAAATCCCACGAGCTTTCAACCTAGCTCACGTCGACCATTGTCAGGTATATAACTGCTGCGTCACCGCTGCCTCACCGTTCTGTAGCCGTGATGCTGGCTGTGACGTCACTGGAGCTCTCTCCCTCGCCAAATATGGTAATGTTTTCGTCTCGCGCCCGTCACGCCCACTTCAACCTCCCGATGGCCACGTCCCAATCTGTGCTGAGCTGCAAACCGCTGTCCTTACTGATGATATTTTCAGATATTTTTATTTCTACAACTTCTGTTATAACGCTATCCCAAATGCCTTCGTCCTCATAATTACAGATGTTTCGTCGAATACAATTCGCTGTCTATTATCTAAAGCATGTTTTGCCAAGGCTGATTTTTCTGGACAGCGTACGCGTAAGCACGTCTCGTGTTCCGTCCGGCGCTGCTCCACAGTGCTTTCTGTTTGGCCTACGTAGAAGGAGCCATACTGACATGGTATCTTGTTCATCCTCCAGGCGTTCTATGCCCTCCAACCTCCTTCGCAGGTCTCATGAGCTGTCGTAGTTTTGCTGAGGGTCTGAACACTGATGAAGTGTTCTGTCTCTTCAGGAGCCGGTTAATCCTTCCCGACAATGCTCCACAGGAAGGTAAAAACGCAGGCTTCTTGCTGCCTTCTTTGGTGGTTTTTCTCCTTGCGTCTCGCTAGAAATAGCCTGTGATACATGGTGGGGATTGCAGCCATTTTTCCGGAAGAGTTTCCGGAGATGGCTTAGTTCTAGTGGCAAATTTTCAGCATCCGATACGACTTCAGCGTGATGGATGAGGGTGTTCAGAACGCCATGTTTTTTTGCCGGATGGTGGTGGGTCAGAACGTGCTGATATCGATTAGTGTGTGAAGGATTCCTACAAACACTGCAGCTGAGGTGCACATTGGTTTTCCGGCGGACGAGGATGTCAAGGAATGGCAATCCAGCATATATCTCTACGTCAATCTTAAACCTAATGGGGTGGTGAATACTGTTTAGATGTTCTAAGAATTCTCCCAGTTTTTCACTTCCGCAAGGTTAGATAATGAACTTGTAGTCAACGTAACGCTAAAAGCAACTTGGAGTAACGGTGAAAGCAGCTTGGCTTGGCTGGAGGTGGGTCCAAAGCAATGTCTTCAAATTTCTTCGTAAAAAAAGGTATCTACGGTTGACAGTCAGTGTGGCTTTAGGAAAGATAAAGGAATCAGAGGGCCAATTCTGACGTTGTGGTTGATAATGGAAGCAAGATTAAAGAAAAATCAAGACACGTTCATAGCCTTTTTCGATTTGGGAAAAGCGTTCGATAATGTCAAGTGGTACAAGATGTTCGAAGTTGTAAGGGAAATAGGGGTAAGATGTAGGGGAGACGTGTAATATACAACACCGACAAGAGCCAAGAGGAAATAGTAAGAGTGGAAGAACAAGAACGAAGTGCTCGAATTAAAAAGGATATAAGACGGGGGTGTAATATTTCGCTCCTACTGTTCAATCTGTACATCGAAGAAACAGTGATGGAAATAAAAGTTAAAATGTGGAATTAAAATTTAACGAGAAAGGATATCAATGAGAAGATTCGCTGATGACATCGCTATCCTCAGTGAAAGTGAAGATGGATTACAGAATTTCCTGAATCGAATGAGCTGCCTAGTGAGTACAGAGTGTGGATTGAGAGTAAAACGAAGAAAGACGAAATTAATGAAAAGTAGCAGAAATGAGAAGAGCAAGAATATCAACATCAGGACTGATGGTCACGATGTAGATGAAGTTAAGGTATTCTGCTATCTGGGCAGCAAAATAACCCGTGATGGACGGAACCCAGGACGGGAGGAGGACATAAAAAGCAGACTGGCACCGGTAAGAAGGGCCTTCTTGATCATGAGAAATCTACTAGTATCAAACATAGGTCTTAATTTGAGGAAGACATTTCTGAGAATGTACAGTGAGGCATAGCATTGTCTGGTACTGTGAGGTGGATGGTGGGAAAGCCGGAACATAAGAGAATTGAAGGATTTGAGAAGCGGTGCTACAGACGAATTCTGAAAATTAGGTGGACTGATAAGGTAAGGAATGAGAAGGTCTTGCGCAGAATTGGAAAGAAATATGTGGACAATATTGACAATAAGAAGGGACAGGATTACAGGTCATCTGTTAAGAATTCAGAGAATAATGTCCGTGATAGTAGTGGGTGCTGTAGAGGGTAAAAACTGTAGACTAGAGGAAAACAGAGATTGGAATACCTCCAGCAAATAATTGAGGACACAAGTCGCATGTGCTACTCTGAGATGAAGATGCTGGCACAGGAGAGGAATTTGTGGCGGGCCGCTTCAAACCAGTGACAAGACTGATGACTCGGAAACAAAAGAATGAATGGAACGTGACCTTGCAGGCATAAATGCGAGGTACGCATAAGGAGGAGCGTTGGGAGTCCTGGGAGCGAAGACGCAGGCGGCGCTACTCACTGTGGCAGGCGGGGCAGCAGTCTCCGGGCGGCGGCGTGGGCTTGCGGCCGTCGGGCGGGCAGGAGGCGGGCGCGGGCGGGCAGAGCTGCGGCTCGCAGCGGGCCCGCCCCCGCAGGCAGTGGCAGGCGCGGCAGCCGGGCGCCCGCCACTGCGCGCCCTCCTCGTAGAAGCGCTGCTCCCACAGGCACGGGCCAGACTCGCCCCCGGGGCCCGCCCCCGCCCCCGCCGCCTCCTGGTGCAGCACCGGCACCACGTCGTTGTCCGTGGACCGCGGCTGGCACGACGCCGGCACCTTCGTCTGCCGACACACAAAGGAATTATGCTAGGACCGCTATTGCTGTTAATTCGTTAAGTCACAACCTGAAAAATTTGCGAGTCTGTTGAAAATATAGGGTGATCAAAAAGTCAGTACAAATTTGAAAACCCAATAAACCACGGAATAATGTAGATAGAGAGGTACAAATTGACACACATGCTTGCAATGACATGGGGTTTTATTATTAAAATTGCTACACCACGAATATAATGTGCTACAGACGCGAAATTTAACCGACAGGAAGAAGATGCTGTGATATGCAAATTATTAGCTTGTCAGAGCATTCGCACAAGGTTGGCGCCGGTGGCGACACCTACAACGTGCTGACATGAGGAAAGTTTCCAACCGCATTCTCTTACACAAACAGCAGTTGACCGGCGTTGCCTGGTGAAACGTTGTTGTGATGCCTCTTGTAAGGAGGAGAAATGCGTACCGTCACGTTTCCGACTTCGAGAAAGGTCGGATTGTAGCCTATCGCCATTGCGGTTTATCGTATCGCGACACTGCTGCCCGCGTTGGTCGAGATCCAATGACTGTTGGCAGAATATGGAATCGGTGGGTTCAGGAGCGTAATTCGGAACGCCGTGCTGGATCCCAACGGCCTCGTATCACTCGCAGTCGAGATGACAGGCATCTTATCCGCATGGCTGTAACGGATCGTGCAGCCACGTCTCGATCCGTGAGTCAACTGATGGGGGCGTTTGCGAGACAACAACCGTCTGCACGAACAGTTCGACGACGTTTGCAGCGGCACGGACTATCAGCTCGGAACCATGGCTGCGGTTACCCTTGACGCTGCATCACAGACAGGAGCGCCTGCGATGGTGTACTCAACGACGAACCTGGGTGCAAAACGTAATTTTTTCGGATGAATCCAGGTTCTGTTTACAGCATCATGATGATCGCATCCGTGTTTGGCGACATCGCGGTGAACGCACATTGGAAGCGTGTATTCGTCATCGCCATATTGGCGTATCACCCAGCGTGATGGTATGGGGTGCCATTGGTTACACGTCTCGGTCACCTCTTGTTCGTATTGACGGCACTTTGAACAGCGGACGTTACATTTCAGATGTGTTGCGACCCGTGGCTCTACCCTTCAATCGATCCCTACGAAACCCTATATTTCAGTAGGATAATGCACGACCACATGTTGCTGGTCCTGTACGGGCCTTTCTGGATACAGAAAATGTTCGACTGCTGCCCTGGCCAGCACATTCTCCAGATCTCTCACCAATTGAAAAGTCTGGTCAATGGTGGCCGAGCAACTGGCTCGTCACAATACGCCAGTCACTACTCTTGATGAGCCGGTCGAAGTGGCCGTGCGGTTAAAGGCGCTGCAGTCTGGAATCGCAAGACCGCTACGGTCGCAGGCTCGAATCCTGCCTCGGGCATGGATGTTTGTGATGTCCTTAGGTTAGTTAGGTTTAACTAGTTCTAAGTTCTAGGGGACTAATGACCTCAGCAGTTGAGTCCCATAGTGCTCAGAGCCATTTGAACCATTTGAATTACTCTTGATGAACTGTGTTAGCGTGTTGAAGCTGCATGGGCAGCTGTACCTGTACACACCATCCGATCTCTGTTTGACTCAATGCCCAGGCGTATCAAGGCCGTTATCACGGCAAGAGGTGGTTGTTCTGGGTACTGATTTCTCAGGATCTATGCAGCCAAATTGCGTGAAAATGTAATCAATCACATGTCAGTTCTAGTATAACATATTTGTCCAATGAATACCCGTTTATCATCTGCATTTCTTCTTGGTGTAGCAATTTTAATGGCCAGTAGTGTAGAACAAAAAAAAAAAAAGTTCACAACATGTCCGACAGATGGCGCAGGACAGCAAAACTGCTACCGTGATGGGTGAGAGGTACGCCGATATGTTACAGAATCGCATGATCCCCAGCCTGGCTGATAAACACCTGCTGGAACGTACGATGTTTATGCAGGATGGAGCTCCATCCAATATTGCTAGACGCGCGAAAGATCTCTTGCGCGCGTCGTTTGGTGATGATCGTGTGCTCAGCCGCCACTTTCGTCATGATTGGCCTCCCAGGTCCCCAGGCCTCAGTCCGTGCGATTATTGGCTTTGGGGTTACCTGAAGTCGCAAGTGTATCGTGGTCGACCGACATCTCTGGGGATGCTGAAAGACAACATCCGACGCCAGTGCCTCACCATAACTCCGGACATGCTTTACCGTGCTTTTCACAACACTATTCGTCGACTACAGCTATTGTTGAGGAATGATGGTGGACATATCGAGCATTTCCTGTAAAGAGCATCATATTTGTTTTGTCTTACTTTGTTATGCTAATTAATGCTATTCTGATCAGATGAAGCGCCATATGTCGGACATTTTAGAACGTTTGTATTTTTTTGGGTTTCAATAAAACCCCATGTCATTCCAAGGATGTGTGTCAATTTGTACCTCTCTATCTACATTATTCAGTAATTTATTTAGTTTTCAAATTTATACAGACTTTTTGATCATCCGGTATCTGCACAGTCCAGATACATTAATGTAACCACCACCTTTGTTTGATGCCAACGTGCAATGACCACGCACACACTGCAGGTGACAATTCTAGCAATGGAGGGTATATGAAGCGTATAGGAAGGGAGGACGCGGAAAAAAGGCGCAGTCATGCGCGAAACAGAGCGATTTATGTAATGTCCAAAACGGCATGATCATTGTCTTTCAGGCCAAGGATAGAAGAAATTTCGAAGTGGCTTCATTTGTAAACTATTCACATGTTGCCGTGATAAGAGTATACCGTGCATAGCAAAATGGCGCTATCGGAAACGAAGCAACCGTGGTGCACTACGGGCCATAGGTGACAGGGGTCAACCTCGGCTGTCGAGGTGTGTACAGGTGAATAGACGTGAACCTGTTGATCAACTGGCCGCGAAGATTAAGCAATGGGCTACCAACAGTGCCAACTCAACGACCGTTCAGCGAACGCTGCTGCTTGTGGGCCTCTGCAGCAGGCGCCTCGTTCGTGCACTGTTCATCGGCGATCGAGGCTGGAATTTTTCTAGCAAATAGCGCAACTGGACTTCCAGGGAGTGCCGACAGGTGGCCTTTTCAGGAGACAGATGGCTGTTGGAAAACACTCTGCAACAATCAGCGGGAGAGTTCAGTCCACTTAGCCGGCCGCTATGACTGAGGGGTTGTAGGCGCTCCAGTCCGGAACAGCGCTGCTGCTACGGTCGCAGATTCGAATCCTGCCTCGGGCATGGATGTGTGTGATGTCGTTAGGTTAGTTAGGTTTAAGTAGTTCTAAGTCTAGGGGACTGGACCTCAGATGCGCTTAGAGCCATTTGGACTTTTTTTATTTAGTTCAGGCCACAGGAGGGAGCTTTATGGTCTGGGGAATGTTTTCGTGGGATTCCCTGGGCGATATCGTCACTCTGAAAGGCACAATGGATCGACACAAGTACGAATCTATTCTTGGGAACCATTTCCGGTTATACAAGCAGTTTGTTTTTACTCCGCACGATGGCATCTACCAGCAGAACAATGCGACGTATCATACGGCTCACACTGTACGAGCATGGTTTGGAGGGTGCCAGGATGAGTTTACCATACTCCTCTGCCCACCAAACTTCGCAGATTTAAACCAAATCTAGAATGTGTGGGACAATCACGCCATGGATCGTCAACCGAAAAACCTAGCGTAGCTGGCCATGTCACTGTAAAAATGGGATGGCTGCATAACCCTGTTGATACCTCACTGACTAACTGCACGTACCGCAGCGATTTGCACTACAAACGATAGTTATTGAAGCTTTTAATAGGTGGTCACGGTAATGTGAATGGACAGTGCGTGTGGGAGAACTTATATTCTTAAGATTTTGTATTTTAAGACACAAAGGAATTAAAGACATTGGCGGCGCCACACACACACACACACACACACACACACACACACACACACACACACACACATACACTCCTGGAAATGGAAAAAAGAACACATTGACACCGGTGTGTCAGACCCACCATACTTGCTCCGGACACTGCGAGAGGGCTGTACAAGCAATGATCACACGCACGGCACAGCGGACACACCAGGAACCGCGGTGTTGGCCGTCGAATGGCGCTAGCTGCGCAGCATTTGTGCACCGCCGCCGTCAGTGTCAGCCAGTTTGCCGTGGCATACGGAGCTCCATCGCAGTCTTTAACACTGGTAGCATGCCGCGACAGCGTGGACGTGAACCGTATGTGCAGTTGACGGACTTTGAGCGAGGGCGTATAGTGGGCATGCGGGAGGCCGGGTGGACGTACCGCCGAATTGCTCAACACGTGGGGCGTGAGGTCTCCACAGTACATCGATGTTGTCGCCAGTGGTCGGCGGAAGGTGCACGTGCCCGTCGACCTGGGACCGGACCGCAGCGACGCACGGATGCACGCCAAGACCGTAGGATCCTACGCAGTGCCGTAGGGGACCGCACCGCCACTTCCCAGCAAATTAGGGACACTGTTGCTCCTGGGGTATCGGCGAGGACCATTCGCAACCGTCTCCATGAAGCTGGGCTACGGTCCCGCACACCGTTAGGCCGTCTTCCGCTCACGCCCCAACATCGTGCAGCCCGCCTCCAGTGGTGTCGCGACAGGCGTGAATGGAGGGACGAATGGAGACGTGTCGTCTTCAGCGATGAGAGTCGCTTCTGCCTTGGTGCCAATGATGGTCGTATTTGTGTTTGGCGCCGTGCAGGTGAGCGCCACAATCAGGACTGCATACGACCGAGGCACACAGGGCCAACACCCGGCATCATGGTGTGGGGAGCGATCTCCTACACAGGCCGTACACCACTGGTGATCGTCGAGGGGACACTGAATAGTGCACGGTACATCCAAACCGTCATCGAACCCATCGTTCTACCATTCCTAGACCGGCAAGGGAACTTGCTGTTACAACAGGACAATGCACGTCCGCATGTATCCCGTGCCACCCAACGTGCTCTAGAAGGTGTAAGTCAACTACCCTGGCCAGCAAGATCTCCGGATCTGTCCCCCATTGAGCATGTTTGGGACTGGATGAAGTGTCGTCTCACGCGGTCTGCACGTCCAGCACGAACGCTGGTCCAACTGAGGCGCCAGGTGGAAATGGCATGGCAAGCCGTTCCACAGGACTACATCCAGCATCTCTACGATCGTCTCCATGGGAGAATAGCAGCCTGCATTGCTGCGAAAGGTGGATATACACTGTACTAGTGCCGACATTGTGCATGCTCTGTTGCCTGTGTCTATGTGCCTGTGGTTCTGTCAGTGTGATCATGTGATGTTCCTGACCCCAGGAATGTGTCAATAAAGTTTCCCCTTCCTGGGACAATGAATTCACGGTGTTCTTATTTCAATTTCCAGGAGTGTATATACATACATACATACATACATATATATATATATATATATATATATATATATATATATATTATTTGGACCCTTGCTCATCTTCATAGCTGAGAAAGCAATGAACTGAAACTATTACTGTACACAATCTTTTAAAATTTTTGCATCAAACGTGTAGGGGTGGTAGATCACGCCATGGGAAACAGCTTTTGTTAGAGATAAAATGTTCGCTGACGTTTCACGGCGACGGTAGGCATTCTTTTAGTATTCGCCGGCCCTGGGATGTCTAGATTTCACCGACCAGCATGGTCTGGTGTTCTGTATACTATCTACCCTAGTAAACTAGTAGTGATTTTCAAGATGAAAACCTTAAGAATGAGTGTCCCTAAGTGGGGGAAAGTAGGGAAGACCGGGGGAGAACGGCCAGTCTAACATTTGGAGCAAAGTTTGGAGGTCTATGTGATGAAAAAAAATTGAAAAATTAGGAACCTTTTACTAAAACATTTTTGAAATAAAATTTGCAAATGATGATAACATAAAATAATGTTTCTATAATTTTCAATGTGTTTCGTTTTTATATCAATAAACTGAATAAGTGTCTTTATAACGATTCTGCCCCATGCATGGGGCGGAAGAATGGACTCCGTTTTTTTATTGTCATTTTCTTAAAAGTAACCTGGGCTTTATCGTCCTCAATATCCATTTCAGGACATGAGTTATGAGGCCTTTTCTTCCTGAAACTTAAGTCAGCGTGGCCAGCCAGAAATCCAGGGACCCAATTTCTCCAGCCATTTTCATTTTGTTGTGAAATGGGTGTGTGCATCCGTTTCGTTCTCACAGCTTATACACTGATCTCAGTAGTTCTTTTATAGTTATACCAAAACATCGCTTTTGCAGGTCCTTAATATATTTGACAAGTTCTAGCTCTTGCTCCGTATTGAAAACACTGATATTTTCCGCAAGTTTTGTCAGTTGTTGAAAGGGGATTGTCATTTTTACATATTGTTTTAAACTAGTCAAAGACATGACATTGTTTCGATGCTTTATCGTGGGTCATAGTTTTATTAATAACTGATGCAAATCTTGTTCTATGTTTTTCGTGGACCAATTTTGTCTCTCTGTTTCCCGTATACAATGGCTTACCATCTGCAAACGAGATAGGCAAACCATGTGGCAGGATTCGTCAAATGAAGAATAAAAGGTGACCGAGGAAGAACGGACTGTACCAGTAGACCATTCCACCCGAAACGAATATTTACTGAGAAAGTATTCAGTAGCCACCGCAAACAATTCCTTTCAGCTTCATCCTATACAAATGATTTAGGTGGACTAAAAGTTGATTGCGAAGAAAAAAATATGACAGACTTACTTTTGTTGTAAATGGCCTGGAAAGTTGGAGCAGAACAGCGAATCCGCTTACTTTTATAAACAGACTATTCAACTCGCTCGCGACAACAGTCGCAACTTTACTAAACCATAAAAGACATTGGTTTGGTAAACACTTGTCAGCATGAGTGCACCCTGACGTCTTTAGACAAAGTTAGACGGCTGAGACCGTTCTGCCTCGGCAGTCTATTCTGCCCCAGTCTCCCATATTTTAGCAGTGAATCAAGAACTACTATTTTGCTGGACCCACCGCATTTCATACAGAGCAGATGACTGACTATAGGCAACGCACAAGGCATACGAAGACTGCCGAGTGCTTATACCCTGCCGCCAGGGGCTTAACCACCACAATAGGATGCCAGCATCGCCGGGAACCACATCAGACAACATTTTATCTGTAACGAAAGTTGTCTCCAGTTATATGATAAATCACTCCTAGGCGTTTGACGCAAAGACTCTGAAACACCCTGTATATAGTGTTAGACTCCTCTTATTACCAATGAAATACACGAGTGAAAGTCTCTTGAACAAACATGATTCAAGCTAGCTACCTCTGGTTCCAGAACTACGTACTATTATGACTGAACAATTTTTCGTCACAGACTCAAGCAGAGTTATTTCTAAATTTTGTTTCTCTTCTGCAACTACGACAAAGCCATTTACTGTCACCAGCCTCAATTATTAGACTCTAATCTTATCTATCCTCGCTTATGCCCTGGGTTCTAAAATGAGATACTTTGACTGCATTAAAAATGGAGGGGCGTTGGGGATAGGTGGGTGGGGAGATGTAGCCTGCCAAATGAATGGTAGATGGTGGACAGAAGTTCTGTACTGACTTCCAAGAGACAAAATTGAAGACGATGACGTAATGGAGGAGGGGTAGAAACATTAGAAAACAGGCAGGAACAACATGGATGCATATGGCTCAAGAACATATACAGATAATGAAGAAAAAGGAAGATTAGATTTTAACATACTTTCGACAACGTCATTAGAAGCGGAGCACAAGCTCGAATTAGGGATGGATGTCGAAGGAATAGGCCTGTGCCCTTTCAGAGATATCTTAAGCGATTTAAGCTATTGAGGCAAAGCCCGGGAAACCCAAATCGGGATGACCTGATCGGGATTTGAACCCTCCTCCTCCCAAACGTAATTCCATTCTGCTAGCTACTGGGCCAGTAGCTCAGTGATATGGGTAATGATGACGTGGATGATCAGAATGTGAATGACTATGATATGGGTGATCGTAGGGATATAGGTGATCAACGTGGTATTAGGGTTAATGGTAGCAGGGTTAGTGATGATGTGGTTAATGATGACAGGATTAATTGTAGTGCAGATAGTGGTTACATGGACCAAGACTGCTATTATATGGATGATGATGATGATGATGATGATGGTGATGTGTTGAAAGTGTGATGATTTCTAATATTCTAGTGTCACTCTGTCACTGAATTCCTTCTATCCCCATCCCACACTCAGTCCCAAACTGATGATCTGACTGAATCACTAACCTGCCCACCTTGCACTTTCTGTAACTTCCTTCCTCAGCCTCACCTTTCTACTTGCAAGGAAAACACGGCAAATGCCATATGCCGACTTCCCAGAAACTTCGCTCACTGTAAGAGGAGACAAAATAAATGAACACGTGTCTTCGCTTGTCCGTAGATACTCGACCGTTTCTAAAATAACGGCGGTCAAAATTTTTTGACGCGTTTAGATGTTTTTTTACAGCGCGAGAGCTTCAACAGTATCGTTGGCACAATGGGTAGCGTCCCAGCTGCGTTCTTTTTCGTCCTGTGTTCGAAACCCGAATATTGTTTCCATTTTATTTTCTTCATTCTCATTTATCTAACCATCAGTAGGAAGTTACTACACGAATGTTTCCTATCATTCTGAAAGTCACAATGGATCAACACATCTATGGGTCTGTCCTTGGGAACCATGTACATCCGTACGCACAATTTGTTATTCTTCAGCACGATGCCATCTACCAGCAGGACAACTCAAAGTGTCAAACATCTCGCAGTTAAATGCGGATTAAAATCCAATCGAGAATCTGTGGAATCACCTCGATTAGGTGTTGGCGCCGTGGATTCTCAACAGAGGAAACCAAAGCAGCTGGCCACGGCGGTGGAGTCGCCAAGGGTAGAAGGGAGTTACATTAATTGTTAAATTACAAGTGGGTTTAACAGTAAGTGTCCTACATTTATTATTTAGTATATATGTGTATGGTTCATTGGTGTCTGTTCGTTTTGGAAACTAATTTGGTAGTGAAGTGATTTCTTCAGGAGGAAAAACCAGCTGGGCAGGCTATCACCCACTGAATACAAGGTCATCTTTGCGTGCTGCAGGAATAAAGGTATATACTTGTGGCTGAACGAAACTCACTTCTCAGGAATAAGTACGCAACACCACCAATCTTATTGACAAGATAACAGGAAACTTCCTGGCAGATTAAAACTGAGTCCCGGATCGAGACTCGAACTCGGGAACTTTGCCTTTCGCGCGCAAGTGCTCTACCACGGGACGTGAGTCGTGCTTGGGTAGCTCAGATGGTAGAGCACTTGCCCGCAAAAGGCAAAGTTCCCGAGTTCGAGTCTCGATCCGGGACACAGTTTTAATCTGCCAGTAAGTTTCATATCAGCGCAGACTCCGCTGCAGAGTGAAAATCTCATTCAAGATAACAGGAATTTGACTGAAAACAATTTCAGATATTTTCATTCAGTTGTCTTACACACATATATGTTGTGATCTTCTGTCGACATGGCTATATAGATGGAAAAACAGTAAAATAATAGTAATAATCAGGTTCTGAACACGAGGTGCAAAAGAATGAAGCCTCGGCGCCAGCCACTGTACCATCACTTCAGTGAATGGCACATAAAGTACCTCGAAAGCTCTCACTGTCGTTTTCTCGGAAACGGTCGAGTACCTACGGATACCCCGAAACACGCGTTTGCTTATCTTGCCGCCTCTGCCATTGAGCGAGGTTCCCGGGACACGGGGTCACGGCCCTTGCCGCGCTGTGCCACTCACCTGCGGCAGGCGGCCGCTGAGCAGCAGCTGCCCCGTGGTGGCGTCGCGCACCACCAGGTCGCAGACGCCGTACTCGAGGCGGGCCAGCTCCGCGGCCGGCACGTCGGCCAGCGACTCCTCCAGGTGGAAGGCGCGGCCGCGCCGGCTGGCGTTCAGCGCCGCCAGCTCGCGGCTCCAGACGGGTGCGCCCGGCGCCTCCAGCGGCCGCGCCTCCAGCATCAGCTGCACCGACAGCCACTCGCGCGCCTCCTCCGCTTCCTCCGCCTCCTCGTCCCGCGACTCGCCTCCGCCTCCGCCGCCGCCGCGGATCAGCGTCACCTGCACAGCCACGCAGCAGCCTGTGCTGAGCAATTCGAGCGACATTGCACACTCTGATCAAAAGTATCCGGAATTTGGGTTGGCTAGGTTGGGTTGGGTTGTTTGGGGAAGAGACCAAACAGCGAGGTCATCGGTCTCATTGGATTAGGGAAGGAAGTCGGCCGTGCCCTTTCAAATATACCATCCTGGCATTTGCCTGAAGTGATTTAGGGAAAGCATGGAAAACCTAAATCAGGATGGCCGGGCGCAGGATTGAACCGTCGTCCTCCCGAATGCGAGTCCAGTGTGCTAACCACTGCGCCACCTCGCTCGGTGTGGAATTTGGAATTCACCACTAGATGTCAGAAGAGGTGGACTGGCTAGTATAAAAAAAAGCGAGGAGTATTTTTCTGTCATTCGGGGAGCAGGAACAGCCGAAAGCGTGAGCCAGGAGAGGTCAGTGACTTCGAACGTGGATTAGTCATTGGTAACACTGGAGTGACAAAACATCAGCGACGTTTCAACTTTTCTAAAGCCTCCCAAGTCAACTGTAGGTAATGTGATTATGAAGTGGAAATGCGAAGGAACAACCACAGCTCTCTTGTATTCGAAAATATAACAGAATAATTTTTTTTAAGTGTGAAGTTTCATCATTTTTTCACTTACTAATGGGTGCATTTGTTGCTATAGGTACACTTTTCTTCATAAGTTACAGAGATTTTTCGATGAATTTTGCACAGCATACATACCATACTTACAGGTGTATGAAACTCTAGAAATTATTTAATTTATGAAAAAACGAATAATCTGTTGTATTTTAAACTTCATGTTTAGAAAAAACACACATTTTGTAGTTAATTACCTCAATTTTTACCACAGGTTTTAATAGATTTGAAAAATTCTAGAGTTTCATACACCTTTAAGTATGGTATGTATGCTGTGCAAAATTCATCGAACAATCTCTCTTAGCCGGCCGGGATGGCCGAGCGGTTCTAGGCGCTACAGTCTGGAACCGCGCGACCGCTACGGTCGCAGGTTCGAATCCTGCCTCGGGCATGGATGTGTGTGATGTCCTTAGGTTAGTTAGGTTTAAGTAGTTCTAAGTTCTAGGAGACTGATGACCTCAGATGTTAAGTCCCATAGTGATCAGAGCCATTTGAACCATCTCTCTTACTTATGAGGAAAAGTGTACCTATAGCAACAAATGCTGCCATTAGTAAGTGAAAAAAATGATGAAATTTCACATGTAAAAACAATTACTTCGTTATATTTTCGAACTTCCACTGCTATGAGTGTGAATTCTGAATCATTACTGGTCATGCTGACAAAGTTTTATGAATTTATTTGTAAAAGTATAGACAGTGGAAATTAAAATGTCCTGTGGTGCCTCTCCTGCTCCAAGTCGGTCCGTTTGACGTCCTACGCCCCTTAAACTACGATATCGTTTTAATACTAACTCCTTAATGAAGTATTTTATGTAAAGAAGCCATTATTACTATTAAATTCGTTGGCAGTTACCACATGTGAGTACAGTCTTCTTATAAATCTGTTCGTAATAAATAAAAAATTGGTTATCTTCACTGATGTCTATTTTAAGATTTATTTACAATCTACATCTACATCTACATGGATACTCTGCAAATCACATTTAAGAGCCTAGCAGAGGGTTCGTCGAACCACCATTACGACACTCTATTATTCCAATCTCGTGTAGCGCGCGAAAAGAATGAACACCTATATCTTTCTGCACGAGCTCTGATTTCCCTTATTTTATCGCGGTGATTGTTCCTCCCTCTGTAGGTCGGTGTCAACAAAATATTTTCGCATTTGGAGGAGAAAGTTGGTGATTGGAATTTCGTGAGAAGATTCCATCGCGACGAAAGACTCCTTTCTTTTAATGATGTCCAGCCCAAATCCTGACAGTCTCTCCCATATTTCGCGATAATACAAAATGTGCTGCCTTTCTTTGAACTCCGTCAGTCCTATCTAGAAAGGATGCCACATCGCGTAGCAGTATGCTAAAATAGGACGGACAAGCGTAGTGTAGGCAGTCTCCTTAGTAGACCTGTTACATTTTCTAAGTGTCCTGCCAATAAAACGCAGTCTTTGGTTAGCCTTCTCCACAACATTTTCTATGTGTTCCTTCCAGTTTAAGTAATTCGTAATTGTAATACCTAGGTATTTAGTTGAATTTACGGCTTTTAGATTAGACTGATTTATCGTGTAACCGACGTTTTACGAGTTCCTTTTAGCAATCATGTGGATGACCTCACTTTTCGTTATTTAGTGTCAACTGCCACATTTCGCACCATTCAGATATCTTTTCTAAATCGTTTTGGAGTTTGTTTTGGTCTTCTGATGACTTTATTAGTCGATAAACGACAGCGTCATCTGCAAACAACCGAAGACGGCTGCTCAGATTGTCTCCCAAACCGTTAATATAGATAAGAAACAGCAAAGAGCCTATAACACTACCTTGGGGAACGCCTGAAATCACTTTTTTTACTCGATGACTTTCCGTCATATTACTACGAACTGTGACCTCTCTGACAGGAAATCACAAATACGGTCACACAAATGAGGCGATATTCCATAAGCACGCAATTTCACTACGAGCCGCTTGTGTGGTATCGTGTAAAAAGCCTTCCGGAAATCCAGAAATACGGGATCGATGTGAATAAAGAGCTAGTTGTGTTTCACAGGAACCATGTTTTCTAAACCAATGTTAACTGTGTGTCGATAGACCGTTTCCTTCGAGGTAATTCACAATGTTAGGACACAATATATGTTCTAAAATCCTGCTGCATATCGAAGTTAAGGATATAGGCCTGCAATTTAGTGGATTACTCCTACTACCGTTCTTGAATATTGGTGTGACCTGTGCAACTTTCCAGTCTTTGGGTACGGATCTTTCGTCGAGCGAACAGTTGTATACACTACTGGCCATTAAAATTGCTACACCACGAAGATGACGTGCTATAGAAGCGAACTTTAATCGACAGGAAGAAGATGCTGTGATACGCAAATTATAAGCTTTTCAGAGCATTCACACAAGGTTGCCGCCGGTGCAGACACCTACAACGTGCTGCCATGAGGAAAGTTTCCAACCGATTTCTCATACACAAACAGCAGTTGACCGGCGTTGCCTGGTGAAACGTTGTTGTGATGCCTCGTGTAAGGAGGAGAAATGCGTACCATCACGTTTCCGACTTTGATAAAGGTCGGATTGTAGCCTATCGCGATTGCGGTTTATCGTATCGCGACATTGCTACTCGCGTTGGTCGAGATTCAATGTCTGTTAGCAGAATATGGAATCGGTGGGTTCGGGAGGGTAATACGGACCGCCGTGCTGGATCCCAACGGTCCCGTATCACTAGCTGTCGAGATGACAGGCATCTTATCCGCACGGCTGTAACGGATCGTGCAGCCACGTCTCGATCCCTGAGTCAACAAATGGGGACGTTTGCAAGACAACAACCATCTGCACGAACAGTTCAAAATGGTTCAAATGGCTCTGAGCACTATGGGACTTAACATCTTAGGTCATCAGTCCCCTAGAACTTAGAACTACTTAAACCTAACTAACCTAAGGACAACACACACATCCATGCCCGAGGCAGGATTCGAATCTGCGACCGTAGCAGTCCCGCGGTCCCGGACTGAAGCGCATAGAACCGCATGACCACCGCGGCCGGCACGAACAGTTCGACGACGTTTGCAGCAGCATGGACCATCAGCTCGGAGACCATGGCTGCGGTTGTCCACAGACAGGAGCGCCTGCGATGGTGTACTCAACTACGAAGCTGAGTGCACGAATGGCAAAACGTCATTTTGTCGGATGAATCCAGGTTCTGTTTACAGCATCATGATGGTCGCATCCGTGTTTGGCGACATCGTGGTGAACGCATATTGGAAGCGTGTATTCGTCTTCGCGATAGTGGCATACCACCCGGCGTGATGGTATGGGGTGTCATTGGTTACGTCTCTGTCACCTCTTGTTCGCATTGACAGCACTTAGAGCAGTGGACGTTACATTTCAGATGTGTTACGTCCCGTGGTTCTACCCTGCATTCGATCCCTGCGAAACCCTACATTTCAGCAGGATAATGCACGACCGCATGTTGCAGGTCGTGTTCGGGACTTTCTGGATACAGAAAATGTTCGATTGCTGCCGTGGCCTGCACATTCTCCAGATCTCTCACCAATTGAAAAGTCTGGTCAATGGTGGCCGAGCAACTGGCTCGTCACAATACAACAGTCACTACTCTTGATAAACTGTGGTATCGTGTTGAAGCTGCATGTGCAGCTGTACTTGTACACGCCATCCAAGCTCTGTTCGACTCAATGCCCAGGCGTATCAAGGCCGTTATTACGGCCAGAGGTGATTGTTCAGGGTACTGATTTCTCAGGATCTATGCACCCAAACTGCGTGAAAATGTAACCACATGTCAGTTCTAGTGTAATATATTTGTCCAATGAATACCCGTTTATCATCTGCATTTCTTCTTGGTGTAGCAATTTTAATGGCCAGTAGTGTATTTACAATCTTCTTAGGTAACTGTGAATTTTGTGATGAACACATCCATAGTTATTGTCTATACATGCGAAAAGAAATATTTTGTTGCCAGCAATTGGTTGTTTTATACCTGTCTTACTGTTGCACGGTTGCTGTCTCACAGCCACGTTTAAAGTTTTAAGAAATATCGAAGTTCGGTACGAGACTTGTACTCACGTCGAGGTGTAGTGTGCACTCTGAGTCGACGGCGACCCAGGCGAGCCCGTGCGCGGTGCCAGTTGCAGGTGTGGGTGCGGGTGTGGGCGGTGGCGGGGGCGGCAGCAGGTGCGCCGGCCTCTCGGCGTCCCTGGCGCCGGCTACGAGGCGCGGGGCGAGGCGCCCGCGGGCGACGGCGGCGCGCTGCGTCGACACGGCCAGCCACAGCTCGCCGGCGGTCAGCTGCCGCAGCTCCGGCACCCCGGGCGGGCCCAGCTCCCCGCTCGCCTCTCCGGAGTCTGCAACGCACAGCTGGGGATACAACCGCGCCACCGGACTGCAAGCACTGTGCATGAGACAGTTCACTCTAGGCATGGGCTGGGAGACAATGACCCTCGTTCAGTGGATGTTACGACAACTACGTACTCCCTGATGGATTTTATAGTCGAATTGACCGTAGTTTCGCCTCCTAAACTAAGGGAGTCTTCATCAGAATTTATATTACATACGTAAGAAGTTGAGCATAACAGCTCTCGTCATACAATTTTAACGCCAAGAAGGCCACGGCACATAATAAAACATCCTACGTAAAGGTTTTACTGTCATTTCTAGTTAAAAATTAAAGATTGTCGCTAAGGGCTCCTTGTGTATACTGAAACAGGTCAGTCACTACCCCATCATCTGTGAGGAGGCTTTGAGAATTCATTCCAGGTGATTGTGACTTAATAGCGGCTTAAACTTCAGAAATTTTGTAAGATGTCTGTATATTGAGCAAGCAGTAAAGGAAACAAAAGAAAAATTCGGAGTAGGTATTAAAATTCATGGAGAAGAAGTAAAAAATTTGAGGTTCGCCGATGACATTGTAATTCTGTCAGAGACAGCAAAGGACTTGGAAGAGCAGTTGAACGGAATGGACAGTGTCTTGAAAGGAGGATATAAGATGAACATCAACAAAAGCAAAACGAGGATAATGGAATGTAGTCGAATTAAATCGGGTGATGCTGAGGGGATTAGATTAGGAAATGAGACACTGAAAGTAGTAAAGGAGTTTTGCTATTTGGGGAGCAAAATAACTGATGATGGTCGAAGTAGAGAGGATATAAAATGTAGACTGGCAATGGCAAGGAAATCGTTTCTGAAGAAGAGAAATTTGTTAACATCGAGTATAGATTTAAGTGTCAGGAAGTCGTTTCTGAAAGTATTTGTATGGAGTGTAGCCATGTATGGAAGTGAAACATGGACGATAACCAGTTTGGACAAGAAGAGAATAGAAGCTTTCGAAATGTGGTGCTACAGAAGAATGCTGAAGATAAGGTGGGTAGATCACGTAACTAATGAGGAGGTATTGAATAGGATTGGGGAGAAGAGAAGTTTGTGGCACAACTTGACTAGAAGAAGGGATCGGTTGGTAGGACATGTTTTGAGGCATCAAGGGATCACAAATTTAGCATTGGAGGGCAGCGTGGAGGGTAAAAATCGTAGAGGGAGACCAAGAGATGAATACACTAAGCAGATTCAGAAGGATGTAGGTTGCAGTAGGTACTGGGAGATGAAGAAGCTTGCACAGGATAGAGTAGCATGGAGAGCTGCATCAAACCAGTCTCAGGACTGAAGACCACAACAACAACAACATGAGGCTGTTCACTCACTTATTCAGATGGTGTTAAACTTTTGGGAATAGTAACTGTGCACTCCGTTGAAGCTGTATTAATCATTATCACTTTCAGCCGTGTGCTTGTACTGATAAATTAAAAAAAGAATAAATTTACTTTTAATCTCCTGGTATCATAGTTCAGCTGTGGTGCATTTAATTTAATCTTCAGGTGTTCTTATCGACATATGTTTTAACCAGTTATTGTTTTTTACTATACTAACGTTGTGTCACTTGAACATAACACTTAGGACGCGTCTTTGAAGGGGGCTGCACACGTTCACTATTTATTGGCAATACTAATTCGACAGACCTTCAATATATTGAAACGACCTCACACTATCAATAACAGTGATTAAAACTGTCAGTTGACAACGCGATTTTGCATGGTTAAGGTGTCTAATACTCAAAGAAAGGCGTGTGCTGCAATTATATTAGCTATAGCTCGCAAGCAACAGGAAATGAGTCCGAGATTGGTTGAAAAATGGAGTCACTGGTCACATGTTAATTTCCTGACTGAAATCAGAATTACGGGCCCGAAAGATTTTATACGGTTTTTTGTAATGAATTCTGCATGTTTCGACACGTTATTAGTGTCGACACGAGATAAGATAAAGAAGCAAAAGACGTTTACGAGGTAGGCAATCGCATTCGTCGAGAGATTAGTTAGAGATGTCTTGCGACAGACAGGTCATTCTAATGCTCGAAGTTTAGTTCTGTAATATCATCAAGCACAATTAGTAAAATTCTTTGGAGGCCTATGAAGCAAGGACCTGTTCAGGAAATTAACATTAAACTTACTTTTTGTGCTTTGTGATAATTTTGTGAAACTGGCACGCATTTCCCAGACCTCTTACTAGTCACAGCAGATATATGACGTATATTTTCGAAATCAAAGCGTTTTTCAAAACTACTAGATAACACAACAATATATACTATATTTTCAAATTAATGAAGTAAGCAATGTCACAGAGAATCCACCCTAAAGTTTCCTATACGTTGATTACCCTCGCATAGGCCATTAAAATTGTTTAGTGTTAAGGTGCTCCTTAAAAACTGAGTGTGAAGTATGATACACACAATGGCGAATTTAAAAAAAATAATCAGTGCACACTAAAGCCGCGTGGCTGGTTCCTGCAGCTCTGTCAACATATTATCAAACAATCAATATGTTTATGTATTCGAAATATTGAGAATATTTTGAGGTCCATCAATACCGCTTATCAGTATTTCTAGGATTGACAATACGTCAATATGCGCCCTTAGACAGTCAAAATATTGACAGTTTGGCAATATTATTGAACGTGTGAGGGCCTCTTTAGAATGTAGAAATTTTTTTAAGACTAATTGTTTTAGGTAGTGCGGCTGCTACTTTTGTAGGTCAATATTTTTAATGAAACTTCCTGGCAGATTAAAACTGCGTGCCGGACCGAGACTCGAATTCGGGACCTTTGCTTTTCGCGGGCAAGTTCTCTACCATCTGAGCTACCCAAGCACGACTCACGCCCCGTCCTCACAGCTTTACTTCTGCCAGTACCTCGCCTCCTACCTTCCAATCTTTGGACAAGCTCTCCTGCGAACGTTGCAGAACTAGCACTCCTGAAAGAAAGGATATTGCGGAGACATGGCTTAGCCACAGCCTAGGGGATGTTTCCAGAATGAGATTTTCACTCTGCAGGGGAGTGTGCGCTGATGTGAAACTCCCTGGCAGATTAAAACTGTGTGCCGGTCCGAGACTCGAACACGGGACCTTTGCCTTTTGCGGCCAAGTGCTCTACCATCTGAGACATGAAAGGCAAAGGTCCCGAGTTCGAGTCTCGGTCCGGCACACAGTTTTAATCTGCCAGGAAGTTGCATATCAGCGCACACTCCATTGCAGAGTGAAAATATCATTTTGGAATATTTTTATTGACCATCGCAGCGTCGCCCTGCGCTGCTTATACTGTACGGTTTGGTTCTCACCAGAGAGCGCCGGCGTGAGGTCGTAGATCTCTGTGCCGCGAGCCGACGTGAGCGTGAGCATGCGCACGGACAGCGCTTCGAGCCCCGACAGGGACGCGCCGTACGACAGCGAGCCGTCGCGGCGCGCGAACATCCACGCCACGCCCCCCACCCCCGCGGAGGGGGCAGCGGGTGAGTCGTCAGAGCGACTGCCCTCTGCTGAGGCGGCGTCGGTAGGAGTCAGTACGGCCTGTCAAACAGCGAGCCAAAACTAGTGCGCATCTAAAACACACACACACACACACACACACACACACACACACACACACACACACACATACAAAGCAGAATTTGCGTTTGCCCAAGGCAGGACCATACTGGCACTACTTGAAACGCTTCTCCTTTATTAATTTTTCACATGACACTTTGTAGGAAAGAGTACCAATTATCAAGTGCGTTTTCCATGTATTATGAAACTTTAAGGCGTGATACTTACGATGTGTGTCTACTGCTGCAATATAATAGTCCCTTTAAATTTTATTCTGGTCTTCTTGTGTAGAAAAACACTTATTACACATCATTTACGCAGTTCATAGTCCGTGATAAAAGTGAAAAACAGAGAATTTATCAGATGCTTCGACAGTACTCTTCAATAAGCAAAATATAAGAGAGACAGGAATAAGTACCTGGTAATGGATGTGCAGGGTGTCCCAGGAGGAATGGTCAGTATTCAGTGATATGACAAGAACGCTCATTCGAAGCAAAAAAAGAAAAAAAAATCCAGTAAACTTGGGCTCTAAACTGCATACCTTAAGAATTATGAGCATCTATTCAGCTTCGCTACTGCGAAACACGTCTCTTCTACTGAACAAGTACTAGTAGCTCTAGTCACGAAATAGAGTGTGGAAAGAGTTGTAGTGCATCATCTAGGACATCTATAAAGCTCTTAAAGAAGCTCTTTGTCACTGACACAGGGCATTCCTTTGATAACACAAAGGACAACCTTAAAATACTTCACAAAACAAACAAAGTCCACAAACTCAGTTTTTATGAAGAACCGGAAATTTTCATTCACAATAGAAAACATGGACAGAACACACTAAATGAAAAAGATACGGCAGTGGCAAAGAGGTTCTTTAAGAGCTTTGCACATATCTTAGATGATGCACTATAACTCTTTCCAATTTCTACTTCGTGAGTGACCTTCATAAAAGATAATTCCCACAGCAGTGTACAGAAACAGTAAGAATTAGATTATGTTGGTACCAAGTCTGAAAGTTTTATATTTTTTGTGTTTCTTATCTTTAACAAGTTAAGTGAAACAATATTATAATTGCTATATATATTAGTCCACATGTAACTTAGTAATAAATGATATCTCAGTCATGGCACCATATCTCTCCACCGTTATAATCTCTGGTATGCTTATGTTATTGGTTCGTGTTCTTTCAGACGAAATAAAGTTAAAAGTGTATATTTATAAAGTACAGCAGGGTTCTATGCACTGGAACAGATTGTAAGTAACACTTTCATCATTTAAAATTTATAAAATTAATGCCATATTACGATAACAAATGCCTTTTATAAGTGTTTTGTAGCGAAATGAAACCACAGCAGCCGGCCGGCGTGGCCGAGCGGCTCTAGGCGCTTCAGTCTGGAACCGCGCAACCGCTACGGTCGCAGGTTCGAATCCTGCCTCGGGCATGGATGTGTGTGATGTCCTTAGGTTAGTTAGGTTTAAGTAGTTCTAAGTTCTAGGGGACTGATGACCTCAGATGTTAAGTCCCATAGTGCTCAGTGCTATTTGAACCAAACCATTTGAACCAAACCACAGCAAACAACAAGCTGCATCCATGTAGTAAAGATGGGAGTGTAAACTCTAGAAACGCGTCCTGGGATGAAATTTAAAAAAGTAACTGTCGAAGATAACTGTTATATTTGAACTTTTATTGTCATAAACAGTCGCACTTACAACAGTCCAACATGGACGACATAAGGTTATTTGGTTACATAACAAAAATAACCTCTTCACTCTGTGGACGATCTAAAAATAAATGTTTTTATTTTTAACTTCTACTGTGGACCCTATAACTAATAATCATTTTGTGGTGCAGTTCTTCTTGCTTGCTACGAAAATGGGATGAGAAGTTCCGCCTTATGCAAGACACCTCTTTTCTGTTTTGTTTCATCCATACATGCTTCAGAACTTTAGTGCTATCATCAGTGGGTTTAATTTATATTTTTTACTGAAAAATTGTTGTTACATATTAACATTTGTGTTGTTTACAACATTATGTCAAAGTTCCATTGATAGCTTAATTGGCGAAAAGTGGATGTATGCATTAGTTAACATACCTTACATGATGTTATTGCCCATTTATTTTGGTAGCCAATCTGCTACACAATATGCAACTTGTCATATGCAAACAGCAAAACGTAATTTATCTTTCTGTTTGTTACGTATTTACAGAAATGGAGTCTGCATCACGTTTTTTGTGTGTAACTTACAGTTTTGAAGTTGTGGTGCGTTCTCCTGTGTTGTTGGCGAAGGAAACAGGTTTGCTTCGTGACCTATGGTAGCTTGGCACTGCGCTTTTACGATTTCTCAAAACATAGGCGGAGTTTTCGCGGCCATTACGCGTTGTTATGGCTGTGTGATGTTCATTTGTTTCGTAGGGTTTTTGGCTGGGTGAGGCGCGAGAGTCTGAATTGTATTTGGCCGTCAGTGGTGTATGGTTTGTGTGGATTTACGTGCGTGTGTTGAGTGCTGGGGTATATATATATATATATATATATATATATATATATATATATATATATATATATATAGAGAGAGAGAGAGAGAGAGAGAGTGAGAGAGAGAGATATCTATCTCTCTCTCTGCCCCAGTACTCAGCGCACAGACACGCAAACCCACATAAACCATACACCACTGACGCCAAATACAATTCAAACTCGGTTCATCTGAACCGATCATTGGCTTCACGGACTTCACGTTCCCAAACTAGGATGGAATTTTTATGGATGACAATGCGGCATGTCATCAGGCCACAGTTGTTCGCGATTGGCTTGAAAGGCATTCTGGACAATTCGAGCGAATGATTTGGCCACCCAGATCGTCCGACGTGAATCTCATCGAACATTTATGGTGATGTGTCGGCAGAAGTGCCAACACCGTGTTGTTTGAGGAAGCCGAAATGCACGCTATAAGCTCACGCAGGATGGCGTGAGGTCTGGAACAGGATACTTAATGAATGCTATAAAGAAAAGTACGTAGCTGCTGGAATACTTAACTTTAATCCACAATTGGTGAACATTGGTCTTGTTACTGTACATGCTTCATTAGATACATAGCAAAGGATAAATGGCGCCTTGCTAGGTCGTAGCAATTGACTTAGCTGAAGGCTATGCTATCGTCTCGGCAAATGAGAGCGTAATTCTCAGTGAACCTTTCCTAACAACGTCGGCTGTACAACTGAGGCGAGTGCTAGTGAGTCTCTCTAGACCTGCCGTGTGGCGGCGCTCGGTCTGCAATTACTGACAGTGGAGACACGCGGGTCCTACGTATACTAACGGACCGCGGCCGATTTAAAAGCTACCACCTAGCAAGTGTGGTGTCTGGCGGTGACACCACATATGGGATGTAATCGAGAGGTCACCTAATGGACAAAATCTTGCACCGGAAATACTTTCCCAATTATGGACGGCTTTAGAGGTAGCATGGCTCAGTACTCATGCAGGGGACTCCCAACGACTTGTTGAGTCCATATCACGTCGAGCTGCTGCACTATGCCAAGTTTTTACTTGGAGGTCCGATACGATATTATGAAGTTTCCCCTGACATTTGCCGCCTCATTGTATGTCGAGTCCGCCCCCGGTAGCGGAGTGGTCAGCGCGACAGAATGTCAATCCGAAGGGCCCGGATTCGAGTCCTGGCTGGGTCGGAGATTTTCTCCGCTCAGGGACTGGGTGTTGTATTGTCCTAATCATCATCATTTCATCCCCATCGACGCGCATGACATTTGTTTGCAACACAGTGACGCAAGACAAAAAGGCTTTATACGGTTCTTTCTGCTTCATGGTCCTTAGGCAAAGACGACAAGGGAACACTGTTTCCGTGTCAACCAGACGATACACTCGGGTTGACTACGTGAAACACCTCATTACCAGGACCCTCCGCCCCCAGTAACTGAGTGGTCAGCGCGACAGAATGTCAATCCTCAGGGCCCAGGTTCCATTCCCGGCTGGGTCAGAGATTTTCTCCGCTCAGGGACTGGGTGTTGTGTTGTCCTAATCATCATTATTTCATCCCCATCGACGAGCAAGTCGTCAAAGTGGCGTCAAATCTAAAGACTTGCACCCGGCGAACGGTCTACCCGACGGGTATTTATTTATTGTATGTCGAGAAGTAAAATGAGTTGTATATGAAACAACTATTATTGTGGTTATTTTACCTGACTGTTCAAACCACCTTCATATCCTCAAGAATTCTGCAGCGGCAAACCGACGACAGTGATATTGGACTGTAGTTTTGCGAGTCTCTTCTTTTACCCTTTATATGTTCAGGCGTTACTTCCGATTTTTCCAGTCACTTGGTACTTTCCACTAGGCGAGAGATTAGCGGTAAAGGCAAGCTGCGTTAGGGACTAATTCTAAAGAATACTCTTTGTAAAATCGAATTGAGGTCCCATCCGGCCCTGGCGACTTATTGGCGTTCAGGAGAGGTGACACGTGAGAGCTGTGGGCGGCGTCTACTAGAAGTAGGCAAGCTACCTGGAGTATCTCGCAGGAGACCCTGGCTGTGACGCGGCCGCGCAGCTCCATGAGGCGGCGGCCCCCGGCGTCGGCGGCGGACAGCGACGCCCTGAGGCGGCCCGCCGCCAGCTGCCGCAGCGCCCCGGCGCCCACCGGGCTGCGCAGCTCCACCTCCGACAGCGACGCCTGGTTGTGGTTGTGGCCCTGGCCGCTGAGCGGCGCCTGCGTCTGCGGCTGCGGCGCGCGCACCGTCTGCAACAGGCCATCTCTCACTATCCTGCTTATGGCGTAAAACCACTGGAAACAGCAACATCTAGGAGTGGCCGTCCAGAGCGACCTGAAATGGAATGACCAGCTGTAGGAAAAGCACATGCTCGGCTGAGATCAACTGGAAACAATAATATGTAAGAGTGTCCATTTAGTGGGCCCTGAAGTGGGATGACCGGCTGAAGGAAAAGTAGATGCTTGGCTGGGATCCACTGGAAACAGTAACACCTAGGAGTGGCCCTCCAGAGCGACCTGAAGTGGGATGACCGGCTGTAGGAAAAGCAGATGCTTGGCTGCGATCAACTGGAAACAATAACATGTAAGAGTGCCTGTTCAGAGCGACAGGAAGTGGGGTGACCGATTGTAGGAAAAGCCGATGCTTGGTTGGGATCCACTGGAAACAGTAACATCTAAGGTGGCCGTCCAGAGCGACCTGAAATGGAATGACCAGCTGTAGGAAAAACAGCTGCTTGGCTGAGATCAACTGGAAACAATAACATGTAAGAGTGTCCATTCAGTGGGCCCTGAAGTGGGATGACCGGCTGTAGGAAAAGCTGCGATCAACTGGGAGTCTCTTAAGGGTATCTACATTCGTCAAAATAAATGTTGCATGTTCCTGAACCTTTCATATCGAACGTTGTGATCCAGAAATATGTTATGATACCAATACGTTGGTTTGTTTGTACTGTAATTCTGGGGGGCGGTATGTGCAGGCTGTGACATCCGTGTCACCTGTGAACATTGTAGTACTTGTGGTACATATCATTATGAGAGTTGTGTTGCTTCAGGATGGTTCGTGTTGTGCACGACTTTGTACACCAAAGTAAGGAGAGATGGGCTACAGCGTGGTGCAGCAACTGCTGTCGTCGTGGGACAGGAGCAGAAATGATTAGTGAACAAGTTAACACAGTAAACAGAAGATTTACTTAACTTGCATCTCTCCAAGTGTCCGAAGATTCATTACAAATAATGCAGCAAGAATCGGAGTCTAGATATCACATTGTCAACAAAAAAGAGGCTCTCTGATCTTAGCAGGAATGATGGTGTCTGTGTCGCTTCACACAGCAAAGGGGCTCCAGGTGCAAGTGGGCTGAGTGGCTGCCGCCAGCCGTCGTGTATCCAGGAGGCAGGGGGCGCTTGTGGTACGGAGCCACTGGAGGCGTGGCTCAGCGGCTGTGCGCCATTGGGTATGCCAAATCCTGTGCAACCATTATTGGCGTCTGGCGGAAACTTGCAATTCCGTTGCCAACCCTGATGCCTGTGGGGCGGTACTGATATGTGATACCACAATTTTCTGGTGACAGGATCAGTTGTGGATCGTCACAGAATTGGCCGTGGGACAAAAAACAACAAGTGTGCGCGACTGATATCTGCGTATAATAGCAAACAGAAACCTTCAACACAATGCTACACGTCTACAGCGGCAGTAGCGAACAGTTACGATTGAGTCAACACAAACGATACAAAATAAGCTGCATGAACAGGGATTACGTGCCAGAAGGACTCTCAAAGCTCATGTTCTATATAGAGTTCAGGGGACGTGTGTCACACGGGCATGAAACCACTCTTTGTGGACTAGGCAGCAGTGGGAACAACGTGAAAAGATATCAATGATAAGATTTGCTGATAACATTGCTATCCTCAGTGAAAGTAAAGATGAATTACAGGATATGCTGAATAGAGTGAACATCTAGTTAGTACAGAATACGGATTGGGAGTAAATTGAAAAAAGACGAAATTAATGAAAAGTAGCGGAAATGAGAACAGCGAGAATCTTAACATCAGGATTGATGGTCACGAAATAGATGAAGTTAAGAATTTCTGCTATCTATGCAGGAAAATAACCCATGATGGACGGAACCCACGATGGAAGGAGAAAATAAAAAGCAGACTGGCACTGTCAAAAAGAGTCAAGTCTGCCAGTATCAAACATAGGTCTTAATTTGAGGAATAAACTTCTGAGAATATACGTGTTGAGCACAACTATGTATGGTAGTGAAACGTGCATCATGAGGGGGGGGGGGGGGGGGGGGACCGGAACATAAGAAAACCGAAGCGTCTGAGATGTGGTGCTACAGAAAAATGTTGAAAATTAGGTGGATTGATCAAGTGGGGAGGTTCTGCACCGAATCGGAGAGGAAAGGAATATGTGGAAAACACTGACAAGGAGAAGGGACTATCAGACCAATCGTGTGATTGGATTGAAGAGTTCCTAGATAACAGAACGCAGCATGTCATTCTCAATGGAGAGAAGTCTTCCGAAGTAAGAGTGATTTCAGGAGTGCCGCAGGGGAGTGTCGTAGGACCGTTGCTATTCACAGTATACATAAATGACCTTGTGGATGACATCGGAAGTTCACTGAGGCTTTTTGCGGATGATGTTGTGGTATATCGAGAGGTTGTAACAATGGAAAATTGTACTGAAATGCAGGAGGATCTGCAGCGAATTGACGCATGGTGCAGGGAATGGCAATTGAATCTCAATGTAGACAAGTGTAATGTGCTGCGAATACATAGAAAGAAAGACCCTTTATCATTTAGCTACAATATAGCAGGTCAGCAACTGGAAGCAGTTAATTCCATAAATTATCTGGGAGTACGCATTAGGACTGATTTAAAATGGAATGATCATATAAAGTTGATCGTCGGTAAAGCAGATGCAGACAGATTCATTGGAAGTATCCTAAGGAAATGTAATCCGAAAACCAAGGAAGTAGGTTACAGTACACTTGTTCGCCCACTGCTTGAATACTGCTCAGCAGTGTGGGATCCGTACCAGATAGGGTTGATAGAAGAGATAGAGAAGATCCAACAGAGAGCAGCCCGCTTCGTTACAGGATCATTTAGTAATCGCAAAAGCGTTACGGAGCTGACAGATAAACTCCATTGAAAGACTCTGCAGGAGAGACGCTCAGTAGCTCGGTACGGGCTTTTGTTGAAGTTTCGAAAACATACCTTCACCGAGGAAGCAGTATATTGCTCCCTCCTACGTATATCTCGCGAAGAGATCATGAGGATAATATCAGAGAGATTAGAGCCCACACAGAGGCATACCGACAATCTTTCTTTCCACGAACAATACGAGACTCGAATAGAAGAGAGAAACGATAGAGGTACTCAAGGTACCCTCCGCCACACACCGTCAGGTGGCTTGCGGAGTATGGATGTAGATGTAGATGTAAGGACATCTATTAAGACATCTGGGAATGACTCCCAGAGGGAGCCATAGAGGGAGGAACTGTAGAGGAAGACAGACATTGGAATACATACAGCAAATAATTGAGGACGCAAGCTGAAAGTGCTACTCTGAGATGAAGAGATGAGAGGAATTCGTGGTGAACCACATCAAACCAGTCAGAAGACTGATGACTCAAAACAAAAAAAAATGTGGAGGAATGTGGGTATGGGGATTAACTCTTCCTCAAGCTTCTCGGAACTGCAGAGGAACACCTGCTGGGTGGATGGGGCCACAGTGGGAGAGAAAGAGCGCAGATGACGGGAAGAGCTTACCTCCTCGACGATGGCGCGGCCGGCTTCGTCCTCGAGGCGGGCGACCAGCTGCGCCCCCTGGGGCACGTCTGCGGACAGCAGGAGGCTGAGGTGGACGCTGCTGGTGTCGGGGGCGGCGTGCACGGACAGCACAGCTGTGGCCGCCGCGTCTCCGCCGGCGCGCTCCTCCAGCAGGCCGGAGAACACCTCCGTGGTCAGCGAGTGGTGCCTGCCGGCGGAACGAGATCTACTCAGCGCCCGAGGCGTAGCTCTGTTTGCTGCATCGCTTCCTCTCCTCGGATATCATATTTTCGCTCAGGAGCAATGTGACCACTTAACCCGAAAACAACGTCAAGTTTGAAAGTTCCTGGCAGATTAAAACTGTGTGCCCGACCGAGACTCGAAATCGGGACCTTTGCCTTTCGCAGGCAAGTGCTCCACCAACTGAGCTACCGAAGCACGACTCACGCCCGGTCCTCACAGCTTTACTTCTGCCAGTATCTCGTCTCCTACCTTCCAAACTTTACAGAAGCTCTCCTGCGGACCATGCAGAACTAGCACTCCTGAAAGCAAGGATATTGCGGAGACATGGCTTAGCCACAGCCTGGGGGATGTTTCCAGAATGAGATTTTCACTCTGCAGCGGAGTGTGCGCTGATATGAAACTTCCTGGCAGATTAAAACTGTGTGCCCGACCGAGAATGAAACTTCCTGGCAGATTAAAACTGTGTGCCCGACCGAGACTCGAACTCGGGACCTTTGCCTTTCGCTAGCAAGTGCTCCACCATATCAGCGCACACTCCGCTGTCACCTAGAACTTAGAACTACTTAAACCTAACTAACCTAAGGACATCACACAACACCCAGTCATCACGAGGCAGATAAAATCCCTGACTCCGCCGGGAATCGAACCCGGGAACCCGGGCGCGGGAAGCGAGAACGCTACCGCACGACCACGAGCTGCGGACGTTGAATTAACATCTGTTGTTTATAGTCGTTAGTTCAAGCAGCCATCGTAGTTACTGCGATGGCGTCGCTTATACGCGAGGAATAAAATCAGACTTGGAACTTTTTGGGACCTTCTTCGGACCATGATTCATGGAAATTAAACAACATCATACGGTAGAAATACACATACACGTGAGCATCCGAAATACAGTATAAAGTTTTTTCTTGGCAACATGATACACTGATACACGTACACGAAATTTTAACAGAAACTATTGTTATTTAAATTTTTTGATATTGAGAAGTATAGTCCCGCGAATTTTTTGCATCAATAATATCAGTGAAATCTGAAAACGGTGAAACATGAAAAGAGACAAAATTTACTGCTGCAATATGGAAGTAGAGAACGTGGAACAGTAAAACACAGAGAATGCTCTGTGAAAATAGAGTCCACAGGACTTGGGTAGTACAGAGACGTTGAGCAAGCTGTCCAAGTCTTCTACGACAGACAGTAAACAGTGTAGGATTTCTCCCCCTGTTATTTTTATTTTTTCTCTCTAATGCAAGCGGGACGTGAGGCCCCGACCGCAGGTCATCCGTCATGGACGGGTGTCAGCTGACAGCGCTGTCAGACCGCGTCAATACTCAGGGCAGCCGAAGGCCACTCCACGCCGATTTCGACACCACGCTGTCGTTCGAAGAATTGCACATTGTGCACAACACTGGGACTCGGATCCAGACATCGCCATTTAACGGCAAGTACTGGACAGTTCGCGCCATCGACACTGCCTCCTGCACCATCTGAGAAGCACCCAGTAGCACTCGATTCTGGTCACACCTTCCAAACTCAGTTTTAAAGGCATGACTACCCGATTCCCTTGTTTTGCCTGGTTATTTATTCCAGTCTTATATTTAACAGGGGCCGGCCGAAGTGGCCGTGCGGTTAAAGGCGCTGCAGTCTGGAACCGCAGGACCGCTACGGTCGCAGGTTCGAATCCTGCCTCGGGCATGGATGTTTGTGATGTCCTTAGGTTAGTTAGGTTTAACTAGTTCTAAGTTCTAGGGGACTAATGACCTCAGCAGTTGAGTCCCATAGTGCTAAAAAAAAAAAATATTTAACAGGAAAAGAAATGAAAATACAAGTTATTCTGTCGTATCCTAGGTTTTCTCAGCGTGATCCATCAGTGGTACGCTTTTGGATGTTCAACCGAGTAGCTGATTCGATTTTTCTGAACACTGTTTCGACAACAGCCCACCTTATGTTCCGGCTATGCGAGCTGCGTTATTTTGCGAACTCGCTGTCTGGAATCCACCCAGCGTCTGGAGTATTGTTGGTTTCGCTCTCGCCGAGCTGGACTTCGACGCCCACAGGGCTCTTTGATGTTCGTTTTTTTTTTTTTTTTTTTTTTTTTTTTTTTTTTTTTTTTTTTTTACAGCCAGCACTGTTCCGTTAACCACATATTATCTCCGCGATTTCCATCTCTGGTGGATGAGATGGTCGTAACAAAGTGAGTGCTGAACCCCAATCCTTGCATAACTGAAACCTCCATTCCGGTTTATTGGGTTTTTTCCGTGTACAAAAGGTAGTCAAATGAAAACCGAATACCGCCTCAATGGGACATAGAATGGTTCCATTCAAAAATGATCACTACACGCGTCTAGACATTTATCCCACTGGGAGACGAGACCATCAATTGCTGTGTCATAGAACGCGGTCGCACGTTACGGATCCACAACGGCGCTTGTTCTCGCACTTTCACTTCCGAATGAAACCAACGTCCATGCATGTCTTTCTCCAAGTGGAAATTACACAGTGAAGGGTCCAGGCTGTACGGAGGGTGTTGCAGTGTTTCCCAACCAAACCGTGTGATTGACGGTGTGAGGGCGAGCGTTATCATGCAACACGATGATTCCGTCCGACAGCATTCTTGGGCGTTTTGATTTTATAGGGCGTCGCAGTTTCTGCAAACTGTCTTCACAGTGCTGCACAATGATTTGTTCCACGCCCGAGCTACTCGACGAGCAGCCGAAGTTGGATATTTTTTATGGGGGAGAGATGGAATGATTCAACTGTCGGCTTTGCCATTTACCATCGGGCTGTCGGAATGCTGTTGTGTACAGTCCTCGACTGTGCAGTGGCTTAGCTCTTTACACCAACACAAGCGTCCCTTATCACTGACCACACACATGTGTTGCTTATGAGGATTCAAATGGATCAAATGGCTCTAAGCACTATGAGACTTAACATCTGAGGTCATCAGTCCCCTAGACTTAGAACTACTTAAACCTAACTAACCTAAGGACATCACACACATCCATGCCCGAGGCAGGATTCGAACCTGCGACCGTAGCAGCAGCACGGTTCCGGATTGAAGCGCCTAAAACCGCTCAGCCACAGCAGCCGGCGCTTATGAGGAGCCACTGGACCATTGTACCCCACACTTTCCAACTTATTGTGCTAGCTGGACTACTAGTAGCACTTTGGAACTCACGAGTGATCCTTTCTGCTGATTTCATGTGATTTTTTGCAACGAGTTTTCGTAATCCTCGACGGTCTTTGTCCATCGGTACATGTGTCACTGGTCTTGGTTCAGGTGCCTTTGTTCCATCACGTTTACACTTCACAATCACATTACATATAGTTGACTTGAGCAGCTTTAGACGGACTGAAATATGACTGATGGATCTGTTACTCAGGTGACACCCAAATGACGTCCGCGTCCGAACTCACTGAACTTTCCTGACCGACCCATGTGCTGTTAAGTCCTGCTGACAACACCGTAACCCAGCCTCCTTTTGCTGTGACGTGTCAGCTTCTCGTGACATCTAGTGGTCAAACCCGCATTACACAGTGGTATCTGGATGGTGTTGTTCAGACCGTGTGTGCCAAGGTGTGCTGGGGGAAAGATTCATTCTGCACTACATCAGTTGGCTATCTGATGAAAGGAAGGATCCCAATATGAATCTCGAGTGAATATCATAATCACGATGGGCAGAGGGGAATTTGAACATTGATGCTCCATAACGCAAGTACTGCGGGTTGAGTAGTACAGTACGTACGCGCTACAGGTCTGCACGCTGGTTAGTCACGTGCCCACTCAGCAGGGCTGACGGGCTGTCACTGTGGTCGCAACTCAGCGGGGTATACATAGCTGCAGACGGCCGCCTGGCAAGCTGCATCAGCTGTTGCGGCAGAGATAATGGGAGGCTGCGTGCCGCTACGGAGGACCGCCGCCCCGCCGCCCACGCGGGGTGCAGCCGCGGTTCCGCAACAGGTGCCGCCTGCCAGCCAGTGGTCACACCCCACCGGCTGAGCGTGCGTCACCCGCACTGCTTATAGCCGCGGCTTCGCCACCGTCAGCAGACTCCACCCAAGTCTGTGCACGTCCGAGGGTACTTCCTTCCAGTAACGGTCATTTTGTGTCCTGTTATTTTCGTACATGCAACGAGGGGAAAATGACATTCTATGGCCGGCCGGGGTGGTCGAGCGGTTCTAGGCGCTACAGTCAGTTTGGATCCTGCCTCGGGCGTGGATGTGTGTGACATCCTTAGGTTAGAAAGGTTTAAGTAGTTCTAAGTTCTAGGGGACTGATGACCTCAGAAGTTAAGTCCCATAGTGCTCAGAGCCATTTGAACCATATTTTTGTCAGTCTATGTCAGGTTCAAGTGCCACCGCCACCATGGCCATCAGCACCACCACTAATCGTGTACTTCGGGTACTCTATTTTTCTGCTCAATATTTCGACGAAGGGTCCAGTAGTCATCTTCAGACACTCCGAACTGTGCTACACTCTAGAGGGAGACACGACGATTGCCATGAAGGGCAACAAAACAGGGTGTGGAATATCGTCGATGCACCGCTGAAAGAATGCTGCAGATGACAGCCAAAGGGGTCCAGCTATAAAATGAAATGCGCGCAAGACCGCCACTTCTGGTTGTCAGGCAGAAAAGGTAAACCACCAGTGCCTGGGACGTCTCGAGACACATCTTCACTGGTCACGGAAGCGCAGATCGAAGCAGGATTCATCACTAAAGACAATTCTACTCCAGTCAATGAGATTCCCGGCCTAAGGCGTGTCTAGAGACGGCCGGGACAGCGGTGGGATACCAGCCTGCCTGTTGCCCGCTGTACTACCAGATAACTAGGAATGATGGTCTAAGGTGGCATTTATTTTCATAAGAGGACTCCTTCCTTCGTCAGCCGCAGCACCGTTACGGCTCAGCGGTACGTCGACGGTATTCTACGTCCTGTTTTGTTTCCCTTCATGGCAAGGCATCCAGGACTTACATTTCAAGAAGATAATGTCCGCCTGCACACGGCGAGAGTTTCTACTGCTTGCCTTTGCGTTTCCAAACCCTTCCTTGGGCAGAAAGGTCACCGGATCTCTCCCCAATTCAGAACGTTTGCGGCGTTATAAGGAGGACCCTCCACACAGCTCGGAATTTTGACGATTTAACGCACCATTTCGGCAGAATTTAGCACGAAAATCCCTCAGTAGGGCATCCAAAAACTCTATCAATCAGTACCAAATCGAATAACTGCTTCAGAGGTGCAGCAACATGTTACAGGCTTACTCAGTTTGTGAACTCCTTTCTCTTGAATAAATCATCTAATTTTTCTGAAATTGTAATCACTTGTTTGTTTGTCCGTGTACATCCCATTTATCGATTTCCGTTCCATTCGGATAATCCCTTCTTTTTTTCTTTTTTGAATGTATTACATATTATGTGTACTCGCCGTGTGGACTAGGATCACTGTGTGAAGTATCGTTGGTGTGGCAGTCAACGCATTGAGAAGTCGACCTTTCTTTCGAGAGATCATCTTCATCTACATATATTATATGCAAATCTCTGTGAAGTGCATCGCAGAGCGTTCTTCCCACGTTACTACACGTTAGGATGTCTCTCTATTCCATTCGCGTGTGAAACGCGGGAGCAATTGGAAAAATGTGTTGGAGAAAGTGTTTCAGTGCTATAGGAGAGATACGAACATCATACAAAAAGTTAAAATAATAAACTGTGCAATTCTGTCCACAGCTACGTATGGAGGGCAAATTCTGCAGGCCCCCTAGGGTACTAGCTAAATTAATATATATTTGAAAGCAGCAGTTCAGACGATAATGTAAAATCCTAAACAGTTTGGTCAAAGTCTTACAGACATACTTCAGAAAACCATCAAATAGCTCTTTAAATTTGTGAAAAGGTTCCGAACAGCATAACCGCCAAACTATTCAAAATACTATAACCAAAACGTCTAGATCCACCCACAAATGAAAAGGAAAATGAATTACAAGTTGAAATGCAGGGCTACTGCAAATGATTAATTTGTTTTCGCAGCTCTATATTTTCCGAAGTATTACATGTACAAATATGACTGATGTGAATAAATCCGTAAACTCACCAAGTTTGCATTGTGCATTCTAAAACTGTTCTACGAGTGTCCCTCTGGTCACATGGCACATGTCCGAGTTGTAGCATAGTTCGTTCTGTAGCGATATCCCCTCGACGGTCACCACAGCAGTATTGATGGGTTCTCTGAGCTGGTCCAGTGTTCTTGGCAGTGGGGGGTACGTAAACATGGTTCTTAATGTACCCCCCAAAGGAAAATGTCAGAAGACGTTAGGCCAAACGAATTAAGGGGGCCAAGGGAACATACCCATGTCATTTTTTCCCCAGTAGAGCGATGCGGAACTGTTACGGTTCTACTGCGTGGATTTGAGCTACGTGAAAAACACTGTAAATGATAGAAGTCGTAAAAACTGTAGTCTAGAACAAGAGACAACAGACATAAGACTGAGTTAAAGTATCCCAACAACTGGAAAGCCAACTGGAGCAATGTGTGCAATCGAGTGCTTATAAAAAAGGTATAAGTGATGTGGTACTGCATAATAATGTTATAAGCATGAACGATAATCTACATTGAGATAGTCTAAGTGATACAAATAAGTCTATAAAATGTAACTTTGTCGACACGCTACATCATCATTTCACTTCGACAAGATGTTTCGAGATATGGAAGGAAATAAAAAAAAGGGCAGCTTTTATCAAAATAATTGATGGTAGGAAAATCAGCAACAACAACATAATCTTCCCCGAGGAGGCTTTGTTTTCTGGCTGTCTGGAAATTAAGTTCACTGCGTCGTAAATAAAATGGGGAATGAGAAGCTGCCGACTTTATCGTTAACGAAGAAGAATGTTTCAAAATATATAGAAACAGAGCACGAAATAAACACGTTAAACGTCCTGCTTCGGAAGCAGAGGATAGATTAATAACGAAAGCAGTCTGAGGATATAAGGAAGATCAGTTCTAAAGTCGGGGACTGCTACTGAGGGTAAAGTACGGAGGGAACAGAGAGCCCCGAAGGCGTTACGAAAGCTGTGAGGGACTCAGACGAACCTTGTAAAAAGCAAAAATGAGCTCGACTGAAATGCAGTGAGCTGGATGTTGTTGCAGATGTTCGTTGGAGTGGCCTTGTGGACGCTGCGCAGTGAGTGTTTCGAGGAAGTGTTTATTCGCCGGCAGTGTTAAGTTTCTGTGGCGTCCAAGTTCTTTTCAGCTGAAAATGTGTAAAGCTTGTTCTCATATAGAGCTACGTATTGTGTACCCCTCTTTTTCCGTCTGTATTATTTCATGTGAAATGTGAAGATGTAATAAATTCTGACCAATAAAATATAATTAAAAAGTCGTCTGTGCGTGCAGTAATTAGCCCACTCGCAAACTTTGTAAGTAAGATTTCGCAGGGAACTGGCGTCTACCTTCCAGTGTCTGCCAGTCCGGGTTTTCTAGGAGTAGTATCCCCCTGACTCTCTCCTATGGGTCAAACAAATCTTTGACCACACACGCTGCCCTTCTTCCTAGGCATTCACTAGTTCCTGATATCCTGTTTGATTGCATTTCCCCAGTATCCTACCAGAGAATCAAAGTCTGCAACCTGATGTACGTACGATTGAGTGTACCTGATGATTCCATCTAATATCTCTATAAATTGGTAGAACCAGGTATTTGTATGAGTTAACTGATTCCAGGCGTGACTCACTGATATTATAGCCACATGATACTATGTTATTTGAATTTGTGAAATGCGCTCAAATGGTTCAAATGGCTCTGAGCACTATGGGACTTAACATCTGAGGTCATCAGTCCCCTAGAACTTCCTAAACCTAACCAACCTAAGGACATCACACACATCCATGCCCGAGGAAGGATTCGAATCTGCGACCGTAGCAGTCACACGGTTCCGGACTGAAGCGCCTAGAACCGCTCTGCAACCGCGGCCGGCCGTCACGTGCAGAACAAATATTAAACTTAAAGAACATGTAAGTAGGCTGTTTAGGTTTTTTTATTGGTAACGCCATCTCAGTAGGAAATCACTGGCTGTGCTGTGTGCAGTCTGTGGCTGCTTTGCATTGTTGTAATACTCGCCATTGTAGTGTTAGGCAGCTGGCTGTGAACAGCGCGTAGCGTTGCGCAGTTGGAGGTGAGCCGCCAGCAGTGGTGGATGTGGAGAGAGAGATGGCGGAGTTTTGAAATTTGTCATGAACTGATATATATATATGATGACTATTAAGGTAAATACAATGTTTGTTCTCTATTAATATCTTTCATTTGCTAACTATCCCTATCAGTAGTTAGTGCCTTCAGTAGTTTGAATCTTTTATTTAGCTGGCAGTAGTGGCGCTCGCTGTATTGCAGTAGCTTGAGTAGCGAAGATTTTTGTGAGGTAAGTGATTTGTGAAAGGTATAGTTTAATGTTAGTCAGGGCCATTCTTTTGTAGGGAATTTTGAAAGTCAGATTGCGTTGCGCTAAAAAATATTGTGTATCAGGTTAAGCACAGTCTTGTATAAATTTTAAAACGGGACGTTTCAAACATAACAGAAATGAGGAAAATCAGGAACTTAAAATATGTAATTACTTTTGTGGATTTAAAAAAAAACTATGATTTAATTGACAGAAATACACTGCTTGATATCTTAAAAGAATTAGGACTCGATACTAAAACAACTGAAACAATTAAAGCAACTTTGACAAATATAAAATCGAAAGTAAAATTTTGGGGAGAGCTCTCAAAATCGTTTTAAATGAAGTCAGGTGTCCGACAACGAGATGGTTTGTCATCTCTGCTTTCCAACTTTGTGTTAGAGAAGGTAGTTCTAGAATGGAAGAAGGACATCAGTACTAAAGGGATTCAACTAGGAAGAAATCCAAACAAGATCACTGTCGACTGTTTAGTCTTAGCAGATGACATGGAACTGATTACAGATTCGCTAGATAATGCCCAAGAACAAATAAGAGAAATGCAAAAACAAGCAGCCAAAGTATGACTACAAATATCCTTTGAAAAAACAAAGTTCATGAGAAACATCTGTGATGCTCCTCAAAATATTGCATTTGACAACAATACAATACACAAAACAGACTCCTTTAAATACCTAGAAGAGTGGATTACATACAATGCAAAAGAAAAGACAGCTATAGAAACTAGAGTGCACAAAATGGAAAGAGTGTTTCATATGACCAAAAACGTTTATAACGAAAAATATTTGTCCTGGAACACGAAATTAAGACACTACCAAACAGTGGCCAAACCTGAAGCTCAGTATGCGGCAGAAACAATTAAACTAACAAGTAATGGAGATCTTGAGAAACTAGAGAAGTTCCAAAGAAGAATTTTAAGGAAAATACTGGGAGCTAAAAGAAACGATAATGCTGAATACAGGTTAAGACCAAACATAGAGCTATACTTGAAAACTGAAAAACTAACTGATGTAATGAGGAAGAGAAGACTGTAGTTTTTCGGACATATATTCAGAATGGATAATAACAGACTAACCAAGCGGATATTCACATTACTCAATAGCTACAAATACAAGCCCACAGCCGAGCGGTTCTAGGCGCTTCAGTCTGGAACCGCGCGACCGCTACGGCCGCAGGTTCGAATCCTGCCTCGGGCATGGATGTGTGTGATGTCCTTAGGTTAGTTAGGTTTAAGTAGTTCTAAGTTCTAGGGGACTGATGACCTCAGATGTTAAGTCCCATAGTGCTCAGAGCCATTTCAACCATTTGAACAAGCCCACATGGTTCATAGAGACTGAAAAGCACATGGAAAACGCTGCAATTACAATAGACACAATAGAAAACAGAACACATTTCAGAAAGGCAGTTCAAAAGGCAGATTTTCAGGAGAGAAAGAAAACAACTAGACGAAAGTGGACTCAAGAAGAAAGGGAACAACACTCTAAAAGGATGAAGGAAATTTGGAAACAAAGGAAATCTAATATAATGAAGAGTAGCCAAAGTTGATTCATCGTACCCTCCAAATGGGTTATTGGAAAGAAGAAGAAGAAGAAAAAGAAGAATACTGAGGAGGTCACACTGAGCATGTACTCTGGATATATTTCACAAGAAGACGGAAGTGTTTAGAAGATTTTACGTAGGTGGATAGTCTTTTCTAATTCTGGAACAAATTGTCGTCTCTCCAAATATTACAAACTTTTATCTCAAGCATAGCGCAGAACTAGCCCACCGAAATGCGTCAGTTTATCAGGCAACGCGTAAGGCTTGCAGAAAGATATCTGCACGTGCGTGTCTGTGGAGGGGGTGCTGGCGTTCCTCAGCAGACGGCGATGGCCCCGAGTACACAGTGCGCACGCCATACCAACAAACTGAGCTGGCCGGTTTGTTTGGACGGGCTGCTATTCGCCGCTCGCGATAACAGCTGGCTGCCAGTCCATCGACAAGAAAATACAGCGGGCTACACATACTCTACTTACCGTTCGCTCTGTCGTTCTCCTCAGCGTTCACAGACAACTGAGAGCTGTAATCTCCTGAACATGAAATGAGGTCGGTTCGACCTTTGGTGGAAATCGATGATCTTAACAATGCGGTGACAAAACTCATTGGATACCTTCTAACATCGTATCGGACCTCGCTTTGCCCTCTGTAGTGCACCAACTCTACGTACGAGGGCAACGGTGACCCAACCATTACCTTTCTGACTGGCTTCATTGATGCTAAGGGTAAAGTTCAAAATTCCACCACAAAAGACTGATGGCCCATGCAGGATGACTTGTGCACCTACAAAGTTCTTCGTGTCAATAACAATATTGCCTATTGCTTTATACACTGTAGGAATTGTCTATCGCTTTATACACTGTAGGAAGGTTCCGCCTTCTCCTCCTATAACAGCGTGACATCTTCTGTGTGAGCCGTCCAATGCTGTTGCTCGAGGGGCTGCACGATGACTGACGCCTTCTTAACACAATCATTATTTATATAGGAAACACTGTTGCACCCTTGAGCTCCCGGTTCGCTCAAAACGCCTTTGGAAGTCCCCTGCAAAAATACTGACCCATGCTGCCTCTACAGCCGTCCATGATCGCAAAAGTGTTTCCGGTGCACGAAATGACATCGTGATTATGTCCCATAAATGTTCGATGGTGATCCATATCGGGCAATGTGTGGTTAAATCATTCTCTCGAACTGTCCAGAATGTTCTTCAAACCAGTGGCAAACAACGATGGCCCGGTGACGCGTCGCATTGGCATCCATAAAAATTCCGTGTAAACAAAGCCTGCATAATTATGGAACAACCAAAAAAATGTTCAAATGTGTGTGAAATCTTATGGGAGTTAACTGATAAGGTCATCAGTCCCTATGCTTACACACGACTTAAGGGGCTCCGGAAAGGCTCAAAATCATGAAAAGTTCAATTTTTACTTTTTTGCGTTTTCTGAATCTGCAGACTATTACCTTTTAATAGATATATAATTTATTCAATTCCGAAGACTACAGCTATTTTTAAATTTTTTTTGAAATGTGTTCTACATGGGCGTGACCCACTGTGGCGCTGTTAAACTGCTGTCAAATGGTGTTATTATTAACGTCCGTGTTCATCAGGTACATTTTAGTGATGTGAGATAAAGTATGTGTTGTGGCTAACCTTTGATGGTTCAATATATATCGCTGGTGTGATTGTCGATTGTTTCATGTTTATTTACTCTGTCGTTATCTCGAAAATATTCGTAATTAATTCTGTTTCTTGAGTCTCTGTTTTGTTGAAGTATAATAATGAGTAAAAGTAAAGTTATTAGAAATCCTCTGAAGGCTTTTAAGAAAAGGAGAAATGTTGGAAAGCCAAAGGTATTTAGAAATATGGGAATGAAGATAGGTTCTAACATGGTACGAGCGATGCTTGCTTTAGACAAGGAACGCCTTCGGGCTGCAGACAGGGCTGTAAAGAGTCTAGAAATACAAGCAAGAGTAAACAGGAGGAGGAACAAGAGGAAGCTGGAGGAGGAGTTTGCAGAGGATGAAGATAATCCATCCTATGGACCTGGAATGCACTAAAAAGTTAATCCAATCTTTGTCGCTCGATTCCCAAAACTTTTATTTTCTCATACTAATTACATGTTTTCTAAGGATCTTCCAAACATATTTGTTTCAAACTTTCAGTAAATGTTACACAGTACCTTCTGCATAATTTAACACAGCCTTTTTCCAAAAAACCGTATATTTTTGAATATATAAATAAAAAATTGCAAAAAATGTTGTGAATTTTCATTACAATTGAAAAAAATCATCTTTAATAGCTGAACTAAAATTTTGTAAAATCCCTGTGTTGAGTTGTAGCCCATATTCCAATAAATAATCCGTAAAAAGCTCAACTTCCTACCTCAAATACTTTGTGAGGAAAGATGTAATTTATAAGCGTTATTTTAACATTGCAAGTATAGGGCGTTCCGGAGCCCCTTAACCTAAATTATCCTAAGGACAAACACAAACACACACACACACACACACACACACACACACACACACACACACACACACACATGCCCGAGGGAGGACTCTAACCTCTGCTGGGTCCAGCCACACAGTCCATGACTGCAGCGCCTCAGACCGCTCGGCTAATCCTGCGCGGCATGGAACAACCACCAGCTTGCACAGTGCCCTGTTGACAATTTGGGTCCATGACTTCGTGGGGTCTGCGCCACACTCGAATGATACCATCAGCCCGTACCAAACAAAATTGGGACTCATCTGACCACGTCACAGTTTTCCAATCGTCTAGGGTCCAACCGATATGGTCACGAGCCGAGGAGAGGCGCTGCAGGCAATGTCGTGCTGTTAGCAAAGGCACTCGTGTCGGTCGTCTGCTGCCATAGCCCATTAACACACTGCGCCGCACTGTTCCAATGGATACGTTCGCGATTTCTGCGGTTATTTCGCGCACTGTTACTTGTCTGTTAGCACTGACAACTTCATGGAAATGCCGCTGCTCTCGGTCGTTAAGTAAAAGTCGTCGACCACTCCACTGTTCGTGGTGAGAGGTAATGCCTGAAATTTGGGATTCTCGGCGTACTCTTGAAACGTCCCCTTTTTAACAATTATACACGAGACTGCTTTAACTGACACACAATATTTTTAGCGCAACGCAATCTGACTTTCAAAAAATCTCTACAAAAGAATGGCCCTGACTAACATTAACCTATACCTTTCACAAATCACTTACCTCACAAAAATCTTCGTTACTGGAACTACTGCAATACAGCGAGCGCCACTACTGCCAGCTAAATAAAAGATTCAAACTACGGAAGGCACTAACTACTGATAGGCATAGTTAGCAAATGAAAGATTTTAATAGAGAACAAACAATGTATTTACCTTAATAATGTTGAAAACTCATAATATGCATAGCAGTTCATGACATACAGTTTTAAAAATTTCACAACTCCGCCATCTCTCTCCCCACATCCACCACTGCTGGCGGCTCACCTCCAACTGCGCAACGCTACGCGCTGTTCACAGCCATCTGCCTAACACTACAATGGCGAGTATTACAACAATGCAAAGCAGCCACAGACTGCACACAGCACAGCCAGTGATTTTCATACAGAGGTGGTGTTACCAATAAAAAAAACCTAAACAGCCTACTTACACTCTTCACACTGTGGATCTCGGAATTTTGAGTTTCCTAGCGGTTTCTGAAATGGAATATCTCATGCATCTAGCACCTACTACCATCCGCTATCAAAGTGCCTTAATTCCCGTAATACTGCCATAATCACGTCGGAAACCATGTCATATGAATTACCTGAGTACAAACAACAGATCCATCAATGCACTGCCCTTTTATATATACCGTTCCGCCATACTACAGCCATCTGTATATGTGGATATCTCTATCCCATGACTTTTGTTATCATAGTGTATATTTAAATTGACTGCACAATTTACAGTATTGGCCACAGATTGATCTATGTGAACAGTAAATCGGATTCGACTTTATAGACATCGTCACATCTTGTCCAGGCAGCGAGACACAAGATTCTCAATCGTTAACGACGCTTAGTCGGTTGTCAGTTCAATTAAAATTAGAATGTGATCACGACAGCGAGTTCTACAATATATAGCCGGCCGAGGTGGCCGAGCGGTTCTAGGCGCTACGGTCGCAGGTTCTAAGTTCTAGGGGACTGATGACCACTGCAGTTGAGCCCCATAGTGCTCAGATCCATTTGAACCATTTTCTACAACATATAAGCTTCAGTTAAAGAAAACCCCAGATATATCTGCAGTCTTACCCGTTGCATAAGAATCTATAAGGGCTAGACATAAATTTTTAATTACCACCTCTATAGAATGACGTCATTTCGACGTCAAACGCAGTACTGACAATCGATGCGGCATGCGCCATATTCATTTTGGAAAATTTACTTCTTTTGTTTTGTACCTTGCAGTATGCCATTCCAAAGCAACGGCGCATTAAAAATTTATCAGAAGCACGTCACGGTTATCATTAAATGTCTGTTAGTAACGAATCACATACACAAGCCTTCAAGAGATACTACGATATCCAAGACAGGAGACAAAAATCATACGTCCAGCTCTAGCGTAACGGATAAGCTCTAGGTTTACATAGTCAAAGAATGTAGATTAATATACCTCTACACGCTATTTCTTTTTCATCTTATCGTTGTTTGCGGCTGGTCCCGGCGGAGGTTAGAAGCCTCCCTCGGGCATGGGTGTGGGTGTGTGTGTGTGTGTGTGTGTGTGTGTGTGTGTGTGTGTGTGTGTGTGTGTCCTTAGGATAATTCAGCTTAAGTAGTGTGTAAGCTTAGGGACTGATGACTTTAGCAGTTAAGTCCCATAAGATTTCATAGACATTTGAACATTTTTTTATCTTTGTTAACGTTTTCTAGAACTCCCTTATGATTGCAATACAAGTATGTTCTGCAATATTCGATGTTATTTACATTTCAGTTCAAAAATGGTTCAGATGGCTCTGAGCACTATGGGACTTAACTTCTGGGGTGGTGGTTGTTAGTGTTTAACGTCCCGTCGACAACGAGGTCATTAGAGACGGAGCGCAAGCTCGGGTTAGGGAAGGATTGGGAAGGAAATCGGCCGTGCCCTTTCAAAGGAACCATCCCGGCATTTGCCTGAAACGATTTAGGGAAATCACGGAAAACCTAAATCAGGAGGGCTGGAGACGGGATTGAACCGTCGTCCTCCCGAATGCGAGTCCAGTGTGCTAACCACTGCGCCACCTCGCTCGGTAAACTTCTGGGGTCATCTGTCCCCTAGAACTTAGAACTGCTTAAACCTAACTAACCTACGGACATCACACACATCCATGCCCGAGGCAGGATTCCACCCTGCGACCGTAGCGGTCACGCGGTTCCAGACTGTAGCGCCTAGAACCACTCGGCCACCCCGGCCGGCTACCTTTCAGTATGAAATGACTTTATTTCAGAATTGTGGTGATTCCCAGTGACTGGTTAGGCATGTACCTAAGGGGAGAGCTTAAATTCCTGCGAGTGAAAAGAGGAGCAATAACATTCACGATGTATTTCACGGCGGTTTATGGAGTATACTCGTATATGTAGATGTTACAGAGGACAGCTTTACTTTAAGAAAACCCACGGCGATCGGACGATGCGCTGTCGTTTTGTTGGTGACTAGCGACTTCGTCTTCGGGCCAGGTATCTCGCTCTCCGTCTCTTTTCTAAAAGCCCTCCGGCAGGCAAGGAACGAGACAGCGCGCGTACGCTCAGCCAGACTGCCAAGGTCCGCTGCGCCGGCGTGGCACATTCTTCCGGCTAACGGTGCTGGTGTCAAAGTCACGGCACGGCATCCATTATTGCGCGCCGACAGCCATTACCGCAAGGCATTGGCTCCTTGTACGCATTTAGCGCTACGGGACAAGCGCTGCAGCTGCTCTGGGAACTTTTACAGGCAAATGAGGATCGCTTGTCATATGCGAAGACCAAATCCTTCAAAGAATGAAGCATGTGCCTTTCTGTCTGTGCTTATATCGGCACGGCAAAAGATGTGTCATTGGATGGATGGCTGCGAAAATGTACGCTCAGGTATTTGAGAAAACAAGATGCTAAAAAAGTGTTCCATATTTTGAGAGGTAACAATATGGAACAAAACAAGAAAAAAATTCCAGAAATCAAAGGCTGTAAAATCCATCGTCAAGGGCTATGAGAAAACGTTCAACTTCGCTACTTTGAAACATACCTCTTCTACTACAAGTTTTTTTTTGTTATTACGAATGACCTACAGAATTCAGTACACAAACGGGAATACATTATTGTGTTTGCTGTTACCTACGACCCGCGCTTGTGAGCCATCTCTAAAGGAGGTGCGCGATATGGTGTCCAGTAAGACAGAATAAGGCAAGTTTATGTCCGACGCCGGCCGCGGTGGCCGAGCGGTTCTAGGCACTTCAGTCCGGAACCGCGTGACTGCTACGGTCACAGGTTCGAATCCTGCCTCGGGCATGGATGTGTGTGATGTCCTTAGGTTAGTTAGGTTTAAGTAGTTCTAAGTTCAAGGAGACTGATGACCTCAGATGTTAAGTCCCATAGTGCTCAGAGCCATTTGAACCATTTTTTGTCCGACGTCTTAGGGAAGCAAGCATTCTCTAAAAAACTTCGAGCTGGTCACGGGTGCGCTGTCGGGCATTGATGATGCGTTCGTGTAATATTTGCACATCATTAAATGGGGCTTGCATACGCCAAAGATTTCAAAAGTTCCTGGAACCAAAAATCCAAGGCATTAAGATCGAGGGAACGAGCTAGCCAACGTAATGGACCTCCCCGACGAATCCATTGTCTATTAAATGTCCGTATGAGGTGTTATCGGACATTTTGGGGAAAATGGACTGGTGCTCCATCATGCATGAGCCACATCTCCAGCCGTTGTTGGAATGGCATCTCCTCTAGCAGGAAAGGAATTCGTTTGACACGATCTGAAGACACATTGCACCAATGAACCTGTTTGGTAGTGTGAATCTTCGGGTTTGGTAGTATTTGTGATCCAGTTTGTCGATCGCGAATAATTCCTGTCCATATCCGAGGGTTGGAAGTTAAATAGTAGCAACTATTTATTCACAACCGATACAAAAGAGCTACACGTTTGCACCTGTTACTGTCCTTCAAAGTAGTCACCAGCGTTGTGTAGAACCAGTTGCCAGCGATGTGGAAGGCGTAGTATACCGTTAGCAGAGCCTGTTCTTTTGATGGTGCGAATGGAGCGGTCTACTGCCTGCGAATCTCTGGAATAGTTCTGAAGCGAATGCCACCAAGTGGTTCCTTTATCATCGGAATCAAATCAAAGTCACAAAGACTTAAGTCTGGGGAGTATGGTGGATGGTACAGTACTTCCCAGTCCCATCGCCCAAACAGAACAGCCACAGCTTGCGTTGTATGCGCCCGTGCATTGTCGTGCAGAATAATGGGTCGGTTGCGCAGAAAGTGTCGCCGCGTATTACTGTTCGTGTTTTGAGCACCACCTGCTACCAACTTTGCGAAAGAAGCGGCGACATTTTCTGGTATGCAGGGGAAATTTACCAAAGCTCCATAAAATGTTAACTCAGATGCCTTCATAACGTAAACGTTATTGCCTGTCAATAATGCTGGGATGTTGAGAGGTGACAGTGCAAATGACGAGTCAAGTATGATAAATATCATGTTCAGTCAAAGCGGCCTGACAGGCTCGAGATCTTTTCTGGTGGCCATTGCGTCTGCAGACTGAGATCTTCTGAGGGACAGTGCACAATGGTTCTGCTTGGAGATTAGGACAAAAAAAAGGGACTATTCTTGTGGTTGATCACTTTCTATGAATCAGCAAGTGTTTGAATAGCACCCGGCCACTTGAGTTGCCCAATTGGAGTGAACATGTTTGTTCAAATGGTTCAAATGGCTCTGAGCACTATGGGACTCAACATCTTAGGTCATAAGTCCCCTAGAACTTATAACTACTTAAACCTAACTAACCTAAGGACATCACACACACCCATGCCCGAGGCAGGATTCGAACCTGCAACCGTAGCAGTCCCGCGGTTCCGGACTGCAGCGCCAGAACCGCTAGACCACCGCGGCCGGCGAACATGTTTGTCAAATTAAACTACCATATATAGTTCCAGAGACTTTTTGAAGTCTCAGACATGTGTGATGTATATATGTAGACTGAAGTGATGAATGAAAATTTTGTACCAAGGTTGGGATTCGAGCCCCAGTCTCCTGCTCACTAGGCAGATGCGCTAATCACTACATGCCCTGGCATAGTGGATTTGCACAATCGCATGGACTACCCTAGCATGGCTCCATTCTCAATCCACTTTGCCAGGACGGCGTAGTGGTGAGCTTATCTGCCTAGTGAACATCTGCGTGGTGACCATGAGACCTGGGCTCGAATCTGGGCCTTGGTGCAAAATTTTCTTTCGTCGCTTTAGTCTGCATATATACATCAAACACGTTTGTATTAGGGAACAGGTGGACATTGCACGAAGCAGACACGAGAGCACCCACTCAGCACTCACCCAATTATCTGGCCCGCGACGGGCGGCAGCTGGCCCAGAAGAGACGGCGGCCACAGCAGCACGGCGTACAACCGGCCCTCTCTGAGTAGGCGGCGGTAGTCGCGTGGCAGGCGCCGCCACGCGCCGCACACCTTGCCCGCCTCTCGCTGGTACCGGCCGCCCTCGCCCAGCTGCATCTCCACCAAGATGTCACCCTCCTGCAACACCACAACACCTCTAACACTACTCCAGCACTCGGCAAGCGGAAAGTGTCGCAGTCTGGCAGTCAAAGGTTGTGGCTTCTGTGTCAAAAGTGTACACAGTCGCCTAAATTTAAAAGATTGTTAAATACCAGTATGCTGATTCTTAATATATGTAATTCAGACGTCTTACAGTACTCTGAATGCGGTTCTGAGTACACAAGACAGGTTGCCAACGCAGGTACTTAGATCTGAATATGATACAAAGTGTCGAAACATGTAATCTAATTACGAATGTCCAACTGAGACGAAGCAATAAATGAGAATTATCTGAAGTATACAGTTTCTGAGTCTCTCAAGAGGATTATGTGGACTGTAGTGAATATATAATGTAGTTTGCCATGCGTATAAACTTATGTATCCCAACCATTTTAAAAAATCATGCACATGGACTACAGACCACGTAACTAAATAACAGAACTTAGCTAACATAGCAAAGTTACTAACCTTAATCAACATAGCAAAGTTACTAACCTTAATCAACATAGCTAAGTTACTAACCTTAATCAACATAGCTAAGTTACTAACCTTAATCAACATAGCTAAGTTACTAACCTTAATCAACATAGCTAAGTTACTAACATACGTAACTTGCCCCTACGTAACTTGCCCCTACGTAACTTGCCCCTACGTAACTTGCCCCTACGTAACTTGCCCCTACGTAACTTGCCCCTACGTAACTTGCCCCTACGTAACTTGCCCCTACGTAACTTGCCCCTACGTAACTTGCCCCTACGTAACTTGCCCCTACGTAACTTGCCCCTACGTAACTTGCCCCTACGTAACTTGCCCCTACGTAACTTGCCCCTACGTAACTTGCCCCTACGTAACTTGCCCCTACGTAACTTGCCCCTACGTAACTTGCCCCTACGTAACTTGCCCCTACGTAACTTGCCCCTACGTAACTTGCCCCTACGTAACTTGCCCCTACGTAACTTGCCCCTACGTAACTTGCCCCTACGTAACTTGCCCCTACGTAACTTGCCCCTACGTAACTTGCCCCTACGTAACTTGCCCCTACGTAACTTGCCCCTACGTAACTTGCCCCTACGTAACTTGCCCCTACGTAACTTGCCCCTACGTAACTTGCCCCTACGTAACTTGCCCCTACGTAACTTGCCCCTACGTAACTTGCCCCTACGTAACTTGCCCCTACGTAACTTGCCCCTACGTAACTTGCCCCTACGTAACTTGCCCCTACGTAACTTGCCCCTACGTAACTTGCCCCTACGTAACTTGCCCCTACGTAACTTGCCCCTACGTAACTTGCCCCTACGTAACTTGCCCCTACGTAACTTGCCCCTACGTAACTTGCCCCTACGTAACTTGCCCCTACGTAACTTGCCCCTTTTCTGGGAAGTCAGTGGAAATTGGATGACTTCTGGCAGGTACGGATTGTTGCTTCCCTTTGCCAACGTTGGCTACTGTAAATGCAATGCTCATTCGAGTGTGCTGCCTTTGCTATGAGAAAGAGGCGATTTGTTTCCCTACAGTACTTGTTTTCCCCACACCTTTTCACCTCCTCAGCCACCAAAAAACTAGGCAGCAGTCGCTTGATTAAGCTCGCAGTATCCCCTGCAAAAGCGTCGAGCTATATCGTGCATATAGTAACTAATACAGCTAAGAAACCAACGTAAGTAATGCTGCTTATATAACTAATGTAGCAAACATAACTAATTCAGTAAACATAACTAATGCGACTAACGTAACTAATGCAAAGGACATAAATAATGCAATAGAGACAAAGAATGCGATGGAGATAACTAACAAACTATCAACTAACAAACTATCAACTAACATAGTTCACCAACCAATTATTAACTAAAAAAAATCATCCAAATCTCAACTAAAACAATCAACCTACTCTCAACCAAAACAATCAACAAAGTCCCCACTAAAATAACCAACCAATTCTCTCCTACAATAACCAACTACACCTCAACGAAAATAACCAACCAGCTCTCAGCTAAAGTAACGGTACAAATATTTTTGGAAGGTGGTGCTTCACAACTGTAATATGTTTAATGACTGACATATTTATATACTTCCTTAGCTGCTGTATAAACTGTATTGGTTTCTGGTACTAGTTTTCATATGGACCATCTTCTGGAGATCAATATGCCGCTGTCGTTATCTTCCTTAGTCAGTTCTGTCATGGTTACTGTTGCTCTGACTCCGGTAGTGGTTATTGAGGTCGCTGTAAGTGAAGTTAGACGGTAAATGTTCATCATAAATACGCTTTTCACCAGTCCAGTTACGAAATTTTCGCATCAGTTGCTATGTGGGCGGAAGAGAACTTGGACAGCTTAGTGATGAATGCAGAATGCTGTGTTTGGAACATAAAACCAACATTAACGTCTCAAAAAAATTACCATACGGCATTAATTTCATAACTTATAAGAAGTGTATGTGTGGAAGTACAGATGTTCCCTGTTATCGAAAGTGTGTTAGTGGCATATGCTCTTTGTATGTTTGTCTGTTTACGTCAGGCAGGTATGTGTAATACACCAGAAAACTAGACGATAAAGAGACTTTTTGTTGAGTAAGAGTGGCCAAGTACTTCTGGGCGCTTCATTCCGGAACCGCCCGACCGCTACGATCGCAGGTTCGAATCCTGCCTCGGGCATGGATGTGTGTGATGTCCTTAGGTTAGTTAGGTTTAAGTAGTTCTAAGACTAGGGGACTGATGACCTCAGATGTTAAGTCCCATAGTGCTCAGAGGCATTTAAACCATTTTTTGTTGTTGAATAAGTCCATACTGATAATGTGCAGTTCATTGTGAGTTTTTAAAAATTTAGCAATTTAGTATTGACATCATGATCTGTTTTGTGTCAGGTGGCAGATGATGGTCCACATCGACATATCAGCACATTTCAACAAGGTTTAAACAGGAACTGAATGTATACCGAAACACGTCCTTCATAACAAGCCAACCTACATAACCAACTCTCACGAAAGCAGTATAACTGAGTCAACCAGAGAAGCTCACTCAGTGTAGCTAACTCAACGAATGTAACTCACTCTAATGTAGCCAACTCAACTAAGGTGTATCAGTCAACTAACGTAGATAACTCAACATATGCCAAGTAATTCCCTAGACAAGACAGGGGCTTTTAGTAAGATAATGTACTGTTCCACTGAGGTAGAAGTGGTCACATGTAGCTAGAAGAGCACAATCAAAACATGACAGTAGAATTCCGTCCTTCAGATTCCTCACATCTCAACTCAACTTGTAACATTACTCTTTTCGAACCTATTGAGTAAAGGTCTATGTAAAACACTAATGGCCGTTAAAATTGCTACAACAAGAAGAAATGCAGATGATAAACGGGTATTCATTGGACAAATATATTATACTAGAACTGACACGTGATTACATTATCACGCAATTTGGGTGCATAGATCCTGAGAAATCAGTACCCAGAACAACCACGTCTGGCCGTAATAACGGCCTTGATACGCCGGGGCATTCAGTCAAACAGAGCTTGGATGGCGTGTACAGGTACAGCTGCCTAGACCACAGTTCATCAAGAGTAGTGATGGCGTATTGTGACGAGCCAGTTGCTCGGCCACCATTTGACCAGACGTTTTCAATTGGTGAGAGATCTGGAGAATGTGCTGGCCAGGGCAGCAGTCGAACATTTGCTGTTTCCAGAAAGGCCCGTACAGGACCTGCAACATGCGGTCGTGCATTATCTTGCTGAAATGTAGGGTTTCGCAGGGATCGAATGAAGGGTAGAGCGACGGGTCTTAACACATCTGAAATGTAACGTCCACTGTTCAAAGTGCCGTGAATGCGAACAACAGGTGACCGAGACGTGTAACCAATGGCACGTCATAGCGTCACGCCGGGTGATACGCCAGTATGGCGATGACGAATACACGCTTGAAATGTGCGTTCACCGCGATGTCGCCAAACACGGATGCGACAATCATGATGCTGTAAACGGAACCTGGATTCATCCGAAAAAATGAGGTTTTGCCATTCGTGCACCCAGGTTCGTCGTTGAGTACACCATCGCAGGCGCTCCTATCTGTGATGCAGCGTCAAGGGTAACTGCAGCCATGGTCTCCGAGCTGATAGACCATGCTGCTGCATACGTCGTCAAACTGTTCGTGCAGATGCTTGTTGTCTTGCAAACGTCCCAATCTGTTGACTCTGGGATCTAGACGTGGCTGCACGATCCGTTACAGCCATGCGGGTAAGATGCCTGTCATCTCGACTGCTAGTGATACGAGGGCGTTGGGATCCAGCACGGCGTTCCGTATTACCCTCCTGAACCCACCGATTCCATGTTCTGCTAACAATTATTGGATCTCGACCAACGCGAGCAGTAATGTCGCGATACAATAAACCGCAATCGTGATAGGCTACAATCCGACCTTTATCGAAGTCGGAAACGTGATGGTACGCATTTCTCCTCCTCACACGAGGCATCACAACAACGTTTCGCCAGGCAACGCCGGTCAACTGCTGTTTGTGTATGAGAAATCGGTTGGAAACTTTCCTCATGTCAGCACGTTGTAGGTGTCGCCAACCTCGTGTGAATGCTCTGAAATGCTAATCATTTACATATCACAGCATCTTCTTCTCGTCGGTTAAATTTCGCGTATGTAGCACGTCATCTTCGTGGTGCAGCAATTTTAATGGCCAGTAGTGTAGTTAAATGTAGAAGAAGCAACATTGGCACGAATCCGTAGGACATCCGCAATTGTGCAAGGCTTTTCCTGTAGGGCGTACAGTGACGGGTGGTACTTGTCCCGATTACTACATATTAGCTCCAAACAGCTGCCCTAGCCGGCAGAGGTTCCACTCGAGCAGATTAATTTTTGAACCGGAAACCTCGACCCTGACGCAGTTCAGGGCTCTTCGTAGTGCAGGAGAGCCGCTGGACGTGCTTACCTCGCTGCGGAACTGCACGGCCCTGGGCCGGGGGGCGGCGTCCGCCACGTAGAAGGAGAAGTAGAGGCTGCGGCGCGCCAGCTGGAACCGGCCCGTGGCGGCGGCGGGCGGCAGCGCGTCCAGGCTGGAGGGCGGCGCGCGCTCCGGGTCCTCCCGGAACAGCGACTCCGCCACGCGCGACGTCAGCACCGCCGCCATGTCTGCCGGCACGGGAGAGCGGCCGCTGGAGCCTCCAACAGCAAAGCTACGTCACCAGCTGGTGCGGCACACTGACGGTGGGGGAAGTTCTACACCGTGGAGCAACAGATACTTACCAAACTCTGCGGAAACGCTTAGGACGTAACGTATATTGAAGGATTAAACTTTCATTCCGTTCAGAACTGATGTCCACTATCGACATCGTATGGGGTGTGGCTCCCACAGGCAAGAACACGCTATTGTACACTGAAACTCCAAACTACTGTATAAGACCAATGTCTGGCGCAGTTGTTAGGTCGGTTGCTGCTGCTACAATGGTAGGCCATCAAGATTTAAGTGAGAATGAGATTTTCACTCTGCAGCGGAGTGTGCGCTGATATGAAACTTCCTGGCAGATTAAAACTGTGTGCCCGACCGAGACTCGAACTCGGGACCTTTACCTTTCGCGGGCAAGTGCTCTACCATCTGAGCTACCGAAGCACGACTCACGCCCGGTCCTCACAGCTTTAATCTGCCAGGAAGTTTCATATCAGCGCACACTCCGCTGAAGAGTGAAAATGTCATTCTGCAAACATCCCCCAGGCTATGGCTAAGCCATGTCTCCGCAGTATCCTTTCTTTCAGGAGTGCTAGTTCTGCTAGGTTCGCAGAACAGCTTCTGTAAAGTTTGGAAGGTAGGAGATGTGATACTGGCAGAAGTAAAGCTGTGAGGACCGTGCGTGAGTCGTGCTTCGGTAGCTCAGATTGTAGAGCACTTCCCCGCGAAAGGCAAAGGTGCCGAGTTCGACTCTCGGTCGGGCACACAGTTGTAATCTGCCAGGTAGTTTCAAGATTTATGTGAGTTGGAACGTGGTCTTACTCGTATAGTCGGCGCACGAGTAATGGTACACAGCACCTCCGAGATAGCGATGAAGTGGGGATTTTCCCGTACGGTCATTCCACGAGTGTTCCGTGATTATCAGGAATCCGGTAAAATATCGTTGCGGTCGGAAAAAGATCCTGCAAGAACGGGACCAACGGCGACTGAAAAAATCTTTCAACGTGACAGAAGTGAAACCCTTCCGCAATTACTGCAGATTTCAATGCTGAGCCTTCAACAAGTGTCAGCATGCGAACCATTCAACGCATCATAGATATGGGCTTTCAGAGCCGAAGGCCCATTCGTGTAGCCTTGACGACTGCACGACACGAAGCTTTACGCCTCGCCTTGGCCCGTCAACACTGAAACTGGACTGTTGGTGGCTGGAAACATGTTGCCTGGTCGGACGAGTCTCGTTTCAAATTGTATCGAACAGGTGGATGTGTACGGGTATGGAGACAACCTCATGAATCCATGGACCCTGCATGTCAGCAGGGGACCGTTCAAGCTGGTGGAGGTTCTCTCATGATGTGGGGCGTGTGCAGTTGGAGTGATACAGGACCCCTAATACGTCTAGATACGACTACGACAGGGTCATGTACAGAACCATCCTGTCTCATCACCAGCATACATTCGTGTCCATTGTTCATTCCAACGGACTTACGCAATTCCAGCAGGAGAATGCGGCGCTCCACACGTCCTGAACGGCTACAGAATGGCTCCAGGAACACTCTTCCGAGTTTAAACACTTCCGCTGGCCACCAAACTTCCAAGTCATGAACATTGTTGGGCATATTTGAGATGCCTTGCAATGTGTTGTTGAGAAGAGATCTCCATCCCCTCGCATTCTTACGGATTATGGACAGCTCTGCAGGATTCATGGTGCCAATTCCCTCCAGTACTACTTCAGACATTAGTCGAGTCCATGCCATGTCGTGTTGCGGCACTTTTGCATGCTAGCGGGGGTCCTGCCTGACATTAGGCAGGTGTACCAGTTTCTTCGGCTCTTCAGTGTATTTGTTGTGGCTTGGAAGCAGTCAGCTCCCGAATGTCACACTGAGGAGTTTCTTGCCACACCTTAACACATTCTGAGTCACTTCATGAAGATTCATGTCTGCTGGCTGATATGACAGTACATCTCTTCCATCGCATCCCAGACATGCTATATAGGTGTCAAATGAGGAGACCGGGCATGCCAGTCAAGAATCCATAATTCCCTCAAGGCGTTTGTGCAGTGTGGGGTCTTGCATTATTCTGCCGAAAGATGCAGTTTCGTAATGAAGTCATGAAGGGCACGATAACAGGGTTTACCATTGTATTGTGTATTGTGTGTATTGAACTGGCGACATAGAACCAACGGAGAGGCTTCGTCCCGCCGTAGCTCTCAGTGGTTCACAACCTCACAACAGGCCACAGCAGACCACCCACCACCACCGCCGCCCCACACCGAACCCAGGGTTATTGTGAGGTTCGGTCCGCAGTGGACCCCACTGGGAAAGTCTCATACCAGACGAGTGTAACCCCAAATGATTGCGTGGTACAGCAATTATGGTGTACGCGTACGTGGAGACAGTGTTTGCATAACAATCGCCGACATAATGTAACTGAGGCGGAATAAGGGGAACCAGCCTGCATTCGCCGAGCCAGATGGAAAACCGCCTTAAGAACCATCAAACCATCCACAGGGTGGCCGGCACACCGGACCTCGCCACTAATCCGCCGGGAGGTTTCGTGCCATGGACCGGCACGCCTTCCCACTCGGGAAGCAGCGCGTTAGACCGACCGGCTAGCCGGGCGAGCGGGTTTACCATCCTTGACACATACTGCAGAGCACTCAGCCTCCCTTCGACAGTTACCGAATCAGCCCTGTTTTCACATCCAATAGCTCCCCATTCCAAGATTCCAGGAGCGAGAGAGATTGGAACTCTAAAGTAGGTCCTTTCAGTGACCTTTCAGCAGTGCATCTGTAAACACGCTGGTGTCAATCTGATCGTCACAGACAGAAGCGAGACTTACTACTGGACACCACAGAATGCCATTGAAAGTTCCAGTTAACTGTGGCTTACACTACACAAGTCGTTCGACCTATACTTGAGCCGGCCGAAGTGGCCGTGCGGTTAAAGGCGCTGCAGTCTGGAACCGCAGGACCGCTACGGTCGCAGGTTCGAATCCTGCCTCGGGCATGGATGTTTGTGATGTCCTTAGGTTAGTTAGGTTTAACTAGTTCTAAGTTCTATGGGACTAATGACCTCAGCAGTTGAGTCCCATAGTGCTCAGAGCCAACCTATACTTGAGTATTGCTCATCAGTGTGGGAACCGTGCCAGGTCGGGTTGACAGAGGAGATAGAGAAGATCCAAAGAAGAGCGGCGCGTTTCGTCACAGGGTTATTTGGTAAGCGTGATAGCGTTACGGAGATGTTTAGCAAACTCAAGTGGCAGACTCTGCATCGCGGTGTAGCTTGCTGTCCAGGTTTGGAGAGGGTGGGTTTCTTGATGAGGTATCGAATATATTGCTTCCCCCAACTTATACCTCCCGAGGAGATCACGAATGTAAAATTAGAGAGATTCGAGCGCGCACGGAGGCTTTCCGGCAGTCGTTCTTCCCGCGAACCATACGCGACTGGAACAGGAAAGGGAGGTAATGACAGTGGCACGTAAAGTGCCCTCCGCCACACACCGTTGGGTGGCTTGCGGAGTATAAATGTAGATGTAGAAGTCTCTCTTGTCTGTGGCATGATCTCAGCGGCAAAAGTCACATGGTCACTAGAAATCACAACCCAGCTTCCACTAACCTGTTCCTGACGTCTCGCCATGACAATCTTTCTGGACTTACGTTTATTCATAACAGCCAGTCGCACAGTCCTAAGACTTCCTCATGGTATAGTTTTTATGCCCACTCCACTTGCTGCAATGTTATCCTGAGCCCATCTCATCACCCTGCGTCCTGCAGTCATTGAACTACAGCGACCAACCGGTATGATGCTCCCGTGTCCCTCGTGCCAATACTTCATCCTTTCTCAAAGTCTGAAAGATGGCGATAAGCTGTACGTGCACGCCCTCTGGGAATGCTGTGATGCAGCTCCCATCTATAAAGTTCCAGTAATGTTTGACACATCCAGTAGGCATTATGTACTCACAGCATTCTCCATCTGTAAAACGGATTTTTTGTACTGAAAATAAGCTTACAAGCAGATGAAGTTTCAGTAAACATGTCCCTCAGACATGGAAATACTGGAGTATCAGTCGGTAGCGTTCCCTCAGGATGTTCATGGTGTAGTACTTTCCATTTCCGTCAGTGTGTCTCCCCATTGAAACATACAGTTAGTCTTCCAGTAACAATAAACCCAGCATGTGTCGTGGGCAGGTCTACTCACGTTTCCTGCGCTCGTCGTCTGCTCCAGCTCCAGTGTGGGTCTGCACCTCCTTCACAGTGGGCTCCGTCGGCAGCACGTCAGGGCCTGAAACACGGCGAGGAGACGACAGGGGTAAGTCGCACAGGCACCGCGTGGAACGTGGAGCATCAGCGGATACATACAGTGTGTGAACGCATCCTCAAAATGTGACAGAAGCAGCAAGGCTTCGCACATTGGTGGGTTGGGTTGTTTTGGGGGAAGGAGACCAGACAGCGAGGTCATCGGTCTCATCGGATTAGGGAAGGAAGTCGGTCGTGCCCTTTCAAAGGAACCATCCCGGCATTTGCCTGGAGCGATTTAGGGAAATCACGGAAAATCTAAATCAGGATGGCCGGACACGGGATTGAACCGTCGTCCTCCCGAATGCGAGTGCACATTGGTGGAAGGTGCAGGATAGCTCCAGACAAAAGATCGAAGACCTGACAAAACTCAGCACAAATAGCATATAAACATATTACTTCATCCATAATGAACGTTAGATACTGCACCGTAATTGTAACGAACGTATCATTTCCCTATTATCCTTATTTGTCGTAGCCCAGGTTCTAATTGTATCACTTTTGAAATGTCCGTAAGTACACCTGTGTTTTTCTGTAGTAATGTAGATAAAGAGAAACTGGAAGTCAAGTAATGTGAGATGGGAAAGAGGGGAAACCTGAGAGTGCATGTTGCCAAAATGGCAGCCATTTTGGAAGCCGCCATCTACGATTCAACCGGTAATTTTCAAATGGAAAGGGCGTCATGTTAAGTTCCAGACAGGTAGAGAATAACACGAGAAAAATAATGGTGCCTCTCGTTTGAGTATAGCTGTAAACACTCTCGATTTATGACTGACGTTTCTTCCCTACAGGTGACGCGAAAGCTGATGGCGTTAACACAGGCCGAATGCATTGGCATTGTCCTGGTTTGAGAAGAGAGGAACACCCTTGTTATCGCAGACAATTTCAAATAACGCCACCGAAACAAACCAGCCATTACGTACAGTGCGGTGGTGAAACATCTCGGTAAATTCCGTGAACCTGGCTCTGTCGCAGACAAATCTTAAGCTGGACGATCTAAAACTGCTTCGGATAAAGCAACGTCAAACGCTGTTGTGGTAACGTTCAGTAAGAATCCAGAGCACAGTAATCGCTGCATCTCGCAGGAAACTACAGTTAACCGCATGTCAATAATGAGAATGTTGCCCTCACATAACGACAAATAACTCGACACTGAATAACGCTATGCTCAAGCCAAAGACAGCATTGCTTTTTTTTCCTCATTAAATTCTCTGGCTGTTTAATATGTCAAACGATGTTCTTTTTTCTTGAAAATAATGAGTTGCGTCCAAGATTGCGGCTTTCAAAGTGACCGCCATTCATAGCTTCACAGATCTTTAGTCTCTCCCATCTCACACTATTTGACTTTCTGTTTGCCGACCTGTTTTTGTTATAGAGAGGTAGATCCTCATCTATAGACCACCCTGTTGTTGACAGAGACTATGTGAGGAGGAAACTGAGTCGTGTGTCATAAAATAGAGACTGCTGTATGCTTCAAATATTGACAGGTTGATTGCATCCATGTGCCGAGTTGTTAAGGTGAAGCAGGAAGAAACTGTTACTTTGCTGGATATACACAAAAATCCAATCAGGTTTTGTTTCTCTGATATTTCTGATGTTCGTCTTCTTTTTCTGTGATTTCAAGCCATGTTCAGTCCAAAGGAAGAAAGGAAAGATCTTCAAGGAGTGTTTCTTGCGGCGCGCACCGCGAACAGAAAACGTCATTTTCGATATAATGCTCTTTCAAATACACTTTTATGTACCCAGTCGAGAGATCAGCGTCAAGTACGAAAATTTCTGGCGGATTGAACCTGTGAGCTAGACCGGGAGTCGAACCTGAATTATCCAAGCTTAACTTCCACCCGACCTCGCAGCTTCGCTTCCTGCGATACCTTCTTCATAACTTCCGCAAGTACCACGTTCAAGTCCTGGTATGGCATACAGTTTCAATCTGCCAGAAAATTCGAGATCAGTGCAAACTTAGCTGTAGAGTGAAAATTTTTGTGAAAACCTCAAGTATGTTTGGGACAACGTTTGAGCCATGGGAATATACTGAAGATGAGAGGATAAAATATTCATTGTTTCCAGCAGTGACTGCGTAACGCTGTTTTGTGACGGCACGGTGAAGGGAGTATTGCGCACGCTTCATTCAGTCGCCTATTCCGTTTTTTCTGTCATCCACGACGAACGTCTCTGAATGAGATATCTCCACCCTATTGTATCGACTGGTTACGCAGAATTACACTTAACAGTACTTTGTTGTGATAAACGAAACGTTTTCCAGTGATATTTGGCGTCACAAGAAACGCCCCATAAGAACATTACGTTAGAGCTGATAACACAGCACCAGACACCTTCAGAAATGCGAAAGAAAAGCAACTTGACGGTTCCTAGGAGAGACACGCACATTTTGGGATACTAAAGGTGTAATTAAATCTAAAAAGTACTTGTGTTGAGAGAATTAGTTTGATCGCTAAATACGCTAAAGCTTTTAATTTTTTATGTCCAAGACCTTATCGCTATTTAAAATTTAAGCTTCTAACCATAATACATACGTGTGTCTGTATCCCCACCTATACAAGTAATTAGAAACAGATAACACAACGAGTATTCAGCCTGGTGATACAGCGAACTTCCTCAACGGAAAGTCATGCAATGGGAAGTAGTAGGTGGTACTTCCTGTCAGTGCTAGAGTGCTGCCTTCATCGCCAACCAAGCGTGTTGTCATGAAAAAATGGCACATTTTACACAAAGATCAAGGTAAATGTCTATGAACCCCGTACAGGTAAAAACAAATAGATGCTAGTAACATAATACAAATCTGGACCCAGTGTCGAGCCTTGTGGTAGATCAAATTTCCTGGAGTCACATTTTACTCTCAGTAGGACAGGATGGTAGGAGACGCAGTAAACAGTACTGAGAGCAGGACATTAGAAGCTACTGACAGGATGGGTGGAGAGCCAAGACAGTGGTCGGTACTCACTGAAGGCGTCGTCGCCGGGGCAGACCTTGCAGCAGCGGCCGGGCTGCAGCACGGGGTGGTCGCAGCTGGGCGCGGGGCACTCCGTCTTCACGTTGCGGCACTGCGCACGCGCCACCACGCGCCGTTTCTTCTTCACCTGCAGGGACAGAACACAGCGCGCAGTCAGCAGCTGCACCTACTAGTTGATGCGCGAGGGCATCGCATTGCACTCTGTGTATCACCAGTGCCGTACACTAGTTAAGTGTAATCAGGAAGGAGTACAAATTAGCACACCGTGTAAATGATCGTATACATACCCTAATGACCAGCACTGTTCACGTGTTATAAGAGCGTTAATATGAAGCTTCAACAATCACATAGAAAAGATAGTTACGCAATTAATTTTTTATTTGTAAACGTCTACCTGCTTACAAGTAAAAATCTTAATTACGTAACTTCATTTTTTCAAGGTAATTAAAATACACTCAAGCTCATAAATTAAGGATAATTGAAGAATATGGTGCCACACAACGTGGCACTACACAAAACTGGCGCTAATAGCACAAGCACATAGGAGAAACATACGACACAGATCTGTAAGTCCACGGTGTTGGTGATAAGCTGGGAAAACCGTTCCGAAACACATTTACTACAAAACGCCACTGTTTCCTGCGCATGTACCCCGACATCAGTATGGGATATGATTACCATGCACACGTACACAGGCCGCACAACGGGTTAGAATACTCTGGATTAGGTAGTCGAGCAGCTGCTGGGGTATAGCTTCCCATTCTTACACCAGTGCCTGTCGGAGCTCCTGACGTGTCCTAGGGGTTTGAAGACGTGCAGCTATATGTCGACCGAGAGCATCCCATACGTGCTCGATGGGGTTTAGGTCTGGAGAACAGACAGGCCACTCCATTCGCCTGATATCTTCTGTTTCAAAGTACTCCTCCACAATGTCAGCTCGGTGGGGCCGTGCGTTACCATCCATCAGGAGGAAAGTGGGACAAACTGTACCCCTGAAAAGGTGGACATACTGGTGCAAAATGACGTCCCGATGCACATGACCTGTTAAGTTCCGCTGTCAAAGACATGCAGGGGTGTACGTGCACCAAACATAATCCCACCTCAAACCGTCAAACCACGATCTCCATACAGGTCCCTTTCAAGGACATTAAGGGGTTGGTATCTGGTTCCTGGTTCACAGCAGATGAAAACTCAGCGAGAATCACTGTTCAGACTATATCTGGACTCGTCTGTGAACATAACCTGGGACATCTGTTCCAATAACCATGTACTGTATTCTTGACACCAGGCTTTACAGGCTCTCCTGTGACCAGAGGTCAGTGGAATGCACCTTGCAGTTCTCCAGGCGAATAAACCATGTCTGTTGAGTGTCTGTAGACTGTATATCTGGAGACAGCTGTTCCAGTGGCTGCGGTAAGGTCCCGAGGAAGGCTACCTGCAGTACTCCGTGGCCGTCTGCGGGCTCTGATGGTGAGATATCGGTCTTCTTGTGGTGTTGTACACAGTGGACGTCCCGTATTGTACCGTCTGGACACGTTTCCTGTCTGCTGGAATCGTTGTCGTAGTCTTGAGATCACACTTTGTGGCACACGGAGGGCCCGTGCTAAGACCTGCTGTGTTTGACCAGCCTCCAGTCGCCCTAGTATTCTACCCCTCATAACGTAATCAATAAGTGTTATTTGAGCCATTTTCAACACACAGTCATCATTAGCAAGTCTGAAAACGTCTGCACACTTACTCGCTGCACCGTACTCTGACATGCACCAACACACCTCTGCGTATGAACTGCTGCCAGCGCCCCCGTGCAACGACCGTAGGTCAAATGCACCTCATGGTCATACCCCTAGGTGATTTAAACCCGCAAACCGTCCACCAGAGCGTTGTTTCACCATGTATCAGCGTTATCCTTAATTTATGAGCATGAGTATTTGACTACCCCACGTACTTTTAACCCCCGCCGAGAAATGAACCAAGTTTCAGCATCCACCCGTGGAAATAAGTAGGAAACACCACCGGCATACTAACTGAAAGAAGTAAACGCACTGCTAGATGCGACAATGACCATGACGACAACGAGGGCGCCCTACAGCGGTCGGGCATACACATTATGAAAACCAGATTAATAGCGTTTCGGTGCACCTTTGGAATGGAATATAGCAGCGCTTCTGCTTGCCATGGATTCCACAAGTCCTTGGTAGGATTCAGGAGGTATGTAGCACCAGATGGATAGACAGATGTTACGCAACGAAACTTCCTGGCAGATTAAAACTGTGTGCCCGACCGAAACTCGAACTCGGGACCTTTGCCTTTCGCGGGCAAGTGCTCTACCAACTGAGCTACCGAGGCACGACTCACGCCCGGTACTCACAGCTTTACTTCTGCCAGTACCTCGTCTCCTACCTTCCAAACTTTACAGAAGCTCTCCTGCGAACCATGCAGAACTAGCGCTCCTGAAAGAAAGGATATTGCGGAGACATGGCTTAGCCACAGCCTCGGTCGGGCACACAGTTTTAATCTGCCAGGAAGTTTCTTATCAGCGCACACTCCGCTGCAGAGTGAAAATCTCATTCTGGAAACATCCCCCAGGCTGTGGCTAAGCCATGTCTCCGCAATATCCTTTCTTTCAGGAGTGCTAGTTCTGCATGGTTCGCAGGAGAGCTTCTGTAAAGTCTGGAAGGTAGGAGACGAGGTACTGGCAGAAGTAAAGCTGTGAGTACCGGGCGTGAGTCGTGCTTCGGTAGCTCAGTTGGTAGAGCACTTGCCCGCGAAGGGCAAAGGTCCCGAGTTCGAGTCTCGGTCGGGCACACAGTTTTAATCTGCCAGGAAGTTTCATATCAGCGCACACTCCGCTGCAGAGTGAAAATCTCATTCTAGATGTTACGCAGTTCTCGTAAATTACTAACCCGTGGTTTGTTGACGCGGAACTGCAACCGATAGAGTCTCAGGTGTGTTCCAGCAGGTTCAGACCAGGGGACTTTGCCGGCCAAGACATCAGCGTGATTTTACCATCATACTCCTCTAATTGTTGTAGCAGAATTCTGGTCTTGAGACACGCACAGTTGTCCTGCTGGAAGATGCTATCGCTGTCGGGAAAGGTACCTAGGATGAAGGGTTGCAGGTGATTTGCAATGAAGGTCACACTGTCCACAGTTGGTGCCTTCGATTATTACCACAGGTTGTATGGAAGCCCTGTTAAATGTCTGCCATAGCATAGCGCTTTCCGCACTGGCTTGCGTCAGTGATGCGGTGCTGTTTCGTGCAGACGCGACCACCGACTTGGTATAACAAGAAACGTAATTCATCCGATCAGGCAACACGTTTCCATTGATTTACGGTCCAGTATTGATGATGGAGACATATAGGGGCCGCTTTTGCAGAATCCCATGTTCAACAGTGTGCGCTGAATGGTGTGCTCCGGTACGTTTTGCCTACACCATCACTGTACTTTGCAGTCTCTACTCCGGTTATATACTTTCCTTACTGAGTATCATGCCCGCATCACCACCAGGCGACTTACAATCGCCCGGTGGGCACTGATCGCATTGTTTTGGGTAATCAGTGCGAACATGCTTATGGCTATTGTCGACTGTATCACCGAGGGCTTTTACGATCCTTTCACTGGTCACACCTTGCTGAACGGAGCGTGTGTTGTGCGGAACCTCTGGAACGAGAGGTAGATGGTCGACTCTAGGCCGCCCTCAGTCATCTGACCTTGATATTGCTGGCTACACCTCAGAACGTCGCTCGAATCGCTACAATGACCAGACCAGACACAGTTTCTCCATCTAATAAACTTTACAGCAATATGAAAGCAAAAGGAATCTGATATGACCAATTGCACTACATTTCATACAAGTACTCCTTGAGGTAAAATGTTAGTGTTTTCAGTATGTGGGAAACGAAGTTTGCACAGTGCAAGTGAAACCGTAAGTGCGATGTATGTTTGAATACGTAGTGACAATTGAACATCTGTACCATAGAGGGACTCGCAGCCACATTGCCGGCTGTCCTCCTGCAGTCGTTTCAACCAACAGGCTACCTTTGCCACTGATGTTCGCGTGTACTGCATCCGAAAATTACAACCAGATTTATACCCACGGGCTTTTTCAGAATAGCACCCCGGTTTGTTAGAAGACAATGGCTTGCCCCTCTAAGGAAATGATTAAGAGCTGAATTAATTTCACTAAAACTAAAAGACTACAATCACTGCGCCGGCCGGGGTGGCCGAGCGTTTCTAGCCGCTACAGTCTGGAACCGCGCGACCGCTATGGCCGCACGTTCGAATCTTGCCTCGGGTATGGATGTGTGTGATGTCCTTAGGTTAGTTAGGTTTAACTAGTTCTAAGTTCTAGGGGACTGATGACCTCAGAAGTTAAGTCCCATAGTGCTCAGAGCCATTTGAACCAATTTTTTTGGAACCACTGCATTTTCTTTCTTTGTTAATCATCCTCGAGGCAGGATTCGAACCTGCGACCGTAGCGGGCACGCGGTTCCAGACTGAAGCGCCTAGAACCGTACGGCCACACCGGCCGGCTAATCATCCTCGTTATTTACTTCATGTCAATGCTTATAATTCAGGCGTACATACATCCTAGAAGACAATTACATCCATCACCTTGTTGCCTAAAACGAGGCTATTATAAATATCAGCTTTTCATTTGCAAACATAAACCATTCTTTTTAACTATGACTTAACTCATAAAAAAGAAAGCTGCGTTTTAATCCTGCTAACAAACGTCAGTGTTAATCTTCATTTTCACTAATCTCAGGACATTGCCTCGAAACGAAAACTTAAAATATGTTACCATATAATACTATCAGTTACTTGTTTTCAAAGTTACGCTGTTTTACAGGGACGATCTTTCCCGTTAGTTCTACTTAACCTTTTCCACATTTACGGCTCCACTTAAATTTAACGCGATGTAAGTACAAAATGAAAGGATTTTGACAGACTACATGTGAATCAAGGTGGCGTAAAGATGGTCACGTCTAGGAAGTTATCGGAAATCATAGCTGGTTTGTCAGATTTGTTGCAGTAACGAAGCCCCTCACGGACGCAGACACACGAACTTTTCTGTATGGCGGGTAGCAGCCGCCGCGACTGAAGGCGAAGCAATGCACCTGTTAGCCACAGACTCCAGACGCCATCACCTGGCGCAGTATTACCGGTACAGACACTACGGTCTTCATTTTTATTCGCATGAACGATGGGTATAGACTGAAAACAAACTATTTATTCCACAATTCCTCGGAATTACGATTCTCAAAGCAGAACAACATTGATATTGGAAAATTACTTCTTATCTCAAAAAATTTGGTAGATATATTTAACAAGAACGTATATCTCTAGGTGCCCGTCCAGATAGGCGAGCACGTTAAAAGCGCTACTTCCAGGATACTAGGAGGTAAGCGTGCCCCGGATCGAATTCGCATCAAGTATTAACGACGCGACTGGTGTGGTTTAAAGGAGGTTTACCAGTCTGAACTAAGTAAATACTAAGCTGGTACTCATGTCCTTCAACGCAAACATCTAGAAAACGTACTCACACTTGAACATGAGATATACTCTAGACGTGGACAAATGGGGTTCACAGATTTCGTCCTGGGGGGAGGTAGGAACGTTAGGGACAGTATCTGGCCACCAAATACCACTAACATTGCCTCAATCGATTTAACAATGTCGACCCCGTAGAAAAAAACGGGAAAAGTAAGAAGGAAGAAGAAGAAGAATGTAACCCCAGGTACAATTTGTGTGAGCACTTTCCTGACTATAGATGAAGCCATAAGGCATACAACTACAAAATGGCTGCAGCTTCCTTACCATGCGAACATTCTATACAGAAATGCATCATCGTACGCTTTACTGTTAAACAGGTGACGCCTGCACCTTATTAAAGAAAACAGAAAAAAAACTGGTTGGCTCCATTAGCAGTCGTAATGTATCCAGCGTTGAAAACGCGTCATCCAGACGTTTGCCTTTAGCTCAGGTCTTTTGGATAAGGGAAACAAAGAAAACTCGTCTGTAACACAGCCGCCGCTCTCCAGAGAAATGTCTTTATGGGTGGAGAAGCCATGACTACCGTTCTCCTATGGGAAAGGCACATGCACTAGTGTCGATGAATTCCTTTTACGTGCCCTGTATTTCAAACAGCTTCTTTGTTACGGGATTGACAGGAATGTAAGCTAAACATTCAAAATGCCTGCGAGCGTTTCGTGTCTCTGTTTAACCAAGCACATATTTTGTTGTTTTTTTCTTCATTTTTTATGCATTCTAAGGCCAGTTCCTCTGATTAAAGTTTTACAGCGTTGTTTATAACTTTTGGCGTGAAATAATCTCAATTGTATTCATAATTTTGAATGGTTGTTTTTTCGGAAAAAACTTAATTCGCTGTTTAAGAAACCAAAAAATAGAATACCCACATCTGTTTTTACACTGCGGATATTTGTAACGGTATTTTTCAAGTCTTATTTAGACATTTTAGAGTTCTCATTTCTGTGTCTTAAGTGAAAATAAGAGTAACGAATCTCAGAATTACAAAAATTTTCTTTATTCTGTCCACAAATTTAATAATGTCCTCTTACGTATTTACAGTGAAAGTTTGGAGCAAAATATAACATAAAATTTGTACAAAGTAAAAAAACAAAGTGCTCGTTCGAAGCGGGTTAGCTCCTCTGGTCTCCTTTGCGGTTGGAACGCCGTGGCACTGCTGCCAGCATCAGTACGTTATTTCACTGAACTCGTCGTCCATGTCAAAACCTCTATAAAACCTAGGATCACGCAGAGTAACTTATGAAAGATTTCCTCAAGCAAATCTCTATACACTGACAAAGATTTTTCGATACACCGTTTGTAAAATATCTTTGTGAAATATTTTTAGAGCGTATTACAGGAATAACGGCTTCTATTTTTCCTTAATTTAAGATTATCTCGGACTAGTTTGGAAAGCGTAGTTGCTGGTAGGAGTAATGTGACATTTTCCTTTTATTTCCGGCATTGCGGAATACATTTTGTACTATATAGGGTATCTCAGGAGGACTGTTCAATATTTAGAGACATGATAGGAACGATAATTCGAAGTAAAAAAAGTCTGTACATATGGGTTACAAAATGCTTACCTTTAAAGAGCTATGAACTGCTGTTCATCTTCGATACCGTGAAACAAATCACTTCTACCGCAAGCTCTTTGCTGTCTATATTTTGAAAGGTGATAGTGTATCAAAGCAAGAAAAAAATTATCTAGTAAACATGGAATCTAAAATGCATACGTTAAGAGTAACAAGCTCTTGTTCAGTAGAAGACATACGTTTCGCGTTAGTGAAGATGAACACGTGCTTATACCTCTTAAGAGCACTTTAAAGCCCATGTTTACTGGACTTTTTTCTTGGTTTGGTCCATTCTATCACTTCACAAAACATGGAAAGCAAAGAACTTGCAGTAGAAAAGATTTGTTTCAGAGTATCGAAGATTAAGAAGTGCTCATCGCTCTTAAACATTTTAAAGCCATGTTTACTTGACTTTTTGCTCTAACGATCGTTCCTGTCATATCTCTGAATACCGATCTTTCCTCCTAGGACACGCTGTACTGAGGAACTACCTCTAGAATGGACTCTCCTTCGCTCTTTATAGGATGGCATGTGGTACTGGACACTAGAAGGCAGTAAGCGTTGTTCATTATTCTTGCGCGCATTGTTGCTGCCCGCCGGGTGCAATAAATCTTACGTCTCGGTCTCTCAAGACACACAGTGCAGATCGCTCCACTTAGCCCCGCTAGCAGTGTGTGTACTTCTCTCTCTCTCTCTCTCTCTCTCTCTCTCTCTCTCTCTCTCTGTGTGTGTGTGTTTGGTGCTGGGCAGCTTCGTGTCGCTTTGCTGCCTCCCAATTGCCCTGTCATTAACAGTCAAGCGGTCCTATGCCGGTGTAACACGAGCGCCGGCGCTTGTGTTAAGCACACGTTTTCTGGCGAGGATGTGACTTTTTGGATGCAACAGGCGATCCGAAACGTCGACGACGGCTCTGTAACCACCAAGACGTGTCCTCTCCAAAAATGTTGCAGTAAACTTCCAACAACTCCGAACCCAGTTGTCAAGAGCGCCAGCCCAGTTTCATCCACCTGCTGTATTAATGAGGAAAAAGAATGTATTAATGGACCCGAAAACAATACATTTCACAAATGTTTTGTCTCCGTTTAACTTGTCAACTATGTACGTATTCCTGCTGACGCTTGTTTCTAATATTTTAAACAGATCAGCAGTAAGTGTTATACTTCTTGCTACCTGGTTCAAGCTGGCCAGAAGTCGATAAGCGATTCCTTGCCCACATTCCCTACTGACTATAACCAAAATTAATAATTATGTTGCCTGGGCGATCAGCATATTTTCCTATATACACTTGAAGAAAGAGAAACGGAGATAGAGAGGGGATGGGAGGTGATGGCAACGGAAGACAGTCATCAGGATTGCCTGAAGGCAACGAGAATATTTCAAAATTCACAGAGCCAATCACTGACGTGTCGATTGTCACCTCTGGAGATGGTTATCCACGCTATCGTCACAGGTACTCGTTACTGAAGAAGAACTGTCATGGATATTATGACGGGAGCGGACTCCATCCGACCATATTCCGAACAAACTCATTGGAGAACAGGTTTCACGATTGTGCTGGCCAGACGACCGCCAATTTGGCTAGCGTGTCGGGTAACGCGTTGATGCGAACACCGCCATTGTTCTGCTTGAAGAGGATACCTCCCTCAGGTTGCAGGAACGGTAACGGAACGGGCTGGGCGATATTCTCGATGTATAAGCGCTGTTAAGGCTCTGGCTCAATACAGCATGACGCCTGGAATTGGCACGTTTATTTCGCTTCATGACAGAGTCTTTTGAAGGCCGACGCCACGGTTGCAAACGACATGTATTGACGCCAGAGTAGAATCAGTTCTCGTTACCAAACTTAAATCCTCCAATCCTCTCGTCTGCGTGTTTCTCTGTACTGTCAGGAAACGCAGGATGAGAAAAAAAAAAAAAAATGAAATGTCGTGTGACGAGGGCCTCCCGTCGGGTAGACCGCTCGCCTGGTGCAAGTCTTTCGATTTGACGCCATTTCGGCGACTTGCGCGTCGATGGGGATGAAATGATGATGATTAGGACAACACAACACCCAGTCCCTGAGCGGAGAAAATCTCCGACCCAGCCGGGAATCGAACCCGGGCCCTTTAGAATGACAGTCTGTCGCGCTGACCACTCAGCTACCGGGGGCGGACACGCAGGATGAAGATTAGGTACGAAGGGAAGCTAGCTCAAATCAAAATTTTCAAATGTGTGTGAATTCCTAAGGGACCAAACTGCTTAGAGGTCATCGGTCCCTAGACTTACAAACTATTTAAACTAACTTACGCTAACAACACACACACACACACACACACACACACACACCACACGAGGGTGGACTCTAACCTCTGACGGGAGGGGCCGCGCAAGCTAGCTCAACTTGCAGCTTGCAGAATGCAGTAAAGTGCTCCCGATACTTCCAGACACTCGAGGTGTAACATTGCTCAAAATCTGCGCATCGGTTGCCTTACGATGAGTAATTCCGTTTCTCTCGTACGCCAGTACCGGCGCAAATCCGCAAACTGCAGCTGCCCGCCACGAAAAAGACGAACACATACTGGCTTCTCAGACCGCCGACACCAAGTCCCATACGCAGCTGATACTTTTCGCCTGTCGTGTTGGGGAATTCTGGTGTGCGATCGCGTCTCCCTGCACACTCCAGAATACGACGAAATTCAGTGAATTCTATATTTTGTAGGCGGCAACTCCTTTCTGGCATGTCTTCAATGTTCACCACTGACGCACTACAGTGCTCGAAATAACAGACCACCAACTTCGTACTTCAAATAAACACATTGTGCAATCCATGTTTTCATGGTCAATGCGTGCTTTCTCCTGTGTACAAACGTTTCTTAACGTTCACGTTGATTTTGACTGGTGTAAAATGTTGGAGATAGTGTAGGTGGGGGAGAGAGAGAGAGAGAGAGAGAGAGAGAGAGAGAGAGAGAGAGAGAGACTGTCACATACCGCTTGACAAAAAAAAAGTGAAGAACCAAAAATACATGGACGGATGTGAATGTAATTTAGTACAGGTACACACCAACAGCGGGTACGTAAACGGAGTTGCAAGTCTCTGTCACAGCTAGAACAACCACCAGCAGAATGCTCTACAGCTGTTCATGTCTGTTGTTGTTAAATGCATTGTACGGTATAAAAGGGCCGCGAACAGCAACAGCTGTTGCGTGATCACTGTGAAGCACGCGGAAATGCCGCGTATTGTGTGAGTCAGTGTTATCGGCAACTGAAGGAATTTTAAAGAGGCCGCATTGTGGATCTCCATTTGGCGGGCTAATCGAATCCTGTAATACCGGAATTTCTGGGGCATTCGAATGTGACTGGGGACCGATGTTGGACCACAAAAGAACGTGAAGCAGACATACTTGTCGTCAATGTTTCGGTCACCGTACATACCACTGCAAGGCAGAATTAAGGTATTGTGCACCAAGCACATCGCAGCTCCTTTGCACCTGAAGGAAGATTCCTTCATCTGCGCCAATCCTCTTCGAAAGTCTTTCTTGCTGGTTTTGCCCATCGTGCAATCTTGCTTTCTAGATAATACAATTCCTTTGCTTCATTGACTACTGTGCCGTTTGTAGATTACTGTTAAGCAACTCACTATTCTCATTTCTGCTACTCTCCGTCACCTTAGTACTTGCTTTATCGACCCTTACGCTGTGGTTTAATCCGAGTATGCCGTTCATTACGCTCATTTATAAATGTTTCTTACTCGCTTGCCTCTACATAAGATTAAGTCGTATCACACCGACATCAGAACTCTGTCTGCCTCTGAACGCCGCATGCGATACCATCAAAAATTTTCATGTTCTACCTGCGAAACGACCGTGAAAACATAAGGCTATTACAAAGACAGAAAAGAAGACGCACCGCGAAGGAATTATACACAAGGGACGGAAATCGGTAGATGTGATTTACGTGCACAGAAAAACAAATCAGTACAATTCCAGAAAAATTTGATGATTCATTCAAGAGAATGAACTTCACAAACTGAGAAAGTCAACAACAATTACCGAGCGAGGTGGCGCAGTGGTTAGCACACTGGACTCACATTTGGGAAGACGACGGTTCAATCCCGCGTCCGGCCATCCTGATTTAGGTTTTCCGTGATTTCCCTAAATCGCTCCTGGCAAATGCCGAGTGGTTCCTTCGAAAGGACACGGCCGACTTCCTTCCCTAATCCGATGAGACCGATGACCTCGCTGTTTGGTCTCCTCCCCCAAACAACCCAACCCCAACAACAATTGGTGCACCTTTGGCGCTTGTGAAAGCAGTTACTCGGCTTGGCACTGATTGATAAGGGTTGCTGGATTTCCACCCGAGGGATACCGTGTTAAATTCTACCCAATTGTGACGTCACATCGTCAAAGTCCCGAGCTGGTTGGAGGGCGCTGACCGCAATGATCCAAACGTTCTCAATTGGGGAAAAATCCGTCGATCTTACTGGCCGAGGTCTGGTTTGGAAGTACGAAGACGAGCAGTAGAAACTCTCGCCGTGTGTGGGAGGGCATTATCTTCCTGAGTTGTAAGGAACGCATAGAAAATGTTGTGGGAAGGCTAATCAAAGACTGCATTTTACTGGTAGGACACTTAGAAAATGTGACAGATCTACTAAAGAGACTGTCTACACTACGCTTGTCCGTCCTCTTTTAGAATACTGCCGCGCAGTGTGGATTCCTTGGCAGATAGGACTGACGGAGTACATCGAGAATGTTCAAAGAATGGCAGCACGTTTCGTATTATCGCGAAATAGGGGAGAGAGAGTCACTGAAATGATACAGGATTTGGGATGGCCATCATTAAAAGAAAGGCATTTCTCGTTGCTTCAGAATCTTCTCTCGAAATTCGAATCACTAACTTCTCCTCCGAATGCGAACATATTTTGTTGACGCTGACCTACATAGGGAGAAACGATCACCGTGATAAAATAAGGGAAATCAGAGCTCGCACGGAAATATATACATTTTTGTTCTTTCCGCGCTCTATACGAGACTGGAATAACAGAATTATGAAGGTGGTTCGATGAACCCTCTGCCACGTTTAAGTAGTTTTAAGTTCTAGGGGACTGATGACCTCAGATGTTAAGTCCCATAGTGCTCAGAGCCATTTTGAACATAAATAACTTTCTGCTCTGGCGACACACGAGCGCGTTTCTACGCCGACGTTTCCGATTAGTTGGTGCGTCTGGCAGTAACTGTCTTTACTTGTAGTGCCGTCGTGAGATACCAACTTTTTCCCAAGACATCGTCCTACGGACCATACCACACAAGCAAGTAAAAGTATCACCCCTTCCTTTGGGTTGACGGACAGTATTACTATTAGCACGGATACAATGACAAGTATCAGAAGAAGTGGCATATATCTCATATTATACTGTGCTGATACAATTTCCACATAAATGTTCTTTGACACAATGATGTGGATATAATGTTGTCGTAGCTACACCTTTCCCCCCGTTGCCAAAGATATTTCGGCGGTGGTGTCTCGGCTATCGTTGAGCTGATACGGAATTCCTATCACCTCTGTAGAGTGTACATTAGGTGGCCAGTATTCGTCAGAGATTAGAGGAGAAGTTGAAAAACATAATTATTCTTTCTGGAAGTACATCGAGACATTGTTCACAGATAATGTTGCACACAACAGAATGTGTTTTACGTGAAGAAAACAGATTGTCTGCGGCTAGTAGTGTCAGAACAAATCCGAGGCTCAGCAGGAGAATCATCTGCAAGGAAAGTCCGCAGCTCGTGGTGGTGCGGTAGCGTTCTCGCTTCCCACGCCCGGGTTCCCGCGTTCGATTCCCGGCGGGGTCAGGGATTTTCTCTGCCTCGTGATGACTGGGTGTTGTGAGCTGTCCTTAGGTTAGTTAGGTTTAAGTAGTTCTAAGTTCTAGGGGACTGATGACCACAGATGTTAAGTCCCATAGTGCTCACAAGGGAACCTCCCCATCGCACCCCCCTCAGATTTAGTTATAAGTTGGCACAGTGGATAGGCCTTGAAAAACTGAACACAGATCAATCGAGAAAATAGGAAGAAGTTTTGTGGAACTATGAAAAAATAAGCAAAATATACAAACTGAGTAGTACATGCGCAACATAAGCAACATTAAGGAGACACTGAGCTGAGGAGCGCCGTGGTCCCGTGATTAGCGTGAGCAGCTGCGGAACGAGAGGTCCTTGGTTCAAGTCTCCTCTCGAGTGAAAAGTTTACTTTCTTTATTTTCGCAAAACTATTATCCGTCCGTTCGTTCATTGACATCTCTGTTCACTGTAATAAGTTTAGTGTCTGTATTTTGCGACCGCACCGCAAAACCGTGCGATTAGTGGACGAAAGGACGTGCCTCTCCAATGGCAACCGAAAACATTTGATCGCAAGGTCATAGGTCAACCGATTCCTCCATAGGAAAACACGTCTGCTATATTCGATACGACACTGGTGAAGGCATGTGCGTCACAGGAATATGTTGTCGACCCACCTAACTTGTACACTTGGCGAATGGGTAAAAAGATTCTTGTACCTTGCCCGATTTAGGTTTTCTTTTGGATGTGATAATCACTCCCAAAAAAGTGATCGCATCGGACGGACGAACGGACAGATAATAATTGTCTGAAAATAAAAAATTAAAATTTTCTCCGGAGGGAAGACTTGAACCAAGGACCTCTCGTTCCGCAGCTGCTCACCCTAACCACGGGACCACAGCGCTCCTCATCTCACGTTTTCCTTGATGTTGCCTATGTTACGCATGGACTACTCAGTTTGTATATTTTGCTTATTCTTTTCATACTTCCACACAACTTCTTCCTGTTTTCTCGATTGATCTGTGTTCAGTTTTTCAAGGCCTATCCACTGTGCCAACTTATAACTAAATCTGAGGGGGGTGCGATGGGGAGGTTCCCTTGTCAGAGCCATTTGAACCATTTGAACCATTGCAAGGAAAGCGTGTCGTTTCACTACGACTGAACTGTCAGCAGGCGGACCGTGTTTAATGGGGTGGTAACGTGGGAGGATCAGCTCCGTGGAGGACGTTCCTCTCAGTTTCCAGTCTGCGATGCCTCACCGAGAAGGCCGATGCCGTGTCGCAATGAGCACACGGCACGGGCAGACGTCACAGGTGTTCGCACCGACACGCACGTCCCAGCACACCCATCAACGTCCCCTCTAATCTCTGACGAGTACCGCCCACCTAGCGCAAGCTCTGCTGAGGTGATAGGAATTCCGTGTCAAGCAAACGACAACCGAGTCACCGTCGCGGAAATGTCTTTGGAATCGAGGGAAAAGGCCTGGCTACAACAACAGTATATCCACAACATTGTCTCAGAGAATATGGAATGTGGAAATTGTATCAGCACAGTATAATATGAGATACATGCCTCTTCCAGGAGACGAAATAATTTGGAATATGTATGACTGGTTGCCGTTTTTCCTGTTCCTTGTCATCGTACCCGTGGTAACAGTAATACTGCCCATGCACCCAATGGGATGGGATGATATTGTTACTTGTAAATGTGGTGTCGTCCGCAGAACGAGTTCTCAGGCAAAAGTTGGCACCTCACTGCGGCACTACACGTAAAGACTGTCGCTGCGAGATGCATCAACGAATCGGAGACGTCGGCGTAGACAAGCGCTCATGTGTTTCCTTATGTCGCCACTGCAGGAAAGTTAGTTATATACGAGAGCATTACCGCTCACCACAGTCTCTATGTAATCAGTGACCATTTGTCATCATCGCTAGCGACGAGGGTATCGTCTTACCACAGACCCGGCTGCGTTTGAATAGAACAGTTTTTCTAGAGTTATATCCTGTTAAAGACAATTGTATTCTGATGCGAAACTATGGTTCTGCATATGTTATAAGTATCAGGTCATCTGTGCGTATAGTACTTGTTTCATAGTTACGTTTTTACCGTGGTCAAGTTTTAATAAATTACTGATAATTTACGTGTGTGTGTGTGTGTGTATGTGTGTGTGTTGTTGTTGTATCTGCTCGACCCTCTCCTGAAGTAATCTAGTCTTGCTAAAATACACCAAACTATATGCAAGTAGTAGCATATAGTTTCCGGAAACAACGTATAAGAGAATAAGGTTGCTTAAAAGCGTCTAGATTTTTCTTTATAAGCCAACAACAGCTGATTTAATTACAATAACTAAAGAAAATTCGTAAGTTCCTTTTAATTAAAACCATTATGTGCGCCCTCTTCTATATCTATCTCCCCCCCCCCCCCCCTTCTTCTCTTCTCTTACACTTTCCTTCCTAGATTTTCTTAGTATTATTGTTATCTTTAAATATTCAAACGATTTAAGGTGTTTGAAATGTTCACAACTAATCGGATACTATCTAGTGTATTCCCTTTGTTACGGGCCTTATGTTACACGTATTAACATTTAAACAGAGCTACTATTCATTACATCAAGCGGAAATTTCTCTTAGTATCTGTGGATTTCCTTACGAACTTTTAACGACGATACATTTCTGTAACCAACAACCTTGTAACGGAACGATTTGATAGTGCACCTTACCGATTCTCATAAATCAGTTTTTATACTGAGAGTCTATAGAGCACACCCAATTTACCTGAGTTTTTGTTTAACACTCGCCGTCCAATATAATATTTTGGAGAGAGACTGACAGATAAACATCGATATGCAGCAGGATTTTGGAACATATATTGTATTCTAACATTATGCATTAGCTCGAAGAGAACGGTCTATTGACACACGGTCCACACGGATTTAGGAAACATCCTTCTTGTGAAACACAACTAGCTCTTTACTCACACGAAGGGTTAAGTGCTACTGATAAGGGATTTCAAATTGATTCCGTATTTCAACATTTCCAGAAGGCTTTTCACACTGTACCACACAAGCTGCTCTGTAGTGAAATTGCGTGCTTATGGAATATCGTGTGAGTTATGTGACTGGATTCGTGATTCCTTATAAGAGAGGTCACAGTTAGTAGAAACTGACGGAAAATCATCGAATAAAACAAAAGTGATCTCTGGAGCTCCTCGAGGTAGTGTTATAGGCTCTTTGTTGTTCTTTATCTATATAAAAGATTTAGGAGACAATCTGAGCAGCCTTCTTAGGTTGTTTGCAGATGATGCTGTCATATATCAACTAGTAAAATCATCACAAGACCAAAACAAATCCCAAACTATTTAGAAAAGATATCTGTACAGTGTAGAAATTGGCAATTGACCCTAACTAACGAAAAAAATAACTCATCCACATGAGTGCTAGAAGGAACCGGTACGTAGCGAGGAAGCTCAGGATAGCACGGGCAGCATACGGTTTTGCGTTCTCTTGTTGAAAGATGAAGTAACGCAGATCTCGAAGATAGGGCACAGCCGCCGACCTTAACGCGTTAGAAATACTGCTTATTTTGATTCCATAGTCATTTCTAAAAAATTTTCAAAAATGGTTCAAATGGTTCTAAGCACTATGGGACTTAACTTTTGAGGTCATCAGTCCCCTAGACTTAGAACTAATTAAACCTAACTAACCTAAGGACATCACACACATCCATGCCCGAGGCAGGATTCGAACCTGCGACCGTAGCAGTCGCGCGATTCCGGGCTGAAGCGCCTACAACCGCTCGGCCACAGCGGCCGGCAACACATTTTCTTTGATGTTCCCCCGTGTCGATGGTAACTGATGTGAGTGCAATTCAGCAGAACCTTTATTCAGCCAAGCTGACGTCAGCAGAAGTTTTTTTAAATTCTTTACATGCATTTTATAGCAAGCGTAAGGTAGGTTTGTGTTGCTGAGTATTTCGAGAATTGTTGCTGATCCTGAAAATGTTCGGAGTGATTAATCTATTTCATGTACATTGTTAATAGTTGTCAGACCATACTAAGTGAGTTCTTACATCCTCATTGCACGTGTCCTCCCTGTAAGAAAGCGTACAAGTATATTTGCAGATTGTATCAGGAGACTAGAAATTGCCGGCCTGAGTGGCCGTGCGGTTCTAGGCGCTACAGTCTGGAGCCGAGCGACCGCTACGGTCGCAGGTTCGAATCCTGCCTCGGGCATGGATGTGTGTGATGTCCTTAGGTTAGTTAGGTTTAATTAGTTCTAAGTTCTAGGCGACTGATGACCTCAGAAGTTAAGTCGCATAGTGCTCAGAGCCATCTGACTGGACTGATGACCATTGATGTTAAGTCCCATACTGCTCATAGCCATTAGCCATTTGAGTAGTATGTGTTGGTCGGAATTATCTCGAGTAAGTAACAGCCGTTTCTCCGGTCGTCTCACACATTCGTAAAACTTGTCTGGTCATTCCGATAACTGAGGACAGATTGTATATAGTGCTCGCTACGTTCTTTACAAGGCAGAAAAGCTCATTCACAAGCTTTGGCGTCTCATCAATAGGAGAAGCCCCTATGCAGCACTCGTATCCAAGCACAGAGGCGTCGTGGTATCAAGCCCACCCTAAGAGGTTAAAATCTAACACACTTTGTACATAGAATAGATTCTAAACTAACCTAACCTAATGAGACCTCCTTCACCCTGCCAAAAACTGACGAAGGAGATCGGATGCACTACGACCACGCTGTCGGCCGATGTTATCGGGCGACCTCTGGCGATGGTGTGCAACGATCATTGTAGGTGCCAATGTCAACGTAGCCTAAGGGTTCCGTTTTTACCGATTTAGGTACGGAACCCTAACAAGAAAGCGTTCGAATGTTTCCGCATTCCTTTGCAAACTGCCAGCGAAGATACTTTTCTTTGCACAAGGGAACTGTCAGTGAAAGGTGCTCTCTGATAAATCGGATTTCGTACTTACAAGGGAACCTCCCCATCGCACCCCCCTCAGATTTAGTTATAAGTTGGCACAGTGGATAGGCCTTGAAAAACTGAACACATATCAATCGAGAAAATAGGAAGAAGTTGTGTGGAACAATGAAAAAAATTAGTAAAATATACAAACTGAGTAGTCCATGCACAAGATAGGCAACATCAAGGAGAATGTGAGCTCAGGAGCGCCGTGGTCCCGTGGTTAGCGTGAGTAGCTGCGGAACGAGAGGTCCTTCGTTCAAGTCTTCCCTCGACTGAAAATTTTCCTTTCTTTATTTTCGTAAAGTTATGATATGTCCGTTCGTTCATTGATGTCTCTGTTCACTGCACTAAGTTTAGTGTATGTATTTTGAGACCGCACCGCAAAACCGTGCGATTAGTAGACTAAAGTACGTGCCGCTCCAATGGGAACCGAAAACATTTGATCGCAAGGTCATAGGTCAACCGATTCCTCCACGGGAAAACACGTCTTATATATTCTATACGACACTGGTGACGGCATGTGCGTCACATGACAGGAATATGTTGTCGACCCACCTAACTTGTACACTTGGCGAATGGGTAAAAAGATTCTTCTACCTTGCCCGATTTAAGTTTTCTTGTGGATGTGATAATCACTCCCAAAAAAGTGATGAAAACATAAGAGTGTCACATAAACTGAAAATAAAAAATTAAACTTTTCACTCGATAGAAGACTTGAACCTGGCACCTCTCGTTCCGTAGCTGCTCTCGCTAACCACGGGACCACGGCGCTCCCTGACTCCCAGTGTCCTTGATGTTGCCTATCTTCGCATGGACTACTCAGTTTGTATATTTTACTAATTTTTTTCATAGTTCCACACAACTTCTTCCTGTTTTCTCGATTGATCTGTGTTCAGTTTTTCAAGACCTATCCACTGTGCCAACTTGTAACTAAATCTGAGGGGGTGCGATGGGGAGGTTCCCTTGTTAGAATACAGAGGGGTTATTTTTCTATCTGCCACACCTAATGCTACTTTCGTTTGTGTTGAACGTTCGGTGCCCAGTACAGTGCTCTGCATTCTCCTCTCCTCCGGCGCGCTGTGGTGGCCGACCTTAGCACGGGTGGGGCCTCAGACCGGAGAGATGCGCCGCACAGCTGTTGCGTCCGCCGCCGGCGGTCGCACGTGGTCGCCGTCTGCCGGCCTATCTGCGAGCGCAGCGGATTGGGCTGCGCAGATAAGCCGCGGCGCGCTGCGTTCGCCACAGCACGTAGCCGGCCGCCCACGCCACCCGGAAATTGGGGGCAAGGCCGAACCTCCAGTGCGACCGCCGCTCCTACCGGCCCACGTCGCTGCGGTACTGTGGGGCGGCGGGTGGAATAATAGAATATGTGTTTTGTATTTATGCTGTTTGCCGTTCTCAACACTGGCTCTCTAACTACAATATTGGCAACCACAAAGTGATTAGCAAAACGTGAAGCCTGTAATTAGAATTCCTAGTGCCCACTTCATCTGAGAAATACATTTATAGCTACAGCTTATAGCTCTGAGGAATCAGGAGATTGTCTGGGGTTCGTAATCAAAAACCATTCTCTCTAAAATGTTCACTATATCCTGAAAGTCACAGACCAAAAAGAATCCACACAATCCAACTACCAGAGCAGTTCAGAGTCTAATGCGCTGATGCTACTATAACTGTCCAAATTAAATGTTTAAGTGAATGCTCGCCATAATTTGATGATAATGTTCATCAAACGCCACGCTAATAATGGTAGAATGTCTGTCCTGCGGCGGCACGTGAAAATACGACATACGCAAACTAAAGATAGATCATTAACGTCATCCCAAAATTAACACTTCACTCGAAAACGATTTCATGGTTACGCGTATACCGAGTAACTTATTACGGCATCGGAGGCTGTTTATATCAACGATACCGACGCGACGCGACTCCTGGCACAGGTGGTGCGCTAATCAGCGTCTGGAGAGAACTGGGGCCTTCCTTTTCTCGCGCAGCGTTCTTACATATAAAGCCGCGGTGCGGACAGCTAAGGGAACGCCTGATCAAATCTGCTCTCCCGACTAGCCGCTGGGCTAGTAATGCACCACTTTAAGTTGTCGAATAAATCATTGCTTCCTTTGCTGATGGCCGATGAAGCTTTTAATTTATTGTGCAATCAGCACACAAGTAAGTAATCAAAATAAAAGTCTGACGTGGCTAAGTCAAATATTTTGGGCGAGAGAATTAATTTAATTACACTACACACAGTAGACGAGCTCTTTACTTGCTCTTTGGAGATACGCTATAGCTATAGTTTTATAGTTATTCTGATGAAACTTCTCACATTTTTATGATTACAGCGGATCTCCCTTCTACTTAAATTTAAACATGCTAGCTTTATTTATTCGCCTACTTAATCTATCTTGGTTCCTTAATTTCTAAGACAAAAACCAGAAAATCATGAATTTCAACTAAAATTTTAATTTGTGAGATCCATAATACTGTTTCTACTAAATTATTATGCAAAAGGAATCTAAATATAAATTTTTAAGTTTCTAGCTCTTTTCTTTGCGCCAACGATTTTTACAGAAAAACATCCAAATTTCGAAAATGTTGAAAGTTATTGAACTGATATCCAACACATATTGATTTTGTATTACTCCTGACATGCTAGAAACGTTTCAGGTTATTTACTTCATTTTAAAGTATTGCGCAATATTTATGACGTGAGAGCTAGTTACAGCGGACTGGCTGGTACACAATGAAAAGACTGATGTGAATTTTATAAGGCGTGAGTAGGCTGTTTCCCTACAGTACGGATCAGCTCCGCTCCGGTTGTCCGGAAAGGGGGTATTGTGAAGCATCCTCAACTCTCTTGTGGTTCCCTTTTTAGGTACTCCACGTCGAGGTCTGCTCGTAGATACGTATCGTCGGCTTTGCTTCCCGTCGTGACAGCGACGACTCTCCGATGAGATGCGGGCCTTATGTTTTGCTATTACTGCGAGTCGTGTAAATATCGCTTTTATTTAGTATTTTGCCCGGCTAAAACTCTCCCCTTTTATGATTAAGATAGCCTGCGCCACCTTTCGGAGGGAATGGGGACGTCAAAGAATCACAAAAGTTCATATTAAGCAGTCCATAAAACACGTAAACGTTCACTTCAGTTAGCGTGTTAGTTAATGCCTACGCTTTCCCATAGATGGTGCTGACTTACTGCTGAATAGCTTTGGTTCCGTAAAACCTTCACTGATTGTACTAGGTAAATGAAATAAGTACAACACTCTTGTATTTCACTTTCACTCTATATTCAAGGATTAAGATGGTGATGAATGATGGTCTATTTAAAAGGTTCCTAGCCTGGAGGAATCTAAATAGTCCGCAAATGCCGATATGCACGCGCTCTACCTGCAGATTCGCAACTAACGGCACACAACACATTCAAAAAGTCCACACGTTAATATCTGAATACCGGTACCTCTGAATTCACTCGTATCAGCAGATAATTTGAGTTTCCGTCGTCGATATGTCCGTCAAGTTCCAATCTAGCACTAAAGTCCTAAAATCCCCTTAATACTCCGTTCTACCAACAGACAAAGATCGTACACTACATCACTTTTAATCTCCGCAATATTCTAACAGTTTATCGTGAATCTTAACACACGATAAAGTCCAATCTAATTATTGTCTCTCTGACTGACACGGGTTCCCCGCCCTTTAAGGAAACAACCAAGGAAAAAAGGCGGCAATAATGACGATCAGGCCTTTTTCTAGGTTTTTCATCACAAGAGTTTAACGTCACTGCCTTCTCCATGACGGAGCTTCCGTGACTTTGCTGTACTTCGACGTTAAACTATTTGCTGATATACTATAATTTTGATCTGCAATTACAGAACTCTGATTCTACACTATTTTCCCCTCTAAAATTCTATTCTTAATTTTAAATTATTCTTTCTAAAGCTTTTATCACTGTAAACTGAACCGAGGTGTTACAATTGGCAGCTGGAGCGCCTCGGTGTTGCGAGCACCTGCTAGTAATCACACAACACTAAACATAAATCACCCTCCCGCCCCTTCCACACCCCCAGACATGTCATGCTGTTACCACAGTCTACTGCAAACAGCAGCGAAACTCCACTGGGCAAGAACTGCATCCTTTCTACAGCTGTAGCGATGCTACCTCTCTAAGCGGCTACCCTGCAGTAACAGATGAACTGATTTGTATGAAGTGGAAAATTACTATGTTTAATGGTCTTACTTCCATACTTTCCAGTCACTAAACATGGCGGTGATTTTTCAAACGCGATTATTCAAATGTTATTAAAATAATCTCATTTCCAGCTAACGTCACCGCATAATAATAAAATACGAGTTCAATGTTTATGAATAGTTCACAATAGCCGGGCCGTATTCGTTCCGTCGACAATCACTTCAAACGGGAAATTAATTGTAATCCGATAGGTTGAAGTTCAAATGCAAATGATTACGCGTATATCCTCGTAACCGGCCGGTGTGGTTGAGCGGTTCTAGGCGCTTCAGTCCGGAACCGCGCGTCCGCTACGGCGCAGGTTCGAATCCTGCCTCGGGCATGGATGTGTGTGATGTCCTTAGGTTGGTTAGGTTTAAGTAGTTCTAAGTTCTAGGGGACTGATGACCTCAGATGTTAAATCCCATAGTGCTCAGAGCCATTTGAACCATTTTATATCCTCATGCGTGGCACCTACTTTCCAACACTTTGCGCAGTTTGGAGTTGTTTCCACAAAATGTTTTCTCAATATCCACACAATTTAACTTGGTGAATCAGGTATTTGCTGCTCAGTGCGGCTAAGCGCATACTCGTTCACACAGCAAGCACCATCTACCACATTTTACTTATTGCAAGTGCGTGTACATCTTAGTCAATCGGCGCATGTAATTAGCCTTGTATGGTCCATTGAATGTCTGCTGTATCTAATATCAAGTTTCTTTTTTTAAAATTTTCAATGTTTTGTGACAAACCCCAGCAATACTGGACTACTACTCTCAATTATGCATTTTAACTGTTGATATTTATGAATGCGATACATACTGTAATAGACAAGAGCCTTTTGGCTCCAACATCCGTTGTCGTCAATATGTGAGTCTATGAATCCATTTTCCTTCTGAAGATGACAAATTTATTTTTGTCGAAACCACGGTAAGGAATCGATAAACCTTTAATTCTGCATCTGACTGATTATTATATTCCAATCCCATCAAGTTTCTACGTGCACCGTTGCTGAGACGGAGCCATGTTTAAAATTTTAACAATGTCGTTGCTTAGATACGGATAATGTAACGCAGTTCAAAAAGTTTCCTTGCTTTCACCAAGGTTCTTATGACCTGCTTATTTCAACCATTTCTTGACAGATTATACACGAGCGTTTTAATTACTTCCAACAGGAGCAACGCATTTCCTTATTCAATCTGGTAAGGAACCGCACAATATATATATATATATATAATTTTTTGTGAAACTGAAGTATGAAACCAGCTATTGAAAAATTTGTCTACTGATACGCTTATCTTGATTCGGGAAGCGTTCAGCCATTTACCCACTAGCTAACGTTATGCAAAATTGGTTACAATTTGTCAGTCTCATCAAGTGCAGTTGTTCTGTAGACACTACGGGTGAGTGAAAATGTTACACATTATCTGGCATGCCTGAAAAGTGTAACTAATAATTCTAAAATGAGAATTTATTCCTGGCATCATTCACTTAACCTCTCAGCATCTTTTGTAAAGCGAAGAAGTCGTATTTCTGTTTACATTTCCGAATGCTGCGAGAATTTATATCGCCACAATAATTACGAAATACGGCTTCATTTGAACGTGCTTCTCCACTTCATATGGTTGCTCAGTGCGTTTTTACAGACTAGCCGCTTGGCAGCGCTGCAGTGACGAAGTTGCAGAGAAACTGTGAAAGTTTCGTGACTCATTGTCTGGGACTCTACTAATGCCGCCTGCAGCCTTGATATGACCTCCGTTCGGCGAGAGAGACCACAAGTTTATTGAGGTGTGTCTCATCTAGATGAAATCACTCAATCATTAGACTTCGCAAAGCTTCCAGATTACGGAGATGTTGACCGCTACGTTCCACCCGCTGTCCCAGAAAGTCTTAGTCTCTGTAGTATTAAGATTGCGTGATTTAGGGGGCCAGTTGAGAGGCCATAGGGTGTCTGCGTGATAGTCAAATCGGGAACGTATGCGTGTAGCTCGGAAGGCGGGAATGTCACAACGTATTCTTCATTAAAATGCAGAAGAAAGGGCAACACCTGTTCACAGAGAATGTTGAAGTAAACGCCCTCGTCCACGTTCATGATAACTTAAATGAATGAAGAGAAGACAAGGCACGATAACGCCCCAGAAACATCGCAGTACCACCTCTGGCCTGAACTACACTCTCCACACTGCAGATTAAATGCGCCACTGGACAGTTGGCGCACTTGTAGGATTCGGAAAGAGACAAAATCATGATTGGTCCGACCTCTATACAAGCCGCTAGTCATCCAGTGTCCACTTTGTTTGTTGTTTGGCCCACTGAAGACGTGCGGTCTTAGACGCCTCTATGAACAGTGGCTACTACCGAAGTGCCCAATCCACAATGTCGACTGCATGCAGTTACTTTCGTAGTGTTCGCTCGGAAACTGGTTTGGATGGACCTGCATTCACCGATAGTTGCAATTCCTAGCTTGTCTGAAACCGATTGTCATTGGCAAAGCATGGCACTTTAATCGAGGTTAACCACATCCGCACAGGTAAGTGGTTCCCAGCCGGGGGCTATTTACTCCCTGAGGGGTAAAATGAAACTTTCAAAGTAAAAACTAAACACGATTCGATTATGTTTCGCGCCGGGGGGTGTGGCAGAGCGGTTCTAGGCGCTTCAGTCTGGAACCGCGCGACCGCTACGGTCGCAGGTTCGAATCCTGCCTCGGGCGTGGATGTGTGTGATGTCCTTAGGTTAGTTAGGTTTAAGTAGTTCTAAGTTCTAGGGGACTGATGACCTCAGATGTTAAGTCCCATAGTGCTCAGAGCCGTTTGAGCCATTTTGATTTAATTATGTTTCAGTCACGAAACAAAATTATTTTCAAAGGATCATTACTATTACACAGTTTTGTAAGACTATAATATTGATTGTATAAGCTATGAATAATTATTGAGGGTTGAATAACACTTAGGCGGTTCCTTGTTCTACTGATTTTTATTTGTATGAACTAGTTTTCGGCTTATTAGGCCATCTTCAGATAACTACTGGGTATTGTTCAGAAGGAGCTTGTGTTCTTACGAACCAAACATTCTGGACTAAGATGCAACGCACTTACATACGATCTTTAGTTGTGGTAGTGTCTTTGGAATTGTTACACGGGTCTTTTGACTTTTTGTTCTGTAAAACTGTTCTTTAACATACTAAATCACATTTTATGGTTTGTCAGTACCAAGTATGACATCAATTAGAACTATTTAGAATACACATTATTACAAAATTACAATTTTTTTGTACTTGTTGTGAAAAGTTGCACTGGACACTAATTGTTGGTTTACAACAGCGATGTTTTCTTTGGGGGGTTACATTTTGCTATCAGAAAATTGTGCATTAATAAATACCAAATATTACATTGTTACAGTTGAGTTATAGTTAGGAATGTAAACACGTAAGGGATATTACATTATATTGGGGTGTGAATTTGTTTACTATTGGGACACTTTGTAGTTAGTGGCAGGTTGTAATAATGTGTATTCTAAATAATTTTAATTGTTGTACATGGTACTGACAAACCATAAAATGTGATTTATTATGTTAAAGAACAGTTTTACAGAACAAAAAGTCAAAACACCCGTTTAACAATTCCAAAGACAATACCACAACTAAAGATCGTATGTAAGTGCGTTGTATCTTAGTCCAGAATGTTTGGTTCGTAAGAAAACAAGCTCCTTGTGAACAATAACCAGTAGTTATCTGAAGATGGCCTAATAAGCCTAAAACTAGTTCATAGAAATAAAAATCAGTAGGACAAGAAACCGTCTAAGTGTTATTCAACCCTCAATACGGAAATGTTCTATCAAGAAGCGACGGAAGAATCCATAAATATGGATAATTACTTTTTCTCAATTATTAGCATTAATGTGGTGGAGGTGATAGGTTCCTCACATAGTACACCCACTACACGCGTATGTTGTGCTTTGTCCCATACATCGATGGTTATAAACGTGAGATATATGCGTAACAAATGCTAAATATCTCACGAAAATGTCTTCTCCAAGTTGTAAATGGCACCTGCAGTAGTCCAGAAATTGCTTCAAAATAAATAAATTAACTGACAGCAGGAACACTGTAGTAGGGCTACTATAATGCTTCACACATTTTATTATTATTATTGTTATTATTATTATTATTATTGTTACTATTACAGTGGTTAGACACAAAACATTAACAGCCTGAAGTCGTCCAATTCTGCCATTTCAGAAGTAAGGAATGGAGCAGTGAAGTTATTTACGAACAGTAAGTATAGTGCACACATTTGAACTTGTTTCATTTTAAATAGGGCATCAGTGCGGACGTCGAGCAAATGCCGCAATGAAGAGGAGTAATGCGGGGGAAGCATGTTTTGTAACAAGTGTGTTCCCTCACTGTGGATACTTAGCTCTCTTTTCTGAGAAGAAATTTGGGCAGCACTTGTGGTGCATCATGAATTCTGATTGCACTCTGGGGTAATGGTCTAAGACAGTTTGGGATCCACTGGCCTCGGTGATAACTGAACTGATACCCACGTCCCACGTCAGTTACATAATCCGCAACGAGAAAACATTCGGACACTTTCACATGGGATATCACACTATACGCACACTGTTGGGGTAAACCAATTGTGTCCCGCGAGGAAAAAGGTGGCAACAGGAAAAGCATCCACCCAGCATCTACCATTGCCGTTACAATGTCCTCAGTCAACATCCGGCCCCTTGAAGATGCGGGACAAAGGCCAGGAAAAAGAAGGAGGCCTTCTCTAGGTCCTGGACTCTCCGGACCCAGGATTCTTTTGCCTGTCCTGTCGCTTATGATTTTATTACGACCAATGTCCCTAAGCCGTGTTATATAGCTGCGAGTGGTACACCATTCCTTGTAGACAGTTTGGACAGACCGCGTTTTTACATCGGAGAACTTCATCCTCGTTGTTATTGTTGTTGTTGGCATGTACAGACACAATATCTGCTTTCTGACGTTGTGTAACGTTTCCACATGGAGCCACCTTACTGTGCTGGTTCCACACCGTAGGCTAGAAATATCTTTGAAGTGAGCAGTGCGTTCTGCGCATGTTGTCAACATCAAGCTGGAACTGTCACGTGATATCGGCAAGACAATGTTTGTTTAAGGCCGATTCACACTGGCCGTTACGTCACATTGCATTTCAAAAGGCGGCATTCACACATGTAGTCAACGAACCGTCACGTAACAGCGTGGCATGGCACGGCACGTCATGGTTTCTCGGGAACATTGTTTTGACGGTATCTTCGTGTACTAACATCGTAAGTTAACCTATGTTCTCCACGCTCACTCATCTTAAAGTAGTGGATTTTGTGCTTTTGTTCAAATGGTTCAAATGGCTCTGAGCACTATGCGACTTAACTTCTGAGGTCATCAGTCGCCTAGAACTTAGAAATAATTAAACCTAACTAACCTAAGGACATCACACACATCCATGCCCGAGGCAAGATTCGAACCTGCGACCGTAGCGGTCGCTCGGTTCCAGACTGTAGCGCCCAGAACCGCACGGCCACTCCGGCCGGCTTTGTGCTTTTGTGTCTTTGTTTTATATTAATTTGATTATTACGCTTTGTTTTAGTGGCAAATTGCAAATGTTCCATGACGACTTGGACATCTTTTCCATTGAGCGTTCTTACACAAGCGACGCCAGATATCTCAAAGCAAAAAATTTTACGTTTTGCAATAACAGAACAGGGCTAACGCCCGCGAAGTACATAAATAAGAACATAAGTTGACAAAGCAATTTCCCTTACATAATATTTTAAATGAAAAGGTCAGCTTTAATGGAAGATGAAAAGTACAGCTGTTTGTGATGTTAATTAGCGGCATAAGGAAAAAAAACGAAACGTAATAGATAAGGTAAACAGGCTCCATTTATTCTTTATAGCTATTGTTTGATGTGTTTGTATGCATATATTTTCGCTAGCAAGTAAATGACGATGTTCTGAATTGTTCTTTCACTTCTCAGCACGTAAAAAAGCAAAGCTGATGAAGAATATACGTTATTAAGTTTGCTTTCGCTAGTAATAAACTTTGTCGTTGCTAGTTCATTAAACGCGATACCATACTTTGACTTTTCGTATCGCCGGCCGTTGTGGCCGAGCGGTTCTAGGCGCTTCAGTCTGGAACCGCGCGACCGCTACGGTCGCCGGTTCGAATCCTGCCTCGGGCATGGATGTGTCCTTAGGTTAGTTAGGTTTAAGTAGTTCTAAGTTCTAGGGGAGTGATGACCTCAGATGTTAAGTCCCATAGTGCTCAGAGCAATTTGAACCATTTTTGAATTTTTTCGGATCAAGGATGGTGACTGACTACACTTTCGCCGTTCAGTACAGGGCTACGCAAACTGAAGTGATGTGACGTGACGTGACGTGACGTGACGGCCATGCAAACAGACCTTGGAATAACGGTTCCGTGACGTGATGCGCGATCATTTTTTTCTTCAAAGGTAAGAGTCCACTTTATTCTAGGTATCAAATGCAAATTGTTGCGGTGTCTCAAAACGCCTGTACCAAACCAACAGCACCTACTCAGAGAATCTGCCATTAATAGCGACATAATGACATTCAAAATTTGTAGGACACATTACGCAGAAATCTACGCCAGCCAGAAGTCACGTGACCACGGTTGGAATGTATGTCGACAACAAGTATGCATCGGAAGGCTCACTCTAAACACTTCACAGCCATGGCTTATGCTGGAAACAACTACATCTAAAGCACTCCAAAGCTCTATTACGGTGGTGACTAGTATTTGTTCGGCGTCAGTGGGGCGAACCGAAAAAGTTCACGGTTTATTCTGTGAATAGAGCACTCCGTCCTCAGGCCACGAGTGGCCTACCGGGACCATCCGATCCCTGTGTCATCCACAGTTGGATCTCACGGGAACCGGTGTAGTCACTGCGGCAAGGCCGTTGCCACTTATTCTGTGAATACTACATCTTATTAGTGGCCACTGGCGATTGCGCCCTCGACACGAGTAGGATATAAGCGTCGCGCCGCCTGACCGCGGCCCAGTTGAAGACTAGCCGTTTTACGGCTTCCGCAGCGGCGGCAAGAATAGGCATTTGTATAGCAGAGACTTAGGAATTGTTTTACTTGTATTACGAATTTTAAGACATTTCCAGGGGCAGATGTGGACTCTGACCACAATCTATTGGTTATGAACTGTAGATTAAAACTGAAGAAACTACAAAAAGGTGCTAATTTAAGGAGATGGGACCTGGATAAACTGACTAAACCAGAGGTTGTAGAGAGTTTCAGGGAGAGCATACTGGAACAATTGACAGGAATGGGGGAAAGAAGTACAGTAGAAGAAGAATGGGTAGCTCTGAGGGATGAAGTAGTGAAGGCAGCAGAGGATCAAGTAGGTAAAAAGACGAGGGCTAGTAGAAATCCTTGGGTAACAGAAGAAATTTTGAATTTAATTGATGAAAGGAGAAAATATAAAAATGCAGTAAATGAAGCAGGCAAAAAGGAATACAAACGTCTCAAAAATGAGATCGACAGGAAGTGCAAAATGGCTAAGCAGGGATGGCTACAGGACAAATGTAAGGATGTAGAGGCTTATCTCACTAGGGGTAAGATAGATACTGCCTACAGGAAAATTAAAGAGACCTTTGGAGATAAGAGAACGACTTGTATGAGTATCAAGAGCTCGATGGAAACCCAGTTCTAAGCAAAGAAGGGAAAGCTGTAAGGTGGAAGGAGTATATAGAGGGTCTATACAAGGGCGATGTACTTGAGGACAATATTATGGAAATGGAAGAGGATGTAGATGAAGATGAAATGGGAGATACGATACTGCGTGAAGAGTTTGACACAGCACTGAAAGACCTGAGTCGAAACAAGGCCCCGGGTGTAGACAACATTCCATTAGAACTACTGACAGCCTTGGGAGAGCCAGTCCTGAAAAAACTCTACCATCTGGTGAGCAAGATGTTTCAGACAGGCGAAACACCCTCAGACTTCATGAAGAATATAATAATTCCAATCCCAAAGAAAGCAGTTGTTGACAGATGTGAAAATTACCGAACTATCAGTTTAATAAGTCACAGCTGCAAAATAGTAACGCGAATTCTTTACAGACGAATGGAAAAACTGGTAGAAGCGGACCTCGGGGAAGATCAGTTTGGATTCCGTAGAAACGTTGGAACACATGAGGCAATACTAACCTTACGACTTATCTTAGAAGAAAGATTAAGAAAAGGCAAACCTACGTTTCTAGCATTTGTAGACTTAGAGAAAGCTTTTGACAATGTTAACTGGAATAATCTCTTTCAAATTCTGATGTTGGCAGGGGTAAAATACAGGGAGCGAAAGGCTATTTACAATTTGTACAGAAACCAGATGGCAGTTATAAGAGTCGAGGGACATGAAAGGGAAGTAGTGGTTGGGAAGGGAGTGAGACAGGGTTGTAGCCTCTCCTAGATGTTATTCAATCTGTATATTGAGCAAGCAGTAAAGGAAACAAAAGAAAAATTCGGAGTAGGTATTAAAATTCATGGAGAAGAAATAAAAACTTTGAGGTTCGCAGATGACATTGTAATTCTGTGAGAGACAGCAAAAGACTTGGAAGAGCAGTTGAACGGAATGGACAGTGTCTTGAAAGGAGGATATAGGATGAACATCAACAAAAGCAAAACGAGGATAATGGAATGTAGTCAAATTAAATCGGGTGATACTGAGGGAATTAGATTAGGAAATGATATACTAAAAGTAGTAAAGAAGTTTTGCTATTTAGGGAGTAAAATAACTGATGATGGTCGAAGTAGAGAGGATATAAAATGTAGACTGACAATGGCAAGGAAAGCGTTTCTGAAGAAGAGAAATTTGTTAACATCGAGTATAGATTTAACTGTCAGGAAGTCGTTTCTGAAAGTATTTGTATGGAGTGTAGCCATGTATGGAAGTGAAACATGGACCATAAATAGTTTGGACAAGAAGAGAATAGAAGCTTTCGAAATGTGGTGCTACATAAGAATGCTGAAGATTAGATGGGTAGATCACATAGCTAATGAGGAGGTATTGAATAGAATTGGGGAGAAGAGGAGTTTGTGGCACAACTTGACAAAAAGAAGGGACCGGTTGGTAGGACATGTTTTGAGGCATCAAGGGATCACAAATTTAGCATTGGAGGGCAGTGTGGAGGGTAAAAATCGTAGAGGGAGACCAAGAGATGAATACACTAAGCAGGTTCAGAAGGATGTAGGTTGCAGTAAGTACTGGGAGATGAAGAAGCTTGCACAGGATAGAGTAGCATGGAGAGTTGCATCAAACCAGTCTCAGGACTGAAGACCACAACAACAACAACAACAACAACAACATATACTGAAGGTATACAAAATGGCTCAAATGTCTGTAAGCATTACGGGACTTAACATCTGAGGTCATCAGTCCCCTAGTACTTAGAACTAATTAAACCTATCTAACCTAAGGATATCACACACATCCATACCCGAGGCAGCATTCGAACCTGCGACCGTAGCAGCAGCTCGGTTCCGGACTGAAGCGCCTAGAACCGCTCGGCCACATCGGCCGGCTGCTGAAGTGATTTGTTGTTTGTCTGTCACCCTTTGCTAGCGATACGTCTGGATCTCACAGAGTTAACTACTGTAATCATTTTCTTTTGTAATAAAATTTACTAATACGATTTGCCTGAGTTGTTGTTTAGCGATCCTAGAAAGCAGGTGTCCTAGGCACCCCCTATTTGAAGAATAGGCATTATACAACATGTCTCATAACCGTTTTCACAGCTTTTATACACCGTCTTATTGAAGAAATACAGAAATGTTAATTATTAATATTACGTAGGAAACACTTCGTAATGTTCTGCAAAATCATATTTATTCGGTTGCGAACCAGCTTTAGATTCTTAGGTCACCTAAGGTAACAACAATGTAGCAGATAAAATGACGTGCGAGGTACACAGGTACTATTTGTCCAGAAGGTACAGACACGTAAAACGTTAAATTTTTTGTCCCACGGAAATAATTACATTAACTAAAATTTGGGCGGAGGGGGGGGGGGGAGTTTTTCATGTAGAGGTTCATTTAACAAACAGTGTGAAATAAGATATATTTGCCACCTGAATCTAGTATTTGCAACGATAACTTAACTAGGGGCAAAAAGAAAACTGCGTATGACCGTTTAACACTAAGCTGGTAGTCTGTGTCTTCTATTTGTTCTTTTTCATTATTTCCAGTGTGGGACGTCTTGCTGCTTTCTTTACCAGAAAGTAAAACGTCACAGTCTACATCATATGCATGATTTCCTGTTAAAAGATGATGGAAAAGGTTTAATCGTTCTTCCTTAACCTCCGGCTTCTGTCACGTTCAGACAACCTAACTGTGACAGTTCTGTCCAACTGAGCAAGTATACTTATTCACACTTCTTGCACGTGATTTCATATACACCATTCTGTGCCAAGGGTTGCAATTTGTCTTTACTACTGAATAAAAATTTTTATATCTTGTTGGTATTATAAAGTGCAGGTCTGTAGTTATGAGACGTTCTTGCAAGGTTCTCGGAAATGTTGTCAGTATATGGGATTTTGCACCAGTGTTTGTACCTATTGACTGACTGCTGATGGCCAGCGTGCAAAAGAGATTTAATTTTACGCATTTTCTTTTTTCGAAGTATGTTATTAATGAGGGCAGGTGTATAGCCATCCCTGTTTGGTGATCTGTAGTTCTATTTGAAAGGCTGGTTCAGACACGAGGCGATGTAACACCTAATGGAAAGTTGCCGTTTGTGGCCGTCTGCATAGTGCACGCTTGCAGGGATTAACAACGGTTTTTGCGTAAATGCTAAACACGTGTCTCCTTACACTGATGTCTACATTAAGGTCCAAGAAATTTATAGAACAGCCTTCCAGCTCCGTTGTAAATTGAATTTTCTTACTTTGCTAGTCTAAATGTTATAGTAATGTATGTCACTGTCTATTAGTACCAGTCGACAAACACAGCGTATCGCCAGTATTTAATTTTTCGGTTTAGCGTCTCTTAATAATTCATTAGAAAATAATAAAATTATCAGATAAATCTGACAAACTTTTTAGGTAAGAAACGTAAATAAGATTCTTATGCAACTTCGCGTTTTTCTTTCGAAGATATAGGGGCCGAGGGTAATTTCTTCCCCTTTCCCTACAGGGCATTTCTCACAAATCTTTTTTTGTACAATTAACCAAATACGGAGGTCGAGGGAGGGGGAGTGTGCATAGCATATAAAAAAATTATACATGACATGTTCACTAATGGCTTTCAGAAAAATCGCTCCACCCTAAATATCACGTAAGCTCGTGATTGTCAATACCTGTCCAACTACCCGTAATTCCTCAAGTTGCAACAGTGAGAACTCTCACAAATGTATTTTTTGTTATGTAGTCCCTCACTTAATATTAATTTCGATACTTTTTTTTATGACTGTCTGTGATTTCAGTTTTGGTTTTATTTGTTCTTTGTAGTTATTTAAATTATTGGTTGTTTTACACCGTAAATATGAAATACAGGGTTATTAGAAATGATTGAAGCGATTTCACAGCTTTACAATAACTTTATTATTTGAGATATTTTCACAATGCTTTGCACACACATACAAAAACTCAAAAAGTTTTTTAGGCATTCACAAATGTTCGATATGTGCCCCTTTAGTGATTCGGCAGACATTAAACCGATAATCAAGTTCCTCCCACACTCGGCGCAGCATGTCCCCATCAATGAGTTCGAAAGCATCGTTGATGCGAGCTCGCAGTTCTGGCACGTTTCTTGGTAGAGGAGGTTTAAACACTGAATCTTTCACATAACCCCACAGAAAGAAATCGCATGGAGTTTAGTCGGGAGAGCGTGGAGGCCATGACATGAATTGCTGATCATGATCTCCACCACGACCGATCCATCGGTTTTCCAATCTCCCGTTTAAGAAATGCCGAACATCATGATTGAAGTGCGGTGGAGCACCATCCTGTTGAAAGATGAAGTCTGCGCTGTCGCTCTCCAGTTGTGGCACGAGCCAATTTTCCAGCATGTCCAGATACACGTGTCCTGTAACGTTTTTTTCGCAGAAGAAAAAGCGGCCGTAAACTTTAAACCCTGAGATTGCACAAAACACGTTAACTTTTGGTGAATTGCGAATTTGCTGCACGAATGTGTGAGGATTCTCTACCGCCCAGATTCGCACATTGTGTCTGTTCACTTCACCATTAACAAAAAATGTTGCTTCATCACTGAAAACAAGTTTCGCACTGAACGCATCCTCTTCCATGAGCTGTTGCAACCGCGCCGAAAATTCAAAGCGTTTGACTTTGTCATCGGGTGTCAGGGCTTGTAGCAATTGTAAACGGTATGGCTTCTGCTTTAGCCTTTTCCGTAAGATTTTCCAAAGCGTCGGCTGTGGTACGTTTAGCTCCCTGCTTGCTTTATTCGTCGACTTCCGCGGGCTACGCGTGAAACTTGCACGCACGCGTTCAACCGTTTCTTCGCTCACTGCAGGCCGACCCGTTGATTTCCCCTTACAGAGGCATCCAGAAGCTTTAAACTGCGCATACCATCGCCGAATGGAGTTAGCAGTTGGTGGATCTTTGTTGAACTTCGTCGTGAAGTGTCGTTGCACTGTTATGACTGATTGATGTGAGTGCATTTCAAGCACGACATACGCTTTCTCGGCTCCTGTCGCCATTTTGTCTCACTGCGCTCTCGAGCGCTCTGGCGGCAGAAACCTGAAGTGAGGCTTCAGCCGAACAAAACTTTATGAGCTTTTCTACGTATCTGTAGTGTCGTGACCATATGTCAATGAATGGAGCTACAGTGAATTTATGAAATCGCTTCAATCATTTGTAATAGCCCTGTACAATAACTGTAGTATTGTGAAAGAGGAATTAAATGACAATAAAATAATTATTACTATAATATTCCTTTTATTAGGTCTCTTAAAACAAGGAAACGAAAAGCTGCATCTTCATCGTTGCAAAACGAGTAAATTAAACTATCCTGAACGCAACAAGGAACGCTACACATGACATTTTCCTTTCGCATACTTTTACTGGTTGAAGTCTATAACAATACTTGTAAATCTTGGTCCATTTCAGGCATACGACTCAGAAACAAGCTACCCAGTCATCGGATTCCGATTCTAAACCACGCTGAATTCAGGAGGAAATTAAAGATTTATCTGTTATCATCAGTGTATCTTCCCTATCGGCATACTCCGCCTGTTTTCCTCCTGACAAACAGTGAACCAGTATTTCTGTCATGTTATCAAAATTCTCACAACTTTCCTCATTCCTATGTACTTCCATTTCTTTTTAGTATTTATTGTACTTGGTTTTCGCCTAATTTTTTCATGCCCTCTCTGGATAATTAACTTGTTTTCCAGATTTGTTTATGTCGATTTTACTGTCATGTCTATCTGTAAATATATCTCCACATAACTTTATGTTATGAGGAACGGATTTGCGCAGTGTTGATAGGATTCACATTACTGCAATAAGATATATGAATGATAATTTCATTGTTATTAGTATTTTCTTATCTTCGTGTTAACCAACTGAGATGACGTTAACAACTTCAATACCTTGTTTGTTGTTTCCTCCTCCATCTTCTGCTCACGTTATTTTTTTCCTTCCTTGTCCGTGTTATTGCTGATTTCTTATTTCTTCTGTCTTGAAAGATAGCTCAACTTATCATTTTATGCTTAAAAATGTTTCTTTCATTTAAGGTATTTTGATGTTACTTAGTTCTAGTTATTTTCTTACTTCTGTAATCCATGGTATTATTGGTTTCTTTTTGCAGAAATTCAGGAATATTTGTTCGATTAGCTTGTCCTCATTCATTCGACAGCGGTGTCCAAAGGAGATTAACCTTCATTTTACCATCATTTCTGTACATCTATATAGATCTTCTCTATACTTCTCATTTTCCAACCGTCTGTAGTTTGTGTTGCACCTGCTGTTTTCTTATAATTTGTCTTTCAAGCATATCGATTATGATTATGATGATGACGATGATTATAATTTTTTCATAATTATTTATAGATTTATTCGGTTTGAGAGTTTTCCATAATGAAACAGTTTAAACAAGTTATCAGTGAGTTACTGAACGCTGTGAAAATTTTTCAAACCATCCTGCCTACCTTCGGCAGCTGCCAGCAGAGTGAAGGATGTAATCTCAAGCTCTGTAGCTTTTCGTACTTTGGTTTAAATTCACCACTGGATAGCTGTACGCAAATTTCTGTTTACATATTTTTGTCATCGTTATTGTTATCATTTATATTGTTATCATTATTGTATTGTATCTAATGTACTATACAGACTGCAGTGTTCCTTCAGCTACGATGTCTGAATGTATGTAAGAGATAGCCCGAAGGCCTTCATCTTTCAGCGTAAATTGAATGTAATAATCTATATAATGTAAAAATACGCCATTGTAAGTGTGTGTGTGTGTGTGTGTGTGTGTGTGTGTGTGTGTGTGTGTGTGTGTACATGCGCCCGCACTTATTCGAGTACACTTGTGGAATGTCTGCAGCAATTTCACCCAAACTTGGCACGCATTTGGTCTAGTATTAGGAGGCAATTACCATGCGAGTATGACATCTCCAGCACCCTTTGGGGATAGGGTAGGAGTCTGAACAGAACGATGTGTAAAAATAATCGAAAATAAATTGTTTTACTGTCGGAGTCATAGTCTGCAAGGTACTGGTCTGATTGTCGTCAGAATTTTCGACATGTACCCCCTAGATGTGCGTGCAGTGGTAGGAAGGGGTCACGTGTAAAACGTAAATCTGGTATACTTCGAGAAGTTTCAGCCAACCACAATGAATATGTGACTTCCTGTGCAGGGGAAAACTCTGTGGAGGTAAGACACCTCTTGTAAACATAGTAGTGGGGTGCAGAGGGAAGACAATGACACGTGGAAATAATCGATAGCGATCAATAAACCAAAGGAGCAGTCCATTTTGTATATTAGGTCATAACTGTCATAGTATATTAGTACTTTTAAAAATGTTTAAAGAAAACTAAGTCTGTTTTACTTTTATAGACAGAGTGAATTCCTTTCTCTGTCCAATATAAGGCGGGAACAGAGAAGTAACCGGGCAAAGCCGAGTATGTTAGTAAAGAGACAAAAATAAATGGTTCAAAATCTGGTGTAGGACAAACGTGTTGGAAATTGAACAGTAGTTACGCTGCTAGAAGTCCGAATGTTGAAAAACAAAACGGTCGCACGTGCAACAGATGAGGTGACGGTATGGAAATGTAGCACCGTTTCGATATTGAGATCAATCACTCCGTTGCATGAGATGGGGGATACGCATCATTCCAGTTAAGTTTTGGGAGGAACCACTCCCGGATCGTTTGGGAAATCTACCAAACGATGGTGATTAAATGGGTCGAAAAGCAGTAGTTCCAGTCAGTGACGCTAACAAAAGGAGCCAGATTAAGAATTGGTTACTCGCCTGCTTCGGATTAGTCGACCCTTTTGAAGGAGGCAGTTGACAAATTTAGATTGTTGCAAAGAGACGTCATTGATGACGCAATGACAGGAAGGGAGTTCAAGTTCCATTGCCTGCAAGAAACCTCGTAGTTCGGTTATGAACAAATTCTGGGTTCCTTACAAAATGTTTGGAACTTGGTACGAGCCTGCTTAGCAGTAACTGCCATCTGCCGTAGCCGTTTCCAAGTAAGTGAGCAACCATTTAGCCTCCCTGCAGGAGATGGCTTTTATGCTTATCTTTCTCCCACACTGAGTGATGCAGGTGAGAGTTGATAACTGGTCATTCGTTTTGTTTCTCACGGAATCCTTACGTGCCGCTAGTCGAGTACACGTGTGTAAATCTCGTAACTCTGGAGGAAGCCGTTCTATGGATATCTCCCAGAGCAGGTTTGATCCAGATTCCTCGACGAGAAACTTAAGCAATGACAGTCGCCAAGAAATGACTTTTTTCTACTCTTCACAGGGTTGGAAAATGGACAAGGGACAAGCCATTCCTTAGAGCGACGCAAGGACAACATTTAAAAATCATGAAGCGTCTACGGGTACTGCATGTTTATTAAGCATAGTACACTATCGTACGCAATATCCATTGCTACCTCTTCAAGACAGACACATAGCGGGCAGAAGAAAAGTCATACCTTGCACCCTAAAAGATGGTTCTTGAAGTTTACTAAATAGATTCTGCACGTCTTGCGTTTTGTGTCTGCCAGCTACTATTTTGCAAGGTTTCTCTTCTACACACTCAAAGCATGTGACCGTTCGCAACGATAGAAAAACAGTTAAAATCGCTCAAAAGAGGAAAGGCCACTGGACCTAATGGGATACCAGTTCGATTTTACACAGAAGAGCATAGCGTTCCAAAAGATTGGAAAAGGGCGCAGGTCATCCCCATTTTCAAGAAGAGACGTCGAACAGATGTACAGCACTATAGATCTATATCTCTAACGTCGATCAGTTGTAGAAATTTTGGAACACGTATTATGTTCGAGTATAATGACTTTTTTGGAGACTAGAAATCTACTCTGTAGAAATCAGCATGGGTTTCGAAAAAGACGATCATGTGAAACCCAGCTCGCGCTATTCGTCCACGAGACTGAGGGCCATAGACACGCGTTCACAGGTAGATGCCGTCTTTCTTGACTTCCGCAAGGCGTTTGATACAGTTCCCCACATGAACAAAGTAAGAGCATATGGACTATCAGACCAATTGTGTGATTGGATTGAAGAGTTCGTAGATAACAGAACGCAGCACGTCTTTCTCAATGGAGAAAAGTCTTCCGAAGTAAGAGTGATTTCAGGTGTGCCGCAGGGGAGTGTCGTAGGACCGTTGCTATTCACAATATATATAAATGACCTTGTGGATAACATCGGAAGTTCACTGAGGCTTTTTGCGGATGATGCTGTAGTATATCGAGAGGTTGTAACAATGGAAAATTGTACTGAAATGCAGGAGGATATGCAACGAAATTGACGCATGGTGCAGGGAATGGCAATTGAATCTCAATGTAGACAAGTGTAATGTGCTGCGAATACATAGAAAGAAAGATCCTTTACCATTTAGCTGCAATACAGCAGGTCAGCAACTGGAAGCAGTTAATTCCATAAATTATCTGGAAGTACGCATTAGGAGTGATTTAAAATGGAATGATCATATAAAGTTGATCGTCGGTAAAGCAGATGCCAGACTGAGATTCATTGGAAGAATCCTAAGGAAATGCAATCCGAAAACCAAGGAAGTAGGTTACAGTACACTTGTTCGCCCACTGCTTGAATACTGCTCACCGGTGTGGGATCCGTACCAGATAGGGTTGATAGAAGAGATAGACAAGATCCAACGGAGAGCAGCGCGCTTCGTTACAGGATGATTTAGTAATCGCGAAATCGTTACGGAGGTGATAGATAAACTCCAGTGGAAGACTCTGCAGGAGAGACGCTCAGTAGCTCGGTACGGGCTTTTGTTGAAGTTTCGAGAACATACCTTCACCGAAGAGTCAAGCAGTATATTGCTCCCTCCTACGTATTTCTCGTGAAGAGACCATGAGCAAAAAATCAGAGGCATACCGACAATCTTTCTTTCCACGAACAATACGAGAGTGAAATAGAAGGGAGAACCGATAGGTACTCAAGGTACCCACCCCCCCCACACTGTCAGGTGGCTTGCGGAGTATGGTTGTAGATGTAGATCTGCTTTGTGTATTATATAAATTATTCAGGCACCTGTTAGTAGACATTAATATGTGATGTGTCTAACTAAACAGATTCAGCACGTCTTTCGTCTTGTGTCTGCCAGTTACCAATTAACAACGTATCTGTTCTACGCCCTAAAGCATGTGACCATTCGCAACGACCTTCTTCGTGTACTATTTGGTCAAAAGTATCGGGACACCTGTTAGAAGACTTAAAATGGGATGTGTGCAGTCTTCGCCTTTATGACGGCTTGAATTCTGCTGGAGGCACTTTCAATGAGGTGCCTAAATGTCCGAGGAGGAGTGGCAGCCCATTCTTCCTCAAGAGCCGCAACCACAAATGGTAGTAATGTTGGACGCTGCTGTGTGGTCCGAAGTCGACGTTCTAGCTCAGACCAAAGATGTTTCGTTGGGTTCACGTCGGGACTCTGAGCAGGGGATTCCGTTTCAGGAATGTTATTATCCATAGACCATTGCCTCACACATGCTGCTTTATGATTGGTTGCATTACCATGCTGGTATGAGCAACCATCGTCGCCGAACTGTTCCTCTACTATACTCAGGACACGATGCTGTAAAATGTGTTCGTACAGGGTGAACAGTTATTGGACTATATGAAATACAAGCGTCATAACTTTTGAACGGTTTGCATTAGGACGTTCAAACTGCACTGTTGGCCGCGGGGCACGATGGGAATTAGTATGCACCTGCATGGTTTGGTTTAGCGACGAAGCCCACTTTAATTTGGATAGGTTCGTCAACAAGCAAAACTGGCGCATTTGGGGAACTGAGAATTCGCGTTTTGCGATAGACAAGTCTCTTCACCCTCAACTGTGTGGTGTGAAATGTCCAGTCACGGAATAATCGATGCGATATTCTTTGATGGCACGGTGACTACCGAACGGCACGTGAAGGGTTTGGAAGATGATTTATCGCTATTAAGCAACGTGGCCCTGATTTCGACAAGATGAGATTCGTGCAAGACGGAGCTCGACCCCGTCGAAGCAGGTGAGTGATGTCCTGGAGGAACACTTTGCGGACCGCATTCTGGCTCTGGGGCCACTGACATGGGCCTAGATTGGCAGCCATATTATCCGGATCTAAACACAAGCGACTCCTTTTTGTGGGGCTGTTTTAAAGACAAGGCGCGCAGCAATAACCCAAAAACCACTGCTGAGCTGAAAACAGCCATTCAAGATATCATCGACTGTATCGATGTTCCGCCACTTCAGCAGGTCAAGCAGAATTTTACTATTCGTCTGCGCTCAACATCGCCAATGGCGGCAGGCATATCGGACATGTTATGACCTACATCCGAATATCAGTAGTAACGTTTACATTTTGAATAAAGTGTGTTCACGCCGTAGTTGGTAACTAATTAATTTTTTTATATTTTTTAATAATTGACACAGTGTATATTTCGATATTTTTCGTTTCCTTAAGCGGAACAAGGGAACCACATGCCAGTCATCAGAAGCAACCCCAGGCCATAACATTACCTCCTCCATATTTTACAGCTGGCACTACTCATGACAGTAGGCAACGTTCTCACAGCCATTCACCAAACCCAAACACTTCCGTCGAATTGCCACAGGGTATAATGTGATTCGTCACTGTAAATCACTCGTTTCCAGTCATACACTGTCTAACGGCGTCGCTATTTACACCATCTCAAGCGACACTTAGGTTCGACTGTAGAAATGAGTGATTATGAGGAGCTGATCTACCATTATTTGTCATTCGTTTTAATTCGCTACGAACAGCCATTAGTGAACTGCTGGTAGCACCATGGAACTCACACGTGTTTCTTTCCGCTGACTTCATGCAATTTGTTACAACCTCCCTCCACAGTGCTCGACTCTCTCCGTCCGTCCGTACACGTGGTCTTGGTTCATCAGCGGTAGTTTCTTCACGATTCCACTTCACAGTTACGTCACCAACAGGACTTGGACACCTTTAGAAGGACTGAAATGTCCTGATGGATTTCTTATTCGTATGACATCCAGTGACTAGTCAACGCTCGAATCGGTTGAGCTCTCTTGCCTGATCAATTTTGCTTTTACTGTTTCTCTATGGCATTCAAATAGCTCCGCCTCCTTTTATGCTAGCAGGTGCGCTTATGACATCTAGTAGTCAGTTCACAGGGGTATCCGGATAATTTTGATTAGACAGTGTGTTCGCTCGATATCCTCAGTTAGTTCGACCTTTTATTAGTCCCACTCTCCTCAGTCGTAATCAAGTAAGGATCGTAACACTGTTGCTCCCAAGTAGATGTATTACATGTTTGAATCTAGCTGAGACTCGCTGATCCTAAATCATATGATGCCACGTTTGTAGATCTCGCGAAGTGCAGAACTTTTTGCGTTTATCTACATTAAAAGCTAGTTGCCAGTCTTCGCACGAATCTAACTAGATATTACTGCAATTTTTACAATTTTCTCATGGATAACTACATCACATGGGAAAAGTACGAGAGTGCATCTAATACTGGTAAGTGTAACTGGAACAGAAACTGACGTATTACATTTCTCTGGGCAAACTGAATCGCCACAATATTTGCAGAGGAATAAAGTGTTCAGGAAATTTCGATACTTACTGGATATTCCGTAGGAACTGTTTTTTAAGGCGTCAGTGTAGTACCGAATCAAGAGCTTTTCTGTAGTCTATGAACACCAAATTAGTCTCGTTTCCTCTGTCCATATCAATGTGGATATCAATATGAAGAGAGCGAATCGAGCTTCGTATGATCGACATTTCGTAATCCACGAACGAAATTATGTTGTTCACGGTATGTCATAATACTTGAACTTAGTATTTTTCTATGATTCTACTACAAACAGACTGTGTGAAATAAGACGGCAATCTTTCTTAGAGATATGTGTAAATCTTATTCTTTTGCAAAAACGGGCAAAACACTGCTCAAAAGCGGAATTAAATTCCAGTCGCAAGTTCTGTACATTCTATGACAAGGAATTTGTAAGGCCCTAGCCCTATTATTTTTTCCCTGATTTTCCCCCTTATTTATACCAGGCGGCTACGATTAAAGCGCTGCAACTCGCAGAGGTCTATTGTGGGCTGTAACTATCGTATGGCAGCGAAACTTGGTAGATGCGGAAACAATTTACGCAACAAAGAAAAAAAAAGGCTCTAGTTTTGGCCACCAGTTGCAAATCTGGCGCTGTGAGAATGCAAGAAAGGTGTGTTCAATTATTGGCGTATGTGATGGATTAGGAACGGGACATGGAAAGAAAATGTCAAGCAAGTGAGAAAGACATAATGTTGATTTTGCTGTAACTGCTGCTTACACAATTTGTTCAATATGAAATGTCAACGAGATGCTCAGCGCCAGATTTGCACCTGGTGGCCAAACTCTGAACTAATTTTTTTTTCAGCGTAAGTGGGTTTCACATTTATGCATTAGCTTATACACCAAGTTTCACTGTCAAACGACAATTACAGCTCACATGGGATCACCGTGAGTAGCTGCGCTTTCATTACAACAATCCGTTAGTAACGAATGCACAGTTATTCAATATACCTGGAACGGGAAAGAAATGACACGGAATCATTTTGACCTGCGATCAGAGACGTGAATAACGCGCCAGGATCGGACACAGATAAGTCGCCTCCAGCCTGAGTAGCCGCGTCACACGGTTGGCAATAAATCAGCCGTGTATACAGCTGACGATGCCAGCTCGAAGGCTTTACCGGTGCAGCCTAAGCTACTGCGACGATTCCTGCCAGCAGTGAGTCAGGTCATTGGGCTTCAGCAGCGTCTCTTCAACGGGAATCTATACGGTATCTGTTATGCACGACAACCAATACCAACGAAGTGAGCTGCGTTAAACTCCGTGAGCTTTTCATACAATTCAAAGTGTATTATTGAACGAGTCCTAACAAAAGTCTACAGCCCTAACCTTCTCAAATGCTTCCCCATTATCGGCAATTGTAAATTAACATGGTTACTACTCAAGAACTTAAATCCTGACGAAAAAGCCTGAAAAATGTTTGCATGTCTTTTCGCCGCTAGACCAACCATTTCGACGTTTCCCAGGTAGAAACTGTTCTCCATTGCAAATGGCCAGATACTCTTAAGAGGTTTATCAATTTGTCAATTATCTCAGTTAATTCAAGCCATGAAAGTGCGAAATAGTGTTCATAGATCGATGTGTATTCAGTAAGAGTAACTGCGATTACTTCGTCCTTGTCCGAGTTATTCCAGTGCCCCAAAGATTGTCTTCTTGTCTTGAATCAAATTGAAATGGTTTACACAATACCCACACTGCAATATTTTACTGTATCTGAATATTTATCCTTTCATGTTTGGTACAACAGAGAATTTTAAAGCATAAAAACAGCTGCTGCTTATGTATTTGAATACCTTTTGGTGAAAATGATGGGAAACAACATGAAATTAAATCAACAGCACATTCGGGAGAGATTACTATCTCTTTGTGAAATAGAATTTTGTGTGGTGACCAAAAATTAATAGTAAACAACAATATTCAAAACGATAGTTGAGGGCATTATTAGAAGGGTCCAGAGATTCGAATAATGAAATGAGAACTAAATCCAAAATTACTCAATGCAGAGGAGGGTCTCTGGAAACCTTCACTTATGACACCAAGAAAAGAAAAAAATAAGGAATTAAGTAGTCAGAGGTACAATGAATTTTTAAAACTGAATTACTGATTTTATTCAACAGAAACAATGAAAGTCGTATAAGGATAACAAAAGGGTGTAAGAACGAAATTAGAAAGTGTACCACGGAGCGGATACTAAATGAAAGAAGGAGAAAGGGAACAACAACAAATACTGAGACTCAGACGTTAATGGGAGAGTAAAATATTTCTCAACAGTTGTGGGAAAATGGAGAAAATTGAAGAGAAAGAACTAGAGATTGTAATCATAGGTGGTGATAAAATGTGTAAACATTGCTAAAATGGAAATATGAATGTCTGAGATATTATGCGATACATCATCTGGACCACCAACTGCCTGGGATGGCGTACATAAAAAAGGGAAAGCGAATTCATGGAACTTCGCACAACACGCACATACGAAGACGATGCTTCGAAAGCTTTCAGAATACACACACAAATTATTTCGATCCAATCGTGATCACTACCAAGAAACAATCTTTGGAAATCACATAGATCTGTGAAGTATCATTTAGAATCTTATCTGCCACCCGTAAAGCGGAGATATATCGAGCGAGAGAATCTGTAAACAAAAATTACAGGCGGTGCTATCAGCAGCATCGCCTTGTACTTTTATACGTAGACGTTCATTAGAAGAATCAAACGGTATACAACTGAAGCGTTAAGATAACTTATTGATAATTGATATCTGAGGGACTGTTGTTGAAAAGTATATGGTGGTGGCAACGTATAACAACTTTTCAAAGTGTTTAGCCGTGGCACTGAGCAAACTTTAGTCTTGGTTTGTATCGTTGATCGTTCCCATCTCTGATTCTTCTTTTTCTCACAGTTCAATGTGCAATGATATACAATCATTCTAGTTTGTATAACGGAACTACAGGATGCGACGCTTAAATCCGGGCAAATGAAACTTTTCTTAAAAGCAAATTTATTAAAGCAAAATACAAATGAATATGAAAATCCTTTTACATATAAGTAGCGGTATCTTTCAAGAGTAATATTACTACACTACTGGCCATTAAAATTGCTACATCAAGAAGAAATGCAGATGATAAATGGGTATTCATTGGACAAATATATTATACTAGAACTGACATGTGATTACATTTTCACGCAATTTGGGTGCATAGATCCTGAGAAGTCAGTACCCAGAACAACCACCTCTGGCCGTAATAACGGCCTTGATACGCCTGGCCATTGAGTCAAATAGAGCTTGGATGGCGTGTATAGGTACAGCTGCCCATGCAGTTTCAACACGGTACCACAGTTCATCAAGAGTAGTGATTGGCGTATTGTGACGAGCCAGTTGCTCGGCCACCATTGGCCAGACGTTTTCAATTGATGAGAAATCTGGAGAATGTGCTGGCCAGGGCAGCAGTCGAACATTTGCTGTATCCAGAAAGACCCGTACAGCACCTGCAACATGCGTTCATGCATTATCCTGCTGAAATGTAGGGTTTCTCAGGAATCGAATGGAGGGCAGAGCCACGGGTCGTAACACACCTGAAATGTAACGTCCACTGTTCAAAGTGCCGTCAATGCGAACAAGAGGTGACCGAGACGTATAACAAATGGCACCCCTACCAACACGCCGGGTGATACGCCAGTATGGCGATGGCGAATACACGCCTCCAATGTGTGTTCACCGCGATGTCGCTAAACACGGATGCGACCATCACGATGCTGTAAACAGAATCTCGATTCATCCGAAAAAATGCTGTCTGTGATGCAGTGTCTATGGCAACCGCACCCATGGCCTCCGAGCTGATAGTCCATGCTACTGCAAACGGCTACGAACTGTTGGTGCAGATGGTTGTTGACTCAGGGATCGAGACGTGGCTGCACGATCCGTTACAGCCGTGCGGATAAGATGCCTGTCATCTCTACTGCTAGTGATACGTGGCCGTTGGCATCCAGCACGGCTTTCCGTATTACCCTCCTGAGCCCACCGATTCCATATTCTGCTAACAGTCATTGGATCTCGACCAACGCGAACAGCAATGTCGCGATACAATAAACCGCAATCGCGATAGGCTATAATCCGACCTTTATCAAAGTCGGAAACGTGATGGTACGCATTTCTCCTCCTTACACGAGGCATCACAACAAGGTTTCACCAGGCAACGCTGGTCAACAGCTGTTTGTGTATGAGAAATCGGTTGGAAACTTTCTTCATGTCAGCACCTTGTAGGTGTCGCCACCGGCGCCAGCCTTGTGTGAATGCTCTGCAAAGCTGATCATTTGCATATCACAGTATCTTCTTCCTGTCTGTTAAATTTCACGTCTGTAGCACGTCGTCTTCGTGGTGTAGCAATTTTAATGGCCAGTAGTGTATGTCTATTTGCTGGATGTATTGCAATATCTCTCTTCTTCTAAAATTTTTACCCTCTATAGCTCCCTCTAATACCAATGAAGTTATTCCCTGATGTCTTGATAAAACATCCTCCCCCTTCTGCCAGTGTTTCCCATAGATTCCTTTCCTCGCCGATACTGCGGGTAACTTGTTCACTCCTTATCTTACCACGCCACCTAATTTTCAACATTCTATAGCACCACATCTCAAATACTTCGATTCTGCTCTGTTCCGGTTTTCCCACAGTCCATGTTTCACTACCATACAATGCTATGCTCTAAACGTACATTCTAAAAAATGTCTTCCTCAAATTAAGGCCTATGTTTGATACTGGTAGACTTCTCTTGTCCCGGAATGCCCTTTTTGCCAGTGATAGTCTCCTTTTTGTGTCCTCCTCCCTGTGTCCGTCGTGCGTTATTTTGCTGTCTGGGTAGCAGAATTCAGTATCTTCAACTACTTGATGATCCCCAGATTTGATGTTAAGTTTCTCGCTGTTCTCTCATTTCTGCTACTTCTAATTACTTACTTCTTTCTTCGATTAACTCTCAATCCATATTCTGTAGTCATTAGACTGTTTATTCCATTCAGCAGATCCTGTAATTGTTCTTGACTTTCACTGGGGTGGCAGCGTCTTCAGCTGATCTTATCGTTCATATACAGGGTGTTTCAAAAATGACCGGTATATTTGAAACGGCAATAAAAACTAAACGAGCAGCGATAGAAATACACCGTTTGTTGCAATATGCTTGGGACAACAGTACATTTTCAGGCGGACAAACTTTCGAAATTACAGTAGTTACAATTTTCAACAACAGATGGCGCTGCAAGTGATGTGAAAGATATAGAAGACAACGCAGTCTGTGGGTGCGCCATTCTGTACGTCGTCTTTCTGCTGTAAGCGTGTGCTGTTCACAACGTGCAAGTGTGCTGTAGACAACATGGTTTATTCCTTAGAACAGAGGATTTTTCTGGTGTTGGAATTCCACCGCCTAGAACACAGTGTTGTTGCAACAAGACGAAGTTTTCAACGGAGGTTTAATGTAACCAAAGGACCGAAAAGCGATACAATAAAGGATCTGTTTGAAAAATTTCGACGGACTGGGAACGTGACGGATGAACGTGCTGGAAAGGTAGGGCGACCGCGTACGGCAACCACAGAGGGCAACGCGCAGCTAGTGCAGCAGGTGATCCAACAGCGGCCTCGGGTTTCCGTTCGCCGTGTTGAAGCTGCCGTCCAAATGACGCCAACGTCCACGTATCGTCTCATGCGCCAGAGTTTACACCTCTATCCATACAAAATTCAAACGCGGCAACCCCTCAGCGCCGCTACCATTGCTGCACGAGAGACATTCGCTAACGATATAGCGCACAGGATTGATGACGGCGATATGCATGTGGGCAGCATTTGGTTTACTGACGAAGCTTATTTTTACCTGGACGGCTTCGTCAATAAACAGAACTGGCGCATATGGGGAACCGAAAAGCCCCATGTTGCAGTCCCATCGTCCCTGCATCCTCAAAAAGTACTGGTCTGGGCCGCCATTTCTTCCAAAGGAATCATTGGCCCATTTTTCAGATCAGAAACGATTACTGCATCACGCTATCTGGACATTCTTCGTGAATTTGTGGCGGTACAAACCGCCTTAGACGACACTGCGAACACCTCGTAGTTTATGCAAGATGGTGCCCGGCCACATCGCACGGCCGACTTCTTTAATTTCCTGAATGAATATTTCGATGATCGTGTGATTGCTTTGGGCTATCCGAAACATACAGGAGGCGGCGTGGATTGGCCTCCCTATTCGCCAGAGATGAACCCCTGTGACTTCTTTCTGTGGGGACACTTGAAAGACCAGGTGTACCGCCAGAATCCAGAAACAATTGAACAGCTGAAGCAGTACATCTCATCGGCATGTGAAGCCATTCCGCCAGACACGTTGTCAAAGGTTTCGGGTAATTTCATTCAGAGACTACGCCATATTATTGCTACGCATGGTGGATATGTGGAAAATATCGTACTATAGTGTTTCCCAGACCGCAGCGCCATCTGTTGTTGAAAATTGTAACTACTGTAATTCCGAAAGTTTGTCTGCCTGAAAATGTACTGTTGTCCCAAGCATATTGCAACAAACGGTGTATTTCTATCGCTGCTCGTTTAGTTTTTATTGCCGTTTCAAATATACCAGTCATTTTTGAAACACCCTGTACTTTCACCTTGCATTATAAACCTGCTATTATAAATGGTCTAGAGGGCCAGAACTGCTCGTGGCAGAAAACATATTTCTTGCAACTTGAGTCATTATGTTTGGTTAATATTAACAGTTCCAGATACGCCACGCGCAGTATGGACACACTAGATAACTCAATTGAGGCGCGTGGATCGTGTTCCCGCCATCATGTATTTTACACCATGTTTTTAACGTACTTCCACCTCACTATGTTAATTTAAATTACTGGTGCCTCTAATTTGCTGCTTTGCCTGACTGTGAGCGGCGCTAGCAGCGCATATAAATATATCCCCTCTCGTAGTATCTCTGCTCGACTGCTATTACTTCCCGGTCATTGTCTGTCGAACAGTTCGGGTCGCGAGTACGGGTCTGCCAGTCAGTTGGAACGCGTCTGGAGCGCAGTCCGGACCTGCCAGTCAGGGAGTTGCAATGCGGCACTAGTGCAGTCGGGTTGGAGCAGCTGTGAGGTCTGCGTCGACATGGCTCGCCCGACCGGACCATTGCTGCCACGCATTACTTGAGCCGGGCCACGGTCTTGGTGGATCGTCGGTCGGTCGGTCGTCCTACTCGACGACGCGTTTTGGCTCGCCGATCGTTCATGAGGCGTGTGCGTGTGCGTGTGCGCGTGCGCATCGACTCCTGATTTGTCTTCGTGCGTGCTTAGTTACTGTTGTGTATCGTTCAGGTCTTAGTGAAAGTGTTTGTCAGCTTGTGTGTGTAGTTGGCGTTATTTCCACTGACGACTATTTTAGATGTTGTCGGCATTCTGAGGCGAGTTGGTCGGTTGCGGCGGTCCAGGGAAGTTATCTCCGCGCGGTGCAGTCGGCTGGGTCCGCTGGCAGTCCCTGCGCAGTGTCGCAGTGTGTGGAGCTGTGCGATCGCTACGAGGTTCGTGGTTCACCGACCCAGGGCCTCAAAGTTGAGTAGTGGCTTCAGCTACCCAAGCCACGTCCATTCATGTTGTGTGGTTCGTTTGGGTGCTTCGCTGTTGGGGAGGTTTTCCTTTGAGCAACACTGACTGTTTCTATTGGTGAAATTTAGCCGCCATGTTGTGCAATTAACTGTACTGGATGACTACAATTCGAGTGCACCAGCGGAATTTTCTGCCTTGTGGCCGTTAGTGTTCCGGTTACCTGCCCTGGCCACTAACGTAATTTCAGGCAGCGTACTTTCCTCACCTGTTGTCGCTTTCCAACATGGTGTGTAGTTTACACAGCTAATAGACATTTCATTTTGGATAATCACGTTCGTAACCTTTTGTGTTTGAGTTCTAATGTACTGATTGGTGGCAAGCAAGTCGTTGTTTCAGTCGGTCCGTGGCTCTCGTCTGATTGGGTTCCATCCGATCAAGTGTAGTTGGGCTCACCACCTGTCTCACCTAAGTGAACGAGGCCAGACCGACCTCCCTGGAGGCTTCCGAGTGCCATTTTCTTTGTCGTCCTTCTCATCGGTGTTTAATTGTCTGTTTATAATCTATCACAGGCAGTGATTTAAAAATTCTTGTTTTTACTGGACTTAATGCATTTTTGAATTTTGGAAAATCAATTGTGCGCCTTAAGTCGCTTAAAACGTTATTCTTGAAATTATCCTTTAAGCAAAAACATTGTGGGCTTCTGCCTTAAGGGGCTCCGGAACGCCCTATACTTGCAATGTTAAAATAACGCTTATAAATTACATCTTTCCTCACAAAGTATTTGAGGTACGAAGTTGAACTTTTTACAGATTATTTATTTACAACTTAACACAGGGATTTTACAAAATTTTGGTTCAGTTATTAAAGATGATTTTTTTTCAATTGTAATGAAAATTCACAACATTTTTTTGCAATTTTTTATTTATATATTCAAAAATATACAGTTTTTTGGAAAAAGGCAGTGTTAAATTATGCAGAAGGTACTGTGTAACATTTACTGAAAGTTTGAAAGAAATATGTTTGGAAGATCCTTAGAAAACATGTAATTAGTATGAGAAAATAAAAGTTTTGGGAATCGAGCGACAAAGATTGGATTAACTTTTTAGTGCATTCCAGGTCCATAGGATGGATTATCTTCATCCTCTGCAAACTCCTCCTCCAGCTTCCTCTTGTTCCTCCTCCTGTTTACTCTTGCTTGTATTTCTAGACTCTTTACAGCCCTGTCTGCAGCCCGAAGGCGTTCCTTGTCTAAAGCAAGCATCGCTCGTACCATGTTAGAACCTATCTTCATTCCCATATTTCTAAATACCTTGCACCTTACAATGTTGCCATCATTGTAAGTAGCACACAGCATCATACACACCGAAGTGAAGTGTTTCTATTCCAACAAATACAGTCTTGGGGATTCTCGACACTATTTACACTTTCATTGGGGTTTTGAGTTTTTCCGTGAATACACTTTTTCAACAGTTCAGGTGCTGCTAAGTCTCTGAAAATAGGTTTTATCACCTCCATTATTGCATGAGGCAGACTATGCTTATGAGTGTACACTTCACCAGTTAGCAATCCTTTGTTATATTTACACCAACTGTCTTCTTCTTTGAGACACAAGCTATGTTGGGGATTTTCATCGTCTTTATTGTTTACAGTAATAACACATACCTTTGGCTTTCCAACATTTCTCCTTTTCTTAAAAGCCTTCAGAGGATTTCTAATAACTTTACTTTTACTCATTATTATACTTCAACAAAACAGAGACTCAAGAAACAGAATTAATTACGAATATTTTCGAGATAACGACAGAATAAATAAACATGAAACAATCGACAATCACACCAGCGATATATATTGAACCATCACAGGTTAGCCACAACACATACTTTATCTCACATCACTAAAATGTACCTGATGAACACGGACGTTAATAATAACACCATTTGACAGCAGTTTAACAGCGCCACAGTGGGTCACGCCCACGTAGAACACATTTCAAAAAAAAAATTAAAAATAGTTGTAGTCTTCAGAATTGAATAAATTATATATCTATTAAAAGGTAATAGTCTGCAGATTCAGAAAACGCAAAAAAGTAAAAATTGAACTTTTCATGATTTTGAGCCTTTCCGGAGCCCCTTAAAAGATTATGGTAATATATTTTAAAAATTTCTAATTTGTGCCCCCTCAGCCGCTTGTACTGCACCTTGCATATGTTTGTTCTATCTACTTTTGCCTTGAGGTTTTCCACCGTAACTGTGATACCATATATATTTTAATTATTTTATTTGCTATTTTAACTGCTTTTTCATTTTGTTGACTTTTAAGATTTCTTGTTTGGAGGACCTCAGCCGTGAAATAATTGCGTTTTTGAAACTCGTAGTTCTAAAGCTTCGGCTATGTGTCGTTTCGGCTTAAAGGTGTTATTAAATTATAGTAAATTACAATTTCGAGTGAACCTGACCGACACCTTATTTGGCCCTTTCCACAATCCTAATCACCTGTTCTGCCCTGCGGGTTTAGCGGGCGTCTCGACAATGACTGCTTTAAAGCCTTTGCTGAGGGCAGCTAGACGCCGTGTAGGTGTTTGGCGTTAGAAGCAGCGGAGTCAGCACAGGTACTTACGGCGACGCACTCGCAGCGGATGCAGTACATGACTCCAAAGGGCGGCCCCAGGTCCGCGAACCAGTGGGCGCCCAGGTCGTACACTCGTCGTCCGAAGTGGCACTCTGGAACAGCACGAGAGAAAGGCGGCGTTGGTAGGCGGGAACTAAAGGCTGCAGGGAGGGCGGGTCGAAGTGACTACTGGGACTGCTCGCTTTACTGACAAGTAATACCCTGTAATGACAGAGTTTCAATAAATTTGCTCAACAACACAGCTGTAAGGAGACGTTATTACACTGCAGCATAGCTGGTAATACAACATTCAGAAAACGCATGAGGAAGAAAGGGAAAATAATGTTCGTTCAATCACTCGGTATTTCCACAGTGTTCGAATACTCGCCATCCAGAGTTCGAAGTAATATCACATTGGCTGTATACGAAAAGCTGAAACTATTTTCCAGACTGAGACTTAAATCTGCATCCCTGACTATTACGGGTACTGAGCTGGCCCCACGGATTAACTTCAATTTATCACGGGCACCTCCCTTTCTTTCCTTAGGCTGCAGTAGCTCTCGTACGATGCAATGAGACTAGGGCCTCGGCGTGGATATAATGTGGAGTCTGAATTGTCTACAGTCTCCATGTTCGTACTGATAATTCATTCTCTTAGTATGTTCAAATGTGTGTGTAAAATCTTATGGGACTTAACTGCTAACGTCATCAGTCCCTAATGCGTACACACTACTTAACCTAAATTATGCTAAGGACAAACACACACACCCATGCCCGAGGGAGGGCTCGAACCTCCGCCGGGACCAGCCGCACAGTCCATGACTATAGCGCCTTAGACTGTTCTCTTAGTAATTGCAGCATATGACTGCATTGTCTGTATACTGAGGTGACTAAACTCTTACGACAGCGATATGCACATATACAGATGGGGGTAATGTCGCGTACACAAGGTATAAATGGACAGTGCAATGGTGGAGCTGTCATTTGTATTCAGGTGATTCATGTGAAAAGGTTCCGACGTCATTACGGATACACGACGGAATTAACAAGCTTTGAATGCGGAATGGGACATTTCCACTTCATAAATCGTTGGGGAATTCAATATGCAGAGATCCACAGTGTCGAGAGAGAGAGAGAGAGAGAGAGAGAGAGAGAGAGAGAGAGAGAGAGAGAGAGAGAGAGTGTAACCTCCCCCTCACTTATCGACCTTAATGACAGTGAAAAATCAAACCGCGTGTACCTAATGGAAATTTGGGAAAAGCAATCGTCACCGAAGTTAATCTGTCGGTAAAGAGGGAGGAAAGGGTTACATCTAAATGAAAGGAAAAATGCAAATGAAACTGGTGGAAATTAATTTTGAAAAGGGGTAAAGTTAATAAAGAAAGTAAATGTGCGGCCGTTACGTTAACAATTAACTAGCGGTAATTAGATATTTGAGATTTGGGGGGAATTACGGTCGCCAGTCCTCTGGACAATTACTATAGTAGCTGAAAAGGAAAGGTTGTTACACATATAATTAGCACTAGAAGCGTGGCAACTGAAGGTTGACACGTGTAGTGTGAAAATTGAAAGTTTGTCAGAAGTAATAAATTTCGCTACACTCTTACTTCATTTAGCAAAAGAATTAATAAAACCGGAAAATCGAAAGTTAATTTAGTGACTGAAGTTAATAGTGAGCTTTCTTTCTGAAGAACATCGAAATTCAGTAAAATACGGTCAGTCTTGGACTACCTCAACAATCATTTCAAAAGCTACTTGAATCTACGCAATTTAGAAATAAGAGATTTAACTTTGAACTTGAATTAAATGATTCTGAACAATTAACAATAGTAAAATTTAGTACGTACCAAGCTGAGCTGCAGTCACAGGTAAGCTAAAATATGGTAACAAAACTAGCACTCTTAATTTGTGCTCGTGTAATCTAAGTATTGTAGCCAGCTATGAATACTTTAACTGAACTTTGAAATTAAAGCAGTGAAATGGAATTATGCTGGCGTTTGAATTTCAACGACACTCGGCTTCATTTCGGAAAAGGAAGGGACCCTGCTTGGTAATGCAATTGGGACAATGAGCAACAAAGGTTCATGCTAAGTAGCTGTAATTTTGTGATGCAACAATTTTAAAAGTTTGAAAAGCTGAGGTCTGCCATACAGTTCTAAAACTTTACGAGCTTCCAGTTTTCCTTGTTGGTTGATTGAAGGTTTGAAGCCGTCGATCGAGGACGTGGCGACAGTCACTCATTGTCGGCCGTCGCTGTTGCAGAAGCTGGATGTTGGCGCGCCTTCTCGACACGGTCACCAGACGAAACGGGCTCTTGATGTGCGCCAGCTAATGCTTCCCGTCCGCGACACCATGTCAGAAACTATCATCGCAAGTCGAGCGCAATTACATGCTGCCAAACCCCGAAAGCGCGGCAACTCGCGGGAGCTTCACACCACACACCTGCTCCACTCGCTACCCAGCCAGACTCTCTCATGCTCTGCCCGCGCTCCACGCGGCAGAGTTAACACTACCAAAGATCCTACACACTTTGATTCTTCACACGACCTATCGATGTATTCGTTCGATAGTATAGTTTTCCCTAGGCCAGACCCAGCGTAAAAAATACAAATAATCTTTACACAACAAACCAATTATACATCGACATAAATGCATATATATATATATATATATATATATATATATATATATATATATATACAAATAGTAAAACAATTACAATATACAAAGACACAGAAACGTCATATCTTGAGGTAACAAACCAAGGAAAAAAAATTATAGTACAATAGATGGAAATAGGAGGATATGCATTTCCGGCGTTACAAGAGTACCGAGAATACCACGTATGAGGCATTACCTCTCACCAGGGACAACTCAGTGGCCGATGGCCTTCACTTAAGGACAGAGAGCAGACGCGTTTGCGTAGAGTTGTCAGTGCTAACAGACAAGCAGCTCTGCGTGAAATAACCGCAGAAATCAATGTGAGACGCACGACGAACGAATCTGTTAGGGCAATGCGGAGAAATTTGGTGTTAATTATGAGAGCAAACGACTTACGAGAGTACCTTTGCTAACAGCACAACATTGTCTACGGGCCTCTCATGGGTTCTTGTCCATATCGGTTGGACTCTAAACGACTGTGAAACTGTGGCTCGGTCAGATGAGTCCCGTTCCAGTTGGTAAGAGCTGATGGTAGGGATGGAGTGTGGCTCAGAACCCACGAAGCCATGGACCCAGGGCGCCAACTAGGCACTGTGTAAGCTTGTGGTGGCTCCATAATGTTGTGAG